>NC_059204.1:16350158-17032658 GCF_020615455.1 Coregonus clupeaformis | reverse complement strand
GATGAAACTGGCTCTCATGAGGACCGCCACAGGAAAGGAAGACCCAGAGTTACCTCTGCTGCAGAGGATAAGTTCATTAGAGTTACCAGCCGCAGAAATTGCTGCCCAAATAAATGCTTCACAGAGTTGAAGTAACAGACACATCTCAACATCAACTGTTCAGAGGGGACTGTGTGAATCAGGCCTTCATGGTCAAATTGCTGCAAAGAAACCACTACTAAAGGACACCAATAAGAAGAAGAGACTTGCTTGGGCCAAGAAACACAAGCAATGGACATTAGACTGATGGAAATGTGTCCTTTGGTCTGGAGTCCAAATTGGAGATTTTTGGTTCCAACCGCCGTGTCTTTGTGAGACGCAGTGTGGGTGAATGGGTGATCTCCGCATGTGTAGTTCCCACCATGAAGCGTGGAGGAGGAGGAGGTGTTATGGTTTGTGGGTGCTTTGCTGGTGACACTGTCTGTGATTTATTTAGAATTCAAGGCACACTTAACCAGAATGCCTACCACAGCATTCTGCAGCAATACGCCATCCCATCTGGTTTGGGCTCAGTGGGACTATAATTTGCTTTCAACAGGACAATGACCCAACACACCTCCAGGCTGTGTAAGGGCTATTTTACCAAGAAGGAGAGTGATGGAGTGCTGCATCAGATGACCTGGCCTCCACAATCCCCCGACCTCAACCAAATTGAGATGGTTTGGTATGAGTCGGACCGCAGTGAAGGAAAAACAGCCAACAAGTGTTCAGCATATGTGGGAACTCCTTCAAGACTGTTGGAAAAGCATTCCAGGTGAAGCTGGTTGAGAGAATGCCAAGAGTGTGCAAAGCTGTCATCAAGGCAAAGGGTGGCTATTTGAAGAATCTCAAAAATAAAACATATTTTGATTTGTTTAACATTTTTTGGTTACATATGATTCCATATGTGTTATTTCATTGTTTTGGTGTCTTCACTATTATTCTACAATGTAGAAAATAGTAAAAATAAAGAAAAACCCTTAAATGAGTAGGTGTGTCCAAACGTTTGACTAGTACTGTATATATACACAGTATATTGCATCATAAAACAGTTAATTTACTTCTATGTAAATTATGTTTACGGTATCTTTGGTATAGAACTAGTTATAATTAGGGCCCTGCTTTTTGGTGCGTAAATGGAGGCACTGTCTGAACCTCTTGATGAGCTCGCTAGATGTTGGGTTAAGGTCCCTACACTACGGCCCTCCTTCGGGAGAGTGTGTCCCCATGCTTCTCTATACCAAGTCCCTCACATGTACACGCCTCTCGAATGGCCTCACAGGCACTATGCGCCATCCCACTTCTGACTCCAATGTAGCGAATTCGGTGGGTTGCCCCGACCGGGACTCGAACCCGGATCCAGCAACTGTCAAGCCAACACCTTAACCGTTATGCCAAAAACATTGGTTAAATTTGCTCCAATATCCTTACATGGTTGGTTACATTGACAACCCCATTTTTACTGCCCCTAATTGACCCATTTTTAGCTACAACTTCTGAGTCCATTGGAGAGGATCAGCTTGAGCAAAGTGAGGTGTAGAATCACTAATATTATTCCCTGCCAAATAATAGGTTTGTGTGATTAAGATTCGCAGAGCTAAGCCTCCCCTGGCTCAGGCGATCCCCCCGCCAAACACACACTCACAACCAGACATTGATTGATTGGAGACAGCTTGCCTCAATTACATAACATTTCCTAGGTTTTTCTACCTGTAGCAACACTAATGCTGGAAATACAGATAAAAGCAAAGTGCCGCCATTTCCACACCAAAAAGCAGGACCCTAGTTATAATACATAGTAAATCAGGTTCAATAAGTGCAACATTGACTTATTTACATGTGATGTACAAGTTAAGCACTTGTGTATGTGACGTTGTTGCTCTGGTAGGCTGATACAGGAGGCTAATATAACAACCTCTGCTCTGATGTCTGTAAATGTTTGTTTTGCTGTGTGTGTGTCTGTCTGTGTGTCTGTGTGTGTGTGTGTGGTCACTCTGCAGGTGTCCTCTTGTCTCCTTTGTAGGTCCCTGAGCTGCTCTCTGATGTGGATCACACACCCCGACACATCACCCAGGGGGAGGGGAGAGAAAGAGAGGGAGAGAGAGAGAGATTATTTCTTACATTATATCAGTCGGGCGTCTTTCATGTTTGAAACAAGTGCGTCACAAGCTAGTGTAAATACCACAGACTGATGTCTCCTTGCTTACCAAGAGCGATACGCAGCCAGCTCCTGAGGGAGATTGAGTGAGGCTAACTGTATAGCTTCATGAATTAGAATGATCTGTGTGCATGTACCCCAGTATAGAGAGGTAGAGAGAGAAGAGGGAAGGGGGGATGAGAGAGAGAGAGAGAGAGAGAGAGAGAGAGAGAGAGAGAGAGAGAGAGAGAGAGAGAGAGAGAGAGAGAGAGAGAGAGAGAGAGAGAGAGAGAGAGAGAGAGAGAGAGAGAGAGAGAGAGAGAGAGAGAGAGAGAGAGAGAGAGAGAGAGAGAGAGAGAGAGAGAGAGAGAGAGAGAGAAAAAAAATGATAGACAGAGAAAGGATTTTTGTGTCTAGGGAAATAGAAAGCATCTAGTTAGTCATTTAAAAGTTACATCTACAGATAATATTTTACTATGGCCGTAAGACAAACCATTATGTTGCAGTGTCACAGTAACGTTTAAGACGAGGTAGTCTTGTGTAGCCTACCAGCCATGAAAGACAATGTGACCCACCATTGGATAGAAAATATTTATTGGGTAAAATGTGCTTCTGACAGGTAGTGATGATGTACAGCTAATTACTTTGGAGAGAGCTGTGTTACAGGGAGCAGTTCTGGAAAGACCCATGGGATGACATTTTCTTTGGAGCTTGTGTTGCATACACAGCAATAGCCATGTGTATTTTGTCATGTATTAAACTCAGCTAACCATGACTCCTGTGTCTTTTGTCTCCTGTGTCTTTTGGAACCTACATGCTCTTTAGTGTCATTAGTCCCCAGTCCTTCAGAACCAAACTAAGGAACAGCCATTGTCCCAATCTATGAGTGACAGGCCACATATGCTCTTTCATCTAATAAACACAGTGTGTCTAAAAGAGATCCTCTTGTGATTTTAGCTGATTATTTTGTTTCTCCCAAGCGGATGCAATTTAGATCATTTGTGCATAACATAATGAATGAATGACATGCTATTTTCTGATGACACAGTATATTAGCACCACTAAAGTAGTCTGTCTGTGGAGATTCAAGAATAATTTCAGCAGACACTTGTCTGGTCTGTCCTTACCGTCCAACATACAGCGAGAGAGAGAGGAATAGAGACTACAGAAAAATATGTTTCTTTCTGCCTTTGCATCTCCAGTATGTGGCACTGTTTTCAGTTGTATGGCATATCTTGCCGCCTACTATACACTAATGTGCGGTTGAAATGATCTGTTTATTCTGTATTTGAATAACTTATTGATGACGTCCCCTTGTCTGATCTTTGACTTGCGTTATACCTCCCGGGTGGGTTGTTTCCACAGACCCTCTGTGATTTCCTCAATAGCCTACTCTTCCTCCCTATTACATTGACAGCTCTGTCCATACATACAAAACAACCTGGAACTCAGCTATTTTAAGTCCCCCCCCCCCCCTCTCCCTTTTTCTTTCTCTCTCTCTCCCTCTCTCTCTCTCTTCACTCACAAATAACCTACTCTCTCTCTCTCACTCAAACACACACACTTTCTTTCGCCCATTCTCTCTCTCTTCCTACTTGGTCGAGCTCAAAAGAAGGAGACATGACAGAATGACAGGATATGGATGTTTCAACAAGATGTGGGGTGAAATGTGAAATTAGCAACTCATATTCGTCTCCCCTATGTTAAACGACAACCATCGGGAAACCCGGCGTAATTGTTAAACAGAATGAATTAATAAGAGCAGCGTCTATTAACAAGGTAGGCTATGTAAATGTCTTATTTTTCCTCTGCACGTTAGACTGGTTTTGTGGTGACTGAGAAATTACGGATAATATAAGTGGGGGAGTGGGTGATTACATAACACATTGCACCGTGCTCCCTTTTTATCTTTCCTAATTTTTCCAAGTGCATGAGAGTATCGAGTTATCCATTACATTTAAGTCATAGCATTATGCTTATTTTTCTGAAAAAGCAACAGTCGGTGCACGCTTTGAATTTGAAATCATAACAACTCGATCGTTAAAAACATGAACTGGAGGCACGTGAATAGGGAACAGTGGAAACTACAGAGGGTTTCCACATGCTCTGTTATCCTTGAATTCGAATTTCTCAGACATTATTAACAGTAGGCTATTTGAATAACTGTGTGTGCTTTATCAGAAGAATCAGTCAATAAACTATTCTCATAGCCTACATCTGTGTAGCCTATTTAGCCCATAGGTCTATCTTCCACAGCATATTAAGCACTTTATTTTCCTTGAGGTCTCTGGGTTAATTGTATTGCCAACCTTTCTAATAATGTTAGTGTACCATAAAAAAAAAACATTTCACTGTCAGTAATTGCATTTTCCATTAAACTGCGTCTTGTTCTTCCAAACACAGCGCTAACACGTCTTGATGTTGTAGAATATAATATTATTCTAGTGCGTGGCATGCATGAGTGCCGAACGACCATCTGTAGAATCATTTGTCATTACATTTGTGATCAAGACAATAGAGCATTTTGGGGCCAAAGCAAATGCTGAAAGGGCCGGATCGGTGAAGCATTGTCGCTAATAAAGCGATACCTATTCTATTCTGGATAAAGAGCTCCCTCCATCTCCATGGCGACGTGGAGACGTGGATACCTCACATTCAAAACCATGGATTGTGCGCGCAGCTTTCTCGCTGGAAAGGGATCAGTTCGATGGCAGGACAAAGCGAAAGGTAGAGCGCTCGCACACCGTGCTGAAGGAAAAAAAACGATAGGGTCTGTCTTGGGAACGAAAAGGGGAACAATTCTGAGACACAAGTTATCTTCCTAGGAAAGAAGCCGGGTGAGTGAACCGAGTATTGTGAGCAAAGCCTGTTGCTTAGTCTAGGCTATCATATCCTGAGAAAAGTCTGTTTTTTAGGCTATAGGCTACGCTCCAGTCTGTTGCCTTTCTGCGACGGCGCAGTTTACCAAAACATTTCCAATAGCCCACAGTGATTTCCTAACTAACTCACTCGGGTGCATTCGTTACACCTGGAAACATTCTTAAGCGATTAGCTAGCATACACTTCACATCTATAGTGATTGACAACATAGGCTACGTAAATGGGCTGATGTTTCAGAGATGGGCTAACATTGAGTCGAGCGGCTTACCTAGGCCACCTAGGTAGCCTGCAGGTCGTCCTACTTGTAACGTGGCTTAACCCAGAAAACAGGCGCGGAGGATTGAACCAGTGTCTATGTGTTAGAGACCTCTCTAACGCCCATATAGCTCAGATTCATACTCCCAATCCCCAGCTCTGCAAGTGTTAGGGCCTATAATGTCAAAATACGTTCGTTGATCACCAAATAGGCTATGGAGTTTCGCTGAACAACTATATTTACTCAAATTACGGCATCTTCCAAAAAAGGTAAGCTATAAATAAAAATGTACAAGTAACCCGAAAAAATGTCTCTTCGGCACCTCCAATGTCGCTTACTGAGCTGTTGTAGACTTCCGACCAGTTTGTTGCAGTAATGAGTGCCGAATATGATTTTTTTCGGTTGCTTGTACATTTTTATTTAGACCTTTTTTGGAAGTACATACCGGCCATAGTGGGAGTAAATGAAGATAGTTGCTCAGCGAAACTCCATATTTGGTGATCACCGAACGTTTTTTGACATTATAATGATTGTAGAGCTGGTGAATGGGAGTTTGAATCGGAACTTTCTGGGCGATAGAGAGGTCTCTAACGCACAGATACTGGTTCAGTGGAGGATAATTAAAGTGGGCTGGTAGGGCATATAACATGTAGGCTAAATTGATACTTTACGATTTTGCTTACAATAATAAAGCTGTTTTGGTCCATCAACTTTCTGAAACTTCCATTTTAGTAGGCTACCATCTTAGTAGCCTATAGCCTAAATCAATTAAGACCGTCGCACATTTCGCACCTGGCAGCTTCATAATAGGGAGGCCTACTGAATTGGTGTTGATATGCATTTTCTACTTCTCACTTAGTATTGCAGTTGCCTGACAAATTTAGCAAATGGACAAAAGCCCACGCGTCAATTTACAGCACTTCTCCAATAGCCCAATGAAATCGTGGAAACAGTTTCAGGACCGTGGACAGCGAAACAGCGCAGGCTCCTATTAGGCTCTCTTACATTTTACATTTTACATTTTAATCATTTAGCAGACGCTCTTATCCAGAACGACTTACAATTAGTGAGTGCAACTTCCTTCCTACGTCAGCAATAAATGTTTTAAATCATAAAACGTCTTGACTATCCTCAGTTTAAAGTGTTATGCATAAACATAGGCTACAAGCAGGCCTGGTAATGTAGCCTGAATGCTGTTTGTCTTGGATAGGCTATTATTAGGATATCATGGTTCGACTTATCAGGCTGCCATATTGCTTTGTCAGGCACTGTTTTCTAAGGAAACATGTAGCCTAGCCTAAATTAAAGTTACGGTTGCTTATCCCAATGCTATATCCTATGCCTTCACATGTAGGCTAGCAGAACAGATAGCATGCATTTTAAATGGATGATATGATTTTGTGGAATGGAGTAGCATGTTACGGGAGACCCCCCTAGAACGATGCCACCTCATCCTGTAGGCCTAGGCCTAGGCATATTGTTGTTATTTCTATTCTTTATTATTATTACTTTTTATTATTACTATTTGTATTTATTTATTACAATGTAGCACTGTATGCAATGCAGTTGTAACATTGATGCTTTGGCAATATTTACTCAATGTTTGTCATGCCAATAAACAGTGGCGTTAGTTCAGCTATAGAAGAATGGCGCCGAAGGAGATAGCTGCCGTTTTACGGGCTCCTAACCAATTGTGCTATTGTGTGTATTTTTTCGCGTTATTTGTAACTTATTTTGTACATAATGTTTCTGCCACCGTCTCTTATGACCAAAAAGAGCTTCTGGATATCAGGACAGCGATTACTCACCTCGTACTGGACAAAGATTTTCTTTAATGAGTCAGACGCAAAGGATTTTCTTCAGACTCCCAACAAGGCCCAAATCCCTGTCATTCACATGAGAAAGAGGCAGAGATATCTGGGACATAGGTCGGGGTGCCTTGTAAGGATCCAACGGTGAGTGCGTAATCTGCCCCTACCATCAGTCGTATTAGCCAACGTACAATCATTGGATAACAAAATAGACTAACTAAGATCACGGATATCCTACCAACGGGACATTAAAAACGGTAATATCTTATGTTTCACCGAGTCGTGGCTGAACAACGACATGGATAACATACAGCTGGCGGGATATACGCTGCATCGGCAAGATAGAACAGCTGCCTCTGGTAAGACAAGGGGTGGCGGTCTGTGTATATTTGTAAACAAGCTGGTGCACGAAATCTAATATTAAGGAAGTCTCAAGGTTTTGCTCTCCTGAGGTAGAGTATCTCATGATAAGCTGTAGATCACACTATTTACCAAGAGAGTTTTCATCTATATTTTTTGTAGCTGTGTATTTACCACCACAAACCGATGCTGGCACTAAGACCACACTCAATGAGCTGTATAAGGCCATAAGCAAACAGGAAAACGCTCATCCAGAGGCGGCGCTCCTAGTGGCCAGGGACTTAAATGCAGGGAAACTAGGGTAAGGCAAAGTAGAGTGGGGGGGGGGGGATTGATTCCCCTTCCCCCTCCAAGGATCTTTTTTTAAAGTTGAAGTTTACTGCATTTCTACACAATTTAAAAAATGCCTTTTGGAGAACAAAAAAACACCAACAAAAAAACACCCCAGCCATTAATTATCACCGCAATATTAGGTTTAAAGGTACTGTATGTGGAACGGCGTGTACAATGTCAACCACTACTCAAGCATAGATGTACTAATTTACTTGTGGAACGGCGCATACAGTGCAACATGAAATAGATGCATAACACACACTATCTAGTCACAACAAGGCCGACTTCAAATGCCGACTTCAATGTGAAAGTAACTGGTGCATTAAACAGCTGACCATGAATGCAAACTATGCCAGATAAATCATACACATGCATGTGTATGACCCCTTGTCATACACATGCAGTGGTGTAGGAGTCCCCCCCAGTGCTTAATTTGTAAATCGGGAGGTTGCGGTACCTCCACAACGTAGCAGCGCAACAGACAGAGTGAACCACCTAGTAGCCTTCTATCTATGGTGGTGAAATGGACAGCGCTCTCCAAGGTGCTGATTAATTCAAAGCATTTTAGACGTCACTGCAGAACACCCGCCATACTTATAGCCTATAGTATGCCCTCATACTCGAGTATAGCTGTTGGGCTTACACAAGTCCGAATTTCTTATAGCCTAATTTTTAAGATATCAATGTACAGCAAACATTTTTGATGTCACGGCAGAACACCCACCATATGCACAAGACCCGAATTTCATATCATTTTTAAGACATTAATGTAGCAGTAGAACAAATATCACAATATCGGAATATAACTTCAAATAAAATTAATCAATGTAGGCTACAGAAGAACACACATATGAGAATATATAGGCCTTCTGCCTACATTACGTGATAATATGAAGCGCATATTCAGATTAACTTCACAGTACAGAACAAGTTTGTAAAGGAAAAAGACGTTCCTACCTTAGTTTTCAAAACCTCCCACAATGACTCTCCTCATGTCAAGTCCATTTAAATCCTGACAGTCAATTTCTTGCTCCAAGTGATGAGCGGGCCTGTGGCTGTGACGTTTAGCCTCCTTGTAAGGCTGTACGGAAAACATTGGTTGTAGTGTCCCCCCTCCCCATTTTTTTTGTGTTAACTATAACCTGGGTGTCCTCTTTAGCCTTGTCTACAATGCTTGCTGCCAGTAAATGCGCCTTGGTTCGGGCATGCTCAAAACCCTTTTTTTCTGAGGGCTCTTTATTGTTGTTTTTTACGTCGGTGGCAGAGGATGTTACTGTACATTCCCACTCTTTTGCTAGTTTAATCCCTCCAGTCTTTTCTAGACACAAGCGCCCTACATATTTGCATGTTGTACAGCCCGGCTTAGAATTTTGCATGACAAGCCAGGCACGGGTTATACGTTTGCTTGTTCTTGAACTGAGCCTCCATCCAAATTGCAACTGCGCCGACCACTTCGTCGGTGGATATACTGTCACTGTCTTGCTCACAAGGTGGTAGGGGCTCCACCACAAACTTTCACTTAGGACCCCCAAAAGGCTAGAGCTGGCTCTGACTGCATTTGTGGGTATGGATGTGGGTAAGCAGACCCAAGAGCCACTGCGGCCCCTCATGGTGAGTTCAGATTTTTTGGTGGCTCCCACCCCCATCAAAGTTGCCTATCCCTGGTGTAGTGGGTGTATTGCATGTGTTAACTTCATGCAGGAGAGAGGCAGCCGTGATGATACCCACGGACAGACAAACAGGCAGAGAGGGAGAGAGAGAGGCCACAAACAAACAGGTAAGATAGTGAGAAGTGTCTCTCCAAGCTCATAGAGTTCATAGACTGATGATCTGTCATAGTGTGAATAATTCTGAATGATCATATATGACCTCTGATGACATGATAGCAGGTTAATGAGCATTTAAATCCTGCTTTAAAACATGCCCCCAGACCTCTGTAGCAAAATGTGTCCCCCTCAATGCCAGAGTTGCTCCTACGCCCCTGTACACATGCATTGAAATAAAAGGCATAGGCCTACATCAAAGGACTTACTTAGGCATACAATTGACAAGGACACATGAAGACAAACAAACTCTACCAAAGAATGACGAAAATCACAAAATAAAAAAGGAAAATCCTTTTTAAAGGGAGCTAAGGCTCCTTGTTAACTCCGAGAATATTGATATTGCAACATAGTAGCCAATGAGGGTGCGGCTCTGGAAAATGTGTTCCCCGGCCAGCTTGTCACTGTTTTATATAATTGTTGTGCCCACACAGCAGTTAGAGTATCTGGGTGCTCATTAAATAAAACATCCACACTATAGCTAAATAACTTAGCAATATTTAATGAAATTTTTCCAGCAAGATTGATCTGTTAGAATATGTCATTTTAATTCAGGAAGATGGACAAGCAAGACTGATAGAATGAGAGGTGGAAATGCATTATACCAGAGACAGGAAGGCTACAGGTAAGGATGAGGGATGCAGGCAGAGGATAATGATGAAATAGACCTACAGCAAGAAGTTAAAAGAAGTTAGCAAAACTAAGTAATCATTAAGGATTTTCATGATCTCAATTATCATTATATCACTGCATGACAATGCACATCAAATCAAATGTGTATTTGTCACATGCTTCATAAACAACAATGAAAACATGAAAAAGAGAGAAATAGTAGAAAACATATATAAAATATTAACACAAGGAATAAATACACAATGAGTAATGATAACTTGGCAATATACACGGGGTACCAGTACCGAGTCGATGTGCAGGGGTACGAGGTAATTGAGGTAGATATGGACATACAGTGCATTCAGAAAGTATTCAGACCCCTTGTCTTTTTCCACATTTTGTTACGTTACAGCCTTATTCTAAAATTGATTAAATTGTTTTTTTCCCCTCATCAATCTACACACAATACCGCATAATGACAAAGAAAAAACAGGTTTTTAGAAATGTTTGCCAAAAAAAATAGTTCTATCTTGGTTTCATCAGACCAGATAATCTTGTTTCTCATGGTCTGAGAGTCCTTTAGGTGCCTTTTGGCAAACTCCAAGCGGGCTGTCATGTGCTTTTTACTGAGGAGTGGCTTCCATCTGGCCACTCTACCATAAAGGCCTGATTGCTGGAGTGCTGCAGAGATGGTTGTCCTTCTGGAAGGTTCTCCAATCTCCACAGAGGAACTCTGGAGCTCTGTCAGAGTGACCATCGGGTTCTTGGTCACCTCCCTGACTAAGGCCGTTCTTCGCCGATTGCTCAGTTTGGCTGGGCGGCCAGCTCTTGTAAGGGTCTTTGTGGTTACAAACAAGAACACTGTGTTCTTGAGGACCTTCAATGCTGCAGAAATGTTTTGGTACCCTTCCCCAGATCTGTGCCTCGACACAATCCTGTCTCTGAGCTCTACGGACAATTCGGTCGACCTCATGGCTTGGTTTTTGCTCTGACATGCACTGTCAACTGTGAGACATTATTTAGACAGGTGTGTGCCTTTCCAAATCATGTCCAATCAACTTAATTTACCACAGGTGGACTCCAATCAAGTTGTAGAAACATCTCAAGGATGATCAATGGAAACAGGATGCACCTGAGCTAAATTTGATCTCATAGCTGTTGTGACATGACTTTCATTATAGTGATGATTATTATTAATTGAATAATGACCTACTATGTTTAATTGTTACTAGATTAAATTAGTAATGTAACAATTAACTCATTAGGAATTTGGGGCACCACGGGAACAGTTGTTTAATGAGTTACCGTTTCCCGAATTAACTCTAAAGATATCTAGATATCTCTTATCATTTAACAGTCATTTATTAATTATTTACCTCATATCAGTATCATTCTGAAAGTCGTAGACTCTTTAAGTCTGCACGAACCCGGGTCTTACTGATCATTCTGTACCACACAAATTGATTTAATTATTTATTTACTAACTAATTAAAATGATAACACAATATACAAACACGTACACGGTATAGGTAGTGATTAGAAACTTAATACAATAAAAAAGGGTCCCTAGCGGACTAACAAATTATGACACTTGTTGTTGTTGAGAGAGAGAGAGAGAGAGAGAGAGAGAGAGAGAGAGAGAGAGAGAGAGAGAGAGAGAGAGAGAGAGAGAGAGAGAGAGAGAGAGAGAGAGAGAGAGAGAGAGAGAAGAGAGAGAGAGAGAGAGAGAGAGAGAGAGAGAGAGAGAGAGAGAGAGAGAGAGAGAGAGAGAGAAAATGATAGACAGAGAAAGGATTTTTGTGTCTAGGGAAATAGAAAGCATCTAGTTAGTCATTTAAAGGTTACATCTACAGATAATATTTTACTATGGCCGTAAGACAAACCATTATTAGAACAGCTACTCAGCCGTAACATTGATTGTTAGTGGAAGCAACTTTGTCGTCTTCACCTCGTGTTGATTTTCAGGGTCGGGACCAATTTGGACAAAAGCTGCAGCTTGAGGTCCGTCTGATCTGATAATTCTTATCTCAATCTTTTATGCACTCTGGTAAAGAGGGGCGTTTCCGTCATACTGACACGCTCTCTGAGCTCCCTCGGGCGTGGCTAGTTACGAGGCAAAAGTATTATCACTATGATTTTGTTAGAAAGCTTAAATCACATTTCTATCTTCACGAAAACATTGTCTTCCTCCTTGATATTTTCTACACAAGGTAAAGGATGTAAACCTGATATTCACAGTGTAAAAGCTCTTCAAGTCACAATGTTTTCGTTATAACGCCTTTATACCATTTTTTATGACATCACAAAATATACATTAATTTTTCATCATTCCCCATGTTTGGATGTTGAAATATATTGTCCCAATGTTCATTGTTGGATGTTGAAGTTTTTGGGCGGCAACAAGTCTCTGAAACGAAGGCATTCCTTTCACCATACTAGACTGCCAGAGATAGATTCTCTTCCTCTCTAATTCATGGCAGTATTAAGGTGTCAAGACCGGCACAGCCGGACATTTGTCTAATGTCATATCTAGGGCTATCCTACTTGAAGGTGGGTAGTTAAGGCACTCTCTAAAATGGCACCCTGAATGACAAAGCTTCCATTGGTGGCACTACAGGGCTGACCTAGTGAACTCTGGGGAAGAAGCTGGGGATGCTGTGGATGGGTCACCGGATGGGGTTTTGGAATCTATTGCCAGTTTTCAGAAAATCGGGATTGCTTCCGTCCCACAGATCATCCTAGCATGAGACCTCAATAGGTCTTCCATTGCGCGTGTGCTCCTGTGTACATAGTATGTGCACACGCCAAGGACAATAAGACCAAGGATCATGGTAACAGTCAGGATACTGTCCGGCACCGTCCAAGAGCGGTTAGTTTGGCGCTACAGCGTTCTTTGCTGGTGATAGTGTTTGCTAGGACACAAGTAGTGGACGTCTTTGGTTAGAGTTCACATTAACAGGTTAGGGGTGAGTTAGAAATCTGGATTGTGTTCCTGATAACTATGACTGGAGGTGTGATGATTTTCACATTGGTGTTGTTGCGCCAAAATCCTACATTTAGAACTGTTTTCAACCTATAGATATTCTCCAGTTCAACAAACGGCAGCGTCAGTAAAAATCCCACTTAATTTCGATTAACATCAACGTGTATTGGAATGGCAGACCCCAGACTATAGGCCAGGTGTGACTGTAATGGCTTTATCATGGTTGTGGTAGCTGAGGTCAATATGTTGTGCACCATTGAGAGGGGCTCTAGATATGAGGGGATTCTATTCATGGCCAAGTGGTCCATAGAAGGGCTAACTTCACGGAGAAAATCCTCCAACAACAATCGAACCAATTGGACATGGGCATAGTGATGGTTCATGACCTCTACTAGCTTGCCTACCGACAGGAGGGTTTTGTTCAGGAGAGTTGCGTGTGTGTTTACCACCAGAATAGTGTCCTGGAGAGACCTTCCCACATGCTGCAACCTGAGTGCCTGTGATTGCATCTGTTGCTGGATAAGTGGCATCTCTTCAGTAATCTCCCTAGCATGTATTTTGACCGTGGCTAGCCTGACTGCGTTGACGGCAGTGGTACCTAGAGCAAATAGTGACCCTACGGCTGCACCTATTGAGAGTAGTGCCCAGAGGAATTGTTTTTCTCGCCTGGGCTCTGCTAGTTCTGACTGGGTGACTGTGAACTTTTGGAGTTGGGCCAACATGTGGGCAGTGTCTAGCTGAGCGTGCTTAACTGCCTAGGTGGTCCAGTCAGCCCCGGCCCAACTCATATGTACCGCAGGGGAAATGTGTTGGCGGTACACGTTCTCTGCATCTAGGCGGATCGATAGTGCACATACCCCTAAAGTGGTGAGTGTCGTCTGTGGAACCAGGGGGTGGCAGTTAGCCGCTTTTGAAATGTTGTTGAACATTTCCAAACTGATTGCAGATTTTTCGGACCAGGTTGCCAGTATGGCATCCTCAACCATTGTGCCATTTAGGCACACGCTGCCTATCAGTGGAGGGCGGTATGTATCGGCTGGTGAGTCACCCAAGCTAAATAGGAAAACCTCATGTTCGGTTAGTTTCCAAGTTGAACTAGTCACCCTGTCATCTGCCACAAATGGCGGACTCATTACCAAGTTCACTGGGTGTATGTCAGTTGACGACGCCAAACCATCGTCATTGCATTACTTATTGCATGTAGTCTTCGATGAAGGTGTCAGCGGAGTTATTGTGATTTGTGACAAGATTTGTTTGGATTTCAGTCTATTAAATCATAGTAAATCCATCCCAATCAGCATCTGCTCAGTGTCAATGCTAGTCACGTACACAGGGTGGACAAGTGACACGCTTTCGAAGTTCAGTTTTAGTAGGATACGCTTGGTAAGAGGCGAGGTAGCCTGAGTGAAACCTCAAAGTTTAGTGTCGCAACATTCTGTTTTTAACCACTGCCCTTTTGAGTTCATCCAGCAAAGTTTGAGATATGAGGGAAATAGTCTAACCCGAATGTATCAGTGCATCACAGGTCAAACAGTCCTCTAAGACAGCGTTGAGGTATGGCCTGTTCGAGTCGGTTTTTCTTGTCATATCGCCAACAAAGTGGAGTGGGTTGGCAGAACGGAGTGGTGAGTTATCTGTGTCGATTTTTAAGACAGTTTGCTGTACTTCGTGACCCAGTGGGTCCTCGATCGGAATGGGAGAGGAATCAGCTGTTGCAACGCTGCTTACCTTGTGCGTCGCAACATCTATATCATGGTCTCTAGACATGGGCTTGTGTCTAGATCGAGCGGGCCCTGGACTGGGATTTGAGTGAGGGCGGGGTTAAGGTGAACGTTTCCGACCTCGCAAATGGTGCTAATTTCGGGGGACCCATTCTCCGGCAATTTCACACCTAGTCATGGTGACTTATCTTTTCTCCCTTTCTCAATTTTTATCCACTGCAGTACATCTCTTATCAGAGCTTCTAAAGAGCTTTGGGTAACGTTTTGGTCGTCATTTAACCCTTTGTTACTCTTGTTACGCGTGTTACCCTTGTTCCCTGACCATTTGTGAGGGTTAGATGCAGGAACGTAGCGGCCAGATCGACCTCTGCGGGGCCTGTTTGGTTGGGGACGTTCTTTGTAGCTATCATTACTGTGGTGGTCATCGGTGTGGTATGTACGTGGTAGCCGCACACATGGTGCGTCATCTTTTTCCGCTCCTGTCCCTGATGCCACACCCTCCAACTGGAGTGATGCACCCCCCCAATCTTGAAAACCGAAGTGACCGGGCTCTTAGCCTGGCCCTCTTTGGATGCATCAAAAGCTGTGCTCGCAAGCTCTCGGAGTGCCGAGATTGGCAAACCAACGTGGGCAGTAGTGCCCAAGTAGTTAATGAAGTTGGGATACATGTTTGACAGAAACATTTGTTTGAATGGTATTAGCTCTTCCATTCCTGTTTCAGTGAGCATGCCAAAGTAAGCTGAACAAAGCCTATGATAGTAGGCTTGTGGGTGTTCATTCCGAGCTTGTTTGACAGTGTTAGCTAGCGAGCTGTCATGTTTGCGAGTCGCAGAACCACTGAATTCTATTTTCAAAGCTGTGGCAAGTTTAGCGTAGTCGTTTTGCACTGTTGTAGACGGATGAACCTTGTCACGTGTCTGTTGGATGTTCGCTTCAACAGGTAAAGCTTGTCAGTATTCGTAGAGTTCGGGTAGCCATCCAAGGCATCCTCTATGTCTGCAGAGAATGTCTCAGTGTCATTTGGCTTACCTGGAACGGGGTCAAAGATGCAGATTTTGTCAAGGCGTTCCGCGCCAAGGACGCGGGGAGCGTCTGCTTCCTCCCGTGGGGAATTTTTGACCAAAGGGCCAAGAGGAAAAGCCTGATTGAAATGTTGTTGGGGAAGAGGCGCCATGTTACTCTGGGCCCGAACGACCAAGATGAAAAGACTGAGGGACCCCTAAGAGAGGTGAAGTCTGAAACCTCCTGTTGTCTACACTCCTTCCTTCCCCAGGCTCTGGTTGCGAGCTTGGTTGCTCGGTTGGGTAGTCATGCGGTAGCGCGTGGCTGTTCTGGAGTTCCTCCAGATGGTACCTAAGGGTGATGTTCTGCTGCATTACAGAGTCCACTTGGGAGCTGAGGGTATTTATTTTCTACTTGTGAGTGTTGCAGTTGCTCCGTTCGGCCTCATACGTATCTTTCTTGGTTTGCAGGGAGAGGTCTCGAGTGCAGAGCGAGAGATTCATTGATGAGATGTCCTCCGCTTGCTTAGAGGTCAAGTTTTCCAACTTCCTCACCTGGGTTCTCTCATCGTTCATTCGGTCAGCGACTTCAATGAGTTCCGCTGTTTTGTCATCCAACTTGGTCAAGGAGTTCATTAACTGATCGTCTTTGGTCTGCAGCTTTTGGAATAGAACATTATTGCTCTGAGTGGTGTCAAGTTGGTCACCCTTGTTTTTAGCTAGCTCGTCAGATTCATCTAGTTTTGCGTGGACTTCATCGTGTTTACTGTTGGCTAAATTGAGTTGTTCTTGTAGAAAACGGATTTGTTGGTGAGTTTGTGCTCGTTCTTCGTCATAAGTGTTTGCCAGATCTTTTAATTGATCCGTTCTCAAATGCAGCTCCTCGGCTAGCAGCATCTTGTCTTTGTCGGCTTTTGTCATTAGCTTCTGGGTTCTCTCCACCTGTCCCTTCATCTCAACAGTTTCTTGCTTGTGCTTCTGCTGAGCACAGCGGTATTGGACCAATGTTCATCTCTGCTGGTGGGCATAGTTCAGGGCTAAACTGAAGAGAACCTTTACAAGGCCTGTGCCTGCCGGCCTATTTTGGAGGGCATCAGTCACGATATCTGCAGTTTTTTTGCTTATGGCATTGTGCTCTAACATTCTCAATCCTTCTGCATAGTTTGGATTTGCATCGCTGCTGAGGTCAGCGATCAAGCTTTCTGTGGGTGAGGGTTCACTTATTAGCAGGGGAATGGATGGCACCCCCTCTGATAGCTTGCTCATTTTGCTGATTATTAGTTGTTATTAGTAAACTTAAGTAAAATGTTGGGTTTTGACTCGTTGGAAGCTGCAAAAACGATTTTATTCGGTTTACAGATGTCAATGAATCATCAATACTGGATCAGTAATGTTGTAGTTGGCTTTTAACGAACTTGCAAAAGCAATTTTAATTGATTAATCAATGTTATTGATTAATCACACCTGTATAGGCTATCTGGGAATTAAACTATAATGAACCTGATAGCATTGTTGAATCTAGGTTAATATGGCATAGTTGAAATTGTCTCCTTTGTTGAACCAAATCAATCTGGATCTTATCCAAATGATCAACCTGAAAAGGTATGTTCGGCAATTTAACTTATTAAATTGAATGAGACAATGATATCCAATTATTTGAGATTTGCTGGATATCCTAAGTGTAACCAATAGTTCAAATGTGAGTATACATTCACCACCAGGGTACTTTTTCCTAAGGGTTGGAACCACATGGGATTCCCGTGAAGGCGGGACTTCCGTCAATGCTGGACCAGTACTTTTGGAGTTGGCCCAATGAGCTTTGCAAAAGCAAATTGAATTGATTAATCAATGATAATGATCAATCATACCTGTATAGGCTATCTGGGAATTAACCTGAAAAGCGTTGCTGTATCTAGGTTATTGTGGAGAAAGTTTAAAATGTCACATTGGTTTAAAGAAATACATTTGGACCTTATCCAAATGACCAACCCTGAAAAAGGTTTGTTTGGAGATTCACCTTCCCGGTTAAATCGAATGAGACAATGATATCCAACCAGTTGAGATTGGATTGATATCATACAGTGTAACCCGTTGTAACAGTGGGTTAAGAGTGTGCCCTCACATTAATTGTTTCAAAAACAATTACTGGCGATTCTTCACCACCAGAGGTCGCTGATCGCAGAAAGCTGAAATCAAACGGGAGTCCCGAGGGGCGGAACTTCCGTTGGAACAAAGGGGGGAAAAAACAAAGGGTCCCCTTTAACAAGAGAATGGGTTTATTAATGACGTCTCACGTTAACCCTTTCGGCGATTCTTTTGCTAGCAATGTTTCACCAGAACACACGGAAACATAAAATAAATGTTTTTGCCGTTGGTCTTACTCATGCTACTGAAGCGCGATAAACAGAGAGATAATACTTTGCTTCGGCCAACAACTATATCTTCTCAAATTTCTTAAATTGACTGGCCCATATGTCCTAGTTCAAGAAATGAATACTGACTGAGTCTACTCGCTTCTGAAACGCGAGAGACAGAAATAGTACCACGGTTGGCTCAACTTTGTCTATTTCTCTTGATAACTGCATTGGCTGGCTCATATGTCCTAGCTCGTAGCATTAAGTAAATCCCCTACACACTGACTTTTCGTCAGATATACAACACAGGAGTCAATCTCTCCCTACTAGTATCTGGATGAAAAGGGACCACACACATGCCACTCTCAACATCAATCCTGCCTACAGCGCTATTGGTGTACAACGTATCTTGCTACACAATTCCTATAGACTGAATTCAACAGTAAGGCCTAGTTCTATCTTAGACTCTTTGCACGGGGGCTCTAATATGTTGTGACGTGACTCATTATTGTGATGACTAGTATTTATCGAATAATTACCTACTATGTTTAATTGTTACTAGATTAAATTAGTCATGTATCAATTAACTCATTAGGAATTTGGGGCACCACGGGAAAAGTTGTTTAATGGGTTACAGTTTCCCGATTTAACTCTAAAGATATCTAGATATCTCTTATCATTTAACAGTCATATATTAATAATTTACCGCATATCAGTCTCATATCAGACTCTTTAAGTCTGCACGAATCCGGGTCTTACTGATCATTCCGTACCACACAAATTGATTTAATTATTTATTTACTAACTAATTTAAAATGATAACACAAGATACAAACACGTACACGGTATAGGTAGTGATTAGAAACTTAATACAATGAAAACGGGTCCCTAGCGGACTAACACAATATGACACTTGTTACAAAAGTTGCCGAGTTAAAGAGAGAGAGAGAAAACACTTGGATACACATGGACCTACGCTCACAGTAATCCTAATACTTTGCCCCGAACTGCCGCCTGTTTGGGAAGAAAAGCAATGCAGGTATTTACGTGTTGGAGGTCTTCGTCGTGTATCTCTGTTGGACCCAGGCCTTCGTGGGAAGGGGTCGATTGGGCCTTCTCTTTTGGATTGCCTTTTAGATGTAAGGCTCAGATTGTCCACAAGAAGTCACAATGTCCTTCTTCTTAGTTGTCTGTTTACTTTCACTCGTTCTGGAAGTGGTCTTCTGAGGATGGCTAATCAGCCGTGTCGATGATCCCCTGTGGGGTGATGAGAGCAGTGTAGTAGACGATAGCTTGAAAAGAGTAACAGGATGGTCGCACTTAAATTCACCTTCTTAGATACAGTACTTAGAACAGCTACTCAGCCGTAACATTGATTGTTAGTGGAGGCAACTTTGTCGTCTTCACCTCGTGTTGATTTTCAGGGTCCAATTTTTTCGGGACCAATATGGACAAAAGCTGCAGCTTGAGGTCCGTCTAGTCTGATCTGATCATTCTTATCTCAATCTTTTATGCACTCTGGTAAAGAGGGGCGTTTCTGTCATACTGACACGCTCTCTGACTACCTCGGGCGTGGCTAGTTACGAGGCAAAAGTATTATCATCACTATGATTTTGTTAGAAGGCTAAAATCACATTTCTATCTTCACGAAAACATTGTCTTCCTCCTTGATATTTTCTACCCAAGGTAAAGGATGTAAACCTGATATCCACAGTGTAAAAGCTCTTCAAGTCACAATGTTTTCGTTATAACGCCTTTATACCATTTTTAATGACATCACAAAATATACATACATTTTCCATATTCCATTTCTCATCATTCCCCACGTTTTAGATGTTCCTTTCACCATACTAGAGTGCCAGAGATAAATTAGAGAGGAGGAGAATCTATGGCAGTATTAAGGTGTCAAAACCGGCACAGCCCCCCGCCCTACCCCTCTGTGGGTAAGAGGGTCTGGTTGTTTTCGGCCATTTGCCAAGCTGATGTGAGGCCTGTGATCCTTACCCAGGGAGAGTCATAACATTGCAAAGGGTCTGAATACATATGTAAATAAGCTATTTCAGTTTTTTATTTTTAATACATTTGCAAACATTTCTAAAAACCTTTTTTCGCTTTGTCATTATGGGTTATTTGTAATTTATTCTGTACATAATGTTTCTGCCACCGTCTCTTATGACCAAAAAGAGCTTCTGGATATCAGGACAGCGATTACTCACCTCATATTGGACAAATATTTTTTATTCAACGAGTCGGACGCGAAGGATATTCTACAGACACCCGACAAGGCCCAAATTCCCGTCATTCGCATGAGCAAGAGACAGAGATATCGTGGACGAGGTCGGGGTGCCTTGTAAGGATCCGACGGCGAGCGAGTAATCTTCCTCTTGTACAATCATTGGAAAACAAAATGAACGACCTAAGATAAAGGATATCCTACCAACGGGACATTAAAAACGGTAATATCTTATGTTTCACCGAGTCGTGGCTGAACGACGACATGGATAACATACAGCTGGCGGGATATACGCTACATCGGCAGCATAGAACGGCTGACTCCGGTAAGACAAGGGGTGGCGGTCTGTGTATATTTGTAAACAACAGCACAAAATCTAATATTAAAGAAGTCTCGAGGTTTTACTCGCTTGAGGTAGAGTATCTCATGATAAGCTGTGGACCACACTATTTACCAAGATAGTTTTCTTCTATATTTTTCGTAGCTGTGTAATTACCACCACAAACCGATGCTGGTACTAAGACTGCACTCAATGAGCTGTATAAGGCCATAAGCAAACAGGAAAACACTAATCCAGAGGCAGGGCTCCTAGTGGCCGGGGACTTTAATGCAGGGAAACTTAAATCCGTTCTACCTAATTTGTACCAGCATGTTAAATGTGCAACCAGAGGAAAAACAACTCTAGACCACCTTTACTCCACACACAGAGAAGCGTACAAAGCTCTCCCTCGCCCTCCATTTGGCAAATCTGACCATAATTCCTGTTTATAAGCAAAAACTAAAGCAGGAAGCACCAGTGACTCGGTTAATAAGGAAGTGGTCAGATGACACAGATGCTAAGCTACAGGACTGTTTTGCTAGCACAGACTGGAATATGTTCCGGGATTCTTCCGATGGCATTGAGGAGTACACCACATCAGTCACTGGCTTCATCAATAAGTGCATCGATGACGTTGTCCCCACAGTGACCGTACGTACATACCCCAACCAGAAGCCATGGATTACAGGCAACATCCGCAATGAGCTAAAGGGTAGAGCTATGCCCTCCGACGAACCATCAAACAGGCAAAGAGTCAATACAGGACTAAGACTGAATCGTTTCGAGGCAAGCAACACTGAAGCATGCATGAGAGCGTCAGCTGTTCCGGATGACTATGTGATCACGCTCTCCGTAGCCGATGTTAGTAAGACTTTTTTAAGCAGGTCAACATTCACAAGGCCGCAGGGCCAGACGAATTACCAGGACGTGTACTCCGAGCATGCGCTGACCAACTGGCAACTGTCTTCACTGACATTTTCAACCTGTCCCTGACTGAGTCTGTAATACCAACATGTTTCAAGCAGACCACCATAGACCCTGTGCCCAAGAACACTAAGATAACCTGCCTAAATGACTACCGACCCGAAGCACTCACGTCTGTAGCCATGAAGTGCTTTGATAGGCTGGTCAAGGCTCATATCAACACCATTATCACAGAAACCCTAGACCCACTCCAATTTGCATACCGCCCCAACAGATCCACAGATGATGCAATCTCTATTGCACTCCACACTGCCCTTTCCCACCTGGACAAGAGGAACACCTACGTGAGAATGCTATTCATTGACTACAGCTCAGAGTTCAACGCCATAGTGCCCTCAAAGCTCATCACTAAGCTAAGGACCCTGGGACTAAACACCTCCCTCTGCAACTGGATCCTGGACTTCCTGATGGGCCGCCCCCAGGTGGTAAGGGTAGGTAACAACACATCTGCCATGCTGATCCTCAACACGGGGCCCCTCAGGGGTGCATGCTCAGTCCCATCCTGTACTCCCTGTTCACCCATGACTGCATGGCCAGGCACGACTCCAACACCATCATTATGTTTTCCGACGACACAACAGTGGTAGGCCTGATCACCAACAACGATGAGACAGCCTATAGGGAGGAGGTCAGAGACCTGGCCGTGTGGTGCCAGGACAACAACCTCTCCCTCAATGTGATCAAGACAAAGGAGATGATTGTGGACTACAGGAAAAAAAAGAGGACAGAGCATGCCCCCATTCTCATCGACGGGGCTGTAGTGGAACAGGTTGAGAGCTTCAAGTTCCTTGGTGACCACATCACCAACAAACTATCATGGTCCAAACACACCAAGACAGTCGTGAAGAGGGCACAACAAAGCCTATTCCCCCTCAGGAGACTGAAAAGATTTGGCATGGGTCCTCAGATCCTCAAAAAGTTCTACAGCTACACCATCGAGAGCATCCTGACTGGTTGCATCACCGCCTGGTGTGGCAACTGCTCTGCTTCCGACCACAAGGCACTACAGAGGGTAGTGCGTTAGGCCCAGTACATCGCTAGGGTCAAGCTTCCTGCCATCTAGGACCTCTATACCAGGCGGTGTCAGAGGAAGGCCCTAAACATTGTCAAAGACTCCAGCCACCCTAGTCATAGACTGTTCTCTCTGCTACTGCACGGCAAGCGGTACCGGAGCGCCAAGTCTAGGTCCAAAAGGCTTCTTAACAGGTTCTACCCTCAAGCCATAAGACTCCTGAACAGCTAATCATGGCTACCTGGACTATTTGCTGACATTGAAGGAGAGGTTGTTTTCCTGGCACAACACTGCCAGGTCTCTGACCTCCCTGTCGGCTGTCTCATTGTCGTCGGTGATCAGGCCTACCACCGTCGTGTCGTCTGCATACTTAATGATGGTGTTGGAGTCATATGCGGCCACGCAGTCATGGGTGAACAGGGAGTACAGTAGAGGACTAAGCACGCACCCCTGAGGGGCCCCGTGTTGAGGGACAGTTTGGCGGATGTGTTGTTGCCTACCCTCACCACCTGGGGGTTTCCATCTTTCCAGGTTTCCATGGCATGCTCAGCGCATTGTTTTCCTCCCTAGGTTAATGTGTCCTCATGTTCTGTGAGTGTGGTGCTGGTAGTCCAAGGTGCTGGTGACAGTGAGCAGTTCGTAGCCAGGCATGAGGAGGACTGGAGCCGGGCGCGAGGCTTGGCCCTGACAAGCTCTTTGCTCTGGCCCACCGTGCCTGCCATTGAGTGCTCTCACTGGGACTGCATTTAATTACTGGTCTCCAGCAGGCACTCATAGAGAGCCCACTTAATATTTAGTGACGCCACTGCTCACAGCCAGGTGGTCTTACCCACTGAGTGCTTAAGAGAGGGAGGAGAAAAGTTGTCGATCGGGCAATCCTGTTCCAGAAATAGAATGTAAGATGCAGTCCGGAATCTTAAGCACAATAAATTCATACAATATTGGATTGGATTTGTAATTTTTTGCAGGATGTTACATATCATAAGAAATGGATGACGTAGTACACAATTGGATGACGTAGGGTAGTACACAAAAAAAGGGGTTTTGGAGCACCACTTTCAAAACTACTGGCTGAAATTATACAAAAGATCTGGAGCATCACGTTAAAGGCATAGGAGGCCCTTCCTTGTTACTTGGTGATGTAGGTCTTGGATTTCTACAAAAGTCTCTATTTGTTCCTTGTTTGGCTGAGTATCACAGTGTAAGCCGTCAGATTGTATGATATTAGCATAAGGCTTGAGGGACACTGGATGTAATGTTTTAAAGACCTGCGCCATAGCATGTGCTCCATTGTAGATGATCACGTTTGTGTGCTTGGGCTGTTTTCTCTCCATAGGCAAGC
Source organism: Coregonus clupeaformis (assembly GCF_020615455.1). Lineage (NCBI taxonomy): Eukaryota > Metazoa > Chordata > Actinopteri > Salmoniformes > Salmonidae > Coregonus > Coregonus clupeaformis. Next base: position 17,008,479 of record NC_059204.1, on the reverse strand, counting down.
ATAAGGGACTGGAAGAGAGGGAGTGAATAGAAGGAGTCTCTCTGGGATTGCTATTTGTTGAGCATCTGTTGCCTGTATTATAAGACTGACTGGCTTTTCACTTGACAATTCCAATTTCTTTCTGCTGAGTCAAGGGTCTTTTCGTAGCGAAGGCAGTCAGGGCTCTTTGAATTACCTTGTTTCCAGCTGTGATGATCTATCCCTTGATGGATGAGAGAAGGGAAGACCGGGCACATGGGAACAATTGCCCCTAATATATAGGGGCAGAGACAGCTCTTTCTCATGCATTAATCTGTACATCTCGCTCTCTGGTTTTCCTGTCTCTCTCTCTCTCTCTCTCTCTCTCTCTCTCTCTCTCTCTCTCTCTCTCTCTCTCTCTCTCTCTCTCTCTCTCTCTCTCTCTCTCTCTCTCTCTCTCTCTCTCTCTCTCTCTCTCTCTCTCTCTCTCTCTCTCTCTCTCTCTCTCTCTCTGTGTCTTTCTCTAAACATGTTGTTTTAACTATTTGTTAGGTTGAAGGGCCAAAGCTTACACGTCGCCTGACATTTGGCTTAATGGACTAAAGTCATCACTTCAGTTCATCGGCTTTGATGTGATTTCTTCACACTGCATTATAGACTGGGGATCAAAGAAAAACGTCTCTCTGCCACTGGGCCATTAAATTGTATTTTGTCTCCATGTCAAGTGGCAATAATTGAATTCAAGAGTGGCTGGCCTCTCAATCAGTGACCGAGTTCTTATGGGTGTTTTGATAAGGGTCTTAGGGGAAATGTCAAACAGGATTCAGCTTCTTCTTGAGGGCCCTTGAGAGTTGAACCGCTCCTGTCAAAATGTCATTAGTTTGATATGACCAGATGATTGATTCAAAGCTTTTTGAGGCTGGTAGTGAGATATGTTTTTGCTGAAAGAGCACAATGCACCGCTTTGATACGTTTAAGCTTATAATAAATAAAAAAGATACATTGTATCTACACAGTACATTGTACTATATGTAGTCCACCTTTTGTGTCTTCTTTCCTGTGTGTATGTGTGTGTTTTTCCTGTGTGTGTGTGTGTGTGTGTGTGTGTGTGTGTGTGTGTGTGTGTGTGTGTGTGTGTGTGCGTGCGTGCGTGCGTGCGTGCGTGCGTGCGTGCGTGCGTGTGTGTGTGTGTGTGTGTGCATGAGCAAGTGCATGACTTTGTGCTTCTGTGTGCAGGTCCTACTTTTGTGAGAGCATGTGTGTGTGCACCTGTGCATGCACTGATATAGGCCTACTGTGCAGCATGTACATAATAATGTATCTGAGTTAGATAGATATCTCCTATCACTTCTGGGCTGTGAGGAAATCCGTTGTAACTCTGATGATGCGTCACAAGTAGCACCATCAGGGCCTGGATTTACCGGGCCAGAGGAAGAGGCTGCCTCACCACAGCGATATGATTGGTTCTGGTGGCCACAGCTGATTAATGGCTTTGTGGCACTCTACTGATTTAGTGAGGGACCGTGGAAATTAACTTAATGTAAAAAGATAGCGAGTGGAAAGGAAGGGCTTAATTGGACAGCTATAACTGCCGTTATGAATTAAGGGCATAATTCATTGCGTATTTTTTTTTGCTTCCTTGGGCGTGAATCATGCAAACTATGGCCCCAGAGCCAGCAGGTTATCAAAAAATATGTGCAGTTGCTAAAAGGACACCTCTCACACTATCAACTTGCTGCTAACAGTGTCAACCCCAGGAAACGAGGACATTTCATTATGAAAACCCACGGTTTAAGAGTTGTTGCGAAGGAAATAGGGATCAGGCCTAGGTGATTAAGATAAGTAGACATCGTGTCTCATCTGGGAGGAAGTGAGAAGTACATGCACTGTCTACCAGATGGCCCCTTATATTAGACCGCAGCCTCAGCCTGCCACCTCTCTGGCTGTCTCTGACGCATTATGGCGGGCAGGCTCATTTCCTCTCCTATGTGATATTATACTGCCCCCTCAGATCAAATCCTGACCCTTGTCAGCCACATAATAAGATCGGCCAGGTTTGATGAATTAATTACAAAGGGTTTCTTAGTCATTGTTAGGAAGGGTTATGATCCGCCCCTCATGTCTCTCTTCTTAAACATTCCTGCCCATAAAGTCCTCTCGAACACTATCCATTGGTTGGACATGAGTCACTCTCTTTTCATATGGATATTACATTTACATTTACATCATTTAGCAGACGCTCTTATCCAGAGCGACTTACACATTGGTGCATTCAACTTATGATAGCCAATGGGACAACCACTTTTATTTATTTTTTATTTTTTTATTTTTTTATTATTATGATTTGTTTGGGGGGTGGGGGAAGAAGGATTACTTTATACTATTCCAGGTATTCCTTAAAGAGGTAGGGTTTCAAGTGTCTCCGGAAGGTGGTCAGTGACTCCGCTGTCCTGGCGTCGTGGGGGAGCTTGTTCCACCATTGGGGTGCCAGAGCAGCGAATAGCTTTGACTGAGCTGAGCGGGAACTGTGCTTCCGTAGAGGTAGGTGAGCTAGCAGGCCAGAGGTGGATGAACGTAGTGCCCTCGTTTGGGTGTAGGGTCTGATCAGAGCCTGAAGGTAAGGAGGTGCCGTTCCCCTCACAGCTCCGTAGGCAAGCACCATGGTCTTGTAGTAGATGCAAGCCTCAACTGGAAGCCAGTGGAGTGTGCGGAGAAGCGGGGTGACATGAGAGAACTTGGGAAGGTTGAACACCAGACGGGCTGCAGCGTTCTGGATAAGTTGTAGGGGTTTAATGGCACAGGCAGAGAGCCCAGCCAACAGTGAGTTGCAGTAATCCAGACGGGAGATGACAAGTGCCTGGATTAGGACCTGTGCTGCTTTCTGTGTAATGTAGGGTCATACTCTGCGAATGTTGTAGAGCATGAACCTGCAGGATCGGGTCACCGCTTTGATGTTAGCAGAGAACGACATGGTGTTGTCCAGGGTTCACGCCAAGGTTCTTTGCACTCTGGGAGGAGGACACAATGGAGTTGTCAACCGTGATGGCGAGATCATGGAGCGGACAGTCCTTCCCCGGGAGGAAGAGCAGCTCCGTCTTGCCGAGGTTCAGCTTGAGGTGGTGATTCGATATCCACACTGATATGTCTTCCAGACATGCAGAGATGTGATTCGCCACCTGGTTATCAGAAGGGGAAAGGAGTGTGTGTCGTCTGCGTAGCAATGATAGGAGAGACCATGTGAGGATATGACAGAGGCAAGTGACTTGGTGTATCGAGAGAATAGGAGAGGGCCTAGAACTGAGCCCTGGGGGACACCAGTGGTGAGAGCACGTGGTGCAGAGACAGATTCTCGCCATGCCACCTGGTAGGAGCGACCTGTCAGGTAGGACGCAATCCAAGAGTGAGCAGCGCCGGAGATGCCCAACTCGGAGAGGGTGGAGAGGAGGATCTGATGGTTCACAGTATCAAAGGCAGCGGATAGATCTAGAAGGATAAGAGCAGAGGAGAGAGAGTTAGCTTTAACAGTGCGGAGAGCCTCCGTGACACAGAGAAGAGCAGTCTCAGTTGAATGACCAGTCTTGAAACCTGACTGGTTTGGATCAAGAAGGTAATTCTGAGAGAGATCGCAGGAGAGTTGGCTAGAGACGGCACGCTCAAGAGTTTTGGAGAGAAAAGAAAGAAGGGATACTGGTCTGTAGTTGTTGACATCGGAGGGATCGAGTGTAGGTTTTTTGAGGTGGGGTGCAACTCTCGCTCTCTTGAAGACAGAAGGGACATGGCCAGCGGTCAAGGATGAGTTGATGAGCGAGGTGAGGTAAGGGAGTAGGTCTCCGGAAATGGTCTGGAGAAGAGAGGAGGAGATAGGGTCAAGCTGGCAGGTTGTTGGGCGGCCGGCCGTCACAGGTCGCAAGATTTCATCTGGAGAGAGAGGGGAGAAAGAAGTCAAAACATAGGGTAGGGCAGTGTGAGCAGGACCAGCGGTGTCATTTGACTTAATAAATGAGGATCGGATGTTGTCAACCTTCTTTTCAAAATGGTTGATGAAGTCATCCACAGAGAGGGAGGAGGGAGGGGGAGGAGGAGGAGGATTCAGCAGGGAGGAGAAGGTGGCAAAGAGCTTCCTAGGGTTAGAGGCAGAGGCTTGACATTTAGAGTGGTATAAAGTGGCTTTAGCAGCGGAAACAGAGGAAGAGAATGTAGAGAGGAGGGAGTGAAAAGATGACAGGTCCGCAGGGAGTCTAGTTTTCCCTCATTTCCGCTCGGCTGCCCGGAGCCCTCTTCTGTGAGCTCGCAATGAGTCATCAAGCCACTGAGCAGGAGGGGAGGACCGAGCCGGCCGGGAGGATAGGGGACATAGAGAGTCAAAAGATGCAGAAAGGGAGGAGAGGAGGGTTGAGGAGGCAGAATCTGGAGATCGGAGGGAGAAGGATTTAGCAGAGGGAAGAGATGATAGGATGGAAGAGGAGAGAGTAGCGGGAGAGAGAGAGCGAAGGTTGCGACGGCACATTACCATCTGAGTAGGGGCAGAGTGAGTAGTGTTGGAGGAGAGCGAGAGAGAAAAGGATACAAAGTAGTGGTTGGAGACTTGGAGGGGAGTTGCAGTGAGATTAGTAGAAGAACAGCATCTAGTAACGATGAGGTCAAGCGTATTGCCTACCTTGTGAGTAGGGGGGGACGGTGAGAGGGTGAGGTCAAAAGAGGAAAGGAGTGGAAAGAAGGAGGCAGAGAGAAATTAGTCAAAGGCAGACGTATGGAGGTTAAAGTCACCCAGAACTGCGAGGGGTGAGCCATCCTCAGGAAAGGAACTTATCAAGGCGTCAAGCTCATTGATGAACTCTCCAAGGGAACCTGGAGGGCGATAAATGACAAGGATGTTAAGCTTGAATGGGCTAGTGACTGTGACAGCATGGAATTCAAATGAAGAGATAGACAGATGGGTCACGGGAAAAAGAGAGAATGTCCACTTGGGAGAGATGAGGATTCCTGTGCCACCGCCGCGCTGACCAGATGCTCTCGGGGTATGCGAGAACACATGGTCAGACGAGGAAAGAGCAGTAGGAGTAGCAGTGTTTTCTGTGGTAATCCATGTTTCCGTCAGCGCCAAGAAGTCGAGGGACTGGAGGGTAGCATAGGCTGAGATGAACTCTGCCTTGTTGGCCGCAGAACGGCGGTTCCAGAGGCTGCCGGAGACCTGGAACTCCACGTGGGTCGTGTGCGCAGGAACCACCAGATTAGAGTGGCAGCAGCCACGCGGTGTGAAGCGTTTGTATGGCCTGTGCAGAGAAGAGAGAACAGGGATAGACAGATACATAGTTGACAGGCTACAGAAAAAGGCTACAATAATGCAAAGGAGATCGGAATGAAATGAACTAAACATCTGGGAAAGTGAGAGAGCGGGGCCTCCCTCACTTACGTTTCACTGAAACACTCAAATATAACTCTACCAACTTCCACTTTAGAAATTATAATTGTTGTAAACCACAGCGGTTCAATGTTTTTTAGGAATACTCTAACTTAGTTTATTCAGCTAGCTAACTTGGTACAGTATTCTTCAGTGAAAACCATCCAGGGCACCGAATCCTATGACGCCATAGCCAACTAGCATGCCAGCCTCCAATAACACGGTTTAGCACCAATACTCGGTTACAACAAACCACCAGTGTGTTAACACGCCAAACAGATCATTAGTGTCCGTGTCTAACGTTGTGTAAAGTTTTGGGTTAGTTTTGACAGTTTGAGTGAGTACGTCGTCATCTTATTCAGCCAGTTAGTTAGCTAGAATAGTTAGCATACTAGCTAGCCATTGCACTCTGCCAACGAACCAACCCCTCCTCCCACAGCACGAAACACACAGAGAGAACCAAGCTAACGTCAACTAGTCATCCATGTCCCGAATTCCCTTGAACGACTCTGGTTACAAGTATGTAAAAACAAAACAAAAATAAATGTAGGTTATAACTTACCCTTAGTAGTTACTGTTAGCCAGTTAAGTGCAAAGCTAGCCACTGAATCGATTCAGCCAGTTCGTGTCTGGAAACAACTATCCACAGTTGCGAATAGTTACCAGTAGCTACCCACTAGCTAGCTAGCTTTATTGGTCCAGGTAGTGGGTTAGCTAGCCTCGTGCTTCACCGGGCTCAGCCGAATACAATACTTACCTACAATAATGACCTACAATAACCTACAATACCTAACTACAATACCTACCTACAATCTAAATACATGGTTTAAGCTTTACTCGACACCATATAAGAAGCCAAGCTTACCTCCCGCTAGAGAAACACAACCTCACCCGACCATTATCCTCCTACATGTACCCAAACATACACACACACACACACACACATACACATCAGTCTCTCTTTATGCACTACAGCCACAAATAGTGTGACACTCACATTCTGATGGTGACCTATGTACTGTATAGCCAAAACACTAATAAGTGTTTTCATAAATATTTTCTGAATCTGGAGAGTGCCTTGGAAGTTTTGGAAATCTGAGGAGTGCTCTTTAATGGATATGTTATATACTGAACAAAAATATAAACGCAACATCAAATCAAATGAAATTGTATTTGTCACATGCTTACTTACAAGCCATTAACCAACAATGCAGTTCAAGAAATTGAGTTAAGAAAATATTTGTACAAAATAAAATTAAAAGTAACACAATAAGATTACGTAACAATAACCGGTACCGAGTCAATGTGCGGGGGTATAGGTTATTCGAGATAATTTGTACATGTAGGTAGGGGGTAAAGTGACTATGCATAGATAATAAACAGCGAGTAGCAGCAGTGTAAAAACAAAGGGCGGGTCAATGTAAATAGTCCGGGTGGCCATTTGATTAATTATTCAGCAGTCTTATGGCTTGGGGGTAGAAGCTGTTAAGGAGCCTTTTGGACCTAGACTTGGTGCTCCGGTACCACTTGCCGTGCGGTAGCAGAGAGAACAAGTTTTGGGGCCTTCCTCTGACACCGCCTAGTGTGTAGGTCCTGGATGGCAGTAAGCTTGGCCCCAGTGATGTATTGGGCCGTACGCACTACCCTCTGTAGCTTCTTATGGTCGGATGCCGAGCAGTTGCCATACCAGGTGGTGATGCAACCGGTCAGGATGCTCTCGATGGTGCAGCTGTATAACTTTTTGAGGATCTGGGGACCCATGCCAAATCTTTTCAGTCTCTTGAGGGGGAAGAGGTGTTGTCGTTCCCTCTTCACAACTGTCTTGGTGTGTTTGGACCATGATAGTTTGTTGGTGATGTGGACACCAAGGAACTTGAAACTCTCGACCCACTCCACTACAGCCCTGTTGATGTTAATGGGGGCCTGTTTGGCCCTCCTTTTCCTGTATTCCACAATAATCTCCTTTGTCTTGTTCACATTGAAGGAGAGGTTGTTGTCCTGGCACCACACGACCAGGTCTCATCGTTGTCGGTGATCAGGCCTACCACTGTTGTGTCGTCGACAAACTTAATGATGGTGGGAACGATTGCCCCTGATATATAGAGACGAGACAGCCCTTTCTCATGCATTAATCTGTACCTCTCTCTCTCTCTCTCTCTCTCTCTCTCTCTCTCTCTCTCTCTGAACATGTTGTTTTAACTAATTGTTAGGTTGAAGGGCCAAAGCTTACACGTTGCCTGACATTTGGCTTAATGGACTAAAGTCATCACTTGTTGGAGTCATGCTTGGCCACGCAGTCATGGGTGAACAGGGAGTACAGGAGGGGACTAAGCACGCACCCCTGAGGGGCCCCGGTGTTGAGAATCAGCATGGCAGATGTGTCGTTGCCTACCCTTACCACCTGGGGACGGCCCGTCAGGATCCAGTTGCAGAGGGAGGTGTTTAGTCCCAGGGTCCTTAGCTTAGTGATGAACTTTGTGGGCACTTTGGTGTTGAACGCTGAGCTGTAGTCAATGAACAGCATTCTCACATAGGTGTTCCTTTTGTCCAGGTGGGAAAGGGCAGTGTGGAGTGCGATTGAGATTGCGCCATCTGTGGATCTGTTGGGGCGGTATGCGAATTGGAGTGGGTCTAGGGTTTCCGGGATGATGGTGTTGATGTGAGCCATGACCAGCCTTTCAAAGCACTTCATGGCTACTGACGTGAGTGCTACGGGGCGGTAGTCATTTAGGCAGGTTACCTTCGCATTCTTGGGCACAGGGACTATGGTGGTCTGCTTGAAACATGTAGGTATTACAGACTCGGTCAGGGAGATGTTGAAAATGTCAGTGACGACACTTGCCAGTTGGTCAGCGCATGCTCTAAGCACACACCCTGGTAATCCATCTGGCCCCGTGGCCTGTTTAAAGGTCTTACTCACATCGGCTACGGAAAGTGTAATCACACAGTCGTCCGGAACAGCTGGTGCTCTCATGCATGCTTCAGTGTTGCTTGCCTCGAAGCTAGCATAAAAGGCATTTAGCTCATCTGGTAGGCTCGTATCACTGGGCAACTCGTGGCTGGGTTTCCTTTTGTAGTCCGTAATGGTTTGTAAGCCCTAACACATCTGACGATCATCAGAGCCGGTGTAGTAGGATTCAAACTTGACGCTTTGCCTGTTTTATGGTTCATCTGAGGGCATAGCGGGATTTCTTATAAGTGTCCGGATTAGTGTCCCGCCCCTTGAAAGCGGCAGCTCTACCCTTTAGCTCGGTGCGGCTGTTGCCTGTAATCCATGGCTTCTGGTTGGAATATGTACGTACGGTCACTGTGAGGATGACGTCGTCGATGCACTTATTGATGAAGCCGGTGACTGAGGTGGTATACTTCTCAATGCCATTGAATGAATTACGGAACATATTCCAGTCTGTGCTAGCAAAACAGTCCTGTAGCGTAGCATTCACGTCATCTGACAACTTCCATATTGAGCGAGTCACTGGTACTTCCTGCTTTAGATTTTGCTATCAGGAGGATAGAATTATGGTCAGATTTGCCAAATGGAGGGCAAGGGTGAGCTTTGAATGCATCTCTGTGTGTGGAGTAAAGCTGGTCTAGAGCTTTTTTTCCTCTGGTTGGACATGCTGGTAGAAATTAGGTAAAACTGATGTAAGTTTGCCTGCATTAAAGTCCCCGGCCACTAGGTGCGCCGCTTCTGGATGAGCATTTCCTTGTTTGCTTATACAGCTCGTTGAGTGCACTCTTAGTGCCAGCATTGGTTTGTGGTGGTAAATAGACGGCTATGAATAATATAGATGAGAACTCTCTTGGTAGATAGTGTGGTCTACAGCTTATCATGAGGTACTCCACCTCAGGCGAGCAGTACCTCAAGACTTCTTTAATATTAGACATATCGCACCAGCTGTTATTGACGCCTTACCAGACATAGCTGCTCTGTCCTGCCGATGCACGGAAAACCCAGCCAGCTCTATATTATCCGTGCCGTCTTTCAGCCACGACTCGGTGAAACATAAGATATTACCGTTTTTAATGTCCAGTTGGTAGGATAGTCTCAACCGTAGATCATCCTGTTTGTTTTCCAGTGATTGCACGTTGGCCAATAAAACCGATGGTAGTGGCGATTTACTCACTTGCCTACAAATCCTCACAAGGCACCCCGACCTTCGCCCCCTGTATCACCGTCTTTTCTTCACGTGAATGACTGGGATTTGGGCATGGTCTCCGGGAAGCAGTATATCCTTCGCGTCAGACTCATTAAATAAAAAATCTTCTTCCAGTTCGAGGTGAGTAATCGCTGTTCCGATGTCCAGAAGCTCTTTTCGGTCATAAGAGACGGTAGCAGCAACTTTATATACAAAATAAGTTACAAACAAAATAGCACAGTTGGTTAGGAGCCCGTAAAATGGCAGCCATCCCCTCCGGCATTATATAACATGCAACAATTTCAAAGATTTTACTGAGTTACAGTTTATCTAAAGAAATCAGTCAATTGAAATGAATTAATTAGGCCCTAATCTATGGATTTTACATGACTGGGAATACAGATATGCATCTGTTGGTCACAGATACCTTAAAAATAAGTTGGGGGATGGATCAGAAAACCAGTCAGTATCTGACCACCATTTGCCTCATGCAGCGTGACACATCTCCTTCACATAGAGTTGATCATGCTGTTGATTGTGGCCTGTGGAATGTTGTCCCACTCCTCTTAATTGGCTGTGCGAAGTTGCGCGGGAACTGGATATTGGCGGGAACTGGAACACGCTGTCATACACGTCGATCCAGAATGCTAATGGGTGACATGTCTGGTGAGTATGCAGGCCACGGATGAACTGGGACATTTTCAGCTTCCAGGAATTGTGTACAGACATGGGCCTGTGCATTAACATGCTGAAACTGGGATCTTTGATTTCAGCTCATGAAACATGGGACCAACACTTTACATGTTGCATTTATATTTTTGTTCAGTGTAATGTGCAATCAAGTTGGATTGGTCAATTCAATCTTCTGCTTAAAATGCCTCCACTGTGCCATCGAATTGCTAGCTTTTCGGTGGTGTAGCAGGCTAATGTGTTGTCAAGAGGGCAGTTACATCTGTTTGCAATATCAAGGACCGGTAAGGACTTATGAGCGAGGAAGATATACTGTAATGCAGGGTTCCCCAACTGGCGGCCCGCAGATGGTTTTATTTGGCCCCCCAAGTTTCGGAGCAAAACATATTTTTGGTTTTCATTGTTGGACATAAAAGACTGTAAAAACACCAGGAAATCTGATAATCCCCTGAGATTTACTATTTTGTGTACAGTGCATTCGGAAAGTATTCAGACCCCTTCAGTTTTTCCACATTTTGTTACGTTACAGCCTTATTCTAAAATGGATTAAATAATTTATATTCCTCATCAATCTACACACAATACCCCACAATGACATGATTTTGTTTTGCAAATGTATAAAAAAAAAGAAAAGGAAATATTACATTTACAAAAGTATTCAGACCCTTTACTCAGTACTTTGTTAAAGCACCTTAGGCAGCGATTACAGCCTCGAGTCATCTTGGGTATGACGCTAGAAGCTTGGCACACCTGTTTTGGGGGATTTTGTCCCATTCTTCTCTGCAGATCCTCTCAAGCTCTGTCAGGTTGGATGGGGAGCGTCACTGCACAGCTATTTTCAGGTCTCTCCAGAGATGTTCAATCGGGTTCAAGTCCGGGCTCTGGCTGGGCCACTCAAGGACATTCAGAGACTTGTCCCGAAGCCACTCCTGCCTTGCCTTGGCTGTGTGCTTAGGGTTGTTGTCCTGTTGGAAGGTGAACCTACGCCCCAGTCTGAGGTCTTGACCGCTCTGGGGCAGGTTTTCATCAAGGATCTCTCTGTACTTTGCTCCGTTCATCTTTCCCTCGATCCTGACTAGTCTCCCAGTCCCTGCCGCTGAAAAACATCCCCACATCATGATGCTGCCACCACCATGCTTCACTGTAGGGATGGTGCCAGGTTTCCTCCAGACATGACGCTTGGCATTCAGGCCAAAGAGTTTTTCATGGTCTGAGAGTTCTTTAGGTGCCTTTTGGCAAACTCCAAGCGGGCTGTCATGTGCCTTTTTCTCAGGAGTGGCTTCCGGCTGGCCACTCTACCATAAAGGCCTGATTGGTGGAGTGCTGCAGAGATGGTTGTCCTTCTGGAAGGTTCACCCATCTCCACAGAGGAACTCTGGGGCAGTGACCATCGGGTTCTTGGTCACCTCCCTGACCAAGGCCCTTTTCCCCCTATTGCTCAGTTTGGCCCGGCGGCCAGCTCTAGGAAGAGTCTTGGTGGTTCCAAACTTCTTCCATTTAAGAATGATGGAGGCCACTGTGTTCTTGGGGACCTTCAATGCTGCAGAAATGTGTTGGTACCCTTCCCCAGATCTGTGCCTTGACACAATCCTGTCTCAGAGCTTTATGGACAATTCCTTCGACCTCATGGCTTGGTTTTTGCTCTGACATGCACTGTCAACTGTGGGACTTTATATAGACAGGTGTGTGCCTTTCCAAATCATGTCCAATCAATTTAATTTACCACAGCTGGACTCCAATCAAGTTGTAGAAACATCTCTCAAGGATGATCAATGGAAACAGGATGCACCTGAGCTCAATTTTGAGTCTCATAGCAAAGGGTCTGAATACTTCTGTAAATAATGTATTTCTGTTTTTTATATTTAATACATTTGCTAACATCTCTAAAAACCTGTTTTCGCTTTGTCATTATGGGGTATTGTGTGTAGATTGATGAGGAAATTGTTTTAAAAAATCCATTTTAGAATAAGGCCGCACTGTCTGTCAATGTGAAAAGGCTGTCTGATTATGTTCCCTTGTTGTAATTTTCCAGATCTGACTTTCCTTGCTATTGTGCTAGTGTTTAATTCAGTGTCAATGCAGCTCTGGTTTTGTTGACTGAGCCAGCGAAATAAGTCCATGAAATCATTGCATGTGAGCCTTCTTTTGGCACCAGGTTTAGGGGAAATCTATGCGCACTGTTTTGTCAACTCTGTGTTGATTCGACCTGAATACTCCACTGAATAGTCCACGGTGGTTTGATATAAAGTCAGTTTAAAAAATACTTTAAATGTGCAACATGCTACGCTTTAGCTTTGTGCCTCTCCCTCAGAAATCTATGCAAGATAAACGCCGAGATTGTTCCATCAGATGATCCCTTCAACTCTATTAGAGGATTTATACTGTTCAAAATGCGTGTTCATTAATTTATGTTGGGAGGACAGCTCAGCGTTTGTTCCTGCCATGTCTTTCCCAAATACACTGAGTATACCAAATTTTAGGAACACCTCCGTGCATGGACTCTACAAGGTGTCGAAAGCGTTCCACAGGGATGCTGGCCCATGTTGACTCCAATGCTTCCCACAGTTGTGTCAAGTTTGCTAGATGTCCTTTGTGTGGTGGACCATTCTTGATACACACAGGAAACTGTGAAAAACCCAGCAGTGTTGCAGTTCTTGACACAAACCGGTGCGCCTAGGCACTTAAATAAGGCACTTAAATATTTTGTCTTGCCCATTCACCCTCTGAATGCCACACATCCATGATCCATGTCTCAATTGTCTCAAGGCTTAAAAATCCTTATTTTAACCTGTCTCCTCCCCTTCATCTACACTGATTGAAGTGGATTTAACAAGTGACATCAATAAGGGATCATAGCTTTCACTTGGATTCACCTGGTCAGTCTATGTCATGGAAAAAGCAGGTGTCCTTAATGTTTTGTATACTCAGTGTAGATGTTTTCACAGGGACTAGCCTAGTAAGACCAACCTGTTGAGTAAGCGTAGAATTCCAGCATACAGACAGCCAAATGATATCAAGCACACATTCCCTGCGAAAGTATGCAACATTTAAATGGGATAACATCCTTTTAAGCTTGAAGTTGTTCACTCATGACTAATCCAGGAACTGTCATCAAGCTAATACTCAGCACAGTGTGTCCCTGTGCTCTGAGTGGCATTGCTTTCAGGGAAACTTCCCTACGCTCCACAATAACAATATGTCTTGCAATATTATATCACCCTGCTAATATGTAACCTGGTCTCAGAGCATTTCATATTATTCTGTACATAAATCAGAGACACTCCATTTAGTATGATATGTTACGTTTTGTATGGTGTGTATGAATTTGTGTATGTTAAGAATTACAATTCGTATTATATTTTACAGATTTGCAAAACATACAATATGTTACGAATTTGCAAAATGTACAATATGTTATGAATTGGCAAAACTTATGATATGTTACGAATTCTTTCTAGGTGACACATCGTTAGCTCGGCTAGGGGTTAGGGGTTAGGGTTAAGGTTAAGTTTAGGAGTTAAGTTAAATGGTTAAGGTTAAGATTAGGGGAAGGGTTAGCTAACATGCTAAGTAGTTGCAAAGTAGCTAAACATAGTAAGTAGTTGCAATGTTGCTAATTAGCTAAAATGCTAAAGTTGTCCGTGATGAGATTCGAACTCGCAACCCTGCTTTCGTTTTTGCCTTAAGTAACCATTTGTCTTATGATACCATACCAAACGTAACATATCATACTAATTTGTCTGTTTTCATATTTACATGTACTATCTTACGTCTAGTCTATGAGACCAGGCTGTAATATGACAGCATCAGAGTGCCAAGCCTAAATAAATGGTTCATCATTAATTAATCAAAGGGGGTATCATTAATCTAATTTCCCATCCCCCTTGGTACTGTACGTCTTCTGCCTCGGTGCCACAGCGCCACAAACACTATTCTCTCTGCCCCCGCTTCTCGCTTTGGCTCAGGGCATTTTCTTTCTTCAGGACAGCTGGCTGCTGGAAGAGGACGATTCACTCCAAGCAGTATCAGTCCCAAGCCTACCTACCTCTGTCTGTGGGTCTCTCTCTGTGGGGAGAGGACTCTATGTATCTGTGATTGTAGACACAGCCACAGGGTTCTTTGGAACATAAAAATTAAGCATTATCTCCCATACAGGGGCTAATTATGAGTGTTGTTTCTCTGGCTGGCAGGATGGAGTGGTTTCTCTTTTTTTCTTTTTTTAGGCTATAAGGGAAAGAAATGCCAAATGTTGTCTGTCTGCATGGCAGTGTGTGTTGGTAAACTCTATTTCTGTGATTTTCCATGTATGTTTGTGTTGCCTGAAATCCATATCCTTAACTGCTGTGCAGGGTGGGAGCTTCAGCTACCAATCACATCACCATAGCATAGTGGATATCTGCGCTGCTCGAAACCCCAAACAATAAAGTTTCTCCAGCTGCACACAACAACAGCAATGGAAATGTGTTCATTTGCATGGGCTACAGCATCTGCTTGTATATTTTTGTGTTGTTATTTTTGTGTTGTATTTATCCATTTCTGTCTGTCAGGAAAAATGGACACGCAGCCACATAGCATAGATGAGGTTCGTCATTTGAGCATTTGAATAAAGTGGATGTGAAATTCTCATAGAAAACCTTAAAAGGACAGCGTTTGTTTATGAGTAGAGGAAAATAGGAAATGCAGCTACAGAACTACTGTTAACCCAGCTACCAATTCTAGGAAGAGAGAACGTTGTTGTAATGTTACCCGTAATGTTACCCTGATGTTTGAGTGTCCAGTTTTTTTTGTTAGTTAGTTAGCAAAAACCTCCTGAGAACCTATTTAGCATGTTTTGGCATTTGAGTTAGGAGAACATTCCCTTAATGTTAAACAAAACTTACCCAGAACGTGGTTACCATGTTGTCAGAATATCTAATATTAAAGCTAGAATACTTAATTGAAACAATAACAAAGTGTCCTCCCTGCCCCTGTTTCCAGTGGCGGCTCCTGAAAAAATTCTCAGGGGGGGCAATTTTTCTGATGATTTAGGTGACCTACACACATTTAAAAAAAGATATGTCCAGCAACATCATGAAGACAGGGGCAGCATATAAGTCAATACTGATATACACATTACTTGCTTCAAAAAGGCCTCATGGTTGAATTGGAAACATGTGCACCTGAGCATAATTCACAACAAGCAAGCAGGAGCTTTTGATAGAGGCTACTGAAAACATTGATGCAAGTTATTGGTAATAAGAAATTTGTATAGACTTCCATATTCTGCCCTCTTGTATAGATTTGTGAAAATGAACAGTGATAGACATTTTGCCTGAAAAAATAATTTGAAAATAATTTCTAGAAAAGGTAAACACAGCTATCTGTATGGCTTTGTAAAAATGAACAACCATATTCTGGCCAATTGTATAGATTTGTAAATATGAACAACCATATTCTGGCCAATTGTATAGATTTGTAAAAATGAACATGAACAGATTTTCTTTTTTTTTTTACTTTAAAAAAAATGAAAAATAACTATTTTAAACAACATCAACTGTGAACTGATTTGGGCGTGTGTGTGTTAAAGAGACAGACAGGGAGGGACAAAGAGAGAGAGAGGCTACATTACTTGTACTGAAACTGTTCTAGCTTGCTGCATGATCAAATTCAGCTGATGCGCATAGCAATGCACGTAATGGGCATTCTTGAAATGCTCACGCACATTTTGCTGCACACCAGCCTTCTCTCCCCTCATCACACTGGATCCATCGTAAGCTTGCGCAATGAGTTTGACTTTCTCGTCGTCGGCAAAAAGACTGTTCAGTCTCTCCAAAAGCACACTGGCGATTGAGACTGAGGTTGATTCCGAGATGGGAAGGAACTCAAAAAAGCGCTCCTGCACTTTGTGGTTGCTATCTATGTACCTCAGCACAAGCACCAGCTGTGTCTGTGTAGAAACGTCCGTGGTCTCGTCAGCTTGGATAGCTACGAAGTTCGCCGACTTCACCTCCTCCACAATATGTTCCCTCATGACCGCTAGCATACACTCCAGTAGCTCGTTTTGAATGGTCTTTGATGTGCCCTTGAAAACTTTAGCATTTTTAAGATGGTCATCAAACACCTCATCTAATTGTGCCACAAAGTTGACAAGTCCAAGAAAAATACCAGGGTTGGTGGAGCCCTCAGTTTCATCTTTGCCTCGCAAAGCTAGCCATCTTGACAGTAGTACGTGAATTGATTGACGCTGCTACCCGCTCTTTTCTTAGTTATGTTCATGGTTACTTATGTTACGTATGACGAAAGCGCGTAAGTGCAAGCCCTCCCGGAACCCATAGAGATTGTATTGAAAGCTCTGATATAAAAAAAAAAAGATTTTACATGAGAGTCTATGAGAGACTCCTGGGCGATTTTCAACCTGACTGAAATCGCCCCAAAAGGGGCGGGGCCATTTGAAGCACGACTTTAGCCTGATTGGACATTTAGTGGCAGATCAGACGTCTAGATTAGAACACTGATAACTACTGTTGCCGTGATATAATTGATTAGAAAAAAAATCCCTTCCTTTTCCCGTTTGGCAGTGCGTCGCCCATATCGCCCTAATGAACACACCGCCCCTGCCTGTTTCGCTAAAAAGATAAGGGATGGGGCTGGAGAAATGTAACCAATCTCAAATTCATAGACAGAACTATGGATGCAAGGACTGACCATCCATGATATCAAATGTATAGTTTTAACCATGTTTTGAGGCTAAAATAAAAGAAACATGCCATTTAGCAGACGCTTTTATCCAAAGCGACTTACAGTCATGTGTGCATACATTTTTACGTATGGGTGGTCCCGGGGATCGAACCCACTACCCTGGCGTTACAAGCGCCATGCTCTACCAATTGAGCTACAGAGGCTATACAGTGTTTGTTTACATTTACATGGTTTATAAACATTGGAGTAAAACATGCTCATATTTTGGGTTCTGATGGGGTACGACAGTTGAACTAAGCTCATGAGGAATTTATAAGTTATATTCTTCAAGAATCAATGGTTATATATCATTAATGTATAAGTCAAAAAATTGATGTAGCAACTAAGGATTCTAGATTTAATGTTAGAGTGAGCATGTGTGAGAATCCAGAATATAAATATGTGGTGTGTATATTGTCTATACCAGGGCTATTCAATTGGTGGCCCGCGGGCTAGATCCAGCCCGTTTATCAATCTAGAATGGCCCTTTTATCAATTCTGAACAACACTTTTTCTTTATCAGCAATCAGCAGAGTCAATACTTTGTAGAAGCACCTTTGGCAGCGATTACAGCTGTGAATCTTTCAGCTGTGAGTCTTTCTGGGTAAGTCTCTAAGTGCTTAGCACACCTGGATTTTACAATATTTGCACATTATTATTTTTAAAATTCTTCAAGCTCAGTCAAGTTGGTTGTTGATTATTGCTAGACAGCCATTTTCAAGTCTTGCCAAAGATTTTCAAGCCGATTTAATTCAAAACTGTAACTAGGCCACTCAGGAACATTCAGTGTCGTATTGGTAAGCAGCTCCAGTGTACATTTGGCCTTGTGTTTTAGGTTATTGTCCTGCTGAAAGGTGAATTTGTCTCCCAGTGTCTGTTGGAAGCAGACTGAACAAGGTTTTCCTCTAGGATTTTGCCTGTGCTTAGTGCTATTCCATTTATTTTTATTCCTTATTGCGAACAGGATGCATGTTTTGGAATCTTTTTATTCTGTACAGGCTTCCATCTTTTCACTCTGTCATTTATTGTGGCGTAACTACAATGTTGTTGACATTCCTCAGGTTTCTCCTATCACAGCCATTCAACTTTGTAACTGTTTTAAAATCACCATTGTCCTCATGGTGAAATCCCTGAGCGGTTTCCTTCCTCTCCGGCAACTGAGTTAGGAAGGACACCTGTATCTTTGAAGTTTGACTGGGTGTATTGATAGACCATCCAATGTGTAATTAATAACTTCACAATGCTCAAAGGGATATTCAATGTCTGCCTTTTCTTTTTACCCATCAACCAATAGGTGCCCTTCTTTGCGAGGCATTGGAAAACCTCCCTTATCTTTGTGGTTAAATATGTGTTTGAATTTCACTGCTCAACTGAGGGATCTTACAGGTAATTGTATGTGTGGGATACAGAGATGAGATGAAAAATCATGTTAAACACTATTATTGCACACAGAGTGAGTCCATGCAACTCATAATGTGAGTTGTTTAGCACATTTTTACTCCTTAACTTATTTAGGCTTGCCATAACAAAGGGCAATAAATACTTATTGACTCAAGACATTTTCATTTTCAATGAATTACAAAAAATGTCCACTTGACATTATGGGGTATTGTGTGTAGGCCAGTGACACACAATCTCAGTGTAATCCATTTTAGATTCAGGCTGGAACACAACAAAATGTGGAAAAAGTCAAGGGGTGTGAATACTTTCTGAAGGCACTGTATGTGATCTTAGGGTGGAGATAGTTGCTTTTCTCTGTGATTGCCGCCACAAGAAAGCCAACACATACCTGGTGAAAATGCTTAATGAGGAGTTCAAATCAAAAGTTTGTTTGTAGTGAAATCTTCAATCAATTTAATGGACTTAATTTGGGAATACAGGGGAAGGATAAAACTGTTCTTGTCATAATTGAAAAATAAATGTGTTATTTTCTCCTCTGATTTGAGCCCAAACAAAACAGTCAATTTCCCTACACTGCGCAACTATTCAGTCATCAGTACAGATCACTCCCATGATGTCTGTGTTTTTAGATCAACTGAAAGCTAACTTTGCAACAAGATTTTATGAGCTTAAGTCCCCACAGAGGTGGTGCAGTTTGTTATAGGGACCCGTTCTCTACTGATGCAGGAGGAAAGAGACTTCTCCGCAAAGCTAGTCAACTGATATATGCCATGCATAAAAGGTTTCTATGTGTAAAAAACACACAAAAACAAGACAGAGAAAATAACAAAAGAATAAAGAAAAAGAAAATAGAACAGAATGTGATGCTGGTCAACTGAGATATGCCATGCATAAAAGGTTTCCTATGTGTAACAACAAAAGATGAAGCTATGTATATAAAACAGACATGAAAGTAGAAATTAATTAATGTGATGCAGGTCTACTGTGTTATACTATAAGTACAAATGTGTTCCATTATTTAAACAATTTGATGCACTGAATTAAAGCACTTAAAATTAACTTTTACCAACATTTAATTTGAATACAAGTGCTTTATAAGATTATAATTGTGCTTGTGTATTGTTTTTTATACCAGTCTTAGCAAGAGTAATCTCATGTAGAAAATGTCTGGCCCCCCTGTAAATAAAATGTTTCAAATCTGGCCCCCGTAAGAATATAGTTGAATTGCCCTGGTCTATACACACCACATATTTACACTGAACAAAAATATAAACGCAACATGTAAAGTGTTGGTCCCATGTTTCTTGAGCTGAAATAAAAGATCACAGACATTTTCCATATGCACAAAAAGCTTATTTCTCTCAAATTCTGTGCACAAATTTGTTTACATCCCTATTAGTGAGCATTTCTTCTTTGCCAAGATAATCCATCCACCTGACAGGTGTGGCATATCAAGAAGCTGATTAAACAGCATGATCATTACACAGGTGCACCTTGTGCTGGGGACAATAAAAGGCCACTAAAATGTGCACAACACAATGCCACAGATGTCTCAAGTTTTGAGGGAGCATGCAATTGGCATACTGACTGCAGGAATGTCTACCACAGTCGTTTTAGAGAATTTGGCAGTACGTCCAACCGGCTTCACAACCGCAGACGACTTGTAACCACGCAAGCCCAGGACCACATCCGGCTTCTTCACCTGCGGGATCGTCTGAGACCAGCCACACGGACAGCTAATGAAACTGTGGGTTTGCACAACCAAAGAACTTCTGCACAAACTGTCAGGGAAGCTCATCTGTGTACTCGTTGTCCTCACCAGGGTCTCTTGACCTGACAACAGTTCAGTGTCGTAACCGGCTTCAGTGGGCAAATGCTCACCTTCGATGGCCACTGGCACGCTGGAGAAGTGTGCTTTTCATGGATGAATCCCAGTTTCAACTGTACTGGGCAGATGGCATCATGTGGGTGAGCGGTTTGCTGATGTCAACATTGTGAACAGAGTGCCCCATGGCGGCGGTGGGGTTATGGTATTGGCAGGCATAAGCTACGGACAACGAACACAATTGCATTTTATCGATGGCAATTTGAATGCACCGAAATACCGTGACTAGATCCTGAGGCCCATTGTCATGCCATCCATCCGCCGCCATCACCTCATTTTTCAGCTTGATAATGCATGGCCCCATGTCGCAAGGATCTGTACACAATTCCTGGAAGCTGAAAATGTCCCAGTTCTTCCATGGTCTGCATACTCACCAGACATGTCACCCATTGATCATGTTTGGGATGCTCTGGATCGACGTGTGCGACAGCGTGTACCAGTTCCCGCCAATATCCAGCAACTTCACATAGCCATTAAAGAGGAGTGGGACAATATTTCACAGGCCATAATCAACAGCCTGATCAACTCTATGCGAAGGAGATGTGTTGCGCTGCATGAGTCAAAAAGTCTAAAAAGCACCCTAAGGAAAAGCAAAGCTAAAAATATGCGTTTTAAGATCTCTTTTAAATATGTCCACAGTTTCGTCCCCCCTCAGGTTCTCTGGTAGGCTATTCCAGAGGCTGGGGGAATAATAACTAAAGGCTTTCTCTCAATGCCTCTTGGTCCTAGGCTTTGGGATAGTTAAAAAGCCAGTGCCATAGGACCTGAGCGACCTACTGGGTACATAACTTAAAAGCATGTCTGACATGTATTAGGGAGCACAATCGTGTATTGATTTAACAACCAATAGTATAATCTTAAAATTAATTATACAACTCACAGGCAGTCAGTGCAGAGACCTTAAAACCGTTGTAATGTGTGCTCTCCAGGTGGTCTTGGTCAGTACCCATGCTGCAGTATTCTGTATGTTTTGCAGTTGACCAATGGCTTTCTTGGGTAGACCAGACAGGAGAGCATTACAGTAGTCAAGCCCACTTGTAATAAAAGCATGGATGAGTCTCTCTGTATCAGCCTGAGAGAGAAACGGCCGCACCTTGGCGGTGTTCCTCAGGTGGTAAAAAGCTATTTTGGTCACATTCCTAATACAGTGAGGGAAAAAAGTATTTGATCCCCTGCTGATTTTGTACGTTTGCCCACTGACAAAGAAATGATCAGTCTATAATTTTAATGGTAGGTTTATTTGAACAGTGAGAGACAGAATAACAACAACAAAATCCAGAAAAACGCATGTCAAAAATGTTATAAATTGATTTGCATTTTAATGAGGGAAATAAGTATTTGACCCCTCTGCAAAACATGATTTAGTACTTGGTGGCAAAACCCTTGTTGGCAATCACAGAGGTCAGACGTTTCTTGTAGTTGGCCACCAGGTTTGCACACATCTCAGGAGGGATTTTGTCCCACTCCTCTTTGCAGATCTTCTCCAAGTCATTAAGGTTTCGAGCCTGACATTTGGCAACTCGAACCTTCAGCTCCCTCCACAGATTTTCTATGGGATTAAGGTCTGGAGACTGGCTAGGCTACTCCAGGACCTTAATGTGCTTATTCTTGAGCCACTACTTTGTTGCCTTGGCCGTGTGTTTTGGGTCATTCTCATGCTGGAATACCCATCCACGACCCATTTTTAATGCCCTGGCTGAGGGAAGGAGGTTTTCACTCAAGATTTGACGGTACATGGCCCCCTTAGCAGAAAAACACCCCCAAAGCATAATATTTCCACCTCCATGTTTGACGGTGGGGATGGTGTTCTTGGGGTCATAGGCAGCATTCCTTCTCCTCCAAACACGGCGAGTTGAGTTGATGCCAAAGAGCCTATTTTTTTTCTTGGTGACTATGGTCCCAGCTGCCTTGAGATCATTGACAAGATCCTCCCGTGTAGTTCTGGGCTGATTCCTCACCGTTCTCATGATCATTGCAACTCATTGCATGGAGCCCCATGCCGAGGGAGATTGACAGTTCTTTTGTGTTTCTTCCATTCGCATATAATAGCACCAACTGTTGTCACCTTCTCACCAAGCTGCTTGGCGATGGTCTTGTAGCCCATTCCAGCCTTGTGTAGGTCTACAATATTGTCCCTGACATCCTTGGAGAGCTCTTTGGTCTTGGCCATGGTGGAGAGTTTGGAATCTGATTGATTGATTGCTTCTGTGGACAGGTGTCTTTTATACAGGTAACAAACTGAGATTAGGAGCACTCCCTTTAAGAGTGTGCTCCTAATCTCAGCTCGTTACCTGTATAAAAGACACCTGGGAGTCAGAAATCTTTCTGATTGAGAGGGGGTCAAATACTTATTTCCCTCATTAAAATGCAAATCAATTTATAACATTTTTGACATGCGTTTTTCTGGATTTTTTTGTTGTTATTCTGTCTCTCACTGTTCAAATAAACCTACCATTAAAATTATAGACTGATCATTTCTTTGTCAGTGGGCAAACGTACAAAATCAGCAGGGGATCAAATACTTTTTTCCCTCACTGTATGTGATTGAAAATGTAGTTCAGAATCTAAAATAACACCTAGGCTTTTTACCTGGTGTTTTATCTTTATGGCCTGTGAATTAAAATGTGCGGCCAGATTCTCTGTCTGTGCGTTGGCTCCAACAATAAGTACCTCGGTCTTGTCTTGATTTAGCTGGAGGAACTTGTGAGCCATCCAAATATTGAAATCACTAATACAGTCTAATAATTCATCCGTGGAGCTAAAATACTCTGGTGACACAGAAATGTACATTTGTGTATCGTCTGTGTAGCAGCGAAATCAATGCTGTGCTTTTTGATAATGCTGCCAAGGGGTAACATATATAAACTGAACAGTATTGGACCCAAAATCGAAATGTTATATGTATTTTCTCTGAGTTATGTTCACCAAGGGTGACAAATAACTATTGACTGATTAAACATGTCCTAAACCAATTTAGAACCCACCTCTCCAGTCTGTCCAGAAGGACATCATGGTCAACAGTGTCGAATGCAGCACTTAAATCCAAGGACAGAGAGCTGTTTGGCATCTGTGTTGGCTCTAAGATCATTTACCACTTTAACTAAGGCTGTCTCTCTGCTGTGGTGGGCACAAACCAGATTGGATTTTTTTTTTAATACAGTTGGCACAGAAAATAATTTAGCTGTTTGAAAACCAAAATTCTGGGTAAATTGGTTTTCAAACTGCTAAATTATTTTTGGAGATTGGCCAAAAATTGCTAAGAGCTGTCACGTTCGTTGTATAAAGGATTGGACCAAGGTGCAGCGTGGTATGCATACATAGTCGTTTATTATATTAACACCGACAAAATAACAAAATCCAACAGAATGTGAAGTTCAAGAGGCTAAACATCAAACACGCCAAACAGAAACAAGATCCCACCACATAGGTAGGCAAAATGGCTACCTAAGTATGATCCCCAATTAGAGACAATGATCGACAGCTGCCTCTGATTGGGAACCACACCCGGCCAACATAGAAATACACATTCTAGATAATCACATAGATATTCACACCCTGACCAAACCAACTAGAGATCTCTATGTCAGGGCGTGACAGTACCCCCCCCCTCCCCCCCCCCAAAGCCGCAAAACCTGACTCATTAGGGGAGGGTCCGGGTGGGCATTTAGCCTCGGTGGCGGCTCCGGCTCCGGGCGCGACGTCAACCTTACTGTCCTCTCCTTTTCTGGCTCCCCGTTGCACACCTGGTCCGGTCTGGACCCCGGCGTGATGCTTCCCCTCTCAGTCCTCCCACGATGCACCAAGCCCTGTCTGGACCCTGGTGTGGGAGGCCCCGACCCTGGAGAGGGGCTGACGTCTGGGCCTGGACCGGCAATCCTCCCGTGATGCACCAAGCCCTGTCTGGACCCTGGTGTGGGATGCCCCGACCCTGAAGAGGGGTTGACGTCTGGTTCTGGCTCTGCAGTCCTCCCGCAATGCACAAAGTCCTGTCTGGACCCTGGTGTGGGAGAGTAGATGACCTGACCCGGACTGGGCACCGGTGGAGCGGACTGCTCTGGCACTGGAGTGGAGCCGCTGACCAGAGCTGAACTAGACCCCGGTGGAGCGGACTGCTCTGGCTTTGGACTGGAGCATCTGACCGGGGATGGACTAGGCACCGGTGGAGCGGACTGCTCTGACCCTGGACTGGACCGTACCGGGCTGGGGACACGCACCACTAGTCTGGTGCGAGGAGCAGGCACGGGCCGTACCGGGTTGGGGACACGCACCACTGGTTTGGTGCGAGGAGCAGGTACGGGGCGCACCGGGCTGGCGACATGCACCACTGGTTTGGTGCGTGGAGCAGGTACGGGCCGTACAGGACTGGAGATACGCACCACTAGTTTGGTGCGAGGAGCAGGTACGGGGCTTACCGGGCTGGCGACACGCACCACTGGTTTAGTGCGAGGAGCAGGCACGGGCCGTACCGGTCTGTGAAGGCGCACTGGCGGCACAGTGCGTAAAGCCGGCGCATAGCCTGGTGCCTGCACGGTCACACGCTCCTCAAAGCGAGTGCGGGGAGTTGGCTCTGCTAAACCTGGCTCCGCCAGCCTCCGCTCTAAGGCCCGAGCTCTCTGCTGCTGGAGGGTTAACTGCTCACTCAGCTCATCCTGTTGCCTGGCCAGCTCCTCTCTCCGTGCATCCACCGACTCCTTCTCCCTGTGGGCCTCCTGCAGCGCCTCCTTCTGAAGGGAGAGCTCCTGCTTCCTCTTCTCTAACAGCCCCTGTAAGGTAGTTATCGCCTCTCTCAGAGTGCTGAGCTGCATGTCTTGGAGGGCCTCTATAATATCGGCCTCCTCTTCCTCCACAGTCAGCCCTTTCAGGGCCTCCTTCTGCTCCGTGTGCCCCCCCCCCAAAAAAAAAATTATTGGGGCTGCCTCTCGTGCTTCCTTCGTGGTCGGCACCGTCGGCGTCGCCGTTGATCCTCTCCTGCCTGGGCTTCCTCTTTCGCCCAGGGTCCTTTACCGGCTAATATCTCCTCCCATGTCCAAAATTTCTTCCCCACCTGTGTCCAGGTTGTCTGCTCCTCCTGGCCACGCTGCTTGGTCCATTGGTGGTGGGATCTTCTGTCACGTTCGTTGAGTAAAGGATTGGACCAAGGTGCAGCGTGGCATGCGTACATAGTTGTTTATTATATAAACACCGACAAAATAACAAAAATCCAACAGAACGTGAAGTTCAAGAGGCTAAACATCAAACACGCCAAACAGAAACAGAAACAAGATCCCACCACATAGGTAGGCAAAATGGCTACCTAAGTATGATCCCCAATCAGAGACAACGATCGACAGCTGCCTCTGATTGGGAACCACACCCGACCAACATAGAAATACACATTCTAGATAATCACATAGATATTCACACCCTGACCAAATCAACTAGAGATCTCTATGTCAGGGCGTGACAAGAGCTGACAAATCTAGATTACTTTTCTTCAGAAGGGGTTTGACCATAGCAGTTTTTAGTGCAGTGGGGAAGGTTCCTGTGAACAGGGAGTGATTAACAAGAGCTTGCACTTCTTCAGATATGCAATTAAAAACTGTTTTGAAGACGGTGGTGGGGATAGGATCGAGAAGGCAGGTAGAAGGCTTAAGTTGTGATATCAGTTTCCTGAGCATGTCTGTGTCAACCAGGGAAAATAAATCCATAGTGCCTTTGCTTGGTAGGCTAGAACACAAATCATCAAACTTCTCATCAGGTGTTGCTTGACTGATACCCAGCCTAATGTTGGTTATCTTATCTCTGAAATATGCTGCAAACCCATCACATTTAAATGTGGAGGAAAGTTCACATAGGTTTGAGGGGGTAGGATTTATCAGGCCATCAATGGTCGAGCAGAGCACTCTTGAATTATTCTGATTAATAATGATCAAGTTAGAAAATTGAGCCCGTCTGGCATTTCTAATTGCCTTGTTATATATGCCAAGTTGCTCTCTCAGAATATCAGAATGGACCTGCAACTTTTACTTTCTACACCTCCGCTCTGCCTTTATGCAATTTCCTTTAATTGATTAGTTTCCTCACTCATCCAAAGGGCTCTCCGTTTGGATGTGGCCTTTTACAACTTTACTGGAGCTATGGTATCAATGGTCCCATAGGGCGGCGCACAATTGGCCCAGTGTCGTCCGGGTTTGGCCGGTGTAGGCCGTCATTGTAAATAAGAATTTGTTCTTAACTGACTTGCCTAGTTAAACAAAACAAAAAAATGGTTGCCGTTAATTTGCCATTAAAGTTATCAACTACATCATCACGAGGAAGGCAGAATAGGTGATGGTGGATTGTTCATGTACTCAATCAAATCTGTAGCAACTTCAGAGGTAAGATAGCATTTCTTAATAATGTATTATCCTGTGCTATGGGCAAAGAGATAGTAAAAAATACACAGTGGTGATCAGATAATGCAACATCAACAATAGAGGATACTGTATGTCAGTAAAAAGCCCCTTGGTAATAATCAGGTCCAGAGTATTGCCGTGGTTATGGGTGGGCCCAGTAACATGTTGGATTAAGTTCATAGAGCTCAAAAGATTCATAAATTCAATGGCCTTGGAGTCAGTCTCTTTGTCAACATGAATATTAAAATTGCCCAACACAATGATGTTATCATAGTTCTCAAGGAGTAGTAGCTGTAGTCCTGGGGGGAGGCTTCAATAAGAGCAGCACTACAGTCTGATGACAGCCATGTTTCAATGAGAAACATGCAATCAATTTTGCGCTCAGTAATGAGGGTCATTCACGAGAAAGGTTTTATAAGTGACTGCTCTAACATTTAAAAGCACCATATTCAATGAGTGTGGGCCCCTCTGCCCCTGGGGCATCTGCCTCGAGGTAACCAATGGAATAACAATGAAATTATTAACGTTACAACCACGTTTTCTGACACGTCTTGCGATGTTGCTGGAAATAATCCTGGAAACCGTGCGGTTAGGGGGAATCCCATCTCTTTTAAAAAGTGCTGGTTGCTCCCACAGCAAATCAAAGTTGTCACAAAAAGAGACATGCATGTTGTTGCAAAGTTCAGGGCAAAGAGTCTGATAAAACGTTCCGAACCCCTTCGGTAGCACGGGAGGGGGCCAGAGATAATTATTATCTTCCCTGTGCTAGCGAGGGTGTTTAAAAATAAATAAATAAAATAAAATCTGTATTCCCAGTCATGTGAAATCCATAAATTAGGGCCTAATGAATGTATTTAAATGGATTGATTTCCTTATATGAACTGTAACTGATTGTTGAATGTTGCGTTTATATTTTTGTTCAGTGTATATTCTGGATTCTCACAAATGCTCACTCTAATATATCTGCTTTCTATTGTTATTTCTTGATTTCTTGTTTAGATTTTTGTTAGTATTTGTCATGTATTTGCGAGACATTTTACTGCACTGTTGGAGCTACAGTTGAAGTCGGAAGTTTACACACACTTAGGTTAGAGTCATTAAAAATAGTTTTTCAACCACTCCACAAATTTCTTGTTAACAAACTATAGTTTTGGCAAGTTGGTTAGGACATCTACTTTGTGCATGACACAAGTAATTTTTCCAAAAATTGTTTACAGACAGATTATTTCACTTATAATTCACTGTATCACAATTCCAGAAGTGTACATACACTAAGTTGACTGTGCATTTAAACAGCTTGGAAAATTCCAAAAAATGATGTCAAGGCTTTAAAAGCTTCTGATAGGCTAATTGACATCATTTGAGTCAATTGGAGGTGTACATGTGGATGTATTTCAAGGGCTACCTTCAAACTCAGTGCCTATTTGCTTGACATCATGGGAAAATCAAAAGAAATAATCTAAAAATTGTAGACCTCCACAAGTCTGGTTCATCCTTGGGAGCAATTTCCAAACGCCTGAAGGTACCACGTTCATCTGTACAAACAATAGTACGCAAGTATAAACACCATGGGACCACGCAGCTGTCATACCGCTTAGGAAGGAGACGCGTTCTGTCTCCTAGAGATTAACGTACTTAGGTGCGAAAAGTGCAAATCAATCCCAGAACAACAGCAAAGGACCTTGTGAAGATGCTGGAGGAAACAGGTACAAAAGTATATATATCCACAGTAAAACGAGTCCTATATCGACATAACCAGAAAGGCCGCTCAGCAAGGAAGAAGCCACTGCTCCAAAACGCCATGAAAAAGCCAGACTACGGTTTGCAACTGCACATGGGGACAAAGATACTTTTTGGAGAAATGTCCTCTGGTCTGATTAAACAAAAATATAACATTTTGGCCATAATGACCATCGTTATGTTTGGAGGAAAAAGGGGGATGCTTGCAAGCCGAAAAACACCATCCCAACCGTGAAGCACGGGGGTGGCAGCATCATGCTGTGGGGGTGCTTTGCTGCAGGAGGGACTGGTGCACTTCACAAAATAGATGGCATCATGAGGAAGGAAAATGATGTGGATATATTGAAGCAACATCTAAAGACATCAGTCAGGAAGTTAAAGCTTGGTCGCAAATGGGTCTTCCAAATGGACAATGACCCCAAGCATACTTCCAAAGTTGTGGCAAAATGGCTTAAGGACAACAAAGTCAAGGTATTGGAGTGGCCATCTGTTATGAGAATTATTTAACTATTTCAGTGTCTCTGTGCGTCTCCCAAAAGGTTGTAATGCTTTTGGATCAAGAAACGGACAGAGTCCCGGTCTGCATAGTCAGGCCTTTATTCATTGAGAATTCTGCCACAAAATGGTCGTACAATATTTTTATACGCACACGTCATACAAAAATCCCACCCCTCTTTAGGCGGGTTGTAGTTTTCCACTTGAAAACTGCTCTCCTGACCATCAGGTCACACACACACACACACACATACACACACACACACACACACACACACACACACACACACAATACACACACATACACATACACATACACATACACATACACATACACATACATACATACACACACACACACACACATACACACACATACATACACACACACATGTTCTTATCACAGTCTACTCCCTGCATTCCTCAGTTATCGCCGTTCTCACAATATTCTGACTGCCTCATTGTACTTCTAACTAAGCTACACATATTATCAGTTTATAGTCTTATGATTCTAACACTTTTCACACAGTTTTGGAGTGTAATAATTAGTCACTACTAAGAAAGTACTAATCATACTTAAAACAAGAACATTTCACAACTATATTTAAGGGTGGAACATTTAGTCATTACTTTTAACCTGTATATATTTTAATTTATATATCACCATCACAAAGCCCTGATCTCAATCCCATAGAAAATGTGTGGGCAGAACTGAAAAAGCGTGTGCGAGCAAGGAGGCAAACCTGACTCAGTTACACCAGCTCTGTCAGGAGGAATGGGCCAAAATTCACCCATGTGGAAGGCTACCCAAAACGTTTGACCCAAGTTAAAGGCAATGCTACCAAATACTAATTGAGTGTATGTAAACTTCTGACCCACTAGGAATGTGATGAAAGAAATAAAAGCTGAAATAAATCATTCTCTCTACTATTCTTCTGACATTTCACATTCTTAAAATAAAGTGGTGATCCTAACTGACCTATGACAGGGAGTTTTTACTAGGATTAAATGTCAGGAATTGTGAAAAACAGAGTTTAAATGTAGTTGGCTAAGGTGTATGTAAACTTCCGACTTCAACTGTAGTTACATAAGCATTTGGCTACACCTGCTATAACACCTGCAAATCTGTGTACGCGACCAATAAATGTTGATGAATTATTTTTTTATTTTTTTATTGTATAAATGAACATGCACAATGTACTGTATTTAAGTTGAAAACGTTGTATGTTAAAAGCACTGTTTGTGTGTCCCTAACCTTGCCCACAGATAAAGAGCTGAATGGATCAATGTTTCAACAATAAGGGCCTTGATGGGCTCGGCAACAGTAACAAGGGCTGTGAATGGATCAGTGGTTCACCAATCAGGGCCTTGATGGGCTCGGCAACAGTAACAAGGGATGGTGTGTAAAGAAACACTTTATTTGTCTTCCCGGAGAATGTTTCTTTGGGACCATCAGGCGTCGTCCTAAAAACGTCTTTAGGGACGTCCCCGGAACAAGCTGGGAACTAGATAAAAATGTCCTGTTTTAAATGCTGTTGGACACAGACATGTTCTTTCAACGTTCCCATGAAACGTGTCTAGAACATTACCGTATTGGTCCGAATATAAGACGGCCTTTTTTCCCCTCGAAATAGGTCCAAAAAAGTCGGGTCGTCTTATATTCGGGGTCTAGTATTCAGAGCGCAGTTTCTCTTCTTCGGCGCTCCCTTTAAATGTCAATACACATTCGCGGGCACAGATGGCGCCAAAAATTCGTTCCGGACGGAGGGAAGAGGCGTCCTTAACAACCAGCCCGTTACCGGTGTTTAAAGATGGAAAGACAGGCTGACCATTTAGAGACAAGTGGCTCAAAAGTGGGCCAGGTCAATAAACAACAGCGGAGGAGCTATGATGCCAATTTCAAAATAATGGTTGTCAATAAGGCAGAGTCATCTAACAACTGCCAAGCTGCCAAGACATTCGGGGTCACTGAGTGTAATGTAAGAAGATGGCGAGCAGAAAAACAACGTCTAAAAGATGCTAACAGTCAGCGAAAATCCTTCCGTGGTCCTCAAAGTGGTCGTTTCATTGAGGTTGACCGGAGGGTTTTTGAATATGTCAGGGAAAAAAGAAGTGAGGGAATGCCCATTACCAGAGCTGTCATCCAGGTTAAGGCCCTGGAAATCGCCAGAGAGCTCAACATCACTGGATTTAAAGCCAGCCTCGGCTGGTGTCGTAGAGATGATGCGGCGTAATGGACTGTCACTTAGACGGAGAACTGAGTTTGGCCCAACGCCTGCCGTCAGACTTCGGAGAGAAGTCTACTGTGTGAATGGATCCTGCATGCATGGGATGCTATTCCCTCACAGAGCATCATCGATGGCTTTAAAAAATGTTGCATCTCAAATGCATTGGACGGCAGCGAGGACGACGTGCTTTGGGAGGAGCCGGTGGAAGCGGAGCAGCTGGGGAGCGATGACAGCGAGAGCGAACACAGCGGGGCAGAGGGACGTGTGTGAGGGATAGAGAGACATCGGAGGAGAAGTTTGGCGAATTTTTGTTAAGTTTAGTTAAATGTGTGGCCTGTATTTTCTCTGTTATTTAAAAATGTTGCTTTATTATTGCTTGATATTAATTTTGAATCATACTGTACATAGTTTGCCTTTGTGTTTAATTCACTGTGTTTTTAATATTGTTATTTTAAAATAAAATGAAGTTCTTTGTTCGGCAAATCTAGTCTGCAAATCTGTTTTTCTAAATGTTTGTGTTGAAAAACGGGGGGTCGTCTTATAATCAGGGTCGTCTTATATTCGGACCAATACGGTAATATCTTGGGGCGGCAGGTAGCTTAGTGGTTAAGAGCGTTGTGCCAGTAACCAAAAGGTCGCTGGTTCTAATCTCAGAGCTGACTGAGCAAGGCACTTAACCCTAATTGCTCCTGTAAGTCGCTCTGGATAAGAGCGTCTGCTAAATGACTAAAATGTATCTTATATTTGGACAACATGGTAACCATGTTCTGTGTGACGTTGATTAAATATTATCCTAACCCCTCAGAAAACTGGACACATGAATGTACCTGCAACGTGTCTAGAACAATAATATCTTATATTCTGAGAACGTGGCAACCACGTTCTTTGTATGTTTGGTGTAACATTGATGGATATTCTCATAACCCTCAGTAAACTGGACACTGGAATATTCTTGCAACATTCCAATGAAACGTGTCTAGAACATTAATATTGAATATTCTGAGAACATGGTAACCACATTCTGGATAAGTTCTGTTTGACATTAAGGGAATGGTCTCTTGGAAACAGTCCATGCACATCACTGGAACATTCCTATGAAAATGTTAGGTAATGAGACTCTTAAGGGAACATTCTCTAATGTTGTGGTAATGTTTGTTGTTAGCTGGGAAGCAGCAGATATTGATCATCTTGGAGACCAATGAAGCATTGAGTGGAGATGCTGGTTTTATATAACAAAGGAATGGAAGGTTTCTTCTGGATATGGATGAATGATTCAGTCATTACACACACACGCGCGCGTTAAATACCGCCCCCCATGCATAGCATGATGACATCATCCCTCTTCAGCTCCTCTTCAATGGAAACCAATCAAGTCAGCGCCCCCAACTTCAATGGCCTCCTACTGATAGGAACATAGTTACAAAACTTTACATAAGCCCCTCTTTAGAGAAATAGAGACAGAGACAGGAGGCTAACAGAGGATTGACAGATCTGAGCTGAGCTCAGGAAAGACAACGGGTGGCAGGGAAGAAAGAGTAGAGGGTTTTGAGTCAAAACGTTTGACTCTGCATTAATTTCAAGCTTCACAAAGAAAGAGTGTGACAGACGGAGAGAGGTAAGGAGGGCGCGAGAGAGTGATGACGTAAATGTCTTGGGCTCATGTGATGGCCAGCTAAACGGTGATCGTGGAGGGAGAGACAGAGGGAGCTAATGAATTACATCAACACATTTTTACACATCTGCTGCTGTGCTGTGACTATATATATTCCATCCATTTAATTAAGATACTGAGGCTTTCCCCATAACTGCACTACTGAGAATATAGGCCTACATTGCTGGTTCATAATGAAACTATTCTACAGTTAATGCGGATACAAAATAATTATGACGATGTAGGTACTCTAGGTGAGAGTTTACCAACACTGGCATAGCCGGTAGATAGGAGTAAATGTTGCATTTAAGGCTATATTTTTCAGCACTATCTACAGAATAAAAAAATTTCCTCGCCACTCGGTGCCGACTCTAGCATGCTTTAACCTTTAACAGCGCTGCTATATTTGGTTCATTCTCTGATGCTCGTTGTAGTGTTTTTATCACGGCTTTGGTTACCGTTTAAAAATTCACCTACTCTTTTGGCTCGTTGGAACGTCATGTCACCCCGTCGTGGCAACCTGGTCTCATAGACTAGACGTAACATAGTAAAAGTAAATCCGGGATGCATTTCAAACTCAAAGTAGACAGCCCTCGGCCCTAAACCCTCAGCCCTTGAATGACATTTTACATCTTCACATTGGACTGTACAGTCGTGGTCTAAAGTTTTGAGAATGACACAAGTATTGGTCTTCACAAAGTTCGCTGCTTCAGTGTTATGAGATATTTTTGTCAGATGTTACTATGGTATACTGAAGTATAATTACAAGCATTCCATAAGTGTCAAAGGCTTTTATTGACAATTACATTAAGTTTATGCAAGGAGTCAATATTTGCAGTGTTGACCCTTCTTTTTCAAGACCTCTGCAATCCGCCCTGGCATGCTGTCAATTAACTTCTGGGCCACATCCTGACTGATGGCAGCCCATTCTTGCGTAATCAATGCTTGGAGTTTGTCAGAATTTGTGGGTTTTTGTTTGTCCACCCGCCTCTTGAGGATCGACCACAAGTTCTCAATGGGATTAAGGTCTGGGGAGTTTCCTGGCCATGGACCCAAAATTTTGATGTTTTGTTCCCCGAGCCACTTAGTTATCACTTTTACCTTATGGCAAGGTGCTCCATCATGCTGGAAAAGGCATTGGTCGTCACCAAACTGTTCTTGGATGGTTGGGAGAAGTTGCTCTCGGAGGATGTGTTGGTACCATTCTTTATTCATGGCTGTGTTCTTAGGCAAAATTGTGAGTGAGCCCACTCCCTTGGTTGAGAAGCAACCCCACACATGAATGGTCTCAGGATGCTTTACTGTTGTCATGACACAGGACTGATGGTAGCGCTCACCTTGTCTTCTCCGTACAAGGTGTTTTCCGGATGCCCCAAACAATCGGAAAGGGGATTCATCAGAGAAAATGACTTTACCCCAGTCCTCAGCAGTCCAATCCCTGTACCTTTTGCAGAATATCAGTCTGTCCCTGATGTTTTTCCTGGAGAGAAGTGGCTTCTTTGCTGCCCTTCTTGACACCAGGCCATCCTCCAAAAGTCTTCGCCTCACTGTGCGTGCAGATGCACTCACACCTGCCTGCTGCCATCCCGCAGCTGAATCAACTTTAGGAGACGGTCCTGGCGCTTGCTGGACTTTTTTGGGAGCCCTGATGCCTTCTTTACAACAATTGAACCTCTCTCCTTGAAGTTCTTGATGATCCGATAAATGGTTGATTTAGGTACAATCTTACTAGCAGCAATATCCTTGCCTATGAAGCCCTTTTTATGCAAAGCAATGATGACGGCACGTGTTTCCTTTCAGGTAACCATGGTTAACAGAGGAAGAACAATGATTTCAAGCACCACCCTCCTTTTAAAGCTTCCAGTCTGTTATTCTAACTCAATCAGCATGACAGAGTGATCTCCAGCCTTGTCCTCGTCAACACTGTCACCTGTGTTAACGAGAGAATCATTGACATGATGTTAGCTGGTCCTCTTGTGGCAGGGCTGAAATGCATTGGAAATGTTTTTTGGGGATTAAGTTCATTTTCATGGCAAAGAGGGACTTTGTGGTCCTCTGTAGCTCAGCTGGTAGAGCACGGCGCTTGTAACGCCAGGGTAGTGGGTTCAATCCCCGGGACCACCCATACACA
This sequence comes from Coregonus clupeaformis, assembly GCF_020615455.1. NCBI lineage: Eukaryota > Metazoa > Chordata > Actinopteri > Salmoniformes > Salmonidae > Coregonus > Coregonus clupeaformis. The sequence goes on along the minus strand of NC_059204.1, from coordinate 16,973,669 downwards.
AAAAAAAATTTATGCACGCATGACTGTAAGTCGCTTTAGATAAAAGCGTCTGCTAAATGGTGTATTATAATTAATTGCAATTCATCTGATCCCTCTTCATGACATTCTGGAGTATATGCAAATTGCCATCATCAAAACTGAGGCAGCAGACTTTGTGAAAATTAGTATTTGTGTCATTCTCAAAACTTTTACCACGACTGTACATTAAATGTCCCTTGCCCAAGCGAGGGAGAGTGATGATCGGGGACGCAACGTCCTTGGTGGAAATCTTGAAGTTGAGCTTAAAAACAACCAACCTAAATCTATTAATGTACCTAGTAAGCTAACGTATCTGGCTAGCACTTCTGTCAGGTAGCTAGCTACAGTTACCCATGGCTGGCTAGCTAGCTTTATAGTTTGGTCATTTATTCAAATAAATGTCAGAATTCCCCAAAATATGTTTATGAATCTAGCTACGTTTTATAGGCTCCTCACTACGAGACTAAGCCAATTTTCCAACGCTAAAATCAATATCTAAATATATTTTTTAGCAAGCCAGCTTCATACTTTTTTCTGACATGCTGAAAATGCAGCCTTGTTGATTAAATTTGAGACTTCGCTTCCACCAGTGTTTGACATGTGATTATAGTTTGCATTCAATTGTGGGTCATATCAACCCCGCAAGTGACACAAAGTTGTTCACTCGCTCCCTCGAGCTAAATCGAGGGCTGAGGAGGCAACGTTAGTGAATTGGACCTCCACTTAAGATGGCATTCAAACTGCATCCGGTTTCGACAGGGATTTCCCCGAGGGAAAGTGGCTACCGCAAGGGCTGAGGGCGTAAAAATTATGTGTTTGGACTGCAGCTCGGTACATGTACATTTGTATGATATGTTATGTTGTGTATGGTTACATAAGACAGATGGTTACTTAAGGCAAAAACTAAAGTAAGGTTATTGGTCGCGGTGGATGGGTGGGCGTATAACGCAAACGTCTAGCAACCCAAAGGTTGCGAGTTCGAATGTCATCATGGACAATTTTTGCTGTTTAGCAACTTTTCAACGACTTACTACTTTTTAGCTACTTTGCAACTACTTAGCATGTTAGCTAACCCTTCCCCTAACCCTAACCTTAACCCTTTAACCTAACTCCTAAACTTAACCCTAACCTTAGCCCTAACCCTAACCCCTAGCCTAGCTAATGTTAGCCAGCTAGCTAATGTTAGCCATCTCGCCACCTAACTAGAATTCGTACCATATTTTAAGTTTAGCAAATTCGTAACATATTGTACATTTTGCAAATTCGTAACATATTGTACATTTTGCAAATTCGTAACATATTGTACGTTTTGTAAATTTGTAACACATACATATCATACGAAATAGGTGATGGACCTCTACAAATTCATACATACCATACGAGACGTAACATACACTATATATACCAAAGTATGTGGACACCCCTTCAAATTAGTGGATTTGGCTATTTCAGCCACACCCATTGCTGAAAGGTGTATAAAATAGAGCACACAACCATGCAATCTCCATAGACAAACATTGGCAGTAGAATGGCCTTACTGAAGAGCTCAGTGACTTTCAACGTGGCACCGTCATAGGATGCCACCTTTGGGCTCCCGAGTGGCGCAGCGGTCTAAGGCACTACATCTCAGTGCTATAGGTGTCACTACAGACCTTGGTTCGATCCCGGACTGTATCACAGCCGGATGTGATCGGGAGTCCCATAGTACGGTGCACAATTGGCCCAGCATCGTCCGGGTTAGGGTAGGGTTTGGCCGGGGTAGGCCGTCATTGTAAATAAGAATTTGTTCTTAACTGACTTGCCTAGTTAAAGAAAGGTTAAATAAAAAATTCCAACAAGTCAGTTCGTAAAATGTCTGCCCTGCTAGAGCTGCCCCGGTCAACGGTAAGTGCTGTTATTGTGAAGTGGAAATGTCAAGGAGCAACAATGGCTCAGCAGCGAAGTGGTAGGCCACACAAGCTCAGAGAACAGGACCGCTGAAGCGCATAGTGCATAAAAATCGTCTGTCCTCGGTTGCAACACTCACTCCAGAGTTCCAAACTGCCTCTGGAAGCAATGTCAGCACAAGAACTGTTCGTCGGGAGCTTAATGAAATGCGTTTCCATGGCCGAGCAGCCCCACACAAGCCTAAGAACACCATGCGCAATGCCAAGCGTCGACTGGATTGGTGTAAAGCTCGCCGACTCTGGAGCAGTGGAAACGCGTTCTCTGGAGTGATGAATCAACCTTCACCATCTGGCAGTCCGACAGACAAATCTGGGTTTGGTGGATGCCAGGAAAATGCTACCTGCCCCAATGCATAGTGCCAAGTGTAAAGTTTGGTGGAGGAGGAATAATGGTCTGGGGCTGTTTTTCATGGTTCGGGCTCGGCCCCTTAGTTCCAGTGAAGGGAAATCTTAACGCTACAGCATACAATGACATTCTAGAAGATTCTGTGCTTCCAACTTTGTGGCAACAGTTTGGGGAAGGCCCTTTCCTGTTTCAGCATTACAATGCCCCCGTGCACAAAGGGAGGTCCATACAGAAGTGGTTTGTGGAGATCGGTGTGGAAAAACTTGACTGGCCTGCACAGAGCCCTGACCTCAACCCCATTGAACACCTTTGGGATTAATTGGAACGCCGACTGCGAGCCAGGCCTAATCGCCCAACATCATTGCCCGACCTCACTAATTCTCTTGTGGCTGAATGGAAGCAAGTCCCCGCAGCAATGTTCCAACATCTAGTGAAAAGCCTTCCCAGAAGTGTGGAGGCTGTTATAGCAGCAAAGGGGGGACCAACTCCATATTAATGGCCATGATTTTGGAATGAGATGTTCGACAAGCAGGTGTCCACATACATTTCGTCATGTAGTGTATCATGCTAAGTTCCATTTCTCAGATTTACGGACAGAATAATACGAAATGCTCTGAGACCAGGTTGTTGCAAAATGCAACAATTCTAAAGATTTTGCTGACTTACAGTTCATATAAGGAATTTGTTCAATTGAAATATCATTAGGCCTTATCTATGGATTTCACATGACTGGGAATACAGATATGCATATGTTGGTCACTGATACCTTTAAAAAAAGGTAGGGGCGGGGATCAGAAAACCAGTCAGTTTCTGGTGTGACCACCATTTGCCTCATGCAGCACGACACATCTCCTTCGCATAGAGTTGATCAGGCTGTTGATTGTAGCCTGTGGAATGTTGTCCCATTCCCCTTCAGTGGCTGTGCGAAGTTGCTGGATATTGGTGGGAACTGGAACAAGCTGTTGTACACATAGATCCAGAACATCCCAAACATGCTCAATGGGTGACATGTCTGGTGAGTATGCAGGCCATGGAAGAACTGGGACATTTTCAGCTTCCAGTAATTGTGTACAGATACTTGCTACATGGGGCCGTGCATTATCATGCTGAAACATGAGGTGATGGCCATGGATGAATGGCACGATAATGGGCCTCAGGAGCTCGTCATGGTATCTCTGTGCATTCAAATTGCCATCGATAAAATGCAATTGTGTTCTTTGTCCGTAGCTTATGCCTGCCCATACCATAACCCCACAGCCACCATGGGGCACTCTGTTCACAACGTTGTCATCAGCAAACTGCCATCTGCCCTGTATAGTTGAAACCGTGATTCTTCCATGAAGAGCACGCTTCTCCAGCGTGCCAGTGACCATCGAAGGTGAGTATTTGCCCACTGAAGTCTGTTACGACGCCGAACTACAGTCAGGTCAAGACCCTGGTGAGGCCAACGAGCATGCAGATGAGCTTCCCTGAGACGGCTTCTGACAGTTTGTGCAGACATTTTTCGGTTGTGCAAACGCACAGTTTCATCAGCTGTTCGAGTGGCTGGGCTCAGACGATCCCGCAGGTGAAGAAGCCGGATGTGGAGGTCCTGGGCTAGTGTGGTTACACGTGGTCTGCAGTTGTGAGGCTGGTTGGATGTACTGCCAAATTCTATCAAATTACGGTCGAGAAATGAACATTATATTATCTGGCAACAGCTCTGGTGGACATTCCTGCAGTCAGCATGCCAATTGCACACTCCCTGAAAACGTGAGACATCTGTGGCATTGTGTTGTGTGACAAAACTGCACATTTTAGAGTGGCCTTTTACTGTCCCCAGCACAAGGTGCACCTTTGTAATGATCATGCTGTTTAATCAGCTTCTTGATATGCCACACCTGTCTGGTGGATGGATTATCTTGGCAAATTAGAAATGAGCACTAACAGGGATGAAAACAAATGTGTGCACAAAATGTGAGAGATATAAGGTTTTTGTGCATACAGAACATTTCTGGGATCTTTTATTTCAGCTCATGAAACATGGGACCAACACTTTACATTTTTGTTCAGTGTACAAAAGAAACCCCCATAGGATTTCTTGAAAATCAAAGAGTTTGTACAGGGGTTTTGATTGATTGACCTCACACAATCTAACACAAAACAGCCCCAACACATGGGTACTAAAGATAAAGAACATGTTTTCTTAAACTTCATTCCGTCTTTTGCAGTGCAGCAAAGCAGCCGAGAACAGACTCAATATGGCGGATTATTGCTCGTAATCCTCAGATTGATGATTGAAAAAGTGTACACCTGATGTAGGATATATTGGGTTTCTGAATCCTTCATATCTGAAGTCTTTGCTGTATTGGATTTAGCCAATAAGGTTTTCTTAGTTAGTATGCCTTCAGAAGACCTAGGGAAACTCTAAGACAAATCATTACTTTTAGTCTCAAAGGTTTCTTAAATGTCGTCTTATTTATTTTTAGGTGGATTTCCACTTAAATCTGTGTTTATACAGTGTATTCGGAAAGTATTCAGACCCCTTGACTTTTTCCACATTTTGTTACATTACAGCCTTATTCTAAAATGGATTAAATAAATAAAAATCCTCATCAATCTACACACAATACCCAATAATAACAAAGCGAAAACAGGTTTTTAGAAATGTTTGCAAATGTAAAAAAAAAAAAAAAAAAAGATACCTTATTTACATAAGTATTCAGACTCTTTGCTATGAGACTCGAAATTGAGCTCAGGTGCATCCTGTTTCCATTGATCATCCTTGAGATGTTTCTACAACTTGATTGGAGTCCACCTGTGGTAAATTCAATTGATTGGACATGATTTGGAAAGGCACACACCTATCTATATAAGGTCTCACAGTTGACAGTGCATGTCAGAGCAAAAACCAAGCCATGATGTCGAAGGAATTGTCCGTAGAGCTCTGAAACAGGATTGTGTCGAGGCACAGATCTGGGGAAGGGTACCAAAACATTTCTGCAACATTGAAGGTCCCCAAGAACACAGTGGCCTCCATCATTCTTAAATGGAAGAAGTTTGGAACCACCAACACTGTTCCTAGAGCTGGCCGCCCGGCCAAACTGAGCAATCGGGGGTGAAGGGCCTTGGTCAGGGAGGTAACCAAGAACCCGATGGTCACTCTGACAGAGCTCCAGAGTTCCTCTGTGAAGATGGGAGAACCTTCCAGAAGGACAACCATCTCTGCAGCACTCCACCAATCAGGCCTTTATGGTAGAGTTGCCAGACAGAAGCCACTCCTCAGTAAAAGGTACATAACAGCCCACTTGGAGTTTGCCAAAGGGTACCTAAAGGACTCTCAGACCATGAGAAACAAGATTCTCTGGTCTGTTGAAACCAAGATTGAACTCTTTGGCCTGAATGCCAAGCGTCACTTCTGGAGGAAACCTGGCACCATCCCTACAGTGAAGCATGGTGGTGGAAGCATCATGCCGTTGGGATGTTTTTCAGCGGCAGGGACTGGGAGACTAGACAGGATCGAGGGATAGATGAACGGAGCAAAGTACAGAGAGATCCTTGATGAAAATCTGCTTCAGAGCGCTCAGGACCTCAGACTGGGGTGAAGGTTCACCTTCCAACAGGACAACGACCCTAAGCACACATCCAAGACAAGTAAAGGGTCTGAATACTTATGTAAATGTGATATTTTAGTTTTTTATGTTTAATAATAAAAACCTGTTTTTGCTTTGTCATTATTGGGTATTGTGTGTAGATTGATGAGGGATTATTATTTTTAAATCCATTTTAGAATAAGACTCTAACGTAACAAAATGTGGAAAAAGTGAAGGGGTCTGAATACTTTCCGAATGCACTGCATACAGTTTAGTTTAACTCAGTGTGCACTGCAGAGGAAGACCGTACCTGATTCAAGCAGGTTCAAATACTCAGGTTCAAATACGTTAGGATCTATTGTGTCATTTACCTGTGTGCAGCTGAGCATGCATGGCATGACACTGAAAATGATTTATCTCTCTCTTTGGATGTCCCCCCACGCTTTCCCAAATAATCACTATTATATTTAATAGGCCATTGCCCAAGCCCTTCAAACAGGATTCTCTCTCGGCCTGACTCTCACAAGTTCTATAGTTCAAGTTCTTGTTTGTTTATTAGTCATATACACATGATATACATGGAGTACACAGTGCAACGAAGTGCTTACTTGCAGGTTCACCTCTCGACAATGCAACAGCAATAGAAAAGTAATTAAGTTAATAAAATAGTACTAAAAAATAAACACTAAATTAATAAAAAAAAATACAAAATGTAGCAACAATATCATGCAAGATGGCACTCAAACGAATTGAAGTAGGATATTTACACGTGCCGGGGAGTTGGGCAATAGATTGCACAGTAATAAATAAAGACATTGTGCAGTAATATGAATAGGAGTCCAGTAGCAGTGGTCATGAAATGTAGCGTGTGTGTGTGTGTATGTGAGTGGGAGTGTGTGTGTGTAGGGTTGGGGTGTAACTGAATGCATGTAATCAGTTAAATGTAATCAGATTTTTAAAAATAAAATTACATGTAATCAGTTACGTTACCAGCAAAAGTATCAGATTACAGATTTAATTTAATTTTTGTTTTCAATTCAGCGTTGAAAAAAGACACAAGTTTAAGTTTGTTTCACCTGAACAAGTCTGACCACAAGTCAGAGACCACTATGATGACACACCAAATGTGTTTAATGGATCCTTTGTGTCTTCTTTTAATGCCTCTTAAGGGGAAAGTAATCAAAAGTAACTCAAAGTAATCTGATTACATTACTACATTTGGTTAATACAAAAGTTACGTTACTTGCTACAATTTTGGACAGGTACAGCGGGGAAAAAAGTATTTAGTCAGCCACCAATTGTGCAAGTTCTCCCACTTAAAAAGATGAGAGAGGCCTGTAATTTTCATCATAGGTACACGTCAACTATGACAGACAAATTGAGGAAAATAAATCCAGAAAATCACATTGTAGGATTTTTAATGAATTTATTTGCAAATTATGGTGGAAAATAAGTATTTGGTCACCTACAAACAAGCAAGATTTCTGGCTCTCACAGACCTGTAACTTCTCCTTTAAGGGCTCCTCTGTCCTCCACTCGTTACCTGTATTAATGGCACATGTTTGAACTTGTTATCAGTATAAAAGACACCTGTCCACAACCTCAAACAGTCACACTCCAAACTCCACTATGGCCAAGACCAAAGAGCTGTCAAAGGACACCAGAAACAAAATTGTAGACCTGCACCAGGCTGGGAAGACTGAATCTGCAATAGGTAAGCAGCTTGGTTTGAAGAAATCAACTGTGGGAGCAATTATTAGGAAATGGAAGACATACAAGACCACTGATAATCTCCCTCGATCTGGGGCTCCACGCAAGATCTCACCCCGTGGGGTCAAAATGATCACAAGAACGGTGAGCAAAAATCCCAGAACCACACAGGGGGACCTAGTGAATGACCTGCAGAGAGCTGGGACCAAAGTAACAAAGCCTACCATCAGTAACACACTACGCCGCCAGGGACTCAAATCCTGCAGTGCCAGATGTGTCCCCCTGCTTAAGCCAGTACATGTCCAGGCCCGTCTGAAGTTTGCTAGAGTGCATTTGGATGATCCAGAAGAGGATTGGGAGAATGTCATATGGTCAGATGAAACCAAAATAGAACTTTTTTGGTAAAAACTCAACTCGTCGTGTTTGGAGGACAAAGAATGCTGAGTTGCATCCAAAGAACACCATACCTACTGTGGAGCATGGGGGAGGAAACATCATGCTTTGGGACTGTTTTTCTGCAAAGGGACCATGACGACTGATCCGTGTAAAGGAAAGAATGAATGGGGCCATGTATCGTGAGATTTTGAGTGAAAACCTCCTTCCATCAGCAAGGGCATTGAAGATGAAACGTGGCTGGGTCTTTCAGCATGACAATGATCCCAAACACACCGCCCGGGCAACGAAGGAGTGGCTTCGTAAGAAGCATTTCAAGGTCCTGGAGTGGCCTAGCCAGTCTCCAGATCTCAACCCCATAGAAAATCTTTGGAGGGAGTTGAAAGTCCGTGTTGCCCAGCGACAGCCCCAAAACATCACTGCTCTAGAGGAGATCTGCATGGAGGAATGGGCCAAAATACCAGCATCAGTGTGTGAAAACCTTGTGAAGACTTACAGAAAACGTTTGACCTGTGTCATTGCCAACAAAGGGTATATAACAAAGTATTGAGAAACTTTTGTTATTGACCAAATACTTATTTTCCACCATAATTTGCAAATAAAATCATAAAAAATCCTACAATGTGATTTTTTTCATAGTTGACGTGTACCTATGATGAAAATTACAGGCCTCTCTCATCTTTTTAAGTGGGAGAACATGCACAATTGGTGGCTGACTAAATACTTTTTTCCCCCACTGTAACTAGTAACTGTAATGGATTACATTTAGAAAGTAACCAACCCTGTATGTGTGTTAAGGTGCAGGGAGTCCGTACAAGAGACTATTATTGTGCCGGCGGTCAGTCCGAGTTCAAGAGTTCAGTAGTCTGATGGCTTGAGGGTAAAAACTATCTGTATGTATATATATATGTGTGTGTGTGTATGTATGTGTATATGTGTATGTGTATACACATACACATACAGATATACACATACATACACACACACACACATATATATACATATATGTATGTATGTGTATATATATATATATATATATGCGAGAGAAAAAAACATATGGGGGATTGGAAGTGATGCAGACAATTACATTGATGGAAGTTACAATCTATCTGAAATATTAAAGCTGATATACCCCCCCAAATTTAAAAAAACAAAACAAATATATATAAATAATATCTCTGAGCCGGGTCCGGGACCCGATACTCCGGTACCGTCTGCCAGATGGTGACTAAGTGAATAGTCCGTAGCTGTGGTGAGCGGAGTCCTTGATGTTGTTGCAGGCCATCCGCAAGCACCGCTTGGAGTAAATATTTTGTATGCTGGGGCAGGGTTGGGGAGTAACTGACTACATGTAATCTGATTACCAAAAAACTGAAACTGTAGTCAGTTACATTACCAGCAAAAATATTGTAATCACATTACAGATACTTTTTAAAAACTAGATTACTTCTTGAATTACTTTTCAATTCAGAAAGGATGTTTGCGGAAAAAAAATACATTGACACCTTTCTGTATTCTTAATGACATTCAATTCAGCATTTAAAAAAGGCGCAGGTTTAAGTTTGTTTCACCTGAGTGAGTCTGACCACAAGTCAGAGACCAGTATGATGACACAGTGGTGGAAAAAGTACCCAATTGTTATACTTGAGTAAAAGTAAAGATACCTTAATAGAAAATGACTCAAGTAAAAGTGAAAGTCACCCAGTAAAATCCTACTTGAGTAAGTCTAAAAGTATTTGGTTTTAAATATACTTAAGTATCCAAAGTAAATGTAATTGCTCAAATATACTTAAGTATTAAAAGTTCAAGTTAAAGTATAAATAATTTCAAATTCCTTATATTAAGCAAACCAGACAGCACCATTTTCTTGTTTTGTTTTTTCCATTTACGGATAGCCAGGGGCACTCTCCAACACTCAGACATAATTTACAAACAAAGCATGTGTTTAGTGAGTCCACCAGATCAGAGGTAGTAGGGATGACCAGGAATGTTCTCTTGATAAGTGTGTGAATTAGACCATTTTCCTGTCATGCTAAGCATTCAAAATGTAACAAGTACTTTTGGGTGTTAGGGAAAATGTATGGAGTAATTGTGAAGTAAAAGTAAAAGTTGTCAAAAATATAAATAGTAAAGTAGAGTACAGACAGCCAGAAAAACGACTTAAGTAGTAATTTCAAGTACTTTACACCACTGTCCAAAAGTTATGTTACTGACTACAATGTTGGACAGGTAACAAGTAACTGTAACAGATTACATTTAGAAAGTAACCTACCCAACCCTGGTGGGGAGCACGGCTCCAGTGATGTACCAGGCCATATTCACCATCCGCTGAAGGGCCTTGCGGTTGTGAACGGAGCAGTTTCGGTACCAGGTCGTGATGCAGCCGGTCAGGAAGCTCTCTATGGCGCTGCGGTAGAATTTGGAGAGAACCAGGGGGGCATGCAGAATTTCTTCAGCCGACTGAGAAAGTAGAGGAGCTGTTGTGCCTACTTGACAAGGGCGGTGGTGTTATCGGACCATGTGAGGTTCTCGTGATGTGGACGCAGAGGAACCAGAAACTGCTGACTCTTTCCACTGCAGTCCTGTCAATGTGGATCGGGGCGTGTCCTCCTATCTGCTTCCTGAAGTCAACAATCAACTCCTTTGTTTTGCTGACGTTGAGGGAGAGGTTGTTGTTTTGGCACAACACTCCCAGGTCTCTGACCTCCTCCCTGTAGGCTGACTCGTCGTTGTCAGTGATCAGACCTACAGCCGTGGTGTTGTCAGTGAGGTTGAGAGAGGTCTCGTTTTTGAGAAAGGATGTGCTTTGCATAATTTTAATATGGCCCAGTAGCGATGCTCAGGGCTCACTGTGAAATGAATAGCGGAATGAAATAGGGGTACTATTTCACAGATAATAGCCAACGTCATTGACCGGCAGTCCTGTTACCAATTCTTCTTCCCCACCTACAGACTAGCAGTGAGGCTAATGAGGTTCAGTGCAGGCGATGCCCACTGGGACTGTTTGTGGTGGGACAGGCCAGGCAGTCAGACTAATGTGATGTCTAGATCTGAACCAAACAGATGCTGTCTAACAGCAGTCCCCCAGAGGCTTTAAGATAATTACATTATATGTTCACTGTATAGTCTGGCTAGCCTATGACATAGTGTTTATTTTTTATTTTATTTTTTTGTAGGTAGATCAGCTTAACATTGCAGATATATTGTAACTTCCATCAATGTAATTGTCTGCATCACTTCCAATCCCCCATGGTTTTATATATATATATATATATATATATATATATATATATATATATATATATATATATATATATATATATATATATATATATATATATTTTATATATATTTATATATACATACATACATACACAAACACATACATATACATATACATATATACACATACAGTGGGGGAAAAAAGTATTTAGTCAGCCACCAATTGTGCAAGTTCTCCCACTTAAAAAGATGAGAGAGGCCTGTAATTTTCATCATAGGTACACGTCAACTATGTCAGACAAATTGAGGAAAATAAATCCAGAAAATCACATTGTAGGATTTTTAATGAATTTATTTGCAAATTATGGTGGAAAATAAGTATTTGGTCACCTACAAACAAGCAAGATTTCTGGCTCTCACAGACCTGTAACTTCTTCTTTAAGGGCTCCTCTGTCCTCCACTCGTTACCTGTATTAATGGCACATGTTTGAACTTGTTATCAGTATAAAAGACACCTGTCCACAACCTCAAACAGTCACACTCCAAACTCCACTATGGCCAAGACCAAAGAGCTGTCAAAGGACACCAGAAACAAAATTGTAGACCTGCACCAGGCTGGGAAGACTGAATCTGCAATAGGTAAGCAGCTTGGTTTGAAGAAATCAACTGTGGGAGCAATTATTAGGAAATGGAAGACATACAAGACCACTGATAATCTCCCTCGATCTGGGGCTCCACGCAAGATCTCACCCCGTGGGGTCAAAATGATCACAAGAACGGTGAGCAAAAATCCCAGAACCACACAGGGGGACCTAGTGAATGACCTGCAGAGAGCTGGGACCAAAGTAACAAAGCCTACCATCAGTAACACACTACGCCGCCAGGGACTCAAATCCTGCAGTGCCAGACGTGTCCCCCTGCTTAAGCCAGTACATGTCCAGGCCCAGAAAATCACATTGTAGGATTTTTTATGAATTTATTTGCAAATTATGGTGGAAAATAAGTATTTGGTCAATAACAAAAGTTTCTCAATACTTTGTTATATACCCTTTGTTGGCAATGACACAGGTCAAACGTTTTCTGTAAGTCTTCACAAGGTTTTCACACACTGATGCTGGTATTTTGGCCCATTCCTCCATGCAGATCTCCTCTAGAGCAGTGATGTTTTGGGGCTGTCGCTGGGCAACACGGACTTTCAACTCCCTCCAAAGATTTTCTATGGGGTTGAGATCTGGAGACTGGCTAGGCCACTCCAGGACCTTGAAATGCTTCTTACGAAGCCACTCCTTCGTTGCCCGGGCGGTGTGTTTGGGATCATTATCATGCTGAAAGACCCAGCCACGTTTCATCTTCAATGCCCTTGCTGATGGAAGGAGGTTTTCACTCAAAATCTCACGATACATGGCCCCATTCATTCTTTCCTTTACACGGATCAGTCGTCCTGGTCCCTTTGCAGAAAAACAGCCCCAAAGCATGATGTTTCCACCCCCATGCTTCACAGTAGGTATGGTGTTCTTTGGATGCAACTCAGCATTCTTTGTCCTCCAAACACGACGAGTTGAGTTTTTACCAAAAAGTTCTATTTTGGTTTCATCTGACCATATGACATTCTCCCAATCCTCTTCTGGATCATCCAAATGCACTCTAGCAAACTTCAGACGGGCCTGGACATGTACTGGCTTAAGCAGGGGGACACGTCTGGCACTGCAGGATTTGAGTCCCTGCACCCAGCCTGGTGCAGGTCTACAATTTTGTTTCTGGTGTCCTTTGACAGCTCTTTGGTCTTGGCCATAGTGGAGTTTGGAGTGTGACTGTTTGAGGTTGTGGACAGGTGTCTTTTATACTGATAACAAGTTCAAACAGGTGCCATTAATACAGGTAACGAGTGGAGGACAGAGGAGCCTCTTAAAGGAGAAGTTACAGGTCTGTGAGAGCCAGAAATCTTGCTTGTTTGCAGGTGACCAAATACTTATTTTCCACCATAATTTGCAAATAAATTCATGAAAAATCCTACAATGTGATTTTCTGGATTTTTTTTCTCTCCATTTGTCTGTCATAGTTGACGTGTACCTATGATGAAAATTACAGGCCTCTCTCATCTTTTTAAGTGGGAGAACTTGCACAATTGGTGGCTGACTAAATACTTTTTCCCCCCACTGTATATCAAATCAAATCAAATTTTATTGGTCACATGCGCCGAATACAACAGGTGCAGACATTACAGTGAAATGCTTACTTACAGCCCTTAACCAACAGTGCATTTATTTTAAACAAAAAAAGTACAAATAAAACAACAACAAAAAAGTGTTGAGAAAAAAAGAGCAGAAGTAAAATAAAGTGACAGTAGGGAGGCTATATATACAGGGGGGTACCGTTGCAGAGTCAATGTGCGGGGGCACCGGCTAGTTGAGGTAGTTGAGGTAATATGTACATGTGGGTAGAGTTAAAGTGACTATGCATAAATACTTAACAGAGTAGCAGCAGCGTAAAAAGGATGGGGTGGGGGGGCAGTGCAAATAGTCCGGGTAGCCATGATTAGCTGTTCAGGAGTCTTATGGCTTGGGGGTAGAAGCTGTTGAGAAGTCTTTTGGACCTAGACTTGGCACTCCGGTACCGCTTGCCGTGCGGTAGCAGAGAGAACAGTCTATGACTAGGGTGGCTGGAGTCTTTGACAATTTTGAGGGCCTTCCTCTGACACCGCCTGGTATAGAGGTCCTGGATGGCAGGAAGCTTTGCCCCAGTGATGTACTGGGCCGTACGCACTACCCTCTGTAGTGCCTTGCGGTCGGAGGCCAAGCAGTTGCCATACCAGGCGGTGATGCAACCAGTCAAGATGCTCTCGATGGTGCAGCTGTAGAATTTTTTGAGGATCTGAGGACCCATGCCAAATCTTTTTAGTCTCCTGAGGGGGAATAGGCTTTGTCGTGCCCTCTTCACGACTGTCTTGGTGTGTTTGGACCATGATAGTTCGTTGGTGATGTGGACACCAAGGAACTTGAAGCTCTCAACCTGTTCCACTACAGCCCCGTCGATGAGAATGGGGGCGTGCTCAGTCCTCTTTTTTTTTCCTGTAGTCCACAATCATCTCCTTTGTCTTGGTCACGTTGAGGGAGAGGTTGTTGTCCTGGCACCACACGGCCAGATCTCTGACCTCCTCCCTATAGGCTGTCTCATCGTTGTCGGTGATCAGGCCTACCACTGTTGTGTCGTCGGCAAACTTAATGATGGTGTTGGAGTCGTGCCTGGCCATGCAGTCATGGGTGAACAGAGAGTACAGGAGGGGACTGAGCACGCACCCCTGAGGGGCCCCCCTGTGTTGAGGATCAGTGTGGCAGATGTGTTGTTACCTACCCTTACCACCTGGGGGCGGCCCGTCAGGAAGTCCAGGATCCAGTTGCAGAGGGAGGTGTTTAGTCCCAGGATCCTTAGCTTAGTGATGAGCTTAGAGGGCACTATGGTGTTGAATGCTGAGCTGTAGTCAATGAATAGCATTCTCACGTAGGTGTTCCTCTTGTCCAGGTGGGAAAGGGCAGTGTGGAGTGCAATAGAGATTGCATCATCTGTGGATCTGTTGGGGCGGTATGCAAATTGGAGTGGGTCTAGGGTTTCTGGGATAATGCTGTTGATGTGAGCCATGACCAGCCTTTCAAAGTACTTCATGGCTACAGATGTCAGTGCTACGGGTCGGTAGTCATTTAGGCATGTTATCTTAGAGTCCTTGGGCACGGGGACTATGGAGGTCTGCTTGAAACATGTTGGTATTACAGACTCAGTCAGGGACATGTTGAAAATGTCAGTGAAGACACTTGCCAGTTGGTCAGCACATGCTCGGAGTACACGTCCTGGTAATCCGTCTGGCCCTGCGGCCTTGTGAATGTTGACCTGCTTAAAAGTCTTACTCACATCGGCTACGGAGAGCGTGATCACATAGTCATCCGGAACAGCTGGTGCTCTCATGCATGCTTCAGTGTTGCTTGCCTCGAAGCGAGCATAGAAGTGGTTTAGCTCGTCTGGTAGGCTTGTGTCACTGGGCAGCTCGCGGCTGTGCTTCCCTTTGTAGTAATAGTTTTCAAGCCCTGCCACATCCGACGAGCGTCAGAGCCAGTGTAGTACGATTCAATCTTAGACCTGTATTGACTCTTTGCCTGTTTGATGGTTAGTCGGAGGTCATAGCGGGATTTCTTATAAGCGTCCGGGTTAGAGTCCCGTTCCTTGAAAGCGGCAGCTCTACCCTTTAGCTCAGTGCGGATGTTTCCTGTAATCCATGGCTTCTTGTTGGGGTATGTACGTACGGTCACTGTGGGGACGACATCATCGATGCACTTATTGATGAAGCCAGTGACTGATGTGGTGTACTCCTCAATGCTGTCTGAAGAATCCCGGAACATATTCCAGTCTGTGCTAGCAAAACAGTCCTGTAGCTTAGCATCTGCGTCATCTAACCACTTTTTTATTAACCGAGTCACTGGTGCTTCCTGCTTTAGTTTTTGCTTATAAGCAGGAATCAGGAGGATAGAGTTATGGTCAGATTTGCCAAATGGAGGGCGAGGGAGAGCTTTGTATGCGTCTCTGTGTGTGGAGTAAAGGTGGTCTAGAGTTTTTTTCCCTCTGGTTGCACATTTAACATGCTGGTAGAAATTAGGTAGAACGGATTTAAGTTTCCCTGCATTAAAGTCCCCGGCCACTAGGAGCGCTGCATCTGGATGAGCGTTTTCCTGTTGATTAATGGCCTTGTACAACTCATTCAGTGCAATCTTAATGCCAGCATTGGTTTGTGGTGGTAAATAGACAGCTATGAAAAATATAGATGAAAACTCTCTTGGTAAATAGTGTGGTCTACAACTTATCATAAGATACTCTACCTCAGGCGAGCAAAACCTCGAGACTTCCGTAGTATTTGATTTTGTGCACCAGCTGTTGTTTACAAATATACACAGACCGCCACCCCTTGTCTTACCGGAGTCAGCCGTTCTGTCCTGCCGATGTAGCGTATAGCCTGCTAGCTGAATGTTATCATTGTCGTCGTTCAGCCACGACTCGGTGAAACATAAGATATTACAGTTTTTAATGTCCCGTTGGTAGGATAACCGTAATCTTAAGTCGTCCACTTTATTTTCAAAAAGATTGAACGTTGGCTAATAGGATTGATGGAAGAGGCAGTTTACTCGCTCGCCGTCGGATCCTTACAAGGCACCCCGATCTACGTCCACGATATCTCCGTCTCTTCCTCACGTGAATGACGGGGATTTGGGCCTTGTCGGGTGTCTGTATGATATCCTTCGCGGCCGCCTCGTTGAAGAAAAAATCTTCGTCCAATACGAGGTGAGTAATCGCTGTCCTGATATCCAGAAGCTCTTTTTGGTTATAAGAGACGATGGCAGAAACATTATGTACAAAATAAATTACAAATAACGCGGAAAAACACACATAATAGTACAATTGGTTAGAGGGCTGTAAAACGGCAGCCATCTTCTCCGGCGCTGAGTTCCAAAAAAAAAAAAAAGCCATTAGCCATTCCTGGACCTGTGTCCAAAAACAATGACATAGTGTTGATGGAGAACTATAGGTCTACATACAATAATGGTTTGTCATTTATCTATCCACTTTGTCAATGCACAGCAGCTAATATATATAATAATTGATCCTTGTGTCAAATGCATGTTATTAACACTATTTGAAAATCAAAGCATGTCAATTAGAAATGAGAAGGTGTAAGCACAATGGGCTAACTGGTAATGTTGTTAAGCTTCATGACATAACTATATCCTTCTTTACTTAAAGGGGCAATCTGCGATTGCTAAATCAGTTTTTGGACAAAATTCATATTCCCATTGATTCTTGAAGAATATACAATAACTTATAAATGCCTCGTGAGCTTATTTCAATTGTGTTACCCCATCAGAACCCAAAATATAAGCTCATTTGTTTGTATACAATGTAACCATGTAAACAAACACTGTATTGCCTTAAACATGGTTAAAACTATAATTTTGATCTCATGGATGGTCAGTCTTTGGATCCATAGCTCTGTCTTTGAATTTGAGAGTGGTTACATTTCTCTAGCCCCATCCCTCAGCTATTTACCAAATCAGTGGCGGGGTAGACGCTTTATTCTTTGAACTGCAGATTACCCTTTTAAATAAGAACCTAATATGCATCTTAGTAGATTCCATAAGTATATTCCATTCTTTCATGCTCTACCAACAGTTGTGTGATATGGTCATTTCTTCTGAAAGGACACTGCGGCTAGGAACGGCATCGTGACAGCCAATGTGGCATTTGACAAGGCATTAATTTACTTGATATCCACAATATCATCATCATCATTATCATCATTATTATATCACTTGCTATCTGTCAAACACCATCAATGTGGGATGTGTCTTCTCTGTGTCTCTCTGTGTCTCCCATCACCACCCTGTCACTCACCAATTCCACCATTAAACCATCCTCACACCTCTCCGATTCCCTCTTTCTCTCTCCACTTTCCATTTAGCATGCTCTCACTGGCCCTTTCATTCTCTAGATCTGTTTTTCTCACACACAAACATACATTGGCTCTTTCACTCTTTAGCTGGTTTACTCTTTCTCTCCCACCCACCTCTCTTTTTGAGCCCATCATCTCCACAAACGAGGTCCCCGTCTCCTCCGCCAAGGTGTTTGTCACAGTATCCGTCATCCCCCTGTTCCAGGCAGGGTAATGAGCCGGGCCTACAACTGTGTGAACTCAGACTCACCTGTCTCTCTCTCTCTTTCTCCCCGTAGCAGACAGACACACCACTGTCTCCCTCCTGCCTGCCTGCCTGCCTGTCTGTCTGGGTTAGTCTCAATGAGCAGGCTGAGCAGAGATTTGGGTTCTCACTGCTCAGCAGTGGGACTTGTTAGTTGTTAGGCCACAGTGCTAGTGGCAAGTCTAGGGTGGACAGAGTGCTGGGACCAGGCTGAGGGTTGTTCCATGGGATAGGAGGTGAAGTCTCACTTCAGATGTGATTTCAGGGGAAAGGGTGTGTGTGTGTGCGTGCCTGCGTGCATGCTTGTTGTTCTGTTTTCATGGAAGAGAGGCTGTCAAAGTTATGGTCCATTTACCTATATGGAGTTGTTGTTGCTCACATCTGTTAGCCAAGGTACATACTGAAGTATCCGATTCAGTTTAGCAGCTGAAAGCTATTCTCTATAATAACTCCAACACTGCCAACACAGATTAACAGACCTTGCAATTATAAATGCATTGCATGAATTACTGTACAAAAAGAAAAAAAAGCCATTAGGTAGCTGTCTTTACTCATGTTACCACCACTGATTCAAAACCCCAGCAGTACATTTATTTGACCTCTTTTCAGTCGCTTTTGTGTGGAAAAATGGCATAGATCTAGAGGTTACAGTAATTAATCCTCAATCCATTATTAAAGTCTATTGTGTGTTATTTAAGATGACATTAATGGCAGAGAGTTGGCCATAAAACATGACTGGTGTCACCTTACCACTCTCACAGTAATCATTCGTTCACGCTTTGGCTGCAACTGAGTCATGTAAGAAGAATTAAAGGCTTGTCAAATGTCACCATGGCTGCCACATTGCCACAGTCCCCTTTATACACAGACTGCAGGAAGACTTTACTCTGGGAGAGGTGGAGAAGACATGGCTGGCATTGCACTGAATAACAAGATATACAGACAGTACGTCAGCGAAAGCCCAGAGTTAAATTTTTGTCTTTTACTTTCTGTTTTTTGAGCTGTCTTTCTTATCAATATTTGCTTCCAGACAGACAGGAAACCAAAAATATAAACCCTTATTGAAGTCAGTTCAAAACATATTCACTATGGCCTGATAAGAGAAAAGGAACAGCTAAGTCTCCATTCATTATTTCACGGAAGTGACGGAGAATCCAAGAGATCAAGCTCTTCATCACAAGGCAAATCCTGAACAAGGCAGATTTGAGTCTTGTCAAAAAGCTGAGGGCTCTTTCAAGTTTCACAACGAGAGAAAGGAGGAAGAGTTGATAAATCTGGGTTTAAAATTGCAGCCTGCCCGGTAAGCTCTTTCCCTGGCAAAGTGTGCAATGTGACATGACGTCCGTATTGACAGACAGCATGCCTTGAAACACTATTTTTCATTAGCTGGTTGTCAAGGGCCATCAGTGTCACTCGGTTGGTGGTACAAGGTCCATGCCATGCAGTGTGCCCATAATCTCCACAAACAAGGTCCCCATCTCCTCCACCAAGGTGTTTGTCACAGTATCATGCCCCTGTTGAGGAGTCTAAGAGGGTGCTGCACCTGCC
The DNA here is from genome assembly GCF_020615455.1 of Coregonus clupeaformis. Lineage (NCBI taxonomy): Eukaryota > Metazoa > Chordata > Actinopteri > Salmoniformes > Salmonidae > Coregonus > Coregonus clupeaformis. Next base: position 16,954,183 of record NC_059204.1, on the reverse strand, counting down.
TTATGGTGGTGTGTGCATAGAATCCCACGGATGGTTCTTTGGCTTATCCTTTAGTAATAAAGGAGATTACTGTCAGGGTTATCTAAGGCTTCTCTGATTATTATTCAGTGAAAGGGTTGATAGAGATATTGCATCACCATACACACTGCAGGCTATAATTATAATACTGTAAATGCCATTTAGCAGACGCTTTTATCCAAATCAACTCACTCATGCGTGCATACATTTTACGTAGGATGGCCGCACCGGGTATCGAACCCACGACCCCTGGTGTTGTAAGCGCCATGCTCTATTGACTGAGCCACATAGGACCCACCCACAAATAAACAAACAAACAAACAAACAGACAGACAGACAGACAGACACAGTTCCTGGAAGTTGTTTAATTGAATTCAGAGCAGGGAACAAGGGGCCACCTGAGAGCTGCAGCGTACCCAGTCTGTCTACAGCTAATGATCCCACATCCTCAGTTCTCAAATTCACACTCACTTTCACATGGCTTTCATTAAGACGTGAGTTAATGAACTACTCTATAACAGGATTGGTTCGTTTCAGATCTCACATTACCATCATGTCACATTAGCATCATGTCAGCATACATCATGTCAGAAACTGTTCAAACAAGGGGCATGTTTTTCAGGATCTTCTCCTCTGGTCCTTACTCCTTGTGGAAATGAAGTACTTTCCAAAATTATCCTCACGTTCCCAGATAGAAAATGTTTTCTCCCGTTAGCCAGGGGTGCAACTTTCACTGGGGGGTGGGGGACATGTCCCCCCCACATTCTGAAATAGCATTTTTGACCCCCGGTTTTATAATTGGAATGTGATACAAAACGAGGCAACGGTGTGCCATGCGGACACCTCCGAGCGGTCGGGTAGGCTGTTCGGAGTGTTTATCCCACTGGATAAAAAATAAAATAAAAAATTGCGCCCCTGCCGTTAGACATTTGTTAAGGGCATATTTTGGATTAATGGGCAAGAAAATGGCTTTTGATTCACGTACTTTGCGCCCTGTAACTGCCATATATAGTATAGAAAACACATCAAAGCCTAGGAGAAATATTCAACAAATAGGGGAGTTGAACACGGATGTCTGCATTTTGAAGTGTCTACTGTGGAGGGCTGTGCCTTATAATGTTTTCTCCCTTGTCTCTGGACGCTACCTGGGAACTGACATCACTTGATAGGATGTGTGAGTCTGGGAATGTTGGCTGTTCCCTGAGGCGGACACAGAACACATTTGGCCACCATCATGTCAAAACTAGAGTGCAGCGGTGCGGCAAGCCACCGAAATGAAACATCAAGATAATGCAAAGGCAGTTTTGTATGTGCAATGTATGGTATAGTGGTCATTTATTGGCATTGATGTTGCTGCTGCTGGAGCTGTTGCGTAGGTTTGCAACATTTGAGCCAAGCTAGAAGTTCTTTCAAACCTGCTTTTGTCACGTCTCCTCCCGTTGCTCCCCTCCGGCGCTCTGATTCGCCGGTCTACTGAGCCACCGGTCTGAGCGCACCACCTTGGCAACACCGGAATGGAAACCTAACGCACCCTAATCCCCTCCAGCGCACCTGCACCTCATCATCTCATCACCACCCCTATATAGCCCTGGACTGTTCAGTGTTGTGTTGTGTGTGACTGTTAGTGTCTTGTCGTGTACTCGCTCTTTGTTGTTCTCTTGCTCAGTGTTAAGTAAACCTTTACATTGTTTATGTCTGCATCCTGCCTCTTCGTATCCTCAGTACTCGTCACAGCTTTTGGCATCCTTATGTTTATCAGGCCAGCAATGGTATCAACATGCATGAGGGGAATGAATTAAAACATGGCACAGACACATTTTTGAACTTATGAACTTATTTTATACTGTATATTGAAAACTGTCTTTGTCTGAGAGTTTCCAAGCAGATTGTGTGATTGTGTATACACATTGACTCTAACCTGGTCAAGTGTCGGTTTCTCACTGCATGCAGCTTTGTCCTCGGCCACCTGGCCTATACAATACTATATGTGTCCAGTGGCCTCAGTGGTCCTGTGAATTTCCAGGGCCAAATTTCATTTTACATGTCACGAGCTGTGCCTGAGCTGGATTGGTACAGCTGTGATGACCATGGTCAATAGTCTCATCAGTAACTCAGAGTGTTGCGGTGGCCTTCCCCTGGCTGAGGGTTACAGAGATGTAAATCGATCGGTTACCGTCTCCAGCAGAACAGCGAACAGAGTGATTAGTCTCTTTATAGCAGATTTCTATTCCCTGACGACTCCACACCTGTCAATCACAGCGACAGCATACTCCGCTGCCTGGACGATAAAGTAAAAATAAATAGCTACGATTCCAAGGGAACGTGGGAAAGGTAATATAGGGAGTAGGGTCGTAGCCGGCTGCAGAATTCCACCTTGGGTGACTCCTCCTAGATCCGACAACCAAATGAAGAGAGCATGGTGTGAAAATGAAAACCTGATTCCCATATGCTTCCTGCACTCCCACACTTCCCTTGCTGCCTATAACGGCTCTCATGGCGGCTATATCAGCAATCCCATCTCGAATCTAATCTGCCCGGGGATGAAAGCGGGGGAAAAGTTTGTGTCAGGTTACCTTGAGTTGATTTGCCACATAAAATGATCAAGTCAAAGTAAGATTCAAACAGTAATCAGCACCACCTCTTTGCTCCCAAGACAGGCCCTCTATCAAACTTCTGCTGGAGTCTGGGCCAGAGGTCCCCTGTGTTGGTTCAGTAAGCCTGCTACTCGGATATCTGTGAATGCATATATCTCCATTTAGCCTAGCATTCAAGCCTCTTGAGATGCAAGCAATATGAGATTTTAATGGCTTATAGTGTCGTGTTGGATATGCCCATTTTAGGAGATTGACTGATGGATGAAGGTCTCATAACGAGAGAGAGAGAAGAAGACAGTCTGTATGGCAGAGATCTGGAGGAGTTCTCCCATAAGGGAGGCATGGTAACCCATCTGTCTTAGTCAGTGTGCTGTTACTGTGAAGGGATACACTCTGGGGCCTGGGCAACAGAGTTGTCATATCTCCTAACTCGTGACTGCATTGGCAAATAAAATGAAAGGACGATGATTACGTGGGTGAGTGAAGTACAAGCGAATCCGCAGGTAGGTGGGCTGACCCGAGGTCGGGTCTCTTTGATATTTTGGCGGGTGCTAACATACATGTTACGTGTTGTGATGTACACCTTTGGCAGGAAATGCTGCACCACTAATATGATTTGATCGCCACGTTAAATGGCATGACCTTTTGGAAGAGCGATTGTTTTTGGAGGCTGCCACTGTGCGTTTCCCCCTCCTCTGAAGCCGAACTTGAACACAGCCAGCTTCCACACTTGAGTAATTATGATCTCAATAGAAATTGGGGGGGAAATAACCTTCACATTTTTGTAGAGTTTATGATTACCACCAGTTAGAGAGAGAGAGAATCTGAGGGAAATAGCAAGACAGAAGAGAGAGAATGTGTTTGTGTGGGTCAGAAGCAGTGGTGGAAAAAGTACCCAATTATCATACTTGAGTAAAAGTAAAGATACCTTAATAGAAAATGACTCAAGTAAACGTGAAAGTCACCAAGTAAAATCCTACTTGAGTAAAAGCCTAAAAGTATTTGGTTTTAAATATACTTAAGAACCAAAAGTAAATATAATTGCTAAAATATACTTAAGTATCAAAGTAAAAGTAAAAGTATAAATCATTTCAAATTCCTTATATTAAGCAAACCAGACTGCACAATTTTCTTGTTTTTTAAATTTACGGATAGCCAGGGGCACGCTCCAAAACTCGGACATAATTTACAAACGAAGCATTCGTGTTTAGTGTTTTCGCCAGATCAGAGGCAGTAGGGATGACCAGGGATGTTCTCTTGCTAAGTCTGTGAATTAGACCATTTTCCTAAGCATTCAAAATGTAACGAGTGCCTTTGGGTGTCAGGGAAATGTATGGAGTAAAACATATACTATTTTCTTTAGGAATGTAGTGAAGTAAAAGTTGTCAGAAATATAAATAGTAAAGTACAGATACCCCAGAAAACTACTTAAGTAACACATTAAAGTATTTTTACTTAAGTACTTTACACCACTGGTCAGAAGTCTACTCTATGTGTAATGGGGTGGGTGAGGGATGTGAGTATGAGTTTCATTGAGTATACTACAGTGTATTACTTTGAGTATGAGTGATCTTTGCATTTTACAATTTCATTTGTAACTACAATATATACAGTACATTATTTATTTATATACGGTGCCTTCAGAAAGTATTCATACCCCTTGACTTATTCCACATTTTGTTGTGTTACATCATCTCCCATCTACACACAATACCCGATAATGAAAGTGCAAACATTTTTAGAAATCTTAGCAAATGTATTGAAAATGAAATACAGAAATATCTAATTTACAGTTGAAGTCGGAAGTTTACATACACCTTAGCCAAATACATTGAAACTCAGTTTTTCACAATTCCTGACATTTAATCCTAGTAAAAATGCCCTGTCTTAGGTCAGTTAGGATCACAACTTTATTTTAAGAATGTGAAATGTCAGAATAATAGTAGAAAGAATAATTTATTTCAGCTTTTAATTCTTTCATCACATTCCCAGTGGGTCAGAAGTTTACATGCACTCAATTAGTATTTGGTAGCATTGCCTTTAAATTGTTTAACTTGGGTCAAACGTTTCAGGTAGCCTTCCACAAGCTTCCCACAATAAGTTGGGTGAATTTTGGCCCATTCCTCCTGACAGAGCTGGTGTAACTGAGTCAGGTTTGTAGGCCTCCTTGCTCGCACATGCTTTTTCAGTTCTGCCCACAAATGTTCTATAGGATTGAGGTCAGGGCTTTGTGATGGCCACTCCAATACCTTTACCTTGTTGTCCTTAAGCCATTTTGCCACAACTTTGGAAGTATGCTTAGGTCATTGTCCATTTGGAAGACCCATTTGCGACCCAGCTTTAACTTCCTCACTGATGTCTTGAGATGTTGCTTCAATATATCCACATAATTTTCCTTCCTCATGATGCCATCTATTTTGTGAAGTGCACCAGTCCCTCCTACAGCAAAACACCCCCACAGCATGATGCTGCCACCCCCGTGCTTCACGGTTGGGATGGTGTTCTTCGGCTTGCAAGCTACCCCCTTTTTCCTCCAAACATAACAATGGTCATTATGGCCAAACAGTTATATTTTTGTTTCATCAGACCAGAGGACATTTCTCCAAAAAGTATGATCTTTGTCCCCATGTGCAGTTGCAAACCGTAGTCTGGCTTTTTTATGGTGGTTTTGGAGCAGTGGCTTCTTCCTTGCTAAGCGGCCTTTCAGGTTATGCCGATATAGGACTCGTTTTACTGTGGATATAGATACTTTTGTACCTGTTTCCTCCAGCATCTTCACAAGGTCCTTTGCTGTTGTTCTGGGATTGATTTGCACTTCACGCACCAAAGTACGTTCATCTCTAGGAGACAGAACGCATCTCCTTCCTGAGTGGTATGAAGGCTGCGTGGTCCCATGGTGTTTATACTTGCGTACTGTTGTTTGTACAGATGAACGTGGTACCTTCAGGCGTTTGGAAATTGCTCCCAAGGATGAACCAGGCTTGTGGAGGTCTACAAATCTTTTTCTGAGGTCTTGGCTGATTTCTTTTGATTTTCCCATGATGTCAAGCAAAGAGGCACTGAGTTTGAAGGTAGCCCTTGAAATACATCCACAGGTACACCTCCAATTGACTCAAATTATGTCAATTAGCCTATCAGAAGCTTCTAAAGCCATGACATCATTTTCAACTTAGTGTATGTAAACTTCTGACCCACTGGAATTGTGATACTGTGAATTATAAGTGAAATAATCTGTCTTTGAGAGTGGTTACATTTCTCTAGCCCCATCCCTCAGCTATTTACCAAATCAGTGGCGGGGTAGACGCTTTATTCTTTGAACTGCAGATTACCCTTTTAAATAAGAACCTAATATGCATCTTAGTAGATTCCATAAGTATATTCCATTCTTTCATGCTCTACCAACAGTTGTGTGATATGGTCATTTCTTCTGAAAGGACACTGCGGCTAGGAACGGCATCGTGACAGCCAATGTGGCATTTGACAAGGCATTAATTTACTTGATATCCACAATATCATCATCATCATTATCATCATTATTATATCACTTGCTATCTGTCAAACACCATCAATGTGGGATGTGTCTTCTCTGTGTCTCTCTGTGTCTCCCATCACCACCCCTGTCACTCACCAATTCCACCATTAAACCATCCTCACACCTCTCCGATTCCCTCTTTCTCTCTCCACTTTCCATTTAGCATGCTCTCACTGGCCCTTTCATTCTCTAGATCTGTTTTTCTCACACACAAACATACATTGGCTCTTTCACTCTTTAGCTGGTTTACTCTTTCTCTCCCACCCACCTCTCTTTTGAGCCCATCATCTCCACAAACGAGGTCCCCGTCTCCTCCGCCAAGGTGTTTGTCACAGTATCCGTCATCCCCCTGTTCCAGGCAGGGTAATGAGCCGGGCCTACAACTGTGTGAACTCAGACTCACCTGTCTCTCTCTCTCTTTCTCCCCGTAGCAGACAGACACACCACTGTCTCCCTCCTGCCTGCCTGCCTGCCTGTCTGTCTGGGTTAGTCTCAATGAGCAGGCTGAGCAGAGATTTGGGTTCTCACTGCTCAGCAGTGGGACTTGTTAGTTGTTAGGCCACAGTGCTAGTGGCAAGTCTAGGGTGGACAGAGTGCTGGGACCAGGCTGAGGGTTGTTCCATGGGATAGGAGGTGAAGTCTCACTTCAGATGTGATTTCAGGGGAAAGGGTGTGTGTGTGTGCGTGCCTGCGTGCATGCTTGTTGTTCTGTTTTCATGGAAGAGAGGCTGTCAAAGTTATGGTCCATTTACCTATATGGAGTTGTTGTTGCTCACATCTGTTAGCCAAGGTACATACTGAAGTATCCGATTCAGTTTAGCAGCTGAAAGCTATTCTCTATAATAACTCCAACACTGCCAACACAGATTAACAGACCTTGCAATTATAAATGCATTGCATGAATTACTGTACAAAAAGAAAAAAAAGCCATTAGGTAGCTGTCTTTACTCATGTTACCACCACTGATTCAAAACCCCAGCAGTACATTTATTTGACCTCTTTTCAGTCGCTTTTGTGTGGAAAAATGGCATAGATCTAGAGGTTACAGTAATTAATCCTCAATCCATTATTAAAGTCTATTGTGTGTTATTTAAGATGACATTAATGGCAGAGAGTTGGCCATAAAACATGACTGGTGTCACCTTACCACTCTCACAGTAATCATTCGTTCACGCTTTGGCTGCAACTGAGTCATGTAAGAAGAATTAAAGGCTTGTCAAATGTCACCATGGCTGCCACATTGCCACAGTCCCCTTTATACACAGACTGCAGGAAGACTTTACTCTGGGAGAGGTGGAGAAGACATGGCTGGCATTGCACTGAATAACAAGATATACAGACAGTACGTCAGCGAAAGCCCAGAGTTAAATTTTTGTCTTTTACTTTCTGTTTTTTGAGCTGTCTTTCTTATCAATATTTGCTTCCAGACAGACAGGAAACCAAAAATATAAACCCTTATTGAAGTCAGTTCAAAACATATTCACTATGGCCTGATAAGAGAAAAGGAACAGCTAAGTCTCCATTCATTATTTCACGGAAGTGACGGAGAATCCAAGAGATCAAGCTCTTCATCACAAGGCAAATCCTGAACAAGGCAGATTTGAGTCTTGTCAAAAAGCTGAGGGCTCTTTCAAGTTTCACAACGAGAGAAAGGAGGAAGAGTTGATAAATCTGGGTTTAAAATTGCAGCCTGCCCGGTAAGCTCTTTCCCTGGCAAAGTGTGCAATGTGACATGACGTCCGTATTGACAGACAGCATGCCTTGAAACACTATTTTTCATTAGCTGGTTGTCAAGGGCCATCAGTGTCACTCGGTTGGTGGTACAAGGTCCATGCCATGCAGTGTGCCCATAATCTCCACAAACAAGGTCCCCATCTCCTCCACCAAGGTGTTTGTCACAGTATCATGCCCCTGTTGAGGAGTCTAAGAGGGTGCTGCACCTGCCTTATGGTGGTGTGTGCATAGAATCCCACGGATGGTTCTTTGGCTTATCCTTTAGTAATAAAGGAGATTACTGTCAGGGTTATCTAAGGCTTCTCTGATTATTATTCAGTGAAAGGGTTGATAGAGATATTGCATCACCATACACACTGCAGGCTATAATTATAATACTGTAAATGCCATTTAGCAGACGCTTTTATCCAAATCAACTCACTCATGCGTGCATACATTTTACGTAGGATGGCCGCACCGGGTATCGAACCCACGACCCCTGGTGTTGTAAGCGCCATGCTCTATTGACTGAGCCACATAGGACCCACCCACAAATAAACAAACAAACAAACAAACAGACAGACAGACAGACAGACACAGTTCCTGGAAGTTGTTTAATTGAATTCAGAGCAGGGAACAAGGGGCCACCTGAGAGCTGCAGCGTACCCAGTCTGTCTACAGCTAATGATCCCACATCCTCAGTTCTCAAATTCACACTCACTTTCACATGGCTTTCATTAAGACGTGAGTTAATGAACTACTCTATAACAGGATTGGTTCGTTTCAGATCTCACATTACCATCATGTCACATTAGCATCATGTCAGCATACATCATGTCAGAAACTGTTCAAACAAGGGGCATGTTTTTCAGGATCTTCTCCTCTGGTCCTTACTCCTTGTGGAAATGAAGTACTTTCCAAAATTATCCTCACGTTCCCAGATAGAAAATGTTTTCTCCCGTTAGCCAGGGGTGCAACTTTCACTGGGGGTGGGGGGACATGTCCCCCCCACATTCTGAAATAGCATTTTTGACCCCCCCGGTTTTATAATTGGAATGTGATACAAAACGAGGCAACGGTGTGCCATGCGGACACCTCCGAGCGGTCGGGTAGGCTGTTCGGAGTGTTTATCCCACTGGATAAAAAATAAAATAAAAAATTGCGCCCCTGCCGTTAGACATTTGTTAAGGGCATATTTTGGATTAATGGGCAAGAAAATGGCTTTTGATTCACGTACTTTGCGCCCTGTAACCGCCATATATAGTATAGAAAACACATCAAAGCCTAGGAGAAATATTCAACAAATAGGGGAGTTGAACACGGATGTCTGCATTTTGAAGTGTCTACTGTGGAGGGCTGTGCCTTATAATGTTTTCTCCCTTGTCTCTGGACGCTACCTGGGAACTGACATCACTTGATAGGATGTGTGAGTCTGGGAATGTTGGCTGTTCCCTGAGGCGGACACAGAACACATTTGGCCACCATCATGTCAAAACTAGAGTGCAGCGGTGCGGCAAGCCACCGAAATGAAACATCAAGATAATGCAAAGGCAGTTTTGTATGTGCAATGTATGGTATAGTGGTCATTTATTGGCATTGATGTTGCTGCTGCTGGAGCTGTTGCGTAGGTTTGCAACATTTGAGCCAAGCTAGAAGTTCTTTCAAACCTGCTTTTGTCACGTCTCCTCCCGTTGCTCCCCTCCGGCGCTCTGATTCGCCGGTCTACTGAGCCACCGGTCTGAGCGCACCACCTTGGCAACACCGGAATGGAAACCTAACGCACCCTAATCCCCTCCAGCGCACCTGCACCTCATCATCTCATCACCACCCCTATATAGCCCTGGACTGTTCAGTGTTGTGTTGTGTGTGACTGTTAGTGTCTTGTCGTGTACTCGCTCTTTGTTGTTCTCTTGCTCAGTGTTAAGTAAACCTTTACATTGTTTATGTCTGCATCCTGCCTCTTCGTATCCTCAGTACTCGTCACAGCTTTTGGCATCCTTATGTTTATCAGGCCAGCAATGGTATCAACATGCATGAGGGGAATGAATTAAAACATGGCACAGACACATTTTTGAACTTATGAACTTATTTTATACTGTATATTGAAAACTGTCTTTGTCTGAGAGTTTCCAAGCAGATTGTGTGATTGTGTATACACATTGACTCTAACCTGGTCAAGTGTCGGTTTCTCACTGCATGCAGCTTTGTCCTCGGCCACCTGGCCTATACAATACTATATGTGTCCAGTGGCCTCAGTGGTCCTGTGAATTTCCAGGGCCAAATTTCATTTTACATGTCACGAGCTGTGCCTGAGCTGGATTGGTACAGCTGTGATGACCATGGTCAATAGTCTCATCAGTAACTCAGAGTGTTGCGGTGGCCTTCCCCTGGCTGAGGGTTACAGAGATGTAAATCGATCGGTTACCGTCTCCAGCAGAACAGCGAACAGAGTGATTAGTCTCTTTATAGCAGATTTCTATTCCCTGACGACTCCACACCTGTCAATCACAGCGACAGCATACTCCGCTGCCTGGACGATAAAGTAAAAATAAATAGCTACGATTCCAAGGGAACGTGGGAAAGGTAATATAGGGAGTAGGGTCGTAGCCGGCTGCAGAATTCCACCTTGGGTGACTCCTCCTAGATCCGACAACCAAATGAAGAGAGCATGGTGTGAAAATGAAAACCTGATTCCCATATGCTTCCTGCACTCCCACACTTCCCTTGCTGCCTATAACGGCTCTCATGGCGGCTATATCAGCAATCCCATCTCGAATCTAATCTGCCCGGGGATGAAAGCGGGGAAAAGTTTGTGTCAGGTTACCTTGAGTTGATTTGCCACATAAAATGATCAAGTCAAAGTAAGATTCAAACAGTAATCAGCACCACCTCTTTGCTCCCAAGACAGGCCCTCTATCAAACTTCTGCTGGAGTCTGGGCCAGAGGTCCCCTGTGTTGGTTCAGTAAGCCTGCTACTCGGATATCTGTGAATGCATATATCTCCATTTAGCCTAGCATTCAAGCCTCTTGAGATGCAAGCAATATGAGATTTTAATGGCTTATAGTGTCGTGTTGGATATGCCCATTTTAGGAGATTGACTGATGGATGAAGGTCTCATAACGAGAGAGAGAGAAGAAGACAGTCTGTATGGCAGAGATCTGGAGGAGTTCTCCCATAAGGGAGGCATGGTAACCCATCTGTCTTAGTCAGTGTGCTGTTACTGTGAAGGGATACACTCTGGGGCCTGGGCAACAGAGTTGTCATATCTCCTAACTCGTGACTGCATTGGCAAATAAAATGAAAGGACGATGATTACGTGGGTGAGTGAAGTACAAGCGAATCCGCAGGTAGGTGGGCTGACCCGAGGTCGGGTCTCTTTGATATTTTGGCGGGTGCTAACATACATGTTACGTGTTGTGATGTACACCTTTGGCAGGAAATGCTGCACCACTAATATGATTTGATCGCCACGTTAAATGGCATGACCTTTTGGAAGAGCGATTGTTTTTGGAGGCTGCCACTGTGCGTTTCCCCCTCCTCTGAAGCCGAACTTGAACACAGCCAGCTTCCACACTTGAGTAATTATGATCTCAATAGAAATTGGGGGAAAATAACCTTCACATTTTTGTAGAGTTTATGATTACCACCAGTTAGAGAGAGAGAGAATCTGAGGGAAATAGCAAGACAGAAGAGAGAGAATGTGTTTGTGTGGGTCAGAAGCAGTGGTGGAAAAAGTACCCAATTATCATACTTGAGTAAAAGTAAAGATACCTTAATAGAAAATGACTCAAGTAAACGTGAAAGTCACCAAGTAAAATCCTACTTGAGTAAAAGCCTAAAAGTATTTGGTTTTAAATATACTTAAGAACCAAAAGTAAATATAATTGCTAAAATATACTTAAGTATCAAAGTAAAAGTAAAAGTATAAATCATTTCAAATTCCTTATATTAAGCAAACCAGACTGCACAATTTTCTTGTTTTTTAAATTTACGGATAGCCAGGGGCACGCTCCAAAACTCGGACATAATTTACAAACGAAGCATTCGTGTTTAGTGTTTTCGCCAGATCAGAGGCAGTAGGGATGACCAGGGATGTTCTCTTGCTAAGTCTGTGAATTAGACCATTTTCCTAAGCATTCAAAATGTAACGAGTGCCTTTGGGTGTCAGGGAAATGTATGGAGTAAAACATATACTATTTTCTTTAGGAATGTAGTGAAGTAAAGTTGTCAGAAATATAAATAGTAAAGTACAGATACCCCAGAAAACTACTTAAGTAACACATTAAAGTATTTTTACTTAAGTACTTTACACCACTGGTCAGAAGTCTACTCTATGTGTAATGGGGTGGGTGAGGGATGTGAGTATGAGTTTCATTGAGTATACTACAGTGTATTACTTTGAGTATGAGTGATCTTTGCATTTTACAATTTCATTTGTAACTACAATATATACAGTACATTATTTATTTATATACGGTGCCTTCAGAAAGTATTCATACCCCTTGACTTATTCCACATTTTGTTGTGTTACATCATCTCCCATCTACACACAATACCCGATAATGAAAGTGCAAACATTTTTAGAAATCTTAGCAAATGTATTGAAAATGAAATACAGAAATATCTAATTTACAGTTGAAGTCGGAAGTTTACATACACCTTAGCCAAATACATTGAAACTCAGTTTTTCACAATTCCTGACATTTAATCCTAGTAAAAATGCCCTGTCTTAGGTCAGTTAGGATCACAACTTTATTTTAAGAATGTGAAATGTCAGAATAATAGTAGAAAGAATAATTTATTTCAGCTTTTAATTCTTTCATCACATTCCCAGTGGGTCAGAAGTTTACATGCACTCAATTAGTATTTGGTAGCATTGCCTTTAAATTGTTTAACTTGGGTCAAACGTTTCAGGTAGCCTTCCACAAGCTTCCCACAATAAGTTGGGTGAATTTTGGCCCATTCCTCCTGACAGAGCTGGTGTAACTGAGTCAGGTTTGTAGGCCTCCTTGCTCGCACATGCTTTTTCAGTTCTGCCCACAAATGTTCTATAGGATTGAGGTCAGGGCTTTGTGATGGCCACTCCAATACCTTTACCTTGTTGTCCTTAAGCCATTTTGCCACAACTTTGGAAGTATGCTTAGGTCATTGTCCATTTGGAAGACCCATTTGCGACCCAGCTTTAACTTCCTCACTGATGTCTTGAGATGTTGCTTCAATATATCCACATAATTTTCCTTCCTCATGATGCCATCTATTTTGTGAAGTGCACCAGTCCCTCCTACAGCAAAACACCCCCACAGCATGATGCTGCCACCCCCGTGCTTCACGGTTGGGATGGTGTTCTTCGGCTTGCAAGCTACCCCCTTTTTTCCTCCAAACATAACAATGGTCATTATGGCCAAACAGTTATATTTTTGTTTCATCAGACCAGAGGACATTTCTCCAAAAAGTATGATCTTTGTCCCCATGTGCAGTTGCAAACCGTAGTCTGGCTTTTTTATGGTGGTTTTGGAGCAGTGGCTTCTTCCTTGCTAAGCGGCCTTTCAGGTTATGCCGATATAGGACTCGTTTTACTGTGGATATAGATACTTTTGTACCTGTTTCCTCCAGCATCTTCACAAGGTCCTTTGCTGTTGTTCTGGGATTGATTTGCACTTCACGCACCAAAGTACGTTCATCTCTAGGAGACAGAACGCATCTCCTTCCTGAGTGGTATGAAGGCTGCGTGGTCCCATGGTGTTTATACTTGCGTACTGTTGTTTGTACAGATGAACGTGGTACCTTCAGGCGTTTGGAAATTGCTCCCAAGGATGAACCAGGCTTGTGGAGGTCTACAAATCTTTTTCTGAGGTCTTGGCTGATTTCTTTTGATTTTCCCATGATGTCAAGCAAAGAGGCACTGAGTTTGAAGGTAGCCCTTGAAATACATCCACAGGTACACCTCCAATTGACTCAAATTATGTCAATTAGCCTATCAGAAGCTTCTAAAGCCATGACATCATTTTCAACTTAGTGTATGTAAACTTCTGACCCACTGGAATTGTGATACTGTGAATTATAAGTGAAATAATCTGTCTGTAAATAATTGTTGGAAAATTACTTGTGTCATGCACAAAGTAGATGTCCTAACCGACTTGCCAAAACTATAGTTTGTTAACAAGAAATTTGTGGCGTGGTTGAAACTTCCGACTTCAACTGTACATAAGTATTCACACCCCTGAGTCAATACTTGTAGAAGCACCTTTGGCGGATATTACAGCTTGGTATGTCTGTATCAACGTTGCACATCTGGATTTTGGGATTTTCTCCCATTCTTCCTTTCAGATTTTCTCAAGCTCCTTTAAATTAGACTTTCCACAGATTTTCAATGGAATTCAAGTTTGGGCTTTGGCTGAGCCACTCAAGGACTTTCACATTCTTGTTCTGAGTCCATTCCAGCGTTGCTTTGGCTGTATGCTTCGGGTCATTGTCCTGTTAGAACGTAAATCTTCGCCCCAGTCTAAGGTCGTTTGCTCTCTGAAGCAAGTTCTCATCAAAGATTTGCCTGTATTTGGCTCCATTTATTGTTCACTCTATCCATTTACATTTACATTTTAGTCATTTAGCAGACGCTCTTATCCAGAGCGACCTTACCAGTCTCCCAGTTCCTGCCTCTGAAAAGCATCCCCATAGCATGATGCTGCCACCACCATGCTTCACGGTAGGGATGGTGTTAGATGGGTGATGTGCCTGGTTTTCTCCAGACATAGCGCTTTGTATTCAGGCCAAAGAGTTCGATTTTTGTCTCATCAGACCACATAATATTTTGCTTATGCTCTCAGAGTCTTTCACGTGCCTTTTTGCAAACTCCAGGCGTGCTGTCATGTGCCTTTTTCTCAGGAGTGGCTTCCGTCTGGCCACAGTCCCATAAATCCCAGATTGGTGAAGTGCTGTAGAGACTATTGTCCTTCTGGCAGGTTCTCCAATCTCAGCCAAGAAACTGTAGTTCTGAAAGAGTGGTCATTGGGTTCTTGGTCACCTCCCTGACCAAGGTCCTTCTTGCATGGTTGCTCAGTTTGGTTGGACGGCCAGCCCTAGGTATTTTCATCCATATTGGGTGAACAGTTTAGAAATTCCAACACTTTTTGTAAATAGTCCCCCCATTTTAATGATCAAAGGTATTGGGACAAATTCACTTACAGTGCCTTCAGAAAGTATTCATACCCCTTGACTTCTTCCACATTTTGTTGTGTTACAGCCTGAATTCAAAATGGATTCGATTTTTTCCCACCCATCTACACACAATACCCCAAATGACAAAGTAAAAACGTGTTTTAAAATTATTTTTCTAATTTATTAAAAATTAAATACAGAAATATCTCATTTACGTAAGTATTCACACCCCTGAGTCAATACTTTGTAGAAGCACCTTTGGCAGCGATTACAGATGTGAGTCTTTCTAGGTAAGCCTCTAAGAGCTTTGCACACCTGGATTGTGCAACATCTGTCCATTATTCTTTTCAAAATACTTCAAGCTCTGTCAAATTGGTTGTTGATCATTGCTAGACAACCATTTTCAGGTCTTGCCCCAGATTTTCAAGCAGATTTAAGTCAAAACTGTAACTCGGCCACTCACTGTCTTCTTGCTAAACAACTCCAGTGTAGATTAGGTTATTGTCCTGCTGAAAGATGAATTCATCTCCCAGTGTCTGCTGGATTTTGCCTGTGCTTAGCTCCATTCTGTTTCTTTGTTATCCTGAAAAAGAAAACCAGTCCTTAACGATTACAAGCATACCCATAACATGATCCAGCCACCACTATGCTTGAAAATATTGAGACTCAGTAATGGTACTCAGTAATGTGTTGTATTGGATTTTCTCCAAACAGAACACTTTGTATTTGTCACGCCCTGGCTCTGGGGACACTGTTATGTTGAGCCAGGGTGTGTAGATCTATGTATTCCATTTCTATGTTGGCCAGTGTGGTTCTCAATCAGAGGCAACGAGTGTCAGCTGTGGCTGGTTGTCTCTGATTGGGAACCACATTTAAACAGGCTGTTTGCCCACAGTGGTTGTGGGATCTTGTTTCTAGTTGGTTTGTGTTAGACCGTGAACTGTCACGTTATCGTTTTGTTTAGTTTGTCGTTATATCGCTAATAAAGAGTATGTTCGTCTGCAACGCTGCGCCTTGGTCCTCATCTCTTACCGACGATCGTGACAGTATTCAGTCAAGATGTGAATTGCTTTGCCACATTTTTGCTGTATTACTTTAGTGCCTTGTTGCAAACAGGATGCATATTTTGGAATATTTGTATTGTGTACAGGCTTCCTTCTTTTTACTCTGTCAATAGTTCAGCATTGTGGAGTAACTACAATGTTGTTGATCCATCCTCAATTTTCACCTATCACAGCCATTAAACTCTGTAACTGTTTTAAAGTCACCATTGGCCTCATGTTGAAATCCCTGAGCGGTATTCCTTCCTCTCCGGCAACTGAGTTAGGAAGGATGCCTGCATCTTTGTAGTGACTGGGTGTATTGATTCACCATCCAATGTGTAATTAATAACTTCACCATGCTCTAAGGGATATTCAATGTCTGCTTTTTTTTTTTTTTTACCGATTTACCAATAGGTGCCCTTCTTTGCGAGGAATTGGAAAACCTCCCTGGTCTTTGTGGTTGAATCTGTGTTTGAAATCCACTGTATGTGTAGGGTACAGAGATTAGGTAGTCATGTTAAACACTATTATCGCACACAGAGTGAGGCTATGCAGCTTATTATGTGACTTGTTAAGCACATTTTTACTCCTGAACCTATTTAGGCTTGCCATAACAAAGGTGTTAAATACTTATTGACTCAAGACATTTCAGCTTTTCATTTTAATTAATTTGTAAACATTTCGAAAAGCATAATTCCACTTTGACATTATGGGGTATTGTGTGTAGGTCATTTTTTATCTGTTTTAAATTCAGGCTGTAACATAACAAAATGTGGAAAAAGTCAAGGGGTGTGAATACGTTCTGAAGGCACTGTATATGTGTATTAAAGTAGTCAAAAGCTAAGTATTTGGTCCCATATTCATAGCACGCAATGACTACATCAAGCTTGTGACTCTACAAATTTGTTGGATGCATTTGCTGTTTGTTTTGGTTGTGTTTCAGATTATTTTGTGACCAATATAAATAAATGCTAAATAATGTATTGTGTCATTCTGGAGTCACTTTTATTGTAGATAATAATATAATATGTTTCTAAACACTTCTACATTAATGTGGATACTACCATGATTACGGAGAGCCCTGACTGAATCTTGAATAATGATGAGTGAGAAAGTTACAGAGGCATGCTATGAATATGGGACCAAATACTAAACTTTTGACTACTTTAATACACATATAAGTGAATTTGTCCCAATACTTTTGGTCACCTAAAATGGGTGGACTATGTACAAAAAGTGCTCAATTTAAGGCTGACAGTATGCACTTTAACCTCTCATAGTCATTGTACCATTTCAAATCCGAAGTTCTGGAGTACAGAGCCAAAACAACACAAAATGTGTCACTGTCCTAATACTTTTGGAGATCATTAATAACTTCAATGATTAATGCATGAATGATTAGAGAGACACTGACGCAAAGGCATTTGCTGTGATTACAGGTACAGGCTGTTTCATAGGTTGATTTATGTTCTCATTTTTAATTTCAGATAATAATAATAATAATATGCCATTTAGCAGACGCTTTTATCCAAAGCGACTTACAGTCATGTGTGCCAAAATTTTTACGTATGGGTGGTCCCGGGGATCGAACCCACTACCCTGGCGTTACAAGCGCCATGCACTACCAATTGAGCTACAGAGGACCGCTGATCATGGTACTGCCTATTTTTTAAAGTTAGATTTCAACCTAGTCTGTGGCCATGCATCTAGGAACCCAGGGTTGGAGAGAATATCCATGAAATATTAATAAACCAGAGATATGAGGAGGGGATCGGAAAGCAATGAATATAGGAACAGGACTCCACCGTTTCAGGTTTTTGTGTCGTACCATTACCTTTTCCACTGTCATCTAGAATCCCATTTTCTCAGATTATTTTCTCAGATTCTCAGAATCCCATTTTCTGTAGTTCTCAGATATGTCAACTACATGGTCTCAAGTACCTTGTATCCCAGCATCCTGTATTGTTTGTTGCAGAGGAAATGGAGCGGCACAAAAGAGGTAGAAGGTCAGAGGCGGGTTATTGGGTAACATTGATTGTAGCTGGTGGTCTCTTCTTCAGATGAAGAATCAATGACAAACCTTATAGGATCGATGGATAGAACGCATCTTGTGCTATTTTATAATTCAGCCTCATTCACCTTCATCTGTTCATTGTTTATTTCTCTTTTATTTCTCCTATGAATCCTATTGAGATTGAATTGCTCTTTATAAAGGAGATGTGGGCCATGAGGTGGCCCCGACAAGTATTAGCCTATGCTACAGTTCAACCATCCAACCATTCATTCTAAAAAATCTCTCTCCTCTCTTCAGTGTAAATGAGACATCATGCTGTGGGTCTCTGGCTCTCTGACGGTGGCCCGTTCTATGTTTGACTGCCTTTCCCAGGCCTAGTAAATCAACAAAAGTTCAAACACATTTCACTTCATCACCAACTAAATATGAACAATGGCCTCTTCATGGCCATACTTGTCGTGGGAACATAAATGTAGCCCAGACACAGGGGTCCCCATGATTTAGAAAGCAGAGAACATGATGTCTTCCCTTATGGACACAGGCAAGCAGGATTTATGGGCCATTAACCCTCCTATACAGTGAGGGAAAAAAGTATTTGATCCCCTGCTGATTTTGTACGTTTGCCCACTGACAAAGAAATGATCAGTCTACAATTTTAATGGTAGGTTTATTTGGACAGTGAGAGACAGAATAACAACAGCAAAAATCCAGAAAAACGCATGTCAAAAATGTTATAAATTGATTTGCATTTTAATGAGGGAAATAAGTATTTGACTCCCTCTCAATCAGAATGATTTCTGGCTCCCAGGTGTCTTTTATACAGGTAACGAGCTGAGATTACGAGCACACTCTTAAAGGGAGTGCTCCTAATCTCAGTTTGTTACCTGTATAAAAGACACCTGTCCACAGAAGCAATCAATCAATCAGATTCAAAACTCTCCACCATGGCCAATACCAAAGAGCTCTCCAAGGATGTCAGGGACAAGATTGTAGACCTACACAAGGCTGGAATGGGCTACAAGACCATCACCAAGCAGCTTGGTGAGAAGGTGATAACAGTTGGTGCGATTATTTGCAAATGGAAGAAACACAAAAGAACTGTCAATCTCCCTCGGCCTGGGGCTCCATGCAAGATCTCACCTCGTGGAGTTGCAATGATCATGAGAACGGTGAGGAATCAGCCCAGAACTACACGGGAGGATCTTGTCAATGATCTCAAGGCAGCTGGGACCATAGTCACCAAGAAAACAATTGGTAACACACTACGCCGTGAAGGACTGAAATCCTGCAGGTCCCCCTGCTCAAGAAAGCACATATACAGGCCCATCTGAAGTTTGCCAATGAACATCGGAATGATTCAGAGGAGAACTGGTTGAAAGTGTTGTGGTCAGATGAGACCAAAATCAAGCTCTTTAGCATCAACTCGCCGTGTTTGGAGGAGGAGGAATGCTGCCTATGACCCCAAGAACACCATCCCCACCGTCAAACATGGAGGTGGAAACATTATGCTTTGGGGTGTTTTTCTGCTAAGGGGACAGGACAACTTCACCGCATCAAAGGGACGATGGACGGGGCCATGTACCATCAAATCTTGGGTGAGAACCTCCTTCCCTCAGCTAGGGTATTGAAAATGGGTCGTGGATGGGTATTCCAGCATGACAATGACCAAAACACACGGCCAAGGCAACAAAAGAGTGGCTCAAGAAGAAGCACATTAAGGTCCTGGAGTGGCCTAGCCAGTCTCCAGACCTTAATCCCATAGAAAATCTGTGGAGGGAGCTGAAGGTTCTAGTTGCCAAACGTCAGGCTCGAAACCTTAAGGACTTGGAGAAGATCTGCAAAGAGGAGTGGGACAAAATCCCTCCTGAGATGTGTGCAAACCTGGTGGCCAACTACAAGAAAAGTTTGACCTCTGTGATTGCCAACAAGGGTTTTGCCACCAAGTACTAAGTCATGTTTTGCAGAGGGGTCAAATACTTATTTCCATTATTAAAATGCAAATCAATTTATAACATTTTTGACATGCGTTTTTCTGGATTTTTTGGGGGGTTATTCTGTCTCTCACTGTTCAAATAAACCTACCATTAAAATTATAGACTGATCATGTCTTTGTCAGTGGGCAAATGTACAAAATCAGCAGGGGATCAAATTCTTTTTTCCCTCACTGTATGCTCTGCCTGTAGGGTCATTCCATATGATTTCAATCACTTTCTGACTGCACCCATTTTTATTTGAACAACACCTTCCATACATGTTTGACCATGGTAGAAGTGGTCAGAAAGTGACTTTTTGGACCTGAATGCCAAACCATTCAGGAGATAGAGGTGTTCAAAGTTGACCCATTTTGCATACCTCACCCTACCAAGAGACATCCATGTCTTCATCACTGAAAAGGCTTAGTGAGGCTTTTAATTCTTTGAGAAAGTTCTCACTTGCGAAAGTATTCACCACCCTTGGCATTTTTCCTATTTTGTTGCCTTACAACCTGGAATTAAAATTGATTTTTGGGGGGTTTGTATCATTTGATTTACACAACATGCCTACCACTTTGAATATGCAAAATATGTTTTTTATTGTGAAACAAACAACAAATAAGACAAATAAACAGAAAACTTGAGCGTGCATAACTATTCACCACCACCCCCCCCCCATCATTCCTTCAATTCTGACCAGTTTCCCAGTCCCTGCCGATGAAAAACATCCCCACAGCATGATGCTGCCACCACCATGCTTCACTGTGGGGCTGGTGT
Organism: Coregonus clupeaformis; assembly: GCF_020615455.1. NCBI lineage: Eukaryota > Metazoa > Chordata > Actinopteri > Salmoniformes > Salmonidae > Coregonus > Coregonus clupeaformis. The sequence continues at coordinate 16,933,363 of NC_059204.1, read as the reverse complement.
TCTCGAGGTAATGAGAGGTGTTGGTTTTGCGCCAGACATAGCGTTTTCCTTGATGGCCAAAAAGCTCAATTTTAGTCTCATCTGACCAGAGTACCTTCTTCCATATGTTTGAGGAGTCTCCCACATGCCTTTTGGCGAACACCAAACGTGTTTGCTTATTTTTTTCTTTAAGCAATGGCTTTTTTCTGGCCACTCTTCCGTAAAGCCCAGCTCTGTGGCGTGTACGGCTTAAAGTGGTCCTATGGACAGATACTCCAATCTCCGCTGTGGAGCTTTGCAGCTCCTTCAGGGTTATCTTTGGTCTCTTTGTTGCCTCTGATTAATGCCCTCCTTGCCTGGTCCGTGAGTTTTGGTGAGCGACCCTCTTTTGGCAGGTTTGTTGTGGTGCCATATTCTTTAAATTTTTTAATAATGGATTTAATGGTGCTCCGTGGGATGTTCAAAGTTTCTGATATTTTTTTATAACCCAACCCTGATCTGTACTTCTCCACAACTTTGTCCCTGAGCTGTTTGGAAAGCTCCTTGGTCTTCATGGTGCCGCTTGCTTGGTGGTGCCCCTTGCTTAGTGGTGTTGCAGACTCTGGGGCCTTTCAGAACAAGTGTATATATACTGAGATCATGTGACAGATCATGTGACACAGGTGGACTTTATTTAACTAATTATGTGACTTCTGAAGGTAATTGGGTGCACCAGATTTTATTTAGGGGCTTCATAGCAAAGGGGGTGAATACATATGCACACACCACTTTTTTTTTTTTGAAACAAGGTATTTTTTTAATTTCACTTCACCAATTTGGACTATTTTACATTACATGAAATCCAAATAAAAATCAATTTAAATTACAGGTTGTAATGCAACAAAATAGGAAAAACGCCAAGGGGGATGAATACTTTTGCAAGACACTGTATGGAGTGAGAAAACTAGTCTTATAAACTATAAACAGTTTCCTTTACCAAACATTACTGACAACAACAGCTTCTTCCCTAACTGACACACCCACTTCCTAATTCACTCAAACCAGGACGTGACTATGGATGTAGTTAGGGAGTGACCGGGGCTGAGCCCACAACCTATACACATCTCAAGGAACGATGGAACCTTGTGGGGTACATATGTGTGGGGAATAATGAACATAAAGGCTATATGAATGATCTTGTCACTGTATTCAAGCCCATTTGTGTGATAAAATAGCCAAGATTCAGTGTGTTAAACATTGTCGTCTGGTCTTCTCTACTGACTATTGATACGAATGTAGGTGCTACAATAAAATAAGACACAATTGTAATCATGTGAAGCAGGGTCAGTCAGTGCATTGCTGGGTGTAAAAGAAATGTGTGTCTCATTATAGAACACTCAGTGTAGGTCATTTCATTGACCCATAAACGCTTTCAGTTAGAGGGCTGTAAAAGACCATCGTGAACGATCCTCTGTGCCGAAACATGATGAGTGTTGTTCCACAAGGCTACATCCACTGGATCCCCTTATCTTTGGCGGTTTAAATAATTATGTTGTGTAAAGGAGATTACGCAGTGAAGTCCTATCGATTTAGAGTGTTGGCGAACCAGAGACGGCCGTTTGAAATAGAAGACATGGCTGTGAGTGGCAACAGACACTGGCCAATCAAGTTAAGGGCAGGAAAGAGCACACATACATTCTCTCAATGCAGCCCACTATAAAATGGAGGGGAGAAGAAGCACTGTGAGTGGGTTGTAATTCAATGAGGTCCAACCAATTAAAGCTTTATATAGCATACATTTCTCTGACAAAACAATAAAAAAAATAAGTTACAGCAACAAAAGTCAATCTGTCCATGAAAACATGAAAGGACACACTGTTGTGTATTGTACTCATCTCCAAAAAGAACTGTTGCCCAGCATTCATCTCCATTTTGCCCTTGCTGGAGCTCTGATACAGATGACAAATATGGGGGATGTGAGGAGGGCTTAGTGAAGCTGGACTAATTTAATTGCCCGCCTCTTGTCTGTATGGCTGCCGGCGACCAGTGACACAGGGATTACTCATGGGCACAGAAGCCTCCAATGCCCCTCTCTATGAACCAGGACCACAGCTTTGTTTGCCAAGGGATATCTGCATTTTTCTTTCTAGTCTTTCATCATATCCATGAAAAGCTAATCTAAAAGCATTATTGAGACACATTGGATTAATTGACTCACCTTTAATTGTGAGTTTTTTTGGCTACTGCAAATACAGGTAATGGCCAAAATAATGGAAACACTTGAGTAAATGAGGGATACAAAGTATGTGTCACGATCGTGGGAAGGCGAAGTAGACCAAGGCGCAGCGTGTGAAAGAAACATGACTTTATTATATTAAAGTACTAACAAACCAAACAAAATTCGACTCGTGAAGTCCAACGGTTAACACTGACCGTAAAGGAACAAAAACCCACCACACCCAAAGGAAAACATACAGATTAAATATGGCTCCCAATCAGAGACAACCAGCCGACAGCTGACACTCGTTGCCTCTGATTGGGAGTCATACAGGCAAACATAGAAACAGAACAACTAGAATACCCAACATAGAAAACGAACACATAGAATGCACACACCCTGGCTCAACATATAGAGTCCCCGAGCCAGGGTGTGACAGTACCCCCCCCTAAAGGCGCGGACTGCGACCGCGTCTAAACACCCCAAACAGGGAGGGCTGGGTGGGCATTCCTCCTCGGAGGCGGCTCCGGCTCCGGCTTTGACCACCACCCCTCCATACTACCCCCGTAGCGCCCCCTGGTCCGGGTCTGACCCCGCTGGCTGGATCTGGACTGGACATTGACGGAGCGGATTGCTTACGCTCCGTTGTGGAGCAGCTGACCGGTCTTACCAGGCTGACGACTCGCACCCCGGGCTTGGTGCGAGTAGCAGGAACGGGCTGAACCAGGCTGACGACTCGCACCCCTGGCTTGGTGCGAGTGGCAGGAACAGGCTGGACCAGGCTGGCGACTCGCACCCCTGGCTTGGTGCGAGTGGCAGGAACAGACCGGGCCGGGCTGGCGACTCGCACCCCTGGCTTGGTGCGAGTGACAGGAACAGGCCGGGCCGGGCTGGCGACGCGCACCGTAGGTTTGGTGCGAGTGGCAGGAACAGGCCGGGCTGGGCTGGCGACGCACCCCGTAGGCTTGGTGCGTGGAGCAGGGACAGGCCGGGCTGGGCTGGCGACGCACACCGTAGGTTTGGTGCGTGGAGCAGGGACAGGCCGGGCTGGGCTGGCGACGCACACCGTAGGTTTGGTGCGTGGAGCAGGAACAGGCCGGGCAGGGCTGGCGACGCACACCGTAGGTTGGGTGCGTGGAGCAGGAACAGGCCGGGCTGGGCTGGCGACGCACACCGTAGGTTTGGTGCGTGGAGCAGGAACAGGCCGGACAGGGCTGGCGACGCACACCGTAGGTTGGGTGCGTGGAGCAGGAACAGGCCGGGCTGGGCTGGCGACGCACACCGTAGGTTTGGTGCGTGGAGCAGGAACAGGCCGGGCAGGGCTGGCGCACGCACACCGTAGGTTTGGTGCGTGGAGCAGGGACAGGCCGGGCTGGGCTGACGACGCACCCCGTAGGCTTGGTGCGTGGAGCAGGAACAGGCCGGACTGGGCTATGGAGACGGATAGGAGACCTGGAGTGAAAAGCTGCCACAACCCGTCCTGGCTGAATGCCTACCTTCACACACTCTGTGTGAGGCATCAGCACAGGACGTACAGGGCTGTGTACCCGTACTGGCATAACAGCACGTGACACTGGCGCAGGATATCCGGGACCGAGGAGAGGCACTGGAGGCCGCGAAGCGCTGAGCCGGCACACTCCGTCCTGGCTGCATGCCCACCTTCGCACAACACGTGCGGGGTGCTCGCACAGGGACGTACCGGACTATGCCGGACCACTCGCGGCACAGTGCGCATCTCCGCATACCGCGGAACCTGCCCAGTCTCATGCTGCCATGCCTGAGTACGGGGAGTTGGCTCTGCTCTCCATCCAGGCTCCGCCAACCTGCCCTCTGGCCCCCAAAAGCCGGTGGCCTCCTCTCTTAATCTCCCGATTCGCCCTGTGGCAGCCTCCTGCTGCCCAGTCGCCCATGCCGTGTGCCCCCCTAAAAATTATTGGGGGTGCCTCTCGCCTTTCCCGACCACGGCCCGGTTGACGCCGCTTCTCCACTCCTGCCTGGGTCTCCCCTTCATCGCCTTCCGGTACCGGACGGCCTCCTCCTCGGTAATCTGCCCCCCAACCGAGGAGGACATCCACCAGCGTCACCTCCTGCGTGTGTTCCTGGACACGCTGCTTGGTCTTTGTATGGTGGGTTTTTCTGTCACGATCGTGGGAAGGCGAAGTAGACCAAGGCGCAGCGTGTGAAAGAAACATGACTTTATTATATTAAAGTACTAACAAACCAAACAAAACACGACTCGTGAAGTCCAACGGTTAACACTGACCGTAAAGGAACAAAAACCCACCACACCCAAAGGAAAACATACAGATTAAATATGGCTCCCAATCAGAGACAACCAGCCGACAGCTGACACTCGTTGCCTCTGATTGGGAGTCATACAGGCAAACATAGAAACAGAACAACTAGAATACCCAACATAGAAAACGAACACATAGAATGCACACACCCTGGCTCAACATATAGAGTCCCCGAGCCAGGGTGTGACAGTATGTTGAAAGCAGGTGCTTCCATACAGGTGTGGTTCCTGAGTTAATTAAGCAATTAACATCCTATCATACTTAGGTCATGTATAAAAATGCTGGGCAGCCCCCATCCACAGGGCACGAGTGGACACTAAATGGTTTGATGATCATTAAAATGACGTTAACCATATGCCATGGCCGTCTCAGTCACTAGATCTCAACCCAATTGAACACTTATGGGATATTCTGGAGCGGCGCCTGAGACAGCGTTTTCCACCACCATCAACAAATCACCAAATTATGGAATTTCTTGTGGAAGAATGGTGTCGCATCCCTCCAGTAGAGTTCCAGACACTGTAGAATCTATGCCAAGGTGCATTGAAGCTGTTCTGGCTAGTGATGGCCCAACTTTATGTTGGTTTTTACTTTATTTTGGCAGTTACCTGTATCTTGTATTTACACTTCTATTATTGTCCCTTCTGTGGATGTTGCAGTAGCTACCTCTTAATATGCCTGTTTCGGGGAGTGTGCTTTATCCAATGGGAGCAGGGATGTAAAGGGCAGATTTGGAATCTGGCTGTCCCATTACCCAGGGGACTGGAGAACAAACAGGTGTAAACACAATAGCAGACAAGCTCTCATAGAGCAAGGCTCCCTACCTCTCTCTTTCACGGAGTGAAGCATCACAAGTCCAGCACTTCAGAATGCACACGTCCTTCATTCTGTCCCCCCGGGCCTTTTATCAAGTGCTAGTTGTACATGTCTCTAGTGTTACTGTTAGTTGAATGCTGAATTAAGTCTAGTTTTCTGACATAAGCAGTTTGACACACATAGAGATTTTAAAACCCAGGAGCAGTAAAGGTGAACTGCCCTGCTGAAAAAAACAGCACAGACCAGCATAGGCTGGTCCAGCATACAGTGCATTCGGAAAGTATTCAGACCCCTTGACTTTTTTCACATTTTGTTACGTTACAGCCTTATTCTAAAATGGATTAAAATAAAACAAATTATCTCATCAATCTACACACAATATCCCATAATGATTAAGCAGAAACAAGGTTTTAGAAACTTTTCCAAATGTATTACAAATAAAAAGCAGAAATATCACATTTACATAAGTATTCAGACCCTTTACTCAGTACTTTGTTGAAGCACCTTTGGCAGCGATTACAGCCTCGAGTCTTCTTGGGTATGATGCTACAAGCTTGGCACACCTGTATTTGGGGAGTTTCTCCCATTCTTCTCTGCAGATCCTCTCAAGCTCTGTCAGGTTGGATGGGGAGCGTCGCTGCACAGCTATTTTCAGGTCTCTCCAGAGAAGTTCGATTGGGTTCAACTCTGGGCTCTGGTTTGCCACTCAAGGACATTCAGAGACATGTCCCGAAGCCACTCCTGCATTGTCTTGGCTGTGTGCTTAGGGTCGTTGCCCTGTTGGAAGGTGAACCTTCGCCCCAGTCTGAGGTCCTGAGCGCTCTGGAGCAGGTTTTTATCAAGGATCTCTCTGTACTTTGCTCCATTCATCTTTCCCTTGATCCTGACTAGTCTCCCAGTCCCTGCCGCTGATAAACATCCCCACAACATGATGCTGCCACCATCATGCTTCACCGTAGTGATGGTGCCAGGTTTCCTCCAGATATGACACTTGGTGTTCAGGCCAAAGAGTTCAATCTTGGTTTCATCAGACAAGAGAATCTTGTTTCTCATGGTCTGAGAGTCGTTTAGGGGCCTTTTGGCAAACTCCAAATGGGCTGTCATGTGCCTTTTACTGAGGAGTGGCTTCCGTCTGGCCACTCTACCATAAAGGCCTGATTGGTGGAGTGCTGCAGAGATGGTTGTCCTTCTGGAAGGTTCTCCCATCTCCATAGAAGAACTCTGGAGCTCTGCCAGAGTGACCATCGGGTTCTTGGTCACCTCCCTGACCAAGGTCTGTCTTCCCTGATTGCTCAGTTTGGCCAGGCGGCCAGGTCTAGGAAGAGTCTTGGTGGTTCCAAACCTTTTCCATTTAAGAATGATGAACGCCACTGTGTTCTTGGGGACCTTCAATGCTGCAGACATTTTTTGGTACCCTTCCCCAGATCTGTGCCTCGACACAATCCTGTCTCGGAGCTCTACGGACAGTATACTAGACTATGGACCGGCTTGGTCACCAGCATACCATCATCAACAGCATAAGCTGGTATGTGCCCAAAACACAGCGAAGGCTGGTCACCAGTGTCCAAAACACAGCGAAGGCTGGTCACCAGCAAAACCAGCTAGACCATGCAGGTTAGACCAGCTTGACCAGCTAGACCATGCTGGTCAGACCAGCTTGACCAGCATCAGACCAGCACTGACCAGCATACAGTAGACTAGCATAAAACCAGCATGGACTATCTTGAAATGTATGCTGGTCTATGCTGTTTTTTTCAGAAGGGTGGAGTAAAGTGACTGCCCTATTATATGTCTCTATTGTCAACAAAACACTTCAGCTTAGAGACCTTTAATAAATACAGTACTTTGGAGATACATTTTCTTCCTGCGATGGCAGAATAAAGTAAGTGGAATTGAATAGATATCTCTTCAAAAGTATTGTGGAAAAGCAACAAATATTGCAAACAATTCCATCATCTAGAAATCCCAATTTAACCTCTCACTACCAGTCGAGACTAAATGATGTAGAAGGGCCGAAACCCCCCTTGGATTCTTGACCCAGCTGACTAAGTGGAATGGAGTAGCTTTAATTACAACATAGTGAGCATTTATTTTCTTCATGGAAGTTCTCTCAGAGACGGAATGGATTGTGACAGCTCTCTAATCTGATGGTATCCAGAAGCACACTGAGAGAAGAGATGTGGTCATGATTTAACTGGACAACCGTCCATCAGCCCTCAAAGGACCCCATGTGGAGAGAGTTAGTGTTGGTGGGGGGTTGAGCAGAAGCCTCACTATAACCTTATTCATCGCTCCTCTCAGCCCATGATGATCTAACCACTACCACCTCCATGGTTCTATTTTTAGCTGGTGAAAGATTCCATATAACACTCCGCCAACTTCTTAAAAGGTGAAGCACGACAGAAAATGTAGTAAATTGAACAGGCTCTTCAAAAGTACGTTGTCAGTATCCCCACCAGCTGTTACAACCGTGTTCAAAGCATGGGAAATTGCTTTGATAAATATCATGCAATTTGGAGAGTATAGAAAATAGCATTGGCGAGCCAGTATATTAACCTTTTGACCCTGACAGATTACTTTTCTTTACTTAAGGCTCCTCATGATTGAAATCTGTCTAAGATTGTCAGTGCAATAACAAATGAGTCAAATAGACATTCAATATATATTGTCTTGCACTGTATGAAGACTAGGAAGTTAGTTTACAGATTTTCAAAGAGAAATAGAAAGTCTGAATTTTATAAGATAAATCAAACTGTAGCAAGATCCTACCATCTGTCTACAGCATTTGGAGTGAGACATCGTGGGATCTGGGATGAAATACCATCTCAAGGTTTAAGGTTGTGCAGTTCAGTAGTTGTGCCTCTGTTTTACTTGCGCTTTTCTTTTGTTGTCTTCTCTCTCTCCCTATAGGCTTGACTCCTTCTAGAAGCCCCAATGGAGCAGGATGTGGAAAGTCCGGCAGTCACCACCCGAAAGCCCAAGCTACCCAAGCAGGCTCGCGAGGACCTGCCCAAGCAGCTGGTGGACCAGGTGCGGGCAAAGAGGAAGATCCAGAGGTATGTCCGTAAGGACGGCAAGTGTAATGTCCACCATGGCAACGTCCAGGAGACCTATCGCTACCTGACGGACATCTTCACCACACTGGTGGACCTCAAGTGGAGGTTCAACCTCTTCATCTTCGTCTTGGTATACACAGTGACGTGGCTCTTATTTGGCTTCGCGTGGTGGCTCATCGCCTATGTCCGTGGCGACCTGGAACACATAGGGGACAACCAGTGGACTCCCTGTGTCAATAATCTCAATGGGTTTGTCTCAGCCTTTCTCTTCTCCATAGAGACAGAGACCACCATAGGGTACGGCTATAGGGTTATAACAGACCAATGCCCAGAGGGGATCCTTCTGCTGTTGATTCAGTCGGTGCTGGGGTCCATAGTTAATGCCTTCATGGTGGGCTGCATGTTTGTCAAGATCTCGCAGCCCAAGAAGCGGGCGGAAACATTGGTGTTCTCCACCAACGCTGTCATCTCCGTAAGGGATGGCCGGCTGTGTCTGATGTTCAGGGTAGGGGACCTTCGGAATTCGCACATCGTGGAGGCCTCAATCAGGGCCAAGCTGATCAAGTCCAAGCAGACCAAGGAAGGGGAGTTCATACCCCTCAACCAGACAGACATGAATGTCGGTTATGACACAGGGGATGACAGGCTCTTCCTGGTGTCCCCGCTCATCATCTGCCATGAAATCAATCAGAACAGCCCCTTCTGGGAGATCTCCCAGGCCCACCTTGACAAAGAGGACCTGGAGATCGTGGTCATTCTGGAGGGCATGGTGGAGGCTACAGGTAAGCAGCATCAAACATATCAATTACAGGTTTAATTCATCAACCTTTCCTTCTATTTGTTTCCTAATTACAGATACCACTGAAATTCAAACTGAAACTTTAAACTGAAATGTTGCTGCATTTTAAAAATACATATTTAATTTGTGTGTGGGTGTTGTATTAACTATGACTATTCTAGTAATTATAGTAATTTCATACAGTAGCAAAGTCCATATGCTCATCATCCCGTTACATGTAACCTCTGATTTGCATTAGCAGTTAATGGTTTATGCAGAAGTGAGCAAGGATGTTTCATCTCTTATCATAATAATGCATTCATGTGTGCTTGTCTCCTCTCCTTGTCCTTTTTTACCTTATTTTCCACTGAGGTTTGAGAGGGAGTCATTGAAAGGAATGAGGGAAAACAGACGAGGCGATATAATTCAATTAATCTAGATTCAGCCCTTCTGTGCACCATGGTGTTGCCCCACAGCCTTTTGTTAGGTTATCAGCTGCACAATAGGCTTATTGTGGGGGAGATGCAAATAAGATCAGATTTCATTACCAATAGGAAAAGGCAGGTGCATCCCTGGTTGTGTAACCACATGGACCATTGTAAACACTGTCTGCAGACACTTTTGCCTGATTACACAAGCAGTAAAAAGGCAATAGTCTTCAGTATAGAATAGAATTATGAGGCACAGTGCAGCCAGGTATGCACACAGGTTACAGATAGCACACATGTATTTCCTTTAGCATTTATATGAAAACACACACATATTACACACATACTATTTAACACAAACTTACTCACGGTATCCACTGTGAGATGAATAAGACCTGTATGTTTTTCTTGCCTCAAATTGCTGTTTGTTGGTTAGTCTAGCTTTACTGCATTCGATTTGGCTTGACCTCAGTGCATCTCCATGTGTTACTGAAATCAAATGCACTGCCCTATCCAGAATTCCAGACGAATTACTTCCAGTCCAAATACCAGTTTTATTGTGCAGCTTGCTAGCAGACAATGCCATCCTGTTGTTGGGAGGAACACAAAAATAAATTATTTGAAGGTTATGTTTACCAGTCTCCTTGAATCTCACTCAGACAAAACAGAACCATCCGAGGAAACTTGGAAGCAAGACATGGTTGTCAGAATAAAGGGATAAACACAAACACGCATTTTCATAAATTATAACACTGTTTCAAAGAAGCTGCAGCAAGGTTTTTCTAAGACTGAGGGACTTTGTATTTTCAGAGGTGGCAGAAAAGCAGCTAAGTGACTTAGTGGGGTGAGAAGCAGGTCTCCACGCCTGGTTCGGCCTGTGAATTTTCATGTTGAGTTAGTGAGGTAACATTAATGTGAATGAGTCACTCTCTATCAGGCACAGATGACCTTCCACAGCACAGCTCCACCACAACATAGCACACCGGAACCTAACAGGGCAGCCCTAAAGAGGGATAGACATAACTGAATTTGGCAGCTCGTCAGAAGAAAAAGCACATTCACACGCCATACAGTACAACACCCTGCATTTATTGAACACTTAGGTCAGTTTAGAACCAGTTTTCAGGGATGCCATATACAGAAATATTGTGTTGGCATTTTGTTGGCAAAACATTTAAACAATGGCTTGTCCATCATTCTTAAATGGAAGGAGTTTGGAACCACCAAGACTCTTCCTAGAGCTGGCCGCCTGGCCAAACTGAGCAATCGAGGGAGAAGGGCCTTGGTCAGGGAGGTGACCAAGAACAATGAGAAACAAGATTCTCTGGTCTGATGAAACCAAGATTGAACTCTTTGGGCTGAATGCCAATCGTCACGTCTGGAGGAAACTTGGCACCATCCCTATGGTGAAGCATGGTGGTGGCAGCATCATGCTCTGGGGATGTTTTTCAGCGGCACACACGTTACAAATTACAGGCCCTTGTTTAAATGTTTTGCCAAAAAAATGCCAACACAATATTTCTGTATATGGCATCCCTGAAAACTGGTTCTAAACTGACCTAAGTGTTCAATAAATGCAGGGTGTTGTACTGTATGGCGTGTGAATGTGCTTGTATGATTTGCACAAAGACAATTGAAATGAAAAGTATGGTTTGTTTGTTGCACGTTATCATGCAAAGCAGGAAGTGTGCTTGTGTGCTGCATTCTATTTTTCATCGCACAGGGTGCAGTGAGAGTTTGTCTGGCCTTGATCTGTAATGTGAGAAATAATTGTACTGTAGTTTCTGGGCTGATACTGTTATTTTATAAATAACAGAAGAAAAATCCTCAGATAAAGGACATTTGATAATGGGAGCTTGAATGCATCCACTCATAACATGCCCATTAAAGGTTGGGTCAAAGAGTGAACTAGAAATTATCCCGCTATGAAACTGCTCTGAGAGATATCTGTCCCCCACTTCTTGACTCATCCTGTAGCTCTCTGGCTCTGTTCTGGAGGGCAGGCCAAACAAATAACTCTCTTTCCTCCATCTTTCAATTTCCTCCTTTTTTTCCCGTTGTGAACGATATCAGCTGATATATGTAAATGAGTCAAATAAGCTCAAATGAGCTCAAATTAGAGAAGCCTGCTGTTTTGAAAGGGGAAGCCTTTGCACCTATTGCTCTGCTCTTTTCCAGATTTAATTTTCTATTTGATTCAGCCAATATTGGTTTGGAGCATGTCAGCACTTTGATGATGTAGTGAAATAATATTTGATATATAGACTATATTATATACAGTGCCTTCGGAAAGTATTCAGACCTCTTCACTTTTTCCACATTTTGTTAAGTTACAGCCTCATTCTAAAATGGATTAAATAAAACAATTTCTTCAGCAATCTACACACAATACCGAATAATGACAAAGCGAAAAACAGGTTTGCACATTTATTAAATACAAGAAACAGAAATACCTTATTTACATAAGTATTCAGACCCTTTGCTATGAGACCAGAAATTGAGCTCAGGTGCATCCTGTTTCCATTAATCATCCTTGAGATGTTTCTACAACTTGATTGGAGTCCACCTGTGGTAAATTCAATTGATTGGACATGATTTGGAAAGGCACACACCTGTCTATATAAGGTCACACAGTTGACAATGCATGTCAGAGCGTAAACCAAGCCACGAGGTCGAAGGAATTGTCCGTAGAGCTCCGAGACAGGATTGTGTCCAGGCACAGATCTGGGGAAGGGTACCAAAAAATGTCTGCAGCATTGAAGGTCCCCAAGAACACAGTGGCGTCCATCATTCTTAAATGGAAGGAGTTTGGAACCACCAAGACTCTTCCTAGAGCTGGCCGCCTGGCCAAACTGAGCAATCGAGGGAGAAGGGCCTTGGTCAGGGAGGTGACCAAGAACAATGAGAAACAAGATTCTCTGGTCTGATGAAACCAAGATTGAACTCTTTGGTCTGAATGCCAGTCGTCACGTCTGGAGGAAACTTGGCACCATCCCTATGGTGAAGCATGGTGGTGGCAGCATCATGCTCTGGGGATGTTTTTCAGCGGCAGGGACTGTGAGACTAGTCACGATTGAGGCAAAGATGAACGGAGCAAATTACAGAGAGATCCTTGATGAAAACCTGTTCCAGAGCACTCAGGACCTCAGACTGGGACGAAGGTTCACCTTCCAACAGGACAACAACCCTAAGCACACAGCCAAGACAACGCAGGAGTGGCTTCGGGACAAGTCTCTGAATGTCCTTGAGTGGCCTAGCCAGAGCCCGAACATGAACCCGATCAAACTTCTCTGGAGAGACCTGAAAATAGCTGTGCAGCGACGCTCCCCATCCAACCTGACAGAGCTTGAGAGGATCTGCAGGGAAGAATGGGAGAAACTCCCCAAATACAGGTGTGCCAAGTGTCATGACTCTCCCTGGGTGAGGATCAAAGGCCTCACATCAGCTTGGCAAATGTCCGACAACAACCAGAGAGGATGTGAAGGACCTGGGAGTGTGGTGCCAGGAAATTAACATCTCCCTCAATGTCGACAAAACAAAGGAGCTGATCGTGGACTTCAGGAAACAGCAGAGGGAGCACGCCCCTATCCACATCAATGGCGTACACATCACTGACGATCTGAAATGGTCCACCCACACAGGCGTAACTGTACCGCTTCAACCTCAGGAGGCTGAAGAAATTTGGCTTGGCAACTAAAACCCTCACAAACTTTTACAGATGCACAATTGAGAGCATCCTGTTGGGCTGAATCACCACCTGATGTGGCAATTGCACCGCCCGCAACCGCAGGGCTCTCCAGAGGGTGGTGCGGTCTGCCCAACGCATCACCGGGGGCAAACTACCTTCCCTCCAGGACACCTACAGCACCCGATGTCACAGGAAGGCCAAAAAGATCATCAGGGACAACAACCACCCAAGCCACTGCCTGTTCACCTTGCTTTCATCCAGAAGGCGAGGTCAGTACAGGTGCATCAAAGCTGGGACCGAGAGACTGAAAAACAGCTTCTATCTCAAGGCCATCAGACTGTTGAATAGCCATCACTAGGTGGCTTCCACCCGGTTACGTAACCCTGCACCTTAGAGGCTGCTGCTCCATGTACATAGACTTGAAATCATTGGCCACTTTAATAATGGAACACTAGTCACTCTAATTATGTTGACATATTTTTGCTTTACTCAACTCATACTGTATGTATATACTGTATTCTATTCTACTGTATTTTAGTCTATGTCACTCCGACTCATCCTAATATTTCTAATATTTATATATTCCTTAATTCCATTCTTTTACTTTTAGGTTGTGTGTATTGTTGTGAATTGTTAGATATACTGCACTGTTGGAGCTAGAAACACAAGCATTTCGCTACACCCGCAATAACATCTGCTAAACATGTGTATGTGACAAATAAAATGTGATTTGATTTGATAAGATTATGCCATTAATATGATCAAAGTCTATTAAAACTGGATATCTGACTCCATAAAGATGATTAATAGAGACTATAGTTCAGTTACAGGAATTGGCTATCAAGAACGTTCTGAGAATTGTCTATCAAAGGCAAATACACTGAACAAAAATATAAACACAACATGCAACAATTTCAAAGATTTTACTGAGTTACAGTTCATATAAGGAAATCAGTCAATTGGAAAATTCATTAGGCCCTAATCTATGGATTTCACATGAATGGGAATACAGATATGCATCTGTTGGTCACAGATACCTCTAAAAAAAGGTAGGGGCATGGATCAGAAAACCAGTCAGTATCTGTCGTACACGTCGATCCAGAGCATCCCAAACATGCTCAATGGGTGACCTGTCTGGTGAGTATGCAGGCCATGGAAGAACAGGGACATTTTCAGCTTCCAGGAATTGTGTACAGATCCTTGCAACATGGGGCCATGCATTATCATGCTGAAACATGAGATGATGGCGGCGGATGAATGCCACGACAATGGGCCTCAGGATCTCGTCACGGTATCTCTGTGCATTCAAATTGCCATCTATAAAATCCAATTGTGTTCGTTGTCCGTAGTTTATGCCTGCCCATACCATAACCCCACTGCCACCATGGGGCACTCTGTTCACAACGTTGACATCAGCAAACCGCTCACCCACAAGACGCCATACACACAGTGTGCCATCTGTCCGGTACAGTTGAAACCGGGATTCATCCATGAAGAGCACACTTCTCCAGTGTGTCAGTGGCCATCGAAGGTGAGCATTTTCCCAAGTCGGTTACGACGCCAACTGCAGTCAGGTCAAGACCCTTGTGAGGATGACGAGCACGCAGATGAGCTTCCCTTAGACGATTTCTGACAGTTTGTGCAGATATTCTTTGGTTGTGCAAACCCACAGTTTCATCAGCTGTCCGGGTGGCTGGTCTCAGACGATCCCGCAGGTGAAGAAGCCGGATGTGGAGGTCCTGGGCTGGTGTGGTTACACATGGTCTGCGTTTGTGAGGCTGGTTGGACCTACTGCCAAATTCCCTAAAACAACGTTGGAGGCAGCTTATGGTAGAGAAATTAACATTAAATTCTCTGGACATTCCTGCAGTCAGCATGCCAATTGCACACTCCCTTAAAACTTGAGACATCTGTGGCATTGTGTAGTGTGACAAAACTGCACATTTTAGAGGGGCCTTTTATTGTCCCCAGCACAAGGTGCACCTGTATAATGATCATGCTATTTAATCAGCTTCTTGATATGCCACACCTGTCAGGTGAATGGATTATCTTGGCAAAGGGGCAATGCTCTTAAACAGGAATGTAAACAAAAATATTTGCATACAGTGTTGAGATTCACTCTGAACGAATACAAGTTACCACAGAGATCATTCATCCATATAGATAGCATCAGAGTTCTCCTCAGGGGACAAGTTTCAGATAGATTCCAAACATGGATGCAATAGCATCACTAGCACACATTGAAATAGTCAGTCCGCTGGATGCTGTAAGAGAGAGAGAGGCATTTTGGCTTCTTGACGTGGTGAAGGGCTGACTGGCCCTTGAGTATTTTCCTTGTGTTTCTGGGCCATTTGCCATGCAGACTCAGAGGTGACAGAGAGCACATAAGTTAGGGCCGAGCCTTCAATGATAAAAGGCCAATAAAATACTAATGTAATTGTGTGGGTTGTAAAATGTGTATTATCTTCTCTCTTAAAAAAAAAAGTTTTACAATTCATATTTTCCGCCTCTCTCATGCCTGCGGGCATTTACAACTGTCACGTCTCCTCCCATTGCTCCCCTCCGGCGCTCTGATTCGCCGGTCTACTGAGCCACCGGTCTGAGCGCACCACCTCGGCAACACCGGAATGGCAACCCAACGCACCCTAATCACCTCCAGCGCACCTGCACCTCATCTCATCACTACCCCTATTTAGCCCTGGACTGTTCTGTAGGATGTTGTGTATGATTTGCTTCGTGTCATGTACTCTATCTTTGTTAATTCTCTTTGTCATTGTTTGAGTAAACCTTGAACTTGTTAATTCCTGCGTCTGTGTCCGTTGACTGATTGGGTCTGGTGTTATCATCTAGATCCCAATATACTGCTGTTCATTGTTTCTGAACTGTTTAAAATGTCCAAGAGAGGAAGGCTTTGCTGGCTGGCTGACTTTGGAGGGGCAGTCAGCAAGCCCTAACACATCCCAGCTGATTTTGCTCTCTTATTTTTGGTACCAAGCATACCACATCTCTGGCATACCCCTAGGGTAAAGAGAAAGATATAAAGATCAAATAAAGTGAGATTTGGTGTCAGAATTAACCAGTCAGATATTTTAAGCTTTGTGGCTTTCACTGAAAAGGTATACGTAGCTGCAGCACAGGCAGTGGAAGGAAATCAGATAGTACGCCTGGCAGACATCAAGTGCTAAATCTGACAGGAGCCAGTGATGACACTGTTTGATGAAGTGGCGGTTAAGCAATTTTTGAGTGGGTTCAATGAACATACATCTGTTACAGTCTGTTTCACTGAGAGATTACCACAGCAAGGAGCATTGGCTGCATAATCTATGTTCATTCCTAACATAATGATAGATTATAGCAGTGAACAATACAATGGAAGCAACTAAATCAATTGGCTATTGGTCCTCAGAGTAGCGGCCTGATAGCTTTTATGGCATATTGAAGTAGCCGTGAACATTATTATTTCGTTGCTCTCCTTCTCAGCAAACATGGAAAGCACATGTACCACCACAAGCACTGCATTATAGCAATATCAGACAGGTTATTCTGATAGGTTGGTTGATGTTTCTGGTTTGATTTTGTTGTACATATGTTAAAGATAGTTAGAATGGGATTGTGTGGCTTCAGTGTCTCAGAGGCCATTTGGTCAAACAGTCAACTGTTCCGTTCAAACAGTCACATTAGTCTTCGTTCAGTGGATGGAGGGATGAGGTTGAAATAAAGAGTGTAGAGATGCAATAAAGAAGCAGGCTTCTGGTTTGCTGCATTTGGCCCTTTTCGCTTCACTCAAATCAATACCAGTGGTAACTATCCCAGATTCACTATACCTCAGGTACCTCAGTTAGACATGCAGACAAGGATAATTCTCCATCTTGTTGTTGGAACATAAATAAAAGTTCACCCTCCTCCCTCCTTCTGCTTCTATCTCTCTCTCTAAGCGACCATACAATCATTGGCGATGGTTTGTAAGGTTGCCATGGCAACTGCAGTTACTGTGTGCATGTGTGTCTATGTGTGTGTGTGTGTGTGTGTGTGTAAGACAGACAGAGAGAGAGAGGGTGAAGCTTGACTCTCTGTGAGCATACGAAGTGAGCAAGCAGGAAGCCCACTGTGGTTATGTAAGCAGCATTATCTAAACAGCAGGCCACACCAGCCAATAGCTATCTGATTATTATTAGCTATTATGTTCCACCAATTCTGCTCGTGGGTAGTTGCTTTAATTTAGGTGAGGACTCTGTTCTTGCAGAGGGAGATTTATTGTACTTAGGTGCACAAGTTCTATTTTGATTGTTTTTAATATGGCCAATACTTTTGATATGGTGTTGCCATGTGGTACATGTTTGTCTCAAATTCTGTGACTGAATATACAGTCAGGTCCATAATTATTGGCACCCTTGATAAAGATGAGCAAAAAAGACTGTATAAAATAGATAATACAAACACTGAGCTATATTGTATGCAACAACAAAAAAAGGGGAAATTATATTATTTTATACTAATACAATTGTTCAAAGTAAGAGATTTTGTTTAAAAAGTAATTCAAAAGATAGGGGTCAAAATTATTGGCACGCCTGTTTTCAATACTCTAGCACCCTCCTCTTGCGAGGGTAACGACACTGAGCCTTTTTCTACAATATTTTATGACATTGGAGAATATGTTGGGAGGGATCTTAGACCATTCCTTCATACAGAATATTTCCAGATCCTTGATATCCTTTATCTGCCCTCTTCAATTCAAACCACAAGTTTTCAAAGGGGTTCAAGTCCGAAGACTGAGATGACCATTGCAAAATGTTGATTTTGTGGTCAATTAACAATTTATTTGTGGATTTTGATTAGTGCTTGGGGTTATTGTCTTGCTGGAAAATTCACTTGCGGCCAAGTGTCAGCTTCCTGGCAGAGGCAACCAGGTTTTTGGCTAAAATGTCCTGGTACTTGGTAAAGTTCATGATGCCATTGACTCTAACTAGGGCCCCAGGACCAGTGGAAGCAAAATAGCCCATAAGATCAAAGACCCACCACCATATTTTACCATAGCTATGAGGTACTTTTCTGCATGTGCTTCTGTTTTAAAACGCCAAATCCCCCAGGTGTCGTGGGCAGAGGGCAGAGGGGGGCACACTTTGTTTCATTGGATAATGACTGTTTGTGAGGGGACAGGCTGCATGTGTAATTGTCCCGTTTGTAGTCTCTGATTAGCACCATTGTGAGTAAAGTATATGAGGAGCCGGAGATGGAGAGAGGGAGATGCCAACTGAGTGGATGATGGCCTACCACATACAGTGTATCTAATCTAACCCTAACATTGTCAGGAAAAGAGAGAGGAATGGAGGGAGGGGGACGGCAGGGGTTTTAGGTGTTGACTGACTGCCATTACTACTCCCTGGCATCACAGTGTCCCCCTCTGCCCCAACACCTTGGTGGTTTGAGTGGACAGGGCGCCAGTCTTTCTAATCTCTACATGTTGAGCTAACTACAGGGGTCAGGCAGAGGGCAGTCTGCGAGTAGCTGATATTGTCTACATGCAAGTCAGATTTACCAACATAGACAGGTGCAACCACAGATGACCTTTGAAACCATCAATTAACTCCCTCCCCCCCTAATTCGAAGGTTCTACTATACTTCTACACTTTGTAAAAACAGGTGAGACGTGAACTTTGTGAGGCCAGACTCAATGTTGAATACTTTTTCCAGTGTACAGTGCACTGTGTGTTATTGTGGCAGTGGCCTGTATAGCATGCTCAACTGAAGTCATTGTAGATGGATAGTGGGAGCGGTGCCTTGTCATCCAGCCCGGGGCATGTACAGACCGGAGCAGCAGTGGCGTGAAGGAGAATGTTTCGGGTGAGAGGGGAGGGGTCGCAAGGTTGTGGAGGGCATGATGAGAAGCAGGAACAGCTTGTGGCCATTTTCACAGCTGACCTGTTCTGTGTTATGAGGGCTGTGAATGTACAGTATGCAACACAAACACATACACACGTATTCACACACGAGGAGACTGTGTGGTCATAGGCTATATGTCCGCCAGACATTTATGTTCCAGGTTTATTTTACGCACGTGCGCACGCATGCACACACACACACACACACACACACACACACACACACACACACACACACACACACACACACACACACACACACACACACACACACACACACACACACACACACACACACACAGAGAGAACAGCACATGGTGTTTCTGGGAATAACATTCGCCATATGGAAGCAGGCCAACTAGTTATGCGATGCAATGAACCCGACAGTGTTAGGTATGAGGAAGAAGAAGAGTTTGCTCCTCAGATGTGAGTCAGGACTTTAGAAGGGTGATTTCTCTTTCTACTCTCTCCCTCTGCATCACTAATGTCCTTATTCATTGTCATTGCCACAGTCCAAGTGGGAGTTAGTGTTCATTCAGGATAGGGTTTGAAGATAACCCCACAGCCAGGCTCCATACTAAGCATCAGTAGTAAGTTGGGTGGCTTTCCAGTTATAAAAGTCCTCTCTGACTTAACGGACAGACCCTTCTCCCTCTTACTGCCACCTTGCAGTGACTTACTGTAATTTATGGGGGGATTTAAATTGGCTGCAGTCTGCTCATGATTGATAACAGATGCAGTCTGAAACAGCTAGCTCAAAGACTCTCAGCCTCACAGATCTACCTGTGACTGAGTTGCCTGAATGAGACAGTGTCAGTGTATAAATCTACCATTGCATCCAAGAAGGAAATCCGGCTGCATTTTCAATAGATACAGTACATACATTTTAATAGCATTTTGTGGTATGGATTAATGCTTTATTCAGTTTGTCTTCACTATCTGTCACCACTGTTAGAGATGTGCTGTCATCCATTCGACAGTATATCTCTCGTTGGGAAGCTGAGCAGAGGTCCAAGAGACTGGGTTGCTGTAAAAATTAATTGTTCATGTTTCAGTTGTATTTTTGTACACACATGATTGCCCGCTTGACAACGTACGAACCAGCTGAGCTATAGAAAAGGATCCAATTCGATAGCACTATTGGCAACGTTTTAAGCTAGCTGTGGAGTGAGTTTACGTCACGTTCTTATCTCCGTTACACACGCACATGCGCCCACAAGCACAGACACACACAGACGCACACACACACACTGTGCAAGCGGCCCTGGTGCTGGGGCTCAGCTAGGACTGTGTGGGTGTCTGCCTGCCTTTCTCTCCATTTACTTTTGGGCTGTTGCTGTTTGTTTAAATTCCTGCGTTTGAGCACGTTAGTGTTTTTCTCCTGTGTCTTGCTCAAGGGCCTCTCGGCTGTGAGAGAGTAATCAGCCACTGAGGTACCTATCGACTGCACTGAGTCTCAGGCCCCCATTCAAGGCTTCACATCCTCGGTAGCCCACTCCCCTACCTGGTTTAGTTCAGGTTGTGTAAAGACACTGGGCCAGTGATTGGTACAGTGTCAGGATCAGGAGGGGGCTTGCTGAAGGAGTAATTGCTGGGTCTGAGTAACACCTACAACAAATTGCTGTACAATTTGTCTCCATCTTGGGCGGCTGGGCATTCCCAACCAGTTTATATGTATGTGATTCCACCCCTTGCATGTCTTCATTGAAGACATTATTAAACTGTTGTAGCCAGTGAAATGCGTATGTTGCACTTTGTCGAATTTAATTAGAAGAAAGGCTCTGGCCACTTTTGTCGTTTAGGGTACATGACAGGAAACAACAGTTTGTAATGGTTTCCAAGCAGGATAATTATATAACTTATTTTACATTTTCTGTAAATTCTCTACAATTTCTGTAAACACTCTCTTTTTGGCTGTGTCGTAGTTTGAGAGACCTGTGTGTTAGACCTCAAAGCAGCAGGTTTTGTTCAGCATCCATGCTTAGACATAGTTGCTGGAACCCTTAAGTACAGTACGCCATATTGTTTCTGCAGCGCACCAGCTGCTCGTTGGTGCTGCACATTTTCAGGATCATCTGCCAAATTAAACTGCAGTATGAGATGTACCAGCCCTCCCTTCCCCACCATGATACAGACACAAACACACTCTTGATATAGTCCTTTATACCGTCTCTTCGCTTTACTCAATATTCTGTTGATTGCTGCGCTCCAGAGCACCAATTATTCTTGAATCGCATGTTCATTACGAATCCCCCGTTGACCTCCCTCCACTTTTGATGCTATAATCTCAATAATTGTGCCATTCCGATGCCCTGCAGCATTAAACGTGTCAAAGGGGCTGGTTAGCCATGACAACTGTCTAAATTGGGACATTGCTTGTCATTCAGTGTCTGTTTAACTGTTTCTTATTAAGATGTCTTATGAAACCTGCCGGATAGGAAAAAAAACCTAGGTCAAACAAGGCCACTCATCACTAAGTTATTAGAGGGCTAATCTATTAATTATTACTGTTTCAAGTTTTTCGTCTAATGTTTCAGAAGTTCCCCTCGTTATCTTTTCCTGTAAAATGGGGAAAATATTTTAAATGGCCAAAAATGTTCTCTAATGAGGCAAGGAATTCAGACACTTTCTAGAGTAATTATTAACACATCATTATATTTGACCCAATAAATTATGAATTGAAGTAGTAGCCTGTTTTCCTTGAGAAATATAATAAATGATGGCTTCACTTAGCCTACACACAGAGCCTAGCAGCACCATTCATTCTAATGAGTGACAATCAAATCTGGTCAAAGTGCTTTGGTTTGGTTTTGTGATAGGGAAAGATGACATACTGTAGCCTTGCAAATGCTCAGTAGTCAACAGTAAGACCTAAATCATGTTATTGTAATTCAGATCATGTTGGGGAATTTCAAATGAGCTGGCTTATCAACTTCCGAATGCAAAAATGAAAGTGATGTTTTACCCACCACATGCACCTAGTAAATAATAAGTACTTGGAAAGCTGCCACACTTGTATTCCACTTGTATGTCTTCTGAACATACATGAGCAACGTAAGCTTTAACGAGCCAGCCGTACCACTATCCACAGCACTTACACTTAGAGTGCAGCCTTGCACGTGAATTATGAGGATATAAATGCTTACTGTATGTCTCTTGGGTACATTTACAGTGTACTGCTGCATCAAAGGTCAAATCAGAGTCTGGTTAGTGGCTATGCTCATAATTAAGAGTTATTAATAGTCTGTACAGCATGTTCAATACATCAACCCTTCCTGAGTGTTGCGTGGACTGGATAGGTCTGGATATATTAATGAGTGCTCCGTTTTGAGTGTCCAACTGTATCGGCAAGCTGATTGCTAACACTTAACAATGTTTAATGACATGATAACATGATACAACATTATTGCTCATAAAGTGCTTGTATACCTGTGTGTGTCATTATCTTGTAATGACGCTGACATTGAATGAGTCATATCCACAACTAGACAGTGTTTTTGTCCATCTCTAGAGGAGGCTAAGTGCCGTCTGCTCTCTGTTCCCACAGGGATGACATGCCAGGCCAGGAGCTCGTACGTGACCAGCGAGATCAAGTGGGGCTACCGCTTCATGCCCGTGCTCACCCTGGAGGATGGCTTCTATGAGGTGGACTACAACAGCTTCCACGACATCCATGAGACCAACACGCCCAGCTGCAGTGCCAGAGAGCTGGCCGAGATGAATTGCCACGCCCGCCTGCCCCTTACCTGGTCCGTGGCCAGCAAGCTCAGCCAGCAGGGGGTGCTGGAGTCTGAAGGCCGCGAGAAGAAGAGTACTACTACCCTGGTAACCCAGGAGGAGGGGCTGGAGGAGCAGACAGAGAGGAATGGTGACATTGCTAACATAGAGAGTGAGTCCAAAGTGTAAAGGGGAGCGAGAGAACTTAGGGCCAGGGGGGCTGTATGGCGTACTGTGGCATCTCTTCTCATGGCTGGCTGACCAGGTGAGCTGGTCCCAGGTCAGGTCAGAGGTCAGGGGTCAGGGCCAGGGCAGAAAAGGGGGAACCCTGAGTACAAGGACGGTCTAGTCCGAGGAGCTCTGCAACAACGACAGTTTTGGCCCTCATCGGGTCATTTGCCCCCCAAAGATAGCTGGTAAACGACAATGGCTGGACTGGAAATCTCTGCGGGCAATTGCATGTTTTGAAAAAAAATAATCTTCAAGATACAAATTCCTATTATTATTATTTTTTTAAATAATAAAACCTATTTAAGATTAAAACCTATATAAAAGTATATATTCTAGGGCATTTGTATTTTTTGTATGTAATATTTGTTTTGTTGCTGAAGTGTGAATATTTGACAGGAAGATGTTTGATACTGATTCATTTAGACCAGGTCTGTACATATGCTATGCCTTATGTACGAAACTTTCTTTACATTAGGGGTTTTCAGAAATATATAAGCATGTACAAAAACTGTAGTTAATTTATTCTATATTGTGTACATAAGAGAATAATGTTGATTGTAATAGGCCAGACAAAATAACTCTTAACAATTCTGTATGCAAGCCCTATAGACTATTAGACCAACGGCATCCTCACATCCTTGCCCACTTGGCAGACATGTGTTAGACCCTGACTGTGCATGTCCACTAAACATACCACCAAGAGGTAGTGGGAACTGTCGCCCATGACCTAGAGTCCAAGTCTCCCCTCCTTGAATACTTGTTTGTGCCTGTAGGATAGGCTTGATGCAATTCCCTTTAAGTTGGGAATGGAAGCTGAAGGGAGTTGAATTAAGTTGACATCTGTGTGACCGTTTTCTCTCCATTTGTTTTGGCCGTATTTGGTAGCATTGCCTTTAAATTGTTTAACTTGGGTCAAACGTTTCGGGTAGCCTTCCACAAGCTTCCCACAATAAGTTGGGTGAATTTTGGCCCATTCCTCCTGACAGAGCTAGTGTAACTGAGTCAGGTTTATAGGCCTCCTTGCTTGCACATGCTTTTTCAGTTCTGCCCACACATTTTCAATAGGATTGAGGTCAGGGCTTTGTGATGGCCACTCCAATACCTTGACTTTGTTGTCCTTAAGCCATTTTGCCACAACTTTGGAAGTATGCTTGGGGCCATTGTCCATTTGGAAGACCCATTTGCGACCAAGCTTTAACTTCCTGACTGATGTCTTGAGATGTTGCTTCAATGTATCCACATAATTTTCCTTCCTCATGATGCTATCTATTTTGTGAAGTGCACCAGTCCCTCCTGCAGCAAAGCACCCCCACAGCATGATGCTGCCACCCCCGTGCTTCACGGTTGGGAGGGTGTTCTTCGGCTTGCAAGCACCCCCTTTTTCCTCCAAACATAACGATGATCATTATGGTTTCATCAGACCAGAGGACATTTCTCCAAAAAGTACGATCTTTGTCCCCATGTGCAGTTGCAAACCGTAGTCTGGCTTATTTATGGCGGTTTTGGAGCAGAGGCTTCTTCCTTGCTGAACGGCCTTTCAGGTTATGTCGATATAGGACTTGTTTTACTGTGGATATAGATACTTTTGTACCTGTTTCCTCCAGCATCTTCACAAGGTCCTTTGCTGTTGTTCTGGGATTGATTTGCACTTTTCACACCAAAGTACGTTCATCTCTAGGAGACAGAATGTGTCTCCTTCCTGAGTGGTATGACGGCTGCGTGGTCCCATGGTGTTTATACTTGCATACTATTGTTTGTACAGATGAACGTGGTACCTTCAGGCATTTGGAAATTGCTCCCAAGGATGAACCAGACTTGTGGAGGTCTACAATTTTTTTTCTGAGGTCTTGGCTGATTTCTTTTGATTTTCCCATGATGTCAAGAAAAGAGGCACTGAGTTTGAAGGTAGGCCTTGAAATACATCCACAGGTACACCTCCAATTGACTCAAATTATGTCAATTAGCCTATCAGAAGCTTCTAAAGCCATGACATTTTCTGGAATTTTCCAAATTGTTTAAAGGCACAGTCAACTTAGTGTATGTAAACATCTGACCCACTGGAATTGTGATACAGTGAATTATAAGTGAAATAATCTGTCTGTAAACAATTGTTGGAAAAATTACTTGTGTCATGCACAAAGTAGATGTCCTAACCGACTTGCCAAAACTATAGTTATAGAAATGTGTGGAGTTGTTGAAAAACAAGTTTTAATAACTCCAACCTAAGTTTATGTAAACTTCCGACTTCAACTGTAGGTCTTGGAGGGGAGAGGGGCGGTCTCTATGGACACAGGCAGATGGACAATGCTTTCAATAAGGCTCCTATAGTCGCTGACGAACATGCTCACTTTTCTAATATGAAGGACAGGCTTCAATCTTTCAATTTGTCTCTGGGGTGAATCCCACTGTTGTGTCTGGCCCATAGATGAAAGCACACTGGGACTATGTAAAGAAACCATGTGAGGGGAGGTTGGGGAACAGCATCAAGGCCTACTCCGACACCTTTAACAAAGTGCAGAACGAGGCTGTTCTTTTTCTTCTTTTCACATATTTTGCCCACTCTACTTTTCTAAAAGCAATTTATTTGTGTTTCTGGCAAAATGTTTGATTTGAAATAAAACAGTGTAAAATGACCTAACAATGTTATCACTTTACAACAGGGTTCTAGTGCTTGTGCTGAATAGCTTTATACACTGCTCAGACATCTACAGTGTGACATTTCTTTGCTGCAGAACGTTTTAGCTCTGCTTGTCACTGATAGCACACTTGTATGACTTTGGGCTCTATGTGTCAATGAAGAACATTTGGGAAACACTTTACATTAAGTTGCCCTTATATGATGCAGTTAGTCTATAGCTATTTCAATTGTTTTTAATTGTGATCCATATTTGTTACAGGTGTAGTTACTGTGTAGTTATTGGTAATTACTTTGATGTTATAAAAAGGGTAGATATTTCAGCTATGTGGTATTTAAGCAGCTTAATGTAAAGTGTTCAACATGCAGGCATCAACATGCAGTTAATCTGACTTCTTTCCATCTCTGAACAAAGGCTGAACTAAACAGACATGTTTATTATATCGACTCCTTTATTTGACTGTATTTATTCATTTGTCATTTTAATACCACAATCATGGTTGTATTAAGTTGTAACTTTAACATGATTACATTCCAACATACCAGTTCATAAATCAACTTCGACAATACTTTAACCAATACTTATCTCACTGTCTTTAATTGATAAAAAGCGTATTCTACCTTTTATGTTGATTTAATGAAATTGAGAAATATATTCATACTCTGTGCTCAATATTGTGAGAATGATTCATTGAAATGGACAATCATATTCAATCTAAAGGGCACTTTGTTAAACCCTGTGGTACAGTACAGGACCAAGAAATGGTAGAGCTAGAGTTTTGGAAGACCTACTGTTTTGGGACGGGGTGTGATACTCAAACCCTGAGGGTGTCCAATGCAAAGTACACCAACCCATTATTTACGTGAATTACAACCAACCAACACCCAACCCCCAAAATGGGACTACGTTTGCCAGCTCTGCGTCGGGGATGTGGCAAACAGCACAGCTAAGCTAAAGTCTTGTTCTGCCTGGACTGCTTGTCAGTCGAGGTTCTCAACTCTAATGCCATGCTATTGATTTGAAGTATATAAAATGTTGACAGTAGGAAATGAATCTGTTTTGTCTCTCACAAAATTATCACAGACTCAGAGTTGAGGGAGGCCACCCAAAGATACTGCAACTGCACAAAGTCGAGTCAATATTAATTTAACAATACTTCTCATTAGCATTCTATGCTGCTTGAAAAAGTACATAATATATTGTAATTAAGGCTGGGCGTGGATTTAAGATAGTTTAGCAGCATAATTGCTTAACTTCATAGTACATGCATTGAATTGCTTTATTATGCAAATGCACAACTAATGAGCTAGTGGGACTAAGCAGCACTACATATTACAGCTTTGATTGAGACCCCAATACATGTATTGTTAAGCCTACCTATGTATATAAGACTAAATGACTGTGGCCTCCATTCACTCACCCATACAGTATGACTTTTATCTATGTTGAACTGGTCTCTCTGACTCCAAGACTGTGGCTCTGAAATGCCAGTTTCAAATTGACTGTAGACATTTTTCTCCCTCATAGCGGGGACCCTTTCAACATCCACAACCTCAGTATCTTCAGCATCACATCAGCGGGTATCAAAACGCCTCTGCACCATTTTGATTTAATATAGATCAGACTTCATTTTTCATAAAAACAAGGGCCGGGAACGGGCTTGACAGTTAAGCAATAAAGCGACGCACTTTGCCCCTGACAACAGCCAAGTCGGCTGGCAGTTCATTGTTTGTGTTGCAGGCAGGGGTGGGGGGTGGGCGGGGGTGGGGGTGGCCTACCTGGGGAAGTTTTCCATTTCCCAACGCTGAATCTAAAATGCTATCTGCTATCACACAAACACACATGCAAGCTCACAGCCACACACATACACGCACACCCATGCACATTTCAGTCACAATCTGAGGTGAAAGTGAATGTAGCCTACTTTGTGGCAGAATTTCAGGACCTTCAGAACAGGGGATTTTATCAGATGTCCATTATTTTAGTCAGCATTACCCTCCTACTCATATAGATGTAACATGTTTCAAACATTAAACAATCAAAATGTACTGGTACAAAAACTCCATGGATTTGTATTTATTGCAGCTTAAGAAATAAAAGTAAAAGATTATAGTGATAATAACCTGTCATTTTCCATAGACCATCTCTGCCTTTCCCTAACATCTCCATGGAAAGAGTTATGCTGCTTCACAATTTTACTTGAATGAGCCCCAACAATCACTACTGTAGACCCCCCCTCCCCACACACACCTTTCATTATAATCAATACATGTCACTGTTTACCGGTGACTTTGGCACCATTGTCCTATCAGAGTGTACCATTCCTCTCATTTGTGAAATTCCAATGCCTTCTAGAGAATTACACAGCAAACGATGTTGTAGAAAGTTTATATGTTGGTATTTTCTTTGGTTTGACCCTACTTCTTTGTCACTGACCACTCTACTCTCTGCCCCCCAACCCAGCCCCATGCAGTTCCTCAGTGTGATAGTGCATGGGCAATGGATGGATGGCCCCACAAGGGTGCGTGCTCAGCCCCCTCCTGTACTCCCTGTTCACCCATGACTGCGTGGCCAAGTACGCCTCCAACTCAATCATCAAGTTTGCAGACGACACAACAGTAGTAGGCTTGATTACCAACAATGACGAGACTGCCTACAGGGAGGAGGTGAGGGCTCTGGGAGTGTGGTGCCAGGAAGATAACCTCTCACTCAACATCAACAAAACAAAGGAGATGATTGTGGACTTCAGGAAACAGCAGAGGGTGCACCCCCTATCCACATCGACGGAACCGCAGTGGAGAAGGTAAAAAAGCTTCAAGTTCCTTGGCGTACACATCACCGACAAACTGAAATGGTCCACCCACGCAGACAGTGTGGTGAAGAAGGCGTAACAGAGCCTCTTCAACCTCAGGAGGCTGAAGAAATTCGGCTTAGCACCTAAAACCATCACAAACTTTTACAGATGCACAATTGAGAGCATCCTGTCGGGCTGTATCACTGCCTGGTACGGCAACTGCACCGCCCACAATCGCAGGGCTCTCCAGAGGGTGGTGCAGTCTGCCGAACGCATTACCGGTGGCAAACTACCCGCCCTCCAAGACACATACAACACCCGATGTCACAGGAAGGCTAAAAAGATAATCAAGGACATCAACCACCCGAGACACTGCCTGTTCACCCCACTATCATCCAGAAGGCGAGGTCAGTACAGGTGCATCAAAGCTGGGACCGAGAGAATGAAAAACAGCTTCTATCTCAAGGCCATCAGACTGTTAAATAGCCATCACTAGCACATTAGAGGCTGCTGCTGCCTATTGAAATCACTGGCCACTTTAAGAAATGGAACAGTAGTCACTTTAATAATGTTTACATATCTTGCACTACTCATCTCATATGTATATACTGCATTCTATTCTATAATATTCTACTGTATCTTAGTCCATGCCGCTCTGTCATTGCTTGTCCATATATGTATATATTCTTAAATCCCATTCCTTACTAGTTTTGTGTGTATTGGGTATATGTTGTGAAATTGTTAGATATTACTGCACTGTCGGAGCTAGAAGCACAAGCATTTCGCTACACCCACTATAACAACTGCTAAACACGTGTATGTGACAAATAAAATTTGATTTGATTTGGAAAGCATGCTTGAGTGGCGCAGTGGTCTAAGGCACTGCATCGCAGTGCTAACTGTGCCACTAGAGATCCTGGTTCGAATCCAGGCTCTGTCGCAGCCGGCCGCGACCGGGAGACTCATGGGCGGCGCACAATTGGCCCAGCGTCGTCCAGGGTAGGGGAGGGAATGGCTGGCAGGGATGTAGCTCAGTTGATAGAGCATGGCGTTTGCAACGCCAGGGTTGTGGGTTCGATTCCCACGGGGGGCCAGTGTAAAAAAAAAAATCACTAACTGTAAGTCGCTCTGGATAAGAGTGTCTGCTAAATGACTAAAATGTTATATGAAAGCACAATCATTGTATAGAAACCGAAACAACTATAGTGCCACATTTTTAAAATACATTTATACAGTATGTTTGAAAGAAATATGTTTTTGTGTGTTTGATTTGCCCCCAAAACTAGAGAAAGGGTAAGTGGTATGAATCAGCATACTTGTCATGGGGCTGTGTGTTAGGTGTTGTTAGGGGTTGACAAGCCATTAGACATATATGAGGAACATAATTCTTCAAGAGCATTTCCATTTCACTGGTGATACAGGTAACTGCCAAAATAAATGAGGGATACAAAGTACTGTATATTGAAAGCAGTTTCTTCCACACCCGTGTGATTCCTGAGTCAATTAAGCAATTAACATCTCATCATGCTTAGGGCAAGGTATAAAAAGGCCCAGTTGCCCATTATTTTGGCTACCATGGCTAAAAGAAGAGATCTCAGTGACTTTGAAAGAGGAGTCTCAAAGTAGCAGAGGGGGTTTAAAGGTTGTGTGTGTGTGTCTCAGTCACCAGATCTAAACCCAATTGAACACGTATGGGAGATTCTGGAGCGGCGCCTGAGAAAGAAATGGGAGAACCTATTCATGGAAGTACAGTGGCTTCATAAAGTATTCATACCCCTTGACTTATACCA
The DNA here is from genome assembly GCF_020615455.1 of Coregonus clupeaformis. Lineage (NCBI taxonomy): Eukaryota > Metazoa > Chordata > Actinopteri > Salmoniformes > Salmonidae > Coregonus > Coregonus clupeaformis. The sequence continues at coordinate 16,903,077 of NC_059204.1, read as the reverse complement.
CGTTTCGTTGTGTTACAGACTGAATTTAAAATGGATTCAATTGATTATTTTTCTCACCCGTCTACACACAATACCCCATAAAGACATGTTTTCAAATGTATTGAAAATGAAATACAGAAATTTAATTTACATAAGTATTCAAACCCCTGAGTCAATAATTGGTTGTTGATCATTGCTAGACAACTATTTTCAGTTCTTGCCGTAAATATTAAAGTAGATTTAAGTCAAAACTGTAACTCGGGCACTCAGGAACATTCACTGTCTTCTTGGTAAGCAACTCCAGTGTAGATTTGGCCTTGTGTTTTAGGTTATTGTCCCACTGAAAGGTGAATTCATCTCCCAGTGTCTGGTGGAAAGCAGATTGAACCAGGTTTTCCTCTAGGATTTTGCCTGTGCTTTTACCCTGAAAAACATCCCACTCCTTAACGATTACAAGCATACCCATAACATGATGGTCCTCTGTAGCTCAGCTGGTAGAGCACGGCGCTTGTAACGCCAAGGTAGTGGGTTCAATCCCCGGGACCACCCATACACAAAAAATGTATGCACGCATGACTGTAAGTCGATTTGGATAAAAGCGTCTGCTAAATGGCATATTATTATATTATTATTATATGATGCAGCCACCACTATCCTTGAAAATATGGAGAGTGGTACTCAGTAATGTGTCATGTTTAATTTGTCCCAAACATAACACTTTGTATTCAGGACAAAAAGTTAATTGCAGTATTATTTAGTGCATTGTTGCAAACAGGATGCATGTTTTCGAATAATTTTATTCTGTACAGGCTTCCTTCTTTTCACTCTGTCATTTAGGTTAGTATTGTGGAGTAACTACAATGTTGTTGATCCATCCTCAGTTTTCACCTATCACAGCCATTAAACTCTGCAACCATTTTAAAGTCACCTTTGGCCTCATGGTGAAATCCCTGAGCGGTTTCCTTCCTCTCCGGCAACTGAGTTAGGAAGGACGCCTGTATCTTTGTAGTGACTGGGTGTGTTGATACACCATCCAAAGTGTAATTAATAACTTCACCATGCTCAAAGGGATATTCAATGTGTTTTTTTTTTACCCATCTACAAATAGGTGCCCTTCTTTGCGAGGCATTGGAAAACCTCCCTGGTCTTCGTGGTTGAATCTGTGTTTGAAATTCACTGCTCGACTGAGGGACCTTACAGATAATTGTATGTGTGGGATACAGAGATGAGGTAGTCATTCAAAAATCATGTTAAACACTATTATTGCACACAGAGTGAGTCCATGCAACTTATTATGTGACTTGTTAAGCACATTTTAATCTTGAACTTATTTAGGCTTGCCATAACAAAGGGGTTGAATACTTATTGACAAGACATTTCAGCTTGTTATTTTTAATTAATTTGTAAAGATTTCAAAAACATAATTCCACTTTGACATTATGGAGTATTGTGTGTAGGCCAGTGACCAAAAATCTCAATTTAAATTCAGGCTGTAACACAAGAAAATGTGGAAAAAGTCAAGGGGTGTAAATACTATCTGAAGACACTGTAAATATGTAGCCCAAGCCCTTTACTGCTATCTACAGTAGGCCATTGTATGAGCTGGTAGCTAGCTAGCTAAATTTTTTGCATAGCTAAGTGAATCAAATGTAATGTAACTTCCTATTAGCTATCTATCTTGATGTATCATTGTAAATTAAAAACACAAGCTTGAAATGCATTTGTAGATAACAACCATTGAAGGGGGGAAAAAAGACTGCAGCTCCAGCTGTCAGTAAAGGGAGAGTGTAGGCTACTGGATAGGGCAGGTACTTGTGTGGGAGGACATTATGAAAATATTATCCAGTTCCAGTCCCTCGTAAGGAAGGCTATGTATTAGGACAGAGAGATAATAGCAACATAATATTCAGTGCTGTCTAACTTTAGTATAATGAAGCTTGTGTTTTTTTCTGTCCTCAGATATGGAGAGCTATGAAAGCCGGTCTGCAGATGAAAAGGTCCCAATGAATATCCCAAGAGCCTGCACACCCGGTACCTGGACTATGGTTGGCCAGATTAGCACTCTCTAAGAAATATATTTTATTATAGTTAAAATTGTCATGTTCTGTTCACTTATAATTTAAAAGTATTCATTCAGGTGTCTGTAATATAATATACTAGTCAAAAACGAATGTAGACATGCATTTCCAAATGCTTCCAAAATCTTTTTTACAATGGAGTGCCAAAATTGCTGTGGGGTGGCTTCAAAACAGCACCCCCTGTAAGTAATCTAGGGTTAATACATATCATAGGTTTGAGAAGGATGAATTACGAATGTCCCAATATGTACACCGTATACACAACCCCTTTCCTTGCCACACTTCATTATCTCAAGTCGCTAATACCTGGGCACACCTCCGATGGCCTCATAGGAACTTTGTCATTCCTCCTCCTCAGACCTCACCCCTCACTTAGTCACGTCTTAACCCTGCACAAGTCAAGCATTACCCCTTCTCTTCAACCCTCCCCTAATCAAGTATCAAACCTGCACTAGTCAATCCTCACCCCTGCATTGGTCAGTTATCATCCTTGCTCTAGTCAAGCCTCATTTCGCTTTCTCACCCCTGCACTTTTTTGCACGATGAGCTTTTCCATTGGCCGAAAAACATGCAAATTTGACAACAAAAAAACGCGTGGAGCTATAAGCTTGGGAAAATGTAGATAGCAATTATCATCTTCATAATTAGCTATGATTACATTTATTTAAATTACAATGTTGCTAGCTAATATGAATGTCATACATTGGCACTACACTGGCAGTAAGTTAACACAACCACTCCACTTCCCAGATCTAGGATAACCTATTAAAATTCTGGTACATCACCATAGCTAAATAACATCGGTTGGTTTAATCAATAAAGCAAACCATGGCCATTTCAAAATGAAAGCTAATTAATTGGCTATAACTCATTGATCCTGCTTTGTAAATAGACCTACCCCATCTATGTAGTTTGGGTGTTAGCTAGCTTGTCAATAAAAGAACACAGCTAGCTAGCAAGTTAAAGATGGAACACCCAGTAGGGAAACCAGTGCCACTGTCCGTCCCACAGCCATTTTCTTTTGACGAAGCAGAGCTGGGAAGCATTGCAGTAAAATGTACTGCGGTACATAATGCTGCTGTTGTATCACACGTGCAATGATGTCCCTAAACTATTGATGTCCCTAAGCTATTGTTGCTAGTATTGTTTAAATTAATTTAGTCATGATGATAAATGATTGCTAGCTGGTCAATAGAAAATCTCATTGTGATTTTAAAATAAACAATGTGCTTTAATGCAAGGGTGAGAGGTGAGTCAGAGGGTTGATACCTGACCAATGCAGGGTTGAGACTTGACTAGGTGAGGGGTGAGGTCTGAGGATGAATGACAAAGTTCCTAATATGTATTATGTACTTCTAACACCAATACAATCCTGCTGTCTGCCAATCAGTCCAACACCTTAGCCACTACACCAAATACATGAAGTCACTGGTGTCAAACAAAGGAGGATGCCTCTTACAGTATATCAAGCATCAAGAAAACAGCAACTCCAAAATGTATCTGATGTTGATTTCACCAGACATCTTACAAGTGTTACCTGGCATGTCACACCAAGCAAGTATTCAAATCATTGCAAAGCGGTAAGGACCAAAGTCTTTTAGTCTCACTTTCTGCAGCGCCTGAACATTCAGTTTTACTTGGCTCTTCAGCGCTATTTTGACTCCAAAATCTGAAAAATGCATGAAATTCCATGAGTAAAGGCACTGATCGGTTGGCAAATTCTTTGGACATTTTAAGAATGATGGAAATCCTTTCATAATAATGAAAGGACCAAGTGAGGAGGAGGGTTAACACATTCAACATCATTATGTGACAAAAAGTTAAGTATTGTGAAGATTGTGCTTTTCATTATCCTTACTGTAGCATAACATTGTCATGAGAACTAGACTGGTTAAAATACTTGTTGGCAGTCTAGACATGTCTACTGTGATTGTATTCCAGTCTTTACCCATCTGAGAACCAAAGAAAGTGACAGGGAAAAAGGAAACAAAAGAACAGACTCAGTACAAGTTAATTCACTTTTTTATATCATACATAAGACCAATGAATATAATACAAAGGGCTTGTCCATTTATTTTTATTTTTTTGTAACATTCTCATATACAGAGCAAGTATTGACTAGATCTTACAATCTGTGGTACTTCTCCTTTCCCATGCCGTTTAATCTTTACAGTGCACGTCAGACGTCCTGTAATCAAACTGTGTTGTCGATCACTCAAAACCAGATGACTGGGGGACAGGAAGGCAAGGGTGGCAATAAAATGCCTTTATTAAAATGAAACAGGGAGCAGAGCAGAACTTATATTCAACACTTGGGAGTAAATGTTGGATGTTTGTTGACGATGCACTGGTTATATTGTGTCGACGATCATGGCTTTCACACACGTATCAGTAGCCTGACTGCAAAATGGCCCCACAGTTGAAGCTTATGCCAATTTCAATGCAACTAAAAATAGTTCCTGTAATGTGTACATAATTGCTTATGTATTTATATATTAAAACACAGCTGTCATTCAGGTTTGTAGACACATCCACACACTATACCCTGTCTCTAATATTTAAGGTATGAATATCTACTCTCCTGTTAAAATTTAAACCCTAAAAGTTTTGCATTTGTACTGGCATTGTCAACTACTTTGGCCTGGAAGCACGGTTACCCATTGACTAATATCACAGAAGAACTTCCACTGCATGGTCTCCACATTGACTTAAATGTACTCAAAATACCATTAGGAAAAAAGTAGTGAGTTCTAAACTTCCTTTATTAAAAAAATACAAATATATACATAAATTCTATTTCAACTATTAAAATGGGGTTGAAAAGTAAACACCTGAAGCCTGTGTATTCATGGACACCTTTCCTCTAGCTGTTGCCACACCCTTTAATTTTTGCAACGGGTACAAAACTTACGCCACTTCTCCCGTATCCTCAGGCGTCACACAATGAGACTGGAGTATGACGCTCCAGCAGGCAGGGCTCACTTCTCACACCATCCGTCCCTACTAGTTTCCTTTTGGATTCAACACCCATGGTGAGAGCTTCAGTCAAACGTGGATTTTAGCTAATTTAGAGCAGTATCCCATCTAAAATGTGGATGTGTACAGTGCCTCTGCTAGCTAGGTCAAAAAGGGTTGCTTCTAAATTGAGGGGGAAAAGAGGCACCATTTTAGCCACTGCCATGAAGACTGCCGAAAGTAGTTTTAAGGCGGCTTTATCCAGATAGGCACGTTTGAAACAGCCTCTGAATTCCTGGTCACAAATTGAAGGATTAATGCACTGTTGTTCACATTTTTCCTCTCGCACTTTTGACTCATGAATACGAGGACTTGCCTCAACTCACAGCCACCATACTGATACTCCGGAACCCGCAGAGTAGCAACCAGCGTTGGCATCTATTGTCCCTCAAGTCCTTGAGAACGGAAAAAATTGTTATAACAATGAGATTTGTTTTTGATTGTTTTTTTGTTTTTAGAGCGAAAAAAACCTTACAACCAATTCTGTCGAGGATACAGCTAACAGTACATGTACTGAGTTCAACAACAGTTCCAGTTTTGCTAAAGCAATAGATACAGCCATTTTTACTGACATTTAAAAAAAAGGTATTGAACACCTTGTGTCAAAGTGCAGAACTGCTACATTATTGGTTACAGACATCTATGTGCTATAAAAACAGCTTTGGTACAATAAATTATCAAAAGGGAAAATAAATTCTTGTAAAATTCACAGCATAATTGTGAGGCAAAAAAAGCAGTCACATAAAATTCAGCATGTTTTCATTTTGAAGATGAACAGAATACATTTCTGCAGAAGCTCTGTTGGAGGAACCACATGCTGAAGAAACAAAGCAAAGAAAAGCAAGTAAAAAGTAGGAAGGGACACCGTCATAGCTAATTCCACCCATCTTGCAAAAAAAATACTTCTGTGAACTTATAAGGCCTGGCAATCACTGGGCCTCACAAGTCATACATTTTAGTTAAAGGCCTCAAATTACCATTCTCAAAACACATTTTTCCCTACTTTTTCTTTGTAAAGAATTAATTTTATTTTTTATCCAGACTTCAAAAATACAGGAAAGCTATTTTCTCATTTAAACGATAATGTCCAGCTTCTTACCCCACCCTCCCACCCTTAATTTCAGAGTCCAAAAAAAAACATAAGGCCCGGACATCTGTACTGTAGGTTTGGGCTGGATCGGCCCAGGCCGCTGCTCCTCAGTACATCTCTTCAGTGTGGCCTTTTTCCAGTCCAGGGGAGGGCCAGCCTTTACTGGCCTGGGGCCTTCCAGCATGGCACTCTGCTCCCCAGCTGCAGCGCATCCACATCCCTCTCATAAAGAGAGCATGACACAGACAAACCCAGCGAGATGGAACATCCCTGCATAATGCTTCAAACCTCTGCCACTCTATAGACAGGTTTACTACAAAGCAGGATCAATGAGTTAGCCAGCCAACTTGCCTAAATATTCTGTTTTTTGTTTTGTTTTGTTTTTTATATATGCTTGACATTGGAATGGTCTAATGACACAACAACCAAAAACACATATCTAAGTTTAGCTTTCTTAATGAACCAGAAAATATAAAGTTATTTCTGGTTGTTTATCAAAGTTAGCTGGCTAACTCATTGATCCTGCTTTGTAGTATACCCTTCAGGTCTCACAGCTCACAAGTGGAATTGCACAACAAAACAGAGACATTCAATGAGAACATAAATTCAAAGAGAAAATTATTCTTGCCGAATATGGAAAAAGTGCAAATGTGTGGATAGGAGTTGCTGGAAATGTTATGGTGCTGTAGCAATTTCTTTACTAAATAGCCATCAGCAAAAAATGTCTACGTCATTTTCTACCCAGACTTTTAAGCTCTCGGCTAACAATAACAAGGAATAATGCAAACCATGCAGAGACGAGTGAGAGTTGTATGTGAAATGAATGGATGTTTCAGTACTGTTGTGAAGTATGTTATGCAAAATTGTTTGTAGTAAAAATCAAATTCCCTGTGAACACTGAAAATGGTGGATCGATAAATCCCATTTGAAAACCAAACTGAAGAGAGAAACCCAAGGGTGGCATGGGGAGGAGTTGTAGAGATGGTGGGCTCTGCACTGTGATAGAGGGTAAGTGATAATCTCCCCCTCTAGTTTTAAGCAGCTTTTTGATTCTTTATGCACTTTTTTTTGTTGGGGAAAATACCCACCACCTTAAAAAAAAAAAACATTCTCAGTTTAGTCACGAACTGGCGACAGAACTCTGCTGTACACAGACTCCTGCCATGGGTGACTCCTCCCTGTCTATGCCTTGTCTCATGCCCATGGGGTAGTTGGGGTGGCCCGCCATGCCAGTCTCTTGTCTGGGGTTGGAGAAGGCACCCAGTCCCATGGTCATGCTGCCATTCTGGCCAAAGTCCAAGGCTGCGTTGGCGGGGAGTGGGCGCAGCTGGTAAGCCTGGTTTCCCTGGGCCCCGGTGGAGGAGGAAGATGTGGAGGAGGAGGAGGCGGAGGAAGACAGGGAGGTCATGGACAGGTGGCCGTGCACCACCTCCACTGAGTTCTCTGTGGAGGCACTGTTGATTGGGGAGTGGTAGAGGCGGGGCCTGGGCCGTGCAGGCAGACCCTGATGTCCATGGGCTTGGTGGGTGTGATGGTGTACGTGATGGTGTCCGTGGTGATGGTGGGCGGAGGAGCTGTTGCCGGGGGCCGAGAGGTGGATGGCCTTGGGCGCCTGGGGAGGCACGTGAAAGGTGGTCTCCTGGACGGGATGGGTCTCCACTGTCACTGTCTGCGCCCCTTTGCCACCAGCCCAGCCAACTGGGGGAGGGAACGGCTGCTTCGCCTGACACACAACAGCAACAGTCAGTAACTCAAATGACTGATAACAGGTCATTCAACTCTCTGTCTGAAGAACAACACCTATGTTTAGAGAACCCAATACTTCCCCAAGCTGCTCATCTAGCTCAAATGGGAGTTGAGGTAAAGGTTGTCAACCTGGGTTATAGACTAAGTGACAATCTAGTGGGGGTCACTTGGCAAGGAGCAATAGTGTGTGTGTGAGACTTGCCTGTGGGCAGAGATTTTCGCAGTCCATAGCCTGCACGGCGGCACTGAAGTGACCTCCGCTGTGCCGGTGCTGATGCGTGGGGTCCGAGCGCGCCCGCCCACTGGTGCTCGTGCCAGACGACCCTCCTGCAGAGCAGAGACCCAAACAGAAATGTTGAACATTTGAGACAGTTCCAATCTCCCTTAAGGCTCTGCACTACTGTACCTGAGCTGTTAGTTAATAATACACATTTTTATAATTTCATCATGTCTAATCAGGGGTTAAAAAAAGAAATTCCTTGGGAATCCCAGAGTGTGAGGGGCTAGAGCAAACAAAGTGAACACCCCGGGGGTTCCCCAGGATTGGACTGAGAGACATGAGTCAAAGGCCATGCTTCAAAGTGAACCCCCAGTTCTCCATGCAGCGTTACGGCTGCGCTGCTCTCCCTACCTGAGCTGGAGGAGGTGCTGGAGGTCGTTCCAGAGGACTGAGACTGCTCCAGCGCGGGGCTGGTGGACACACTGCTGCTCGTGTTGGTCCCCTCATCCGTGGTCTTCTTGAAGAAGCTGTGCTGCAGAGCATAGTAGGGCTGGATGCGGCTCTTGGGGTCGTAGTCCAGCATCCGAAGGATCAGGTCCTTGAACTTCAAGTAGTCAGCGACAGCGTGGCCAGACTCGCCCGCCCGCCGCCCCCCAGGACCCCCCGCCTCAACACCCAGGATGCTGTGCAGCTTCCGCGTGCCCGGCGGCTTATACTGAACATACACAGAACAGAGACTAAGGATATATACACTCACTATTGCAAAGGACAGTTATGACATCACAACAACATAATTGACAGAGCGATTTGTTGAACTCACCCTTTTGCCATCTTTGGTCTTCTTTGCACCCCACGTACTGTCAGACATCTTCTCAAAGAACTTCCTGGCCTTGGGCGCCTGGTCCAATATGTAATTGGGAGGAACACCCAGAACTTCCACTATTTTGTTCATTTGATCAATCTGAAAAATCAGGAAGCCACAATTAAGAATAATGTCTTACCCTCTTCGGCACTGTAACTGCGTTTTAAATTGCCTGTACCTCAGTATAGGAAAAAGGGACAAAGGTCTTACATGACATTTATCAACAATACAACAACTAAACTAGGTGAAAAGTGGAGTCCTGTCTCCTAGTGAAACGTTCAAAAGCACTACAGCTCCCTCTGTTGGTCTTTATTAGGTTCTCACCATCTATGCTCATCTTGACGAAGACAAAAACTGAAAATCTTTCTCACATGAGCACAATGACGCATCACAAGTCAGCATTATCTGACAAGTTATATTATCCTAAATAAAGACTGCATCTTTACATTCCATGAGTTCTACCTCATTGGCCCCACTGAAGAGGGGCTCTCCGGTGTGCATCTCCACCAGAATGCAGCCCAGGGACCACATGTCGATGGCCAGGTCGTAAGGCATGCCCAGCAGCACCTCTGGGGAGCGGTAGAAGCGACTCTGGATGTACTGGTAGATCTGAGGGGAAAGAAATGGGTCACGGCTGTTAGGACATGGCATTTTTGTTATCCTTTTATAGGAGGTCAACTATAAGGAAGACAGACGGCAGATTATCAGCAGAAATAAAGTTTGTTAGCTACAATGGTTGTTCCCTCAAGGTAAGAAGCGGATAACTGGTTGCACAATTTGGTACCATATGTGTAGGGTAAGCCATGTAATGTGCAACCCTTTCCAGAAAAATCTAAAAAAAAACTTTTGTTTTCTATCTTTCCACATCATACTCTACCAATCCATCTATCCAATAATAAATCAGTCCATTAAATTGAGAATCCATAGTGGGTCACAAGCATATCAGATTCTCAGCTTTGGTGTAAGACTTTTTATGTGGCATAAAATTCACCATATTAAACTACAGGAAAAACAAATACAAACTTCAGTGTCACATCCTCATTCACCTACCCTCTGTTAGTGATGGGGGGGGACCGATACAGTTACAAATCACAAAATTGTTTCGTACAATATTATATAGATACTTTGAATACAAGTATCCAAGTATTGTTTTTGCTAGGTAGCGTTCGCTAGCGCTAGTCGGCTGTACCTATGCAAAAACTCTATATAGCTTGCTCTCTATCTTATTTTTAAAATAGTGAGAAAACATGTTTCAGTATGAAGAAAAAACTACTTTTTTCATGCGCTCCCTTGTCTCTCTGCCGCAGACATACAGAGCATTCGGAAAGTATTCAGACCCCTTGACCTTTTCCACCTTTTGTTATGTTACAGCCTTATTCTAAAATGGATTAAATAAAAAAATTGTCCTCGTCAATCTACACACAATACCCCATAATGACAAAGCAAAAACAGATTTTTAGAATGTTTGGAAATGTATAACAAAATAAAACCTTATTTACATAAGTAGTCAGACCTTTTGCTATGAAACTCGAAATTGAGCTCAGGTGCATCCTGTTTCCATTGATCATCCTTGAGATGTTTCTACAACTTGGAGTCCACCTGTGGTAAATTCAATTGATTGGACATGATTTGGAAAGGCACACACCTGTATAGATAAGGCCCCACAGTTGACAGTGAATGTCAGAGCAAAAACCAAACCATGAGGTCGAAGGAATTATCCGTAGAGCTCTGAGGCAGGATTGTGTCGAGGCACAGATCTGGGAAAGGCTACCAAAAAATGTCTGCAGCATTGAAGGTCCCCAAGAACACAGTGGCCTCCATCATTATTATTATTATTATTATTATTATTCTTAAATGGAAGAAGTTTGGAACCACCAAGACTCTTCCTAGAGCTGGCCGCCCGGCCAAACTGAGCAATTGGGGGAGAAGGGCTTTGGTCAGGGAGGTGACCAAGAACCCAATGGTCACTCTGACAGAGCTCCAGAGTTCATCTGTGGAGATGGGAGAACCTTCCAGAAGGACAACCATCTGGGGGCGAAGGTTCACCTTCCAACAGGACAACGACCCTAAGCACACAGCCAAGACAACGCAGGAGTGGCTTCAGGACAAATCTCTGAATGTCCTTGAACGGCCCAGCCAGAGCCTGGACTTGAACCCGATCGAACATCTCTGGAGACCTGAAAATAGCTGTGTAGTGACGCTCCCCATCCAACCTGACAGAGCTTGAAGAGGATCTGCAGAGAAAAATGGGAGAAACTCCCCAAATACATTTACATTTTAGTCATTTAGCAGAGGCTCTTATCCAGAGCGACTTACAGTTAGTGAGTGCATACATTTATTTTCTCTTTTTTTTTTTTATACTGGCCCCCTGTGGGAATCGAACCCACAACCCTGGCGTTGCAAGCGCCATGCTCTACCAACTGAGCTACACAGGGTCCAAGCTTATACAGGTGTGCCAAGCTTGTAGCGTCATACCCAAGAAGACTCGAGGCTGTAATCGCTGCCAAAGGTGTTTCAACAAAGTACTGAGTAAAGGGTTTGAATACTTATGTAAATGTTATATTTCAGTTTTTTTTTTTTATATATAAATGTGCAAAACAAATTTAAAAACCTGTTTTTGCTTTGTCATTATGGGGTATTTTTTTATTTATTTTTTATTTTTTTATTTAATCCATTTTAGAATAAGGCCGTAACGTAACAAAATGTGGAAAAAGTCAAGGGGTCTGAATACTTTCCGAATGCACTGTATAGTGAGCTATATGTTTGGAACATCAAATCGCAATACCTATAGAATCATGAGAATTGCAATACATATCGTATCGGCACCTAAGTATCGCAAGGCCCCTGGCAATTCCCAGCCTTACCCTCTGTCCCAGCTGGCAGGAGCTGCCAAAGTCCACAATCTTGATGGCGCTCCTCTTGGGGTTGCACAGCAGGATGTTCTCGGGCTTCAGGTCACAGTGGATGATGCTGAGCTCGGGCGTGGCCAGGAACAACAGCGCTGTGCACATTTGCTGGGCAAACTTGCGTGTGAGGTTGAGTGAGACGCCACGGAAGTTGGTGTTCCGCAGCAGGTCGTACAGGTTGTAGGAGAGCATCTCAAACACCAAGCACAGGTGGCTCCGGAACATGAAGTGGCGCTTAAGGTGAACTGGAGAGAGAGTGAGGTTGATATTGCATGATACACTAATGATGTTAACGTATTGGATACTCGTCATTGACTAGCGCATGTTAATGGGCTGGTTTCCTGGACACAGATTAAGCCTCATCCTGGAGTAAAAAGCATTTTCAATTGAGCTTCTCCAAAAAATTTACATTTTAGTCATTTAGCAGATGCTCTTATCCAAAGCGACTTACAATAGTGAGTGCATACATTTTAATACTTATTTCGTACTGGTCCCCCGTAGGAATCGAACCCACAACCTTGGCGCTTGCTGGCTATGCTCTACCAACTTAGCTACACAGGACCGCCAGATGTATCTATCAAGTAGATGCCGCACTTTCATCAAGATGTTTTGGGGTCTTTCTGGTATTACTATAGTAAAGACTCCATCACAAAGTTGAACAGAGGTCAAGTGTATGTACAGTGGGGGGAAAAAGTATTTAGTCAGCCACCAATTGTGCAAGTTCTCCAACTTAAAAAGATGAGAGAGGCCTGTAATTTTCATCATAGGTACACGTTAACTATGACAGACAAAATGAGAAAAAAAAATCCAGATAATCACATTGTAGGATTTTTAATGAATTTATTTGCAAATTATGGTGGAAAACAAGTATTTGGTCAATAACAAAAGTTTCTCAATACTTTGTTATATACCCTTTGTTGGCAATGACACAGGTCAAACGTTTTCTGTAAGTCTTCACAAGGTTTTCACACACTGTTGCTGGTATTTTGGCCCATTCCTCCATGCAGATCTCCTCTAGAGCAGTGATGTTTTGGGGCTGTCGCTGGGCAACACAGACTTTCAACTCCCTCCAAAGATTTTCTATGGGGTTGAGATCTGGAGACTGGCTAGGCCACTCCAGGACCTTGTAATGCTTCTTACGAAGCCACTCCTTCGTTGCCCGGGCGGTGTGTTTGGGATCATTGTCATGCTGAAAGACCCAGCCACGTTTCATCTTCAATGCCCTTGCTGATGGAAGGAGGTTTTCACTCAAAATCTCACGATACATGGCCCCATTCATTCTTTCCTTTACACCAGGGTTCTTCAATCCTGGTCCTGGAGGGCCGAAACACTTCTGTTTTTTATTTCTACCTGGTAGTTAATTGCACTCACCTGGTTTTCCCAGGTCTGAATTAGCCCCTGATTAGAAGGAGAGGATGAAAAACAGAGGTGTTTCGGCCCTCCAGGACCAGGATTGAAGAACCCTGCTTTACACGGATCAGTCGTCCTGGTCCCTTTGCAGAAAAACAGCCCCAAAGCATCCACCCCCATGCTTCACAGTAGGTATGGTGTTCTTTGGATGCAACTCAGCATTCTTTGTCCTCCAAACACGACGAGTTGAGTTTTTACCAAAAAGTTCTATTTTGGTTTCATCTGACCATATGACATTCTCCCAATCCTCTTCTGGATCATCCAAATGCACTCTAGCAAACTTCAGACGGGCCTGGACATGTACTGGCTTAAGCAGGGGGACACGTCTGGCACTGCAGGATTTGAGTCCCTGGCGGCGTAGTTTGAGTCCCTGGTGTGTTACTGATGGTAGGCTTTGTTACTTTAGTCCCAGCTCTCTGCAGGTCATTCACTAGGTCCCCCCGTGTGGTTCTGGGATTTTTGCTCACCGTTCTTGTGATCATTTTGACCCCACGGGGTGAGATCTTGCGTGGAGCCCCAGATCGAGGGAGATTATCAGTGGTCTTGTATGTCTTCCATTTCCTAATAATTGCTCCCACAGTTGATTTCTTCAAACCAAGCTGCTTACCTATTGCAGATTCAGTCTTCCCAGCCTGGTGCAGGTCTACAATTTTGTTTCTGGTGTCCTTTGACAGCTCTTTGGTCTTGGCCATAGTGGAGTTTAGAGTGTGACTGTTTGAGGTTGTGGACAGGTGTCTTTTATACTGATAACAAGTTCAAACAGGTGCCATTAATACAGGTAACGAGTGGAGGACAGAGGAGCCTCTTAAAGAAGAAGTTACAGGTCTGTATGAGCCAGAAATCTTGCTTGTTTGTAGGTGACCAAATACTTATTTTCCACCATCATTTGCAAATAAATTCATTAAAAATCCTACAATGTGATTTTCTGGAATTTTTCTCTCTCAATTTGTCTGTCATAGTTGACGTGTACCTATGATGAAAATTACAGGCCTCTCTCATCTTTTTAAGTGGGAGAACTTGCACAATTGGTGGCTGACTAAATACTTTTTTTCCCCACTGTATGTATGCATGCATGCATGTATGTATGTGAGAGTGAGAGCGCGAGCTAGCGAGGTGTATAGGGAAAAAGGAGAATCTGGCTGTACCTATGTAGTACTTCATCTCCGTGTCATGTTTGTTCATGAGCTCGAGGAGCCGCACTTCAATCTGGGCTTGATTTAGAAAAGCCTTCTTGTTCTTGATGATCTTAATTGCCACCCACTCCTGCTCAACACGGTCATATGCTTTTACAACCTGGAGAGAGACAAGGCCAAACACAAATCATCGTAAACACAATGAGCCAGGCGGGAACACATGCACTAAACAGGGGGGTGGGGCTCTGATCTATTACAGCCTCTTCAGTCACACACACTTCTGCTGGCTCTCTGCTGAATAACCGTGTAACTGACGGTTATAGATGAAGACAGTCATGAAAATAAAATAACCGGCCTACATTCATTTTAGGATTTTTAAAATGTTTTCTTTATTTTCATGTAAATAAACTTTACCTAATAGAGGGAGTGTTTACTAATGATTATAAGCAATTGTTTTGCTAACTTAGTCTGTCTATTAAACATTCTACAGCTTCTTTCCAACTGTCCTTTGATGCTAACGTGCTAATGTGTCAAATGGAAAATGCGCTTATCTTCTCCAACATGCCATGGTATAATTTGATACGGAATCTTTCCTTAATATGTAGACTAATCAACGCTGATCAGTCCCGGTCCTGGCCGATATGCCGCCCTAGACGAGACACCAAAAAATTGCCGCCCTCCTAACCCTGCAAAGTAGAATAGTAGTAGCCTAGGCTATACAGTATCAGCCCGCAATACACTTTTATGAATGTGGTAGCCTACCGTTTGTAAAACAGGCAATTTACCGTTAATCCTTGTCATGTATTAATTACAGTAATTTACACTTCTAATTTTCGGAGTAGAAACATTGTTTGCAGAGTTCATAACCGGCTACACTTGTGAGAAACAAGTTTTGGTTTATTTCATACCATCATTTACACGCTCTGTCCTGTTAATGTTGACAGAGCGCGCGTGCCTGAGCACAAATAGAAGTACCTTGCCTGCTTCTCGCAAATATCAAAATGTAGGAAAGTGCCCAGCTGGGTTTCTCAGTCATTTTTTCTTCACCTCACACTGTAAGTCAACAAAGTATACAGTTGAAGTCAGAAGTTTACATACACTTAGGCTGGTCATGGCTCACATCAACAGCATTATCCCAGAAACCCTAGACCCACTCCAATTTGCATACCGCCCCAACAGATCCACAGATGATGCAATCTCTATTGCACTCCACACTGCCCTTTCCCACCTGGACAAGAGGAACACCTACGTGAGAATGCTATTCATTGACTACAGCTCAGCATTCAACACCATAGTGCCCTCTAAGCTCATCACTAAGCTAAGGATCCTGGGACTAAACACCTCCCTCTGCAACTGGATCCTGGACTTCCTGACGGGCTGCCCCCAGGTGGTAAGGGTAGGTAACAACACATCTGCCACACTGATCCTCAACACGGGGGCCCCTCAGGGGTGCGTGCTCAGTCCCCTCCTGTACTCTCTGTTCACCCATGACTGCATGGCCAGGCACGACTCCAACACCATCATTAAGTTTGCAGACGACACAACAGTGGTAGGCCTGATCACCGACAACGATGAGACAGCCTATAGGGAGGAGGTCAGAGACCTGGCCGTGTGGTGCCAGGACAACAACCTCTCCCTCAACGTGACCAAGACAAAGGAGATGATTGTGGACTACAGGAAAAAAAAAGAGGACTGAGCACGCCCCCATTCTCATCGACGGGGCTGTAGTGGAACAGGTTGAGAGCTTCAAGTTCCTTGGTGTCCACATCCCCAACGAACTATCATGGTCCAAACACACCAAGACAGTCGTGAAGAGGGCACGACAAAGCCTATTCCCCCTCAGGAGACTGAAAAGATTTGGCATGGGTCCTCAGATCCTCAAAAAATTATACAGCTGCACCATCGAGAGCATCCTGACTGGTTG
The DNA here is from genome assembly GCF_020615455.1 of Coregonus clupeaformis. Taxonomy (NCBI): domain Eukaryota; kingdom Metazoa; phylum Chordata; class Actinopteri; order Salmoniformes; family Salmonidae; genus Coregonus; species Coregonus clupeaformis. Next base: position 16,886,714 of record NC_059204.1, on the reverse strand, counting down.
CATCACCGCCTGGTATGGCAACTGCTTGGCCTCCGACCGCAAGGCACTACAGAGGGTAGTGCGTACGGCCCAGTACATCACTGGGGCCAAGCTTCCTGCCATCCAGGACCTCTATACCAGGCGGTGTCAGAGGAAGGCCCTCAAAATTGTCAAAGACTCCAGCCACCCTAGTCATAGACTGTTCTCCCTGCTACCGCACGGCAAGCGGTACCGGAGTGCCAAGTCTAGGTCCAAAAGACTTCTCAACAGCTTTTACCCCCAAGCCATAAGACTCCTGAACACCTAATCATGGCTACCCGGACTATTTGCACTGCCCCCCCACCCCATCATTTTTACGCTGCTGCTACTCTGTTAATTATTTATGCATAGTCACTTTAACTCTACCCACATGTACATATTACTTCAACTATCTCAACTAGCCGGTGCCCCCGCACATTGACTCTGCACCGGTACCCCCCTGTATATATAGCCTCCCTACTGTTATTTTATTTTATTTCTGCTCTTTTTTCCTCAACACTTTTTTTGTTGTTGTTTTATTTTTACTTTTTTTGTTAAAATAAATGCACTGTTGGTTAAGGGCTGTAAGTAAGCATTTCACTGTAATGTCTGCACCTGTTGTATTCGGCGCATGTGACCAATAACATTTGATTTGATTTGATTTGACTTAGGTTGGAGTCATTAAAACTAGTTTTTCAACCACTCCACAAATTTCTTGTTAACAAACTATAGTTTTGGCAAGTCGGTTAGGACATCTAATTTGTGCATGACACAAGTCCTTTTTCCAACAATTGTTTACAGACAGATTATTTCACTTATAATTCACTGTTTCACAATTCCAGTGTACATACACTAAGTTGACTGTGCCTTTAAACAGCTTGGAAAATTCCAGAAAATGATGTAATGGCTTAAGAAGCTTCTGATAGGCTAATTGACATCATTTGAGTCAATTGGAGGTGTACCTTTGGATGTATTTCAAGGCCTACCTTCAAACTCAGTGCATCTTTGCTTGACATCATGGGAAAATCAAAAGAAATCAGCCAAGACCTCAGAAAAAAAATTTGTAGACCCCCAGAAGTCTGGTTCATCCTTGGGAGCAATTTCCAAACGCCTGAAGGTACCACGTTCATCTGTACAAACAATAGTACGCATGTATAAACACCATGGGACCACGCAGAAGTCATACCGCTCAGGAAGGAGACGAGTTCTGTCTTCTATAGATGAACGTACTTTGGTGCGAAAAGTGCAAATCAATCCCAGAACAACAGCAAAGGACCTTGTGAAGATGCTGGGGGAAACAGGTACAAAAGTATCTATATCCACAGTAAAACTAGTCCTATAAATCGGCATAACCTGAAAGGCCGCTTAGCAAGGAAGAAGCCACTGCTCCAAAACCGCCATAAAAAAGCCAGACTACGGTTTGCAACAGCACATGGGGACAAAGATCGTACTTTTTGGAGAAATGTCCTCTGGTCTGATTAAACAAAAATAGAACTGTTTGGCAATAATGACCATCGTTATGGTTGGAGGAAAAAGGTGGATGCTTGCAAGCCAAAGAACACCATCCCAACCGTGAAGCACAGGGGTGACAGCATCATGCTGTGGGGGTGCTTTGCCGCAGGAGGGACTGGTGCACTTCACAAAATAGATGGGAGGAAGGAAAATGATGTGGATATATTGAAGCAACATCTCAAGACATCAGTCAGGAAGTTAAAGCTTGGTCGCAAATGGGTCTTCCAAATGGACAATGACCCCAAGCATACTTCCAAAGTTGTGGCAAAATGGCTTAAGGACAACAAAGTCAAGGTATTGGAGTGGCCATCACAAAGCCCTGACCTCAATCCTATTGAACATTTGTGGGCAGAACTGAAAAGGCATGTGCGAGCAAGGAGGCCTACAAACCTGACTCAGTTACATCAGCTCTGTCAGGAGGAATGGGCCAAAATTCACCCAACTTATTGTGGGAAGCTTGTGGAAGGCTACCCGAAACGTTTGACCCAAGTTACACAATTTAAAGGCAATGCTACCAAATACTAATTGAGTGTATGTAAACTTCTGACCCACTGGGAATGTGATGAAATAAATAAAAGCTGAAATAAAATCAATCATTCTCTCTACTATTATTCTGACATGTCACATTCTTAAAATAAAGTGGTGATCATAACTGACCTAAGACAGGGAATTTTTTACTAGGATTAAATGTAAGGAATTGTGAAAAACTGAGTTTAAATGTATTTGGCTAAGGTGTATGTAAACTTCCGACTTCAACTGTACATAGGCGTACAGAGGCCCATTATCAGCAACCATCATTCCTGTGTTCCAATGGCACATTGTGTTTCTAATCCAAGTTGATCATTTTAAAAAGGCTAATTGATCATTAGAAAACCCTTTTGCAATTATGTTAGCACAGCTGAAAACTGTTGTGCTGATTAAAGAAGCAATAAAACTGGCCTTCTTGAGACTAGTTGAGTATCTGGAGCATCAGCAATTGTTGGTTCGATTACAGGCTCAAAATGGCCAGACACAAAGAACTTTCTTCTGAAACTCGTCAGTCTATTCTTGTTCTGAGAAATGAAATCTATTCCATGCGAGAAATTGCCAAGAAACTGCAGATCGCGTACAACGCTGTGTACTACTCCCTTCACAGAACAGCGCAAACTGGCTTTAACCAGAATAGAAAGAGGAGTGGGAGGGCCCGGTGCACAACTGAGCAAGAGGACAAATAGATTAGAGTGTCTAGATTGAGAAACAGGTGCCTCACAGGTCCTCAACTGGCAGCTTCATTAAATAGTACCCGCAAAACACCAGTCTCAACATCAACAGTGAAGAGGCGACTCCGGGATGCTGACCTTCTAGGCAGAGTTGCAAAGAAAAAGCCATATCTCAGACTGGCCAATAAAAAGAAAAGATTAAGAGGGGCAAAAGAACACAGACACTGAACAGAGGAAGATTGGAAAAAAGTGTTATGGACAGACAAATCGAAGTTTGAGGTGTTCGGATCATGGTGGAGGCAATGTGATGGTCTGGGCTTGCTTTGGTGGTGGTAAAGTGGGAGATTTGTACAGGATGAAAGGGATCTTGAAGAAGGAAGGCTATCACTCCATTTTGCAATGCCATGCCATACCCTGTGGACAGCGCTTGATTGGAGCCAATTTCCTCCTACAACAGGACAATGACCCAAAGCACAGCTCCAAACTATGCAATAACTATTTAGGGAAGAAGCAGTCAGCTGGTATTCGGTCTATAATGGAGTGGCCAGCACAGTCACCGGATATCAACCCTATTGAGCTGTTGTGGGAGCAGTTTGACCGTATGGTACGTAAGAAGTGCCCATCAAGCCAATCCAACTTGTGGGAGGTGCTTCAGGAAGCATGGGGTGAAATCTCTTCAGATTACCTCAACAAATTGACAACTAGAATGCCAAAGGTCTGCAAGGCTGTAATTGCTGCAAATGGAGGATTCTTTGAAAGCAAAGTTTGAAGGACAATTATTATTTAAATTAAAAATCATTATTTCTAACCTTTTCTATTCATTTTGCTATATTTCTTATTCAAACTAATTTCATGTATGTTTTCATGACCCCAAACTTTTGAACGGTAGTGTACATGTCAGGTCAATCTTAACGACCATGTCTAACCCTTTAAAAGGCCTGGTGGTGGTTGAAACAATACCAGGTGAGCTTCTGCAAAATGGTAACTGCGCCACTGGTGGTTGACAATACATGCATGTCATCATGTGACTCACTTGTCCAAACGAGCCTTTGCCTATCAAGGAGTCAATCTCGTAGCGGTCCATCCATTTCTCCCCGTTTTTTACGATGTAATCGTAGTTGTCGTCATCATAGCCGTCGTTGAAGATCTTCCTCTCTTTCTTGTGACTGGAGTTGTCGCCCTGGCCCTGTTGGTGTCTCCGCTTCTTTTTTGCATAGTATACCTGCCAACAAAAAGGTGTTGTTACTAGATTACCCATCAGGTAGGTGGCACACGGAGCCTGGGAGGTGGTTGCTAAAAGGTAGGCCCTGACCACCACTGTGCAGTACAAGCTGAGATTGCATGGGATGTTGTCACTATTGCGATTCAAATCTTCAAGTGATCAGTGCAGGCCTTGAGCGACCAGAGTTCCAGGTACAGGTGTAGTGTGTGGTGGAGGGAGAGTGGTGGAACTTACCTCGTTGATGCATTTGTAGGTTTTGATCAGGTCAATAGAGAGCTTCCTCAGGGGAGCCGAGGACGGGTCGCGAAAGCACTGGGGCATGCGCCTCTGTAACATGACAACATCAGGGGTCACCTTAAAACAGACGCACCAAACACAGAGAACATCACCGTTTCAGAAACACACACTCACCTTGTTTCTCATCAAATCAATTAATCAAGTGAATCTGTTGTTTATGTGGCAAATGTTGCTATTCATGACAAATTATTTAAAAGAACAGAACAGTGTCCCACAGGGATCGATTATTGGTTTGGTTCTTTTCACATTAACAATATTGGTTTATAAAAAATTACATGGACAAACAAAATGCACTTGTATGCAGATGACACTGTGGTGTATGCTATTGCCCCCACAGCTGACCAGGCTCTGTCAGAGCTTCAATCTGCCTGTATTGCCCTGCAGAAAGCCTTTCTTGTACTGAAATTGGCACTTAATGCAGGTAAAACCAAGTGTTATTAAGTGTGTAAAACCATGTTATTTTCCAAATCAGGAAAAAATGTATCTGATGTATACATACTTTGGATGGTGTCCTCATTGATTGTGTCGCCACTTATAAATATCTGAGCATCTGGATTGACGAAAAGCTATCTTTCAAAAATAATGTTGATGAGTTAGTTTAGAAAATAAGATTTAAAATAGGCGTCTTCTATAGAAACAGGTCCTCTCTTTCGTTAAATAACATGAAGGAAGAAAAAAAAACACCCCGTAAGCACTCACTTGTCATCATGAAGTGCTTTGAGAGACTAGTTAAGGATCATATCACCTCCACCTTACCCGACACCCTAGACCCACTACAACTTGCATACCGCCCCAACAGATCCACGGATGACGCAATCTCCATCGTACTGCACACTGCCCTATCCCATCTGGACAAGAGGAATACCTATGTAAGAACGCAGTTCATCGACTACAGCTCAGCCTTCAACACCATAGTGCTCGCCAAGCTCATCACTAAACTTAGGGCCCTGGGTCTGAACCCCGCCCTGTGCAACTGGGTCCTGGACGGGCCGACCCCAGGTGGTGAAGGTAAGCAACAACACCTCCGCTACACAGATCCTCAACATGGGGGCCCCACATGGGTGCCTGCTCAGCCCACTCCTGTACTCCCATGACTTTGTGGCCCTGCATGTCTCCAACTCAATCATCAAGTTTGCAGACGACACAACAGTGGTAGGACTGATTACCAACAACGACGAAACAGGCTACAGGGAGGTGGTGTGTTGGTGTGAGCCCTGGCGGAGTGGTGCCAGGAAAATAACCTCTCCCTCAACAAAACAAAGGAGCTAATCGTGGACTTCAGAAGACAGCAGAGGGAGCGCGCCCCCATCCACAGGGCCGCAGTGGAGAGAGTGAAAAGCTTAATATTCCTCGGCATGCGCATCACTGACAACCTGAAATGGTCCAGCCACACAGACAATGTGGTGAAGAAGGCGCAACAGCGCCTCTTCAACCTCAGGATGCTGAAAAAATTATTCTTGGCCCCCCCAAGACCCTCACAAACTTCTACAGATGCATGTCCCTAATGTTTTGTACACTCTGTGTATATACTGTATTCTAGTCAAGGCTCATCCTATACAACTACCGCTGTACACACCTTTTCTATTCATATACTGTCCATAAGATCTATACACAACATCATATACACCGAGTTTACCAAACATTAGGAACACCGAGTATACCAAACATTAGGAACACCTTCCCCCCGCCTCAATTCATCGGGGCATGGACTCTAGAAGGTGTCGAAAGCTTCCACAGGGATGCTGGCCCATGTTGACTCCAATGTTTCCCACAGTTGTGTCAAGTTGGCTGGATGTCCTTTGGGTGGTGGACCATTCTTGATACACACAGGAAACTGTTGAGTGTGGGAAACTGTTGAGCGTGAAAACCCCAGCAGTGTTGCAGTTCTTGACAAAAACCAGTGCACCTGGCACCTACTACCATACCCCGTTCAAAAGTCACTTAAATCTTGTCTTGCCCATTCATCCTCTGAATGGCACACATACACAGTCCATGTTTCAAGGCTTAAAAATCCTTCTTTAACCCGTCTCCTCCCCTTCATCTACACTGATTGAAGTGGATTTAACAAGTGACATCAATAATATATCATAACTCATCTGGATTCACCGGGTCAGTCTGTCATGGAAAGAGCAGGTATTCTTAATGTTTTGTACACTCAGTGTACATATACAGTACCAGTCAAAGGTTTGGACACACCTACTCATTCAAGGGTTTTTCTGTATTTTTACAGTGTAGAATAATAGTGAAGACATCAAAACTATGAAATAACACATGGAATCATGTAGTAACCAAAACATTGTTAAACAAATCAAAATATATTTACATTTGAGATGCTTCAAATAGCCACCCTTTGCCTTGATGACAGCTTTGCACACTCCTGTCATTCTCTCAACCAGCTTCACCTGGAATGCTTTTCCAACAGTCTTGAAGGAGTTCCCACATATGCTGAGCACTTGTTGGCTGCGTTTCCTTCACTCTGCCGTCCGACTCATCCCAAACCTTCTCAATTGGGTTGAGGTCGGGGGATTGTGGAAGCCAAGTCATCTGATGCAACACTCCATCACGCTCCTTCTTGGTAAAATAGCCATTACACAGCCTGGAGGTGTGTTGGGTCATTGTCCTGTTGAAAAACAAATGATAGTCCCACTAAGCCCAAACCAGATGGGATGGCGTATCGCTGCAGAATGCTGTGGTAGCCATGCTGTTTAAGTGTGCCTTGAATTCTAAATAAATCACAGACAGTGTCACCAGCAAAGCACCCCCACATCATAATACCTCCTCCTCCATGCTTCACGGTGGGAACTACACATGCGGAGATCAACCGTTCACCCACACCGCGTCTCACAAAGACACGGCGGTTGGACCCAAAAATCTCCAATTTGAACTCCAGACCAAAGGACATTTCCACCAGTCTAATGTCCACTGCTCGTGTTTCTTGGCCCAAGCAGGTCTCTTCTTCTTATTGGTGTCCTTTAGTAGTGGTTTCTTTGCAGCAATTCAAACATGAAGGCCTGATTCACACAGTCTCCTCTGAACAGTTGATGTTGAGATGTGTGTTACTTGAACTATGTGAAGCATTTATTTGGGCTGCAATTTCTGAGGCTGGTAACTCTAATGAACTTATCCTCTGCAACAGAGGTAACTCTGGGTCTTCCATTCCTGTGGCGGTCCTCATGAGAGCCAGTTTCATCATAGCGCTTGATGGTTTTTGCGACTGCACTTGAAGAAACGTTTAAAGGTTCTTCTTTCCGGATTGACTGACCTTCATGTCTTAAATTAATGATGGACTGTCGTTTCTCTTTGCTTATTTGAGCTGTTCTTGCCATAATATGGACTTGGTCTTTTACCAAATAGGGCCATCTTCTGTATACCCCCCCCCACCTTGTCACAACACAACTGATTGGCTCAAATGCATTAAGGAGGAAAGAAATTCCACAAATAAACTTTTAAGAAGGCACACCTGTTAATTGAAATGCATTCCAGGTGACTACCTCATGAAGCTGGTTGAGAGAATGCCAAGAGTGTGCAAAGCTGTCATCAAGGCAAAGGGTGGCTATTTGAAGAATCCAAATATAAAATATTTAGATTTGTTTAACACTTTTCTGGTTCCTACATGATTCCATGTGTGTTATTTCATAGTTTTGATGTCTTCACTAGTATTCTACAATGTAATTATTTATTTTTTAAGATAGAAAAACCCTTGAATGAGTAGGTGTGTCCAAACTTATGACTGGTAGTGTACATTTATTTTCCGGACTCTGACATTCTAATATTTCTTCCTTTCTTTGCGTGTATTGTTTTATATCGTCAGCTATTACTGCACTGACTCTCTATCATGTAGGGAACTCAGTTGTGGATCTAAATTTGAGCTTTGATGAGGGCCTGATATCCGAAACACACACATGGGCAGCAGCCACTGTACACTGAAGTCATGGGTGTGTTTGACAGCACCCTGCAGTTTATTTTGGAAATAGCCGTGACTGTCGTCAGTAATAAAAGTGAGAAATTACCCTGTTTATTATTAGTCCACTGTCCTGGACACGCTGGCCGTAATGTTGCCTGTACAGTAAGAATAACCCCGGTGTTCACGACGGGGTCGGGATATATTTTGAGAAGTGCCTTTTACCAGGAAAGGAAAGGCGGCCAGCAAGCAGTGTTGTGTAAGGGAGGCACGGGCCGCAGGGCTTGGGGTTAGTACCACTTTGTGTGCGAGTGTGTTTTGGTGTATGTGTAAGGTTTTGGTTTGTGTGTGTATTTATGTCAATGCATGTGAGTATGAGTGTATGATTGTGTGTGTAGCTGTAGCTAGCGTACCTGGCTGGCGATAGACTGCTGCGCCTGCTCGCTGTAGTGCAGAGCCGGCACAGACGGGTCAGTAGTCTGCTGGTGCTGCTCACTGTACTGCTGGTGTGAATGGGGCATGGGAGCAGCCATCTGAAGCCCAGCAGAGTGGAACGAAAACAAGGGAGCAAGCTGGACAGATGAAGGTTTGCATGCTGAAGTCTCTCCTCCTGAAAGAGAGGGACATGTCAGCTTCTGATCGACACACATTCAATAGGTTCTCACAAGGCCCCATTCTCAGTCATCATACTGGGGGCCAGTATGAAAAATAAAAAAATAATGTATGCACTCACTAACTCTGGATAAGAGCGTCTGCTAAATGACAAAAATGTAATGTAAAATGTGAACCCTTGCTACTGTGTTCCTTTACATAAATGCTAACTTAAGAAATTATGTAATTGTGGTTTGAATAAATCACCGCGTTTGTACAGTGAGGGAAAAAAGTATTTGATCCCCTGCTGATTTTGTATGTTTGCCCACTGACAAAGAAATGACCAGTCTATAATTTTAATGGTAGATTTATTTGAACAGTGAGAGACAGAATAAAAACAAAAAAATCCAGAAAAACGCATGTCAAAAATGTTATAAATTGATTTTTCATTTTAATGAGGGAAATAAGTATTTGACCCCCTCAATCAGAAAGATTTCTGGCTCCCAGGTGTCTTTTATACAGGTAACGAGCTGAGATTAGGAGCATACGCGAGTGCTCCTAATCTCAGCTCGTTACCTGTATAAAAAGACACCTGTCCACAGAAGCAATCAATCAGATTCCAAACTCTCCACCATGGCCAAGACCAAAGAGCTCTCCAAGGATGTCAGGGACAAGATTGTAGACCTACACAAGGCTGTAATGGGCTACAAGACCATCGCCAAGCAGCTTGGTGAGAAGGTGACAACAGTTGGTGCGATTATTCGCAAATGGAAGAAACACAAAAGAACTGTCAATCTCCCTCGGCCTGGGGCTCCATGCAAGATCTCACCTCGTGGAGTTGCAATGATCATGAGAACTGTGAGGAATCAGCCCAGAACTACACAGGAGGATCTTGTCAATGATCTCAAGGCAGCTGGGACCATAGTCAACAAGAAAACAATTGGTAACACACTACGCCGTGAAGGACTGAAATCCTGCAGCACCCGCAGGGTCCCCCTGCTCAAGAAAGCACATATACATGCCCGTCTGAAGTTTGCCAATGAACATCTGAATGATTCAGAGGAGAACTGGGTGAAAGTGTTGTGGTCAGATGAGACCAAAATCGAGCTCTTTGGCATCAACTCAACTCGCCGTGTTTGGAGGAGGAGGAATGCTGCCTATGACCCCAAGAACACCATCCCCACCGTCAAACATGGAGGTGGAAACATTATGCTTTGGGGGTGTTTTTCTGCTAAGGGGACAGGACAACTTCACCGCATCAAAGGGACGATGGACGGGGCCATGTACCGTCAAATCTTGGGTGAGAACCTCCTTCCCTCAGCCAGGGCATTGAAAATGGGTCTTGGATGGGTATTCCAGCATGACCATGACCCAAAACACACAGCCAAGGCAACAAAGGAGTGGCTCAAGAAGAAGCACATTAAGGTCCTGGAGTGGCCTAGCCAGTCTCCAGACCTTAATCCCATAGAAAATCTGTGGAGGGAGCTGAAGGTTCTAGTTGCCAAACGTCAGGCTCGAAACCTTAATGACTTGGAGAAGATCTGCAAAGAGGAGTGGGACAAATTCCCTCCTGAGATGTGTGCAAACCTGGTGGCCAACTACAAGAAACGTCTGACTTCTGTGATTGCCAACAAGGGTTTTGCCACCAAGTACTAAATCATGTTTTGCAGAGGGGTCAAATACTTATTTCCCTCATTAAAATGCAAATCAATTTATACAATTTTTGACATGCGTTTTTCTGGATTTTTTTGTTGTTATTCTGTCTCTCACTGTTCAAATAAACCTACCATTAAAATTATAGACTGATCATTTCTTTGTCAGTGGGCAAACGTACAAAATCAGCAGGGAATCAAATACTTTTTTCCCCTCACTGTATATCAGAGCAAGTCTTGCCATCATTCTTTTACCAGTGATTATTCCATTTACCATCAATCACTTCCCATTTCCCATAAAGCTGTAGCAATTTTGGAAGACTGCATCCTACACATGACCCAAATTGTATACACAAAAACAAGCGCCACCATAACCTTACCAACAAGAAAAAAAGCTACCAAAAGGACCATGTAAGGGAGATTATTTAATGCCTGCACACTACTAGAATATTTAATCACATCCCTGCATTATGGCCAGAAATAAGAAAGCATGGCGTGTTCACCAGATTTTAAGTTAATAATTGATTAGGAAAACTATTACAAAAGACCCAAAGCAATAGCTGCAACATTATTCATTGGGCAGAAAAGAAGCACAACAATGTCAAATGCCATGCTGTGCAATAAATTGAGACATGGGGCTATGAAAATAGGTTGAAAAATATGTTCTTCTTTAACCCCTCAAATAGCCTTCTTTACACACTACACTATCATATTCACACAAAGATTAGCAGCATACCGCAAATGTTAGATTTTTCCACAAATGTTAATAACAAACACCTTTTAGCATTATGACATACAGTAGGCCTTAATGTAACTCAACTACAGAAGAGGCTGATTAAAGAAAAGCAGAAGCAAAGTGCTCCAGGGGAAGAAAGTACAAAGTCAGTCCCAAACAGCTAGCTGACCATTGCCATTGCATTTAAAATGTCAACGAACTGTGAATGAATGATGACACATTTTGGGTCTTCCTTCTACGGTACCATGACCCTCGGCTGGACTCATGGCCTATGAGACCTTTGAAGGAAACATAATATTCCAGGGAATATTCTAATGTGGTGTGCTCATTGTATCCTTCCACCATACAAAATAGCACGGACAAAAGCCAGTTGATAGTTCTGAGATTCTGAAGTTGCTAGCCAAATGGGCTGGTTGTTCTTTCTATCCATTCTATTTGCAATGGTTGATATGCTAAATTCATTAGCATGTAGCTATGCAGGCTAGCTACACTACATTACCAAAGGTATGTTGACACCTGCTCGTCGAACCCATCATTAGAAATTCATGGGCATTAATGTGGAGTTGGTCCCACCATTGATGCCATAAAAGCCTGCACCCTTCTGGAAAGGCTTTCCACTAGATGTTGGAACATTGCTGCAGGCACTTGCTTCCATTCAGCCACAAAAGCATTAGTGAGGTAGGGCACTGATGTTGGCCGATTAGGCCTGGCTCGCAGTCGGCGTTCCATTGAATCCCAAAGGTGTTGATGGGGTTGAGGTCAGGGCTCTGTGCAGGCCAGTCAAGTTATTCCACACCAATCTCGACAAACCATTTCTGTATGGACCTCGCTTTGTGCATGGGGGCATTGTCATGCTGAAACAGGAAAGGGCCTTCCCCAAACTGTTGCCACAAAGTTGGAAGCACAGAATTGTGTAGAATGTCATTGTACGCTGTAGCGTTAAGATTTCCCTTCACTAGAACTAAGGGGCCTAGCCCAAACCATGATAAAACAACCCCAGACCATTATTCCTCCTCCACTAAACTTTACAGTTGGCACTATGCATTGGGGAAGATAGCATTCTCCTGGCATCCGCCAAACCCAGATTGGTCTGTCGGACTGCCAGATGGTGAAGCGTGATTCATCACTCCAGAGAACGCGTTTCCACTGCTCCAGAATCCAATGGCGGTGAGATTTACGCCACTCCAGCCGACGCTTGGCATTGCGCATGGTGATCTTAGGCTTGTGTGCGGCTGCTCGGCCATGGAAACCCATTTCATGAAGCTCCTGACTAATAGTTATTGTGCTGATGTTCCTTCCAGAGGCAGTTTGGAACTCGGTAGTGAGTGTTGCAACCGAGGACAGACGATTTTTACGGGCTACGTGATTCAGCGGTACAGTTGACTGAGGCAGCTCTAGCAGGGCAGAAATTTGACGAACTGACTTGTTGGAAAGGTGCCATCCTATGACAGTGCCACGTTGAAAGTCACTGAGCTCTTTAGTAAGGCCATTCTATTGGCAATGTTTGTCTATCGAGAATGCATGGTTGTGTGCTCGATTCTATACACCTGTCAGCAACTGGTGTGGCTGAAATAGCCGAATCCACTAATTTGAAGGGGTGTCCACATTCTTTTGTATATATAGTGTACTTATCCTTTGCTAGCTAGCCAACTAAAGTGAACAATCACATCAAGCAGCTAAAATGACAGCAAACTGTGCACTTTCGTTTGTTTTACCTTTCTTTATATTGCAATTTCTTTGCATATAGACATGATAATGATCTTGATAAATGAATTTCGCTTGGCTCAGAGACGCTGTCAGTCTCGTCACGTTCATATGCACTTTTGGGCTTGGTGGGCCAAAATATAATCTGAGTGGGGGGCCGCGGGTCAAACAAATAGACTATCTATTTAGAAATTGGAAAGGTAAACAATAGCTTTTTAGTAAGCAGTCGTAGAATCACACTTCAAACAATCAAATTGTAGCCATATAACTTGACACAACACATTCTGACCAGTATTATTAAATACTTATTTTAAAGAATTACCCACTGTGGAACAGAAATCGCAACCAACTTTCTATAGAGAGCAATACAAATGGCGTCTATTTGCAGGCATAAACGCCAAAAATAAGGTCTGTGTAGGTCTGGTAAACACAGGCTTAGGAGATCTTAAGTTTTGTTCTATAAGATAATCTTCATCAGCTAATGTAACATTTGTATAGTATTTATGTAATCAAAAAAAGCACAACGCACATAAAAGGCTTCATAATTCATAAAGGTAATGTTAATTGACTGATATCTCATAGAACACATTTACATTTTAGTCATTTAGCAGACAACGTATAAGATCTCATAAGCCTGTGTTAACCTCAGATCTTATTTTCAGCGTTTTACCAAAACCCTATTCTTTCCCCATACATTTTCCCTATATGAATTGCTGAACAAACCAGAGGTAACTCATTTCCGTTTTTTAGGACTACAAGATGGCGAGCTCTATGATCATAAGGCTAATAACTTTAATATGTTTCAAATGACTTGAATATGGGAAAGGTGTAACAATTTGTATTTGCAGCAGTAAGTCACTGAAATGCATCAGCAAGGTATTGGACAGTTCAGGACAATATCAGGGAAGCTCATTAGACAGCCTTTTGGGGGCCCTAAGCGAGATTTGGTTGGCCCTGGTTTAGACAAACCCCAACTGTTGCAAACCAAATGCTAGCCTAGTAGCATGGGGAAATGACTGGCTGGGCTGTGGGACATTGATAAATCTAATAGAACTGTTAACAGGCATTACCCGGAGAATACGGGGATTGTGATGCTATAACTCCCTGCTATCAACCAATCAGCATCCAGGATGCAAACAACCCGTTTTATAATCTAAGCTATCTTTTTAAATTAAATCCTAACATACCCAGACACCACACAAACTACAAATCACAATCAATGGCCCCAAGTTGCTTTGTAAAGATGAACTGTGACGTACTTTGTCCTTTTGCACAGAGAGTTGCTCCATGGCCAGTGGCATGCAGGGTGAAATCAGATCACAAAAAGCAGCAGCACATGATGTCAGCGTCTAATGTGTCCTACAGCGCAGCGCGACTCGCTGGAGTCTTTGCTCCATCGCCCTCAGATCAGGTTTCAGCCCAAACAGTACGAACCCAGAGGACACAGCCCACAGAGTCATGCTTTTGTCACACGGTTGCTCTCGATAACATTCCGGATGGTGTCTCAATTAGCTGGCGAGATTTGCCAGTAAAAGTAAATGGAATGATCAGCAGTCAGTTACACTGGAAAATAAAACGTTATAAGGCACATGCAGAGATCTGTGCATGAAGCTCTTTTTATTGTCAGGGTTACTGAAGGGGGGGTGTATCTTTGATCATGCTTGGTGAAATCAAAGACGAGGGATGAGGGGTGCTGTGGAGGCTCAGTCTGGGTCGTCTGCTGGCTAGTGACTCAGCATCATGATGGGAGCATCAGCCGAACTCAGGCCTGCCTTTTACCTACCCTTCCACCACCTCACACTGAGAAACTGCTGCGTCACCGCACACACAACTCATTCCCAAATACTGCTCTGGCAGCCTAGCCGAGAGAGTGAGACAACAAGCGAGCACAATGCTATATTCCCTTAAATCCCTGGGTAACTCATCTTTCAACGCATCACTCTGGATTATATTTTTCTAATCCCTGCTGCTGCAATTACTATTCAGTTTCCCCATTGCTGTAGTGATGGAAATTAAACCACTGCAAAAATAATCCTCAAAATGAAAGATCGTTTTAAAAGGTTTAAAAAAGTTAAAGCAGATTTAACGGTCATGCTTTTATCAAGTAGGCAATATGCTTTCTGGGTTTGTGACAACGCCTCACTAAATCAAGAAGCTATTCCAACAGAATAATGCTTGGCGTGAACATTGCTTCAAATTACTCCAACCACACATACCTTTTTTTTGTTTTTGTAGAGGGACCTTAAATTATATAATTGAAGAGTACAATCAATGACCGTGTTAGCGGTGGCCTACATTTCTAATAACAGTATATTCAAATGTTTTGATGGTAACGATATTGGCCCTTTAGCAACAAAATAACATTAGAGGTTCAAGACATTACTTTTGGCATTGACAGTTCGTAAGCAACAGAGTAGCATTTTCTACAAAAACAGGCAGCTAGCATATATGCTAATTGTTAGCATTACCGTGAGTTAGCATCTTTGTATTCAAGCAAATGTATGCCTACTAATATGCACAGATGGTCATGATAAGGTTAAAATCCTTATCACAGCACAATCCCTGTAATATACCGAAAAAATGTCACTTTGTGTGCGACATGGACAGGCACAATGCACAAAAACGCTGTAATACTCACAAAACCTCCAGTGGAACGCCTCAAAATTATAGATATTATGTAGCCTAAACAGCACAAGAATACAAGGTAATCACGAACTTCAGTAATCCAAACTTGCTGAATATGCACATAAAATCTGTCTGGATCAATCGACAACAGCATGAGAGTGATTTAGATTTTTTTATATATTACATTAGTGAAATGTTTTACCATTTATTCCAGAAGCCAACCAAGATTGAGAGTCCACAATACTTGCTGGCCTGTGATTGAAGTGATTTGGCTGTTAGATTTGATAAAAATCTATATATCTTAATCTTTAAAATCTAAAAACACTTAGGTGATTAGTCTTCAATTAACTAACTAGGCTACCCAAAATGAAAATAAATGTATTCCATAGAAGATGGACACCTTGCTACCGATTCAATATTTACAGTGTTTCCCCGATATGCATTTAGCAGCATTTTAAAATCATGGCCGCCACTGACTAAGGACCATAGCTTTAAACAGGCTTGAGATGAAGTAGAAATACATTACACATATCACAGCAATACTTTTTTTTTAATATTTGATCAAAGGCACTTAAAAAGATTTAAACTATTCTGTCATTAATTCACAGGTGACTTTTAGCAGACTTCTGTAGTTTGGCATGTTCTCCAAAATAATATTGGTGCTTTTGACTAAGCACACTTGATCAACTGTCTACTAAAAGCATTCACACACACAGTATAATCTAATGTCTGATCACATGTAAATACATTTATAATTCTAAGGCATGTACACACGCATCTGGCAATAAAAAATGCCAACACAATTTGTGCAAATTATCAAAAAATGCCACTTGCAGAATATCTATGGTTGTATTTACCCAACTGCATTTTTTAAAGAGGGAATAAGGTGAATAAGTAGTAGTAGCTAAGATAGATGATACACTCCAGTTGCATCAGTTGTTTTACTTGACTGATTCAACCGAGCAGTTAAAACAAGGCTATAGCCCTGTAATCGAATCTTCTCAGTTCTATTTTGAAATCTCAGTCTGTCTGCAGTGAGTGTGAATTCTGCAGATCATTAAGTACTCATTTATCAACGTCTCTCACCAAGCAACACAATGCAGCAGAATCACACAGAGTAACCACCCTTCTGAACCCCAGCAACAGTACCTAATTAGCATAGCCTACCACCAGGAAGAAACTGTGTGATTGGGCAAGCCAGAGAAAGCACAAGCCAATCAGAAGACAGTATGCAAATAACCTACTTTTGTTGCCAGGGCAGAGCTCCGATCTATTGTCCAATAGGAAACAAGTAATAAAGAAATGAAATTTCACTTTGTCACATTTCCAAGCTGTTTTTAACACCTTATTCACTAAATGAAATGTATGGGGCAGTTTAGAACCTGGAGCCAGTGTCTCTAAGAACAGAGCTCTAACAAAGGGAGTGGAGCCGAGTACCACAGCTGTGATGGGAAAGAATGACCTATATTCTGAATGCTTTTTTGCCTGATATTATGAATTTGGTAATCAGAATTAAAATTATTTTCAGAAAACATCTAGAGTTGATACCAGAACACAATGTAGGCTATTTCCATTTGACAATACAACATGAATAACAGTTTTAAAGAAGAAAATAAACAAAGCTAATTTGATGAGTACACATTTGAAATCATTTCCTATTAACTTTTAGTTTAGGCTATTGTTCTTTTTAATAGAGGGGAGCATTTTGGACTGCACCAATACAATCTTAGCAAAAGACATATTAGCTTTTTAATGCACAATTTAACGCTCTCTTGGTTGATTCTACTAGACCGCATGAGTATGCTTTTGGGAAATCCAACCAGGCTGAGATAGCACATTTACGACTGCTTTTACAGTAAATTGGAATTCCAATTTCTCCTTGACAGGCAGGTGTAATCTAGCAGAAAACACTCTGAAAATAGCTGTGCCGAAGTTCAGTGGCAACTAAAGTGCAGTTGACCTATAGTCCACCAGAGGTCAATTGAAACTATAGCTACAGCAGTTTTAATTGATTCATCAAATCATGGGAGGAGGTATCATAATTAAACAAATGACAGCCTTAAGACTCTAACCTGGTCAAGTATGGGTAGCTGCAGCCCAATATGGCGACCGGAGAGCGGGTGTGTCGAAAGGAGTCTGTGTATAGAAAGCGAATAAGCTAATTGGGCAGATTTGATGCCACTCAAGACCATTTTGTGTGACTGATTGGGCTGCACAACGAGCCAACACCTCCTTTGGCCGCCATTCCTTCCAGTTCTATGCTGCTAATGACTGGAACGAACTGCAAAAATCTCTGAAGCTGGAGACACATCTCCCTCACTAACTTTAAGCATCAGTTGTCAGAGCAGCTTACCGATCACTGCACCTGTACACAGCCCATCTGTAATTAGCCCACCCAACTACCTCATCCCCATATTGTTATTTATTTTGCTCATTTGCACCCCAGTATCTCTATTTGCACATCATCTTCTGCACAACTATCACTCCAGTGTTAATACTAAATTGTAATTATTTTGCACTATGGCCTATTTATTGCCTTACCTCCATAACTTACTATATTTACACACACTGTATATAGATTTTCTATTGTGTTATTGACTGTATGTTTTGTTTATTCCATATGTAACTCTGTGTTGTTGTTGTTTTTACCGCACTGCTTTGCTTTATCTTGGCCAGGTCGCAGTTGTAAATGAGAACTTGTTCTGAACTGGCCTACCTGGTTAAATAAAGGCTAAATAAAAAAACTATTTAAAAGAAATCAATTTCAAGGAGTAGTACTCAAATATGTTCCACTTGCTCTGGCTAGTCGGCTTTGCAGAACTCCTTATGGTCGCTACTACTAGCTACAAAAGTTAGAGGTCTCTATTTTCGGCTTGCGTTAAGGCAGCGCAATTGTGAAACGCACGTTAGTTGGCAATTTCGGATTGTAATACCTGCCGCTTTGGCATTTTCCAACCATTGCAGCAGGGTTGGCATTTACCGGTCTAACATGAGCTCGCGCCGAGGTGGGAGGAGTGGCAATATCTGAGGTATGTCCTTAAAAAAGTGTGACAAAGTGCCAATTTCAGTCAGCGTATGTGGGGATATTTAAGATCCACCAAAGCTGGTCTTAAAAAGGTAAGGCAGTTGCGTCGCGATACCAGAATTTTTACTTAAATACCCATACCATGTTTAGCATCACAATACTCAATACCATCACGATACTCAATACCAAGCCAAAGTCACAGAATGGCACTTGATCTAGTCAGAAACTCAGCTACTGCTCCATTCAATTGTTGGGCATTGGAGTTCAATATCATTACATTTCAAAATCTTTACGGCCATTTTTCAGAGACAGCCATGTATGCATTAATGAATCAATTATACAATCAATTTACTTTGTTTTTACCAAACTACATATTGGCAATTTATTTGAATGGTAAATCTATATTGATAAACTGTGTAAATCAAGATGTAGCCTAGGCCTATCCACAATACAGGTGAATGCATATTCAATAGGAGTGTGTGCATGCATTGTGTTATTGCAATGTATGCACTCACTAACTGTAAGTCGCTCTGGATAAGAGCGTCTGATAAATGACTAAAATGTCAAATGTCAAAATTGCGTTTGTTTTGGCTGATTTCATGGGGCTACAGATGACAAAACAATCTGTTTCCCTTCTATTTGGTACTTATTTTACTGTACTGATCAACAACATTTGCATAGAAGTAGCTTATTTAAATAAATAAAAAGTGTGCTCTCTAACCAGTAATGTTGTAATTTACGAGGCAAGAGGGGGGCAGCACATCGAAGCACAGTCAGTTTGCTGATAATCTTTGGGAGAGACGTGAGAGAGACCTAATAAGTGAATAAAGTTTTTGGTGGCAATCAGCTTTGAAATCAGCATATTATGAGTTATGTCCTGAAATATTATCAGAAACAAAGTAGTAGGGTAGCGAATTGATGTTAGCTTTAGCTGTCAGCTAGCAAGGAAAGTTAGCCTAGAAAGCTGGAAGCTACCGGTATCTTCTTGCATGGTAAAGTGTTCTAGCCTGTATGGACATTGTTTTGCGAACAGTAATTAACGGTTTTAACATTTCTACATGCCGTGACACATTATTCAAGTAAGTTTCTTCTGTGCAGCATGAGTGGAGAGCAAGGCAATTAACTTTTTGTCCTGAATACAAAGTGTTATGTTTGGGGCAAATCCAATACAACACATTACTGAGTACAACTCACCATATTTTCAAGCATAGTGGTGGCTGCATCATGTTATGGGTATGCTTGTAATCGTTAAGGACTAGGGAGTTTTTCCAGGATAAAAAAAGAAACTGAATGGAGCTAAGCACAGACAAAATCCTAGAGGAAAACATGATTCAGTCTGCTTTCCACCATAAACTGGTAGATTAATTCACCTTTCAGCAGGACAATAACATAAAACACATGGCCAAATCTACTTCTGCTTACCAAGAAGATAGTGAATTTTCCTGAGTAGCTTAAATTTACTTGAAAATCTATGGCAAGACCTGAAAATGGTCGTCTAGCCATGATCAACAACCAATTTAACAGAACTTGAAGAATTTTGAAAATAATAAAAATTGGCAAATGTTGCACAATCCAGGTGTGGAAAGCTCTTAGAGACTTACAGGACTTAAGTCGCTTTGGATAAAAGCGTCTGCTAAATGATTATTATTATTATTATTATTATTCAGAAACACTTACAGCCGTAATCGCTGCTGGTGCTTCTACAAAGTATTGACTCAGGGGTGTGAATACTTATGTAAATGAATTACTGTATTTCTTTTTCAATCAATTTGAAATCAATTCTAAAAACATTTTCACTGCCATTATGGGGTAGTGTGTGTAGATGGGTGAGATCTAATCTAATTTGAATTCAGGCTGTAACAAATATGTAGAATAAGTCAAAGTTATTGAATACTTTCTGAAGGCACTTAATATAGTGTGCGACTTTCTTTTGTTTATAAAATATTAAAAACAAAAAGGTATATTTTGGGTTCTGATGGGGGTACGACAGTTGAACTAAGCTTATGTGACATTTGTATAATTAATGCCTTGCCGGCAAAATACTCCTGTATTCCTTTTTTGTGGATAGTCCATGCTCCCAGACTTTCTAGCTTTTGGCCGGGCGGCCAGCTCTAGGAAGATTCTTGGTAGTTCCAAACTTTTCCATTTAAGAATGATGGAGGCCTCTGTGTTCTTGGGGACCTTCAATGCTGCAGAAATGTTTTGGTACCCTTCCCCAGATCTGTTCCTCGACACAATCCTGTCTCTGAGCTCTACAGAAAATTCCTTCCACCTCACGGCTTGGTTTTTGCTCTGACCTGCACTATAAATTGAGGGACTTTTATAGACAGGTGTCTGCAAAACAATTCTAAAAGCCAGTTTTTGCGTTGTCATTATGGGGTATTTATTGTGTGTAGAGTGACAAGGAAATTTTTTGTGGGGGGAAAATCAAGTGGTCTGAATACTTTCCGAATGCCCTGTATCTATGCCTGGCGGTGCGCCCCTCCCCTCTCTCCCTCGTGCGCTCTTTATTTTGCTGTGAAAGATGCACGAGTTTGTGTTCACGTAACTAGCCTAAGGCAACTAGCCTACGCAGTCTCCTCAGTTGCAAAAATACTGAATTCCTAGTGGAATATACGCTTGTCACCCAGAAATGGAAGTCGACGGGCAAGTAGTCTATTATTTTGGGGTCAACTCTCTACTACATACTGTATATCCCACCTCTCGCAGCAACAGTGCCTGGGGCATGCATCTCAATATTTTTATTGAAATGTGCAAACTATTCTGGTGCGTGTTGGGATACCACTTTATTGTAGAAGCTCATCTGAGTTACTATCGGAGGGTCTAATTAGCCCTGACCCCCTCAGTTTTGGTACACCTCTGCATATAGCGGAAGCGCGCGTGCCTTGTGCCTTGAACATGCAAATCAAGGGGTCGGGGGGACTGGTTTGGGATTTAGCACATGCCTGCTTACTAGGGTTGGGCGGTATACATATTTTCATACCTTCCTAGTGACATAACGGAATTACACAGCGACTCCCGAGTTTTCACTTCAAAATACCAAACAAAAAAACATAGAATTTAAAGTTTAGCAAATCATACAACTATGCACAATGACTACTCTGGACAATTTACACAGCAAAATAAAATTAACACCTTTACTGGAAAAACAAGGTTTGGTAACAGAATTACAGTAAAATCTCCATCAGTTCTATTATGTTACCAAAGTTTTAAATCTGAACAGCTCATCCTGCAAATGTGTTTTTGTAAAATGTTCTGTGGAAAATGTTAAAAGTAGTTATATGGCTTGTTAAACTTTGAAATCAAATGGTTTTTGTTTGGTATACACTTTAAAGTAAAAAAATAATCATAATAATCAGAGTCTCTGCGTAATTCCGTTATCGTGGAATTGCCCATATCTTAACCTTCCTAGTGCCATAACTTGAAAATGCAAACAAGCTAACTGTGACAAAGAATCTAAAACCAACCTACAATTCCCACGCTTGCCGAAACAAAATGAGGTTGATTTTTTTTGTTGCACTGGGTGGGCAGAGTTTTACACCATGTTAAAAGTGATTACATTTTGTAACCGGCTGCTTTCCGGGCATTAGCCGGGTGCCACACTCGAGCGGACGGCTAGGCTGGCTCAAAACAAAGTGACATGTTAAGCAAGTGGAGTAGACTAATGAGTTAGGATTCAGTATTTTCACAAAAAGTGTTTCCACTTGATAGAAACGCATATCACATTATCTAAAAGACAACTAGTTGGAGAATTAGAACTTAAATGTTATCGAAACTAAGCTTGTTTCAGAACAACCCATGATGCTGCTTTGTTGACAATGATGACCAAGTGGCGCAGATTACTGTTCGATTTGAGCAGGGCGTCCCACAGTTTCTTCCCGGTCACATGGTGGGGTCATAGCCAATAAACCCTGTTTCAGTTTAATCAAACTCTTACATTTACATTTTAGTCATTTAGCAGACACTCTTATACAGAGCGACTTACAGTTAGTGAGTGCATACATTTTCATACTGGCCCCCCGTGGGAAACGAACCCACAACCCTGGCGTTGCAAGCGCCATGCTCTACCAACTGAGCTACAGGGGACCTCTTCTATTATAAAAAATAAATGCAAATAAAATAAATTTAAAAAACACCAACAAACCCCATGCAGCAAACAAGGAAAAACAGCCAAAGGGTTTATTTTAGGGATGGAAATGTTGGCCAATTTTGCTGCCGACTAACTGATCCTCATTAACCTCAATGATTGGACCCCTTTTTTTCCAATTTTCGCCTAAAATGACATACGCAAATCTAACTGCCTGTAGCTCAGCCTCTGAAGCAACGATATGCATATTCTTGATACCTTTTGAAAGGAAACACTTTGAAGTTTGTGGAAATGTGAAATTAATGTAGGAGAATATAACATTAGATCTGGTAAAAGATAATACAAACAAAAAAACATGCGGTTTCAAATTTCATAATCTTTGAAATACAAGAGAAAGGTCACAATATAATATTGCAGTTTAGTCACAATTTAGATTTTACATTTTAGTCATTTAGTAGACGCTCTTATCCAGAGCGACTTATAGTTAGTGAGTGCATAAATTTTTTCCCCCCATACTGGTCCCCCATGGGAAACGAACCCACAACCCTGGCGTTGCAAACGTCATGCTCTACCAACTGAGCTACACGGGACTACCACTAGATAGCAGCAGTGTGTGTGCAAAGTTGCAGATTGATCCAGTGAAGCATTGCAATACTGGACTATTTTGTATCAAGTCTGCCCAAATGTGCCGAATTGGTCAATTCATAGATTTTCAAGTACATAACTATACCGAACATACAAAAATGATATGGTAATACAAAATGTAAATTCACACAATCCCAGGAATGTCATACATGATACAGTGGGGAGAACAAGTATTTGATACACTGCCGATTTTGCAGGTTTTCCTACTTACAAGGCATGTAGAGGTCTGTACTTTTTATCATCATAGGTACACTTCAACTGTGAGAGACAGAATCTAAAACAAAAATCCAGAAAATCACATTGTATGATTTTTAAGTAATTAATTTGCATTTTATTGCATGACATAAGTATTTGATACAAGCAGAACTTAATATTTGGTACAGAAACCTTTGTTTGCAATTACAGAGATCATACGTTTCCTGTAGGTCTTGACCAGGTTTGCACACACTGCAGCAGGGATTTTGGCCCACTCCTCCATACAGACCTTCTCCAGATCCTTCAGGTTTCGGGGCTGTCGCTGGGCAATACGGACTTTCAGCTCCCTCCAAAGATTTTCTATTGGGTTAGGTCTGGAGACTGGCTAGGCCACTCCAGGACCTTGAGATGCTTCTTACGGAGCCACTCCTTAGTTGCCCTGGCTGTGTGTTTCGGGTCGTTGTCATGCTGGAAGACCCAGCCACGACCCATCTTCAATGCTCTTACTGAGGGAAGGAGGTTGTTGGCCAAGATCTTGCGATACATGGCCCCATCTATCCTCCCCTCAATACGGTGCAGTCGTCCTGTCCCCTTTACAGAAAAGCATCCCCAAAGAATGATGTTTCCACCTCCATGCTTCACGGTTGGGATGGTGTTCTTGGGGTTGTACTCATCCTTCTTCTTCCTCCAAACACAGCGAGTGGAGTTTAGACCAAAAAGCTCTATTTTTGTCTCATCAGACCACACGACCTTCTCCGGATCATCCAGATGGTCATTGGCAAACTTCAGACGGGCCTGGATATGCGCTGGCTTGAGCAGGGGGACCTTGCGTGCGCTGCAGGATTTTAATCCATGACGGCGTAGTGTGTTACTAATGGTTTTCTTTGAGACTGTGGTCCCGGATCTCTTCAGGTCATTGACCAGGTCCTGCCGTGTAGTTCTGGGCTGATCCCTCACCTTCCTCATGATCATTGATGCCCCACGAGGTGAGATCTTGAATGGAGCCCCAGACCGAGGGTGATTGACCGTCATCTTGAACTTCTTCCATTTTCTAATAATTGCGCCAACAGTTGTTCTGCTTGCCTATTGTCCTGTAGCCCATCCCAGCCTTGTGCAGGTCTACAATTTTATCCCTGATGTCCTTACACAGCTCTCTGGTCTTGGCCATTGTGGAGAGGTTGGAGTCTGTTTGATTGAGTGTGTGGACAGGTGTCTTTTATACAGGTAACGAGTTCAAACAGGTGCAGTTAATACAGGTAATGAGTGGAGAACAGGAGGGCTTCTTAAAAGAAAAACTAACAGGTCTGTGAGAGCCGGAATTCTTACTGGTTGGTAGGTGATCAAATACTTATGTCATACAATAAAATGCAAATTAATTACTTAAAAATCATACAATGTGATTTTCTGGATTTTTGTTTTAGATTACGTCTCTCACAGTTGAAGTGTACCTATGATAAAAAGTACAGACCTCTACATGCTTTGTAAGTAGGAAAACCTGCAAAATCGACAGTGTATCAAATACTTGTTCTCCCCACTGTAGATCATTAGCTTATACACTAACTTTCACACATCTAGATGGCCGGGCGGGGTGGGTGTGGCGCCAGAGACAGCAGGGGTTCAAACTGTAGAACCCAATTCCTACATTTGAATATAAAAATGGATTTTATCAAACAAAACGATGCTACATTTTATCTCTGGGACCTTTAGGATGACAAATCAGAGCTTACTGAATGTAAGTACATTATTTACCTTCAGAGGTGAATGTATCAAACCAGTTGCCGTGATACGTTTTTTGTTGTTGTTGTGCACTCTCCTCAAACAATAGAATGCCATTTTTCACTGTAATAGCTACTGTAAATTGGACAGTGCAGTTAGATTAACAAGAATTTAAGCTTTCTGCCCATATAAGACATTTCTATGTCCTGGAAAGTTTGCTGTCACTTACAACAGTCATGCTAATCACATTAGCGCACGTTAGCTCAACCATCCCATATACGGGACACCGATCCCGTAGAAGTTAACCGGTCAACAAACGGCTACCTTTTTTCCAAACAGTAAAATGACGTGACCAACAGAAAACACTATCAGAGATCTGTATAATGACGAGATGCTTATGTTTCCGCCCTAACAATGGGAGTCATCCTAAAAACGGAAAGGCAGGCGACAAGCTTAGGCCCAAAATAAGCCCAAAGAAACGCATTGGACTTATTTTGGACAGATTTTGGCAAGAGTGAAACCTCTGATACTAAGCATGCATACAAGGACCGGCCATTTTTCATCAAGAGCTTAATGGAAACATGCAACAATAGCAAGTCTATTGTCTTACAGTCCAAAGGCTATAGCCTATTATTGAACATACAACTCCTGTAACGAAGCAGCTAATAAAATGCCATTTTCAAACATTTGCCCAAAATGCAATTTCCATAAAAGACAGTTCTAAAATGTGCACCTAATGCGAAAAGGAGGAATCTAATAGCAACTACTATGATGGGTTGCTAATATGACTTGGATTGTGCCTTTGGCTTCTGGACAACAAAAAGAAAGTTGATATGAAAACCAATAGAACAGGAGAGAAATGCTGGTTAATGGCATGAGGAAGTCTTTATAAAATAACTGCCTCCACGTTTGTATGGATGGATTTTCGCAAGGCTACTTTGAAGCAAGGTAAGACGCCTCATTATTTGGAGTAAAGTAAAATGTTCAGGTTTCAAACAATTATACTGCTTCAAGCTCAAATTGCAAAGTGGTGGGTGACGCGCTGATAGTCAATGGTAGGCAGGCTATAGCCTACGCATCCGAATGGGAGGTAAAATAATAATAATAATAATAATAAGCCATTTAGCAGACGCTTTTATCCAAAGCGACTTACAGTCATGTGTGCATAAATTTTTACGTATGAGTGGTCCCGGGGATCGAACCCACTACCCTGGCGTTACAAGCGCCATGCTCTACCAATTGAACTACGTAAAAGGTGCGCTTTACGAGTTGAGAGAGAAATAAAAATAGCTCCCTGTTATATATTTTTTGTGGCCACCAAAGTTAACACGCAATTGCGTTTAGAAATCTTATTTGTGGTGCAATGACTGGGCTTACAAAAGCAGTTCACTCCAGTAGCCTACAGGCTTTTTGAGTAGCTACTCCCGCGCTGTCTGACAGTTGGTAGGCTTTTCCGCTCCTCAAACTAGGCTCTGTATGCTGTGCGCGTGATAAATAAAAATGCATGACGACTAACGAAAGTAATTTCACATAATTATGCAAATTAACCTATTAACGATAAGCATGACTGACGGCTAACAGATTACATCCCTAGTTTATTTATTGTAATAGCTAGACTAAAAATAACCAGTGAGGACTCAAGTTCAACTGTTGTCAGCTGGTCTTCATAAGCACTTGCAAGCTAGCCACTATATAGCACCAGTCAAAAGTTGACACACCTACTCATCCAGAGTTTCTTTATTTTTACTATTTTCTACATTGTAATAATAATAGTGAAGACATCAAAACTATTAAATAACACATATGGAATCATGTAGTAACAAAAAAAGTGTTAAACAAAACTAAAATATATTTTATGAGATTCTTCAAAGTAGCCACCCTTTGCCTTGATGACAGCTTTGCACACTCTTGGCATTCTCTCAACAAGCTTTATGAGGAATGCTTTTCCAAAAGTCTTGAAGGACTTCCCACATATTCTGAGCACGTGTTGGCTGCTTTCCCTTCATTCTGCGGTCCAATTAATCCCAAACCACCTCAATTGGGTTGAGGTCGGGTGATTGTGGAGGCCAGGTCATTGATGCAGCACTCCATCACTCTCCTTCTTGGTCAAATAGCCCTTACACAGCCTGGAGGTGTGTTGGGTCATTGTCCTGTTGAAAAACAAACGATAGTCCCACTAAGCACATACCAGATGGAATGGTGTATCGTTGCAGAATGTTGTGGTAACCATGCTGTTTAAGTGTGCCTTGAATTCTATATAAATCCCTGACAGTGTCACCCTGGACATGCGCTGGCTTGATCAGGGGGACCTTGCGTGTGCTGCAGGATTTTAATCCATGACGGCGTAGTGTGTTACTAATGGTTTTCTTTGAGACTGTGGTCCCAGATCTCTTCAGGTCATTGACCAGGTCCTGCCGTGTAGTTGCAGAATGTTGTGGTAACCATGCTGGTTAAGTGTGCCTTGAATTCTATATAAATCCCTGACAGTGTCACCCCCACACCATCACACCTCCTCCTCCATACTTCACGGTGGGAACCACACATGCAGAGATCATCCATTCACCTACTCTGCGTCTCACAAAGACACAGTGGTTGGAACTCAAATTTGGACTCATCAGACCAAAGGACAGATTTCCACCGGTCTAATGTCCATTGCTCATATTTCTTGGCCCAAACAAGTCTCTTCTTCTTATTAGTGTCCTTTAGTAGAGGTTTCTTTGCAGCAATTCGACCATGAAGGCCTGATTCACGCAGTCTCCTCTGAACAGTTGATGTTGAGATGTTTCTGTTACTTGAACTCTGTGAAGCATTTATTTGGGCTGCAATTTCTGAGGCTGGTAACTCTAATGAACTTATCCTCTGCAGCAGAGGTAACTCTGGGTCTTCCATTCCTGTGGCGGTCCTCATGAGAGCCAGTTTCATCATAGCGATTGAAGGTTTTTGCAACTGCACTTGAAGAAACTTTCAATGTTCTTGAAATGTTCCCTATTGACTGACCTTCATGTCTTAAAGTAATGATGGACTGTCGTTTCTCTTTGCTTATTTGAGCTGTTTTTGCCATATTATGGACTTGGTCTTTTACCAAATAGGGCTATCTTCTGTATACCACCCCACCTTGTCACAACACAACTGATTGGCTCAAACGCATTAAGGAAAGAAAGAAATTCCACAAATTAACTTTTAACAAGGCACACCTGTTCATTGAAATGCATTCCAGGTGACTACTTCATGAAGCTGGTTGAGAGAATGCCAAGAGTGTGCAAAGCTGTCATCAAGGCAAAGGGAGGCTACTTTAAAGAATCTCAAATATAACATATATTTAGATTTGTTTAACACTTTTTTGGTTACTACATGTTTCCATATGTGTTATTTCATAGTTATGATATCTTCACTATTATTCTACAATGTATCGGAAATACAATGTAGACATTGTTAATGTTGTAAATGGCTATTGTAGCTGGAAACGGCTGATTTTTTATGAAATATCTACATAGGCGTACAGAGGCCCATTATCAGCAACCATCAGTCCTGTGTTCCAATGGGATGTTGTGTTTGCTAATCCAAGTGTATCATTTTAAAAGGCTAATTGATCATTAGAAAAACATTTTGCAATTATGTTAGCACAGCTGAAAACTGTGGTGCTGACTAAAAAAGCAATAAAACTGCCCTTCTTGAGACTAGTTGAGTATCTGGAGCATCAGCAATTGTGGGTTCAATTACAGGCTCAAAATGGCCAGACACAAAGAACATTCTTCTGAAACTCATCAGTCTATTCTTGTTCTGAGAAATGAAGGCTATTCCATGTGAGAAATTGCCAAGAAACTGAAGATCTCGTACATCGCTGTGTACTACTCCCTTCACAGAACAGTGCAAACTGGCTCTAACCAGAATAGAAAAAGGAGTGGGAGGCCCCAGTACACAACTGAGCAAGAGGACAAATACTTTAGTGCTTCTAGTTTGAGAAACAGACGCCTCACAGGTCCTCAACTGGCAGCCTCATTAAATAGTACCCTCAAAACACCAGTCTCAACATCAACAGTGAAGAGGCGACTCCTGGATGCTGACCTTCTAGGCAGAGTTGCAAAGAAAAAGCCATATCTCAGACTGGCCAATGAAAATAAAAATTAAGATGGACAAAAGAACACAGACACTGGACAGAGGAAGATTGGAAAAAAAGTGTTATAGACAGACGAATCGAAGTTTGAGGTTTTTGGATGACAAAGAAGAACATTTGTGAGACGCAGACCAAATGAAAAGATGCTGGAGGAATGCTTGATGCCATCTGTCAAGCATGGTGGAGGCAACGTGATGGTCTGGGGTTGCTTTGGTGGTGCTAAAGTGGGAGATTTGTACAGGGTAAAAGGGATCTTGAAGAAGTAAGGCTATCACTCCATTTTGCAACACCATGCCATACCCTGTGGACAGCGCTTGATTGGAGCCAATTTCCTCCTACAACAGGACAAAGAACCAAAGCACAACTCCAAACTATGCAAGAACTATTTAGGGAAGAAGCAGTCAGCTGGTATTCTGTCTATACTGGAGTGGCCAGCACCGGATCTCAACCCTATTGAGCTGTTGTGGGAGCAGCTTGACCGTATGGTACGTAAGAAGTGCCCATCAAGCCAATCCAACTTGTGGGATGTGCTTCAGGAAACATGGGGTGAAATCTCTTCAGATGATTACCTCAACAAATTGACAACTAGAATGCCAAAAGGTCTGCAAGGCTGTAATTGCTGCAAATGGAGGATTCTTTGACAAAAGCAAAGTTTGAAGGACACAATTATTATTTCTAACCTTGTCAATGACTACAATTCCTATTTATTTTGCTATATTTCCTATTCAAACTCATTTCATGCATGTTTTCATGGAAAACAAGGACATTTCTAAGTGATCCCAAACTTTTGAACGGAGATAGATAGATAGCTAGATGAGTTTATAAAACAAAATGGCCACTGGATCGATGCAAATAATCATGATATAAATCTGCCAGGCAGGCATTGGCTACTTACATTTACATTTTAGTCATTTAGCAGACGCTCTTATCCAGAGCGACTTACAGGTAGTGAGTGCATAATTGTTTTTATTTTTATATTGGCCCCCCCGTGGGAATCGAACCCACAACTCTGGCGTTGCAAACGCCATGCTCTACTAACTGAGCTACACAGGACTACTTTGTAGTTAACATTTACATTTAGGTTTTTGGGAAAGCTTTTCCAATCTATACCAGAAGAAGGTTATTATTAGCATCATCGCTAAGGGCTACACAAAGTGTAGACTTACATGCGCACAGCACAAACAGACCGGGGCATTCCTGTGCAGTTTCAGAAAGTTGCAGGAAAATACAAATCACTGATGCATCTTGTTCATGTCTTATGATTAACTCTGGTAAATTAATTAATGTTCTAATGAGTTCAATACATTTAGTTGATTTCCTACTAAATTAAATACGTTTTGGAATATTGTTGAATTCTGTTTTTAAATGTCTGGATTCCATGATTCCCTCCTCAATGCTGATTTTATAGGCCCCTATGCATCTCACCTTTTCAGCTAGAGCTCTAACTTTAAAGTTCCTACAAAACAGGGTTAATGTGCCCAGCGTTTCCACTGCAGTCATTTAGCTGTGCCGCTGCGCCACCGCAAAATCATAAATATAATATGCCATTTAGCAGACGCTTTTATCCAAAGCGACTTACAGTCATGCGTGCATAAATTTTTTTTTGTGCATGGGTGGTCCCGGGGATCGAACCCACTACCTTGGCGTTACAAGCGCCGTGCTCTACCAGCTGAGCTACAGAGGACCATCATTGCCGTCACGGCCCAAAAAATGAAACATATTTCTGCCGAGGCGCACTTTGAAGATGCTAGAACAGTCCATTTACTTCTTCTCTGCAAACAAAGCGAGTAATGAATAGAAACACCATTCTACTATGGGGTTGTCTGATTTATCTATTTTACCTAGTCAGCTTGTTGTTGCGTATTCTATACAGGATAAATATTCCTCTCGAGGACATAGGGAGAGAAACATGCATTCTGACAAGAAGTCAATGCACAACAATTCTTGCAATTGCGAGGAAAACTGTTTTAAATGGCATTTGTTAAAAAGAGGGGGATCCCAGCTTTCCATTCCTGTTTTATATATCAACTCCTAAATATGCATGAACTGCACCATTTTAAACCCAGATTTTTTTAGCAGCAGCATGGTTAAGCATGTTAGCACTACACAATTTGCAGTGCGTGCATAGGGGAGTGGGGCCAAATCTAACACGGTTCAATTGTAGGGTAACTTGGGGTACCTCAAAATCATTTTTTTGGGAGTGACTTAAAATTGTGAGGAGACATTACATTTTTTGTTGAGCAAGAGTACCAGGGAAAGTGTTGGGGAGAAAAAATTGTAACATGAAATGGTTTCTGTGAGATGTACAGACAGGAGGTGTGTTACCCCAAGTTACCCTAACAGGTAGGCCTACATTATGACTAATAAAACGTGAAAATATTCACTGGTGTTTATGCAAGTTTTTTGGGACATAAAATTCATCAATATGATGTCAACTAGTTAAAAGATCACATTTGGGATCTAGCTAATGATTAGCTCAATAGGGTAAATGCAGATAGGTAACCCTATGCTTCAGCCTATTTATAGCCACTATCAGGGCTAGACATTCAGGGCTGCCCGCTGGCCCGGCAACATCTGCCGAGTTCACAAAGCCAGTTAATCAAGCTTTCATATGGCCCGCTTGGGCCAGTACATTTTCAAAAACAGAAAAAATACATTTATATTTAATCCTTCACACTTGTTATCAACCAGCATTCGGTTTCCAAGTGGAGGCAAGAATGTTAAAGCCTTCTCTCTCCGCCTCGAGTGAAACCCGCCTCAGTAGGCTACGTCCTGGATACTCGCACAAAACCCGTTTCAGCGGAGGCGGGAAGCCCATCAATTCAGAGCTGAACATCGGCACGCACATTCAAAAAGGTCCACCTGCTTTTCAGTCTTTTTTTCATATACAGTGATGTCATTATTAGCAAAGAAAGGTTTACGTAGGCCTACACTGGAGCTGCTTGCTTGTCAAGACATGAACATTATTTACACAAGTCGCTTGGTCAAATAGAAAATTAATATTGTAACAATGCTATTCTGTAATCTAGGCCTATATAATTGTTTAAAAACCAGATTAATTCCCGAAGCTGTTCATGAGCTGTGTCGTTTACCAGCTGAATAACAACTGTCTGGTGGCAAGATTGCGCAACTCCTCACACAGCTGATTGCTGCGCAGAAATAAATGTATCCTAATAAGGCCAGTCACTGCGCAACATTCTTAAATTAAATCTCTGGAAAATACAACAGTTTTCATGACAATTGAAAAGAGCAGGAGCCCTTCAACGCTCTTAGTCATTGCGGAAATTGACCCACTATTCTGTTTACTTTCTGCACCTACAGTTGAAGTCGGAAATTTACATGCACTTAGGTTGGAGTCATTAAAACTTGTTTTTCAACCACTCCACAAATTTCTTGTTAACAAACTATAGTTTTGGCAAGTCAGTTAGGACATCTACTTTGTGCATGACACAAGGAATTTTTCCAACAATTGTTTACAATTGTTTTCACTTATAATTCACAGTATCACAATTCCAGTGGGTCAGAAGTTTACATACACTAAGTTGACTGTGCCTTTAAACAGTTTGGAAAATTCCAGAAAATGATGTCATGGCTTTAGAAGCTTCTGATAGGCTAATTGACATCATTTGAGTCAATTGGAGGTGTACCTGTGGATGTATTTCGAGGCCTACCTTCAAACTCAGTGCCTCTTTGCTTGACATCATGGGAAAATCTAAAGAAATCAGTCAAGACCACAGAAAGAAAAAGGTAGACCTCCACAAGTCTGGTTCATCCTTGGGAGCAATTTCCAAATGCCTAAAGGTACCACGTTCATCTGTACAAACAATAGTACGCAAGTATAAACACCATGGGACCACGCAGCCGTCATACCGCTAAGGAAGGAGACGCGTTCTGTCTCCTAGAGACGAACGTACTTTGGTGCGAAAAGTGCAAATCAATCCCAGAACAACAGCAAAGGACCTTGTGAAGATGCTGGAGGAAACAGGTACAAAAGTATCTATATCAACAATAAAACGAGTCGTATATCGACATAACCTGAAAGGCCGCTCAGCAAGGAAGAAGCCACTGCTCCAAAACCGCCATAGAAAAGCCAGACTACGGTTTGCAACTGCACATGGGTACAAAGATCGTACTTTTTGGAGAAATGTCCTCTGGTCTGATGAAACAAAAATATAACTGTTTGGCCATAATGACCATCGTTATGTTTGGAGGAAAAAGGGGGGTGCTTAACGCCGAAGAACACCATCCCAACCGTGAAGCACAGGGGTGGCAGCATCATGCTGTGGGGGTGCTTTGCTGCAGGAGGGACTGGAGCACTTCACAAAATAGATGGAAGGAAAATGATGTGGATATATTGAAGCAACATCTCAAGACATCAGTCAGGAAGTTAAAGCTTGGTCGCAAATGGGTCTTCCAAATGGAAAATGACCCCAAGCATACTTCCAAAGTTGTGGCAAAATGGCTTAAGGACAACAAAGTCAAGGTATTGGAGTGGCCATCACAAAGCCCTGACCTCAATCTTATAGAAAATGTGTGGTCAGAACTGAAAAGTGTGTGCGAGCGAGGAGGCCTACAAACCTAACTCAGTTACACCAGCTCTGTCAGGAGGAATGGGCCAAAATTCACCCAACTTATTGTGGGAAGCTTGTGGAAGGCTACACAAAATGTTTGACCAAGTTAAACAATTTAAAGGCAATGCTACCAAATACTAATTGAATGTATGTAAACTTCTGACCCACTGGGAATGTGATGAAAGAAATAAAAGCTGAAATAAATCACTCTACATTATTCTGACATTTCACATTCTTAAAATAAAGTGGTGATCCTAACTGACCTAAGACAGGGAATTTTTACTAGGATTAAAAGTCAGGACTTGTGAAAAACTGAGTTTAAATGTATTTGGCTAAGGTGTATGTAAACTTCCGACTTCAACTGTACATCATATCGCTGAGTCTACCTTTAACTAAAGTATGCATCTTGCAAGAGACTTGAGTTTGGCTTGCAGTGTTTCTGTAGTGCACATGTGATGGCAGAGTTCGCAAAACAAATGCCCATCAGATTGATACAAGTCATCATGATATCATTTTGCCAGGTAGGCCTACTTTGTAGTCAACATTTAATAGGGAAGGTTTTTTGTGAAAGCCTTTATACATGACTGTTTCGTCATGCTAACTGGCTACACAAAACAAAGGCTCATTCCCATGCGGTAGGCTACTTCTTCAGAATGTTTGCAGGAAATACGAATCACTGATGTATTATTAGAAAATTAGTTAAATTGTACTCGTTTTTCATAATTCATGAAAATAATGCATTTAATTAAATTTCAAATAAGTTCAATACATTTGGAATATTATTTAATTCCGTTTAATGTCCGGATTTCACAATTCCGTCCGCATCACAGATTTTAAAGGGCCCTACACTAGTTAATTCCAAAAGTGTATTAACCTTGATAAGCCACAGTACAAACTTCATTTTTTATAGGTTCTCAACGTGATTTCAATGACAGTCCACCACAACCTCCTGATCAGCAAGGGGCAGTCGGTTTAATTTCATTGTGTATTAAAAAACACAATTTGAGATCATTGTGAGGGTATTTCTCAATTGGCTTGAATTGGGGATTGGGCTTCCTGGGAAAATGTTGACCTGGGTAGCAACAGTAAGTAAGAAGGGCGGGACTTGACAATGGGTCAATTGCAGGGCTAAGAGAGGACTTCTGAAAATGATACAATTCTACAGTAAAAATAGACATTCCATCACAGATAGTCATGGAACCTCAACCGATTATGATATGGGGCAAATAAAGGTTAGGCCTAGCTACATTTTAAAATCATTCCAAAGTTGCTGCAGCAACATCCGTTTACGTGCACACGTGTGACCTGGGTAGCAGAAGCACTGAAAAATACATGATCTAGCTGATGTTGTAGCCGATATTGATTTTTAAATTACTTGTTTATTTTGCTTAACAAGCGCTTTGAGATTCTGTCTGTAATGAAAAGCGCTATAAAAGTATAATAAATTATTATGTGTGTACGGGCACAAGCCATTCTCATTCATTTTTTATGTAACGTTCATAAATGATTGGTTGTTTAGCAACAAAACAAAGCATGCGCAACTATGGAGCAAAACAGACAGGTTGGCTTAGATTGTTGACAATGTTTATTGATTTTTTTATATATATAATTACATAATGAGCACTTGTTGTCTCTCAAATACATCCTTACAGTTGTTGGTTAGCTAGCTAGCATAACCATCAAAACACCTCAAAAACAAGACATGGTATCAAGATCAAGATGTAACGAGCTACTTACGATTCCCCACATGGCAGTTTGTCATTCTTACTAGCAATCTGGCTGCCCAGAATCACAACACGCTGACTTCTGCCCCATGGAAGCGCACAAATCGTTTGTGATGTCAGCTAACCCATTTATTAGACTCGTGTTATTGAAAATAGCTGTTTTTACTTTCACTTTCATGGATATTACCCATACACAGCCAAATATGAACCAGCATAGAAATTACTGGTAGGAATCTTGGGACACAGATGACCATATAATCACTTGTTGAGGAGTTTGCTACTGTGAATAAAGTCAAAGGCAGGGAGAATGTAAATGTTTATTGTAAAGTACACTCAGCATAGAATGTTTCTATAAGTAGCCTAGATAGTTAGAGAATGTGTCCCTGAGGTCATTCTGTTTCCAAGGAACTAACCATGTCATGAATGAACCAGAAGCCCCTTTAAATGCAATTAGCTTCACAAGATAACTGATTGACCAACCAGTCAAACTTCAAACGAAGGCCAACTTGAGATCATCCATCCTCTATACATTACATTTGACATTAGTCATTTAGCAGACGCTCTTATCCAGAGCGACTTACATGAGCAATTAGGGTTAAGTGCCTTGCTCAAGGGCACAGACAGATTTTTCACTTAGTCGGCTCAGGGATTAGAACCTGCGACCTTTCGGTTACTGGCACAACGCTCTTACCCACTAAGATACCTGCCGCCCTACCATTCACAAACTTTACTATTCAAAAAGGTGCTTTGCTCTTGCTGTGCACTACTCTTGTAGCTGTTATATTAGGCCTAAGTTACCAACTCACCGATTTAACCATGATGTTGATATGATATACTAAAAGAGACCAAGAGAGTGACTAGGAATGGAAAACTTAATGGTGAACAGGTGCTACTACATAGCAATGATGCTGCTCTCAGTTGACTGTTCATCCTGGTCTACAGTCGTGGTCAAAAGTTGAGAATGTGTTGGTCTTCACAAAGTTTGCTGCTTCAGTGTTTTTAGATATTTTTGTCAGATGTTACTATGGTATACTGAAGTATAATTACAAGCATTCCATAAGTGTCAAAGGCTTTTATTGACAATCACATTAAGTTTATGCAAAGAGTCAATATTTGCAGTGTTGACCATACTTTTTCAAGACCTCTGCAATCCGCCCTGGCATGCTGTCAATTAACTTCTGGGCCACATCCTGACTGATGGCAGCCCATTCTTGCATA
The DNA here is from genome assembly GCF_020615455.1 of Coregonus clupeaformis. Classification (NCBI taxonomy): domain Eukaryota; kingdom Metazoa; phylum Chordata; class Actinopteri; order Salmoniformes; family Salmonidae; genus Coregonus; species Coregonus clupeaformis. Next base: position 16,849,983 of record NC_059204.1, on the reverse strand, counting down.
ATCAATGCTTGGAGTTTGTCAGAATTTGTGGGTTTTTGTTTGTCCACCCGCCTCTTGAGGATTGACCACAAGTTCTCAATGAGATTAAGGTCTGGGGAGTTTCCTGGCCATGGACCCAAAATTTCGATGTTTTGTTCCCTGAGCCACTTGGTTATCACTTTTACCTTATGGCAAGGTGCTACATCATGCTGGAAAAGGCATTGCTCGTCACCAAACTATTCTTGGATGGTTAGAAGAAGTTGCTCTCGGAGGATGTGTTGGTACCATTCTATATTGATGGCTGTGTTCTTAGGCAAAATTGTGAGTGAGCCTACTCCCTTGGCTGAGAAGCAACCACACACATGAATGGTCTCAGGATGCTTTACTGTTGGCATGACACAGGACTGATGGTAGCGCTCACCTTGTCTTCTCCAGACAAGCTTTTTTTCTGGATGCCCCAAACAATTGGAAAGGGGATACATCAGAGAAAATGACTGGGGTAAGTCCAATCCCTGTACCTTTTGCAGAATATCAGTCTGTTCCTGATGTTTTTTCTGGAGAGAAGTGGCTTCCTCGCTGCCCTTCTTGACACCAGGCTATCCTTCAAAAGTATTCGCCTCACTGTGCGTGCAGATGCACTCACACCTGCCTGCTGCCATTCCTGAGCAAGCTCTGCACTGGTGATGCCCCGATCCCGCAGCTGAATCAACTTTAGGAGACGGTCCTGGCGCTTGCTGGACTTTCTTCGGTGCCCTGAAGCCTTCTTCACAACAATTTAACCTCTCTCCTTGAAGTTCTTGATGATCCGATAAATGGTTGATTTAGGTGCAATCTTACTAGCAGCAATATCCTTGCCTGTGAAGCCCTTTTTGTGCAAAGCAGTGATGATGGCACGTGTTTCCTTGCAGGTAACCATGGTTAACAGAGGAAGAACAATGATTTCAAGCACCACCCTCCTTTTAAAGCTTCCAGTCTGTTTTTCTAACTCAATCAGCATGACAGAGTGATCTCCAGCCTTGTCCTCGTCAACACTCTCACCTGTGTTAACGCGAGAATCACTGACATGATGTCAGCTGGTCCTTTTGTGGCAGGGCTGTAATGCAGTGGAAATGTTTTTTGGGGATTAAGTTCATTTTCATGGCAAATAGGGACTTTGCTATTCATCTGATCACTCTTCATAACATTCTGGAGTATATGCAAATTGCCATCATAAAAACTTTGTGAAAATTAATATTTGTGTCATTCTCAAAACCTTTGACCACGACTGTACATGTAAAATATGGGCCTTCTCCAAGACCTTTGAAGAGGAGGAATTTATTCAAGTTATATTGTCCTAAAATCGTTCAATTTCTGAATTGATTAAACACAGCCATTAAATGCTCTACAAAAACAAAATAAAACACTTCTTATTTGACCCATCAAAAACACACTAGTACCAGCTTTGTACAACTTTCATTTACAAAGTCATGGGGATGGCTACTTGCATGACAGCAGAGGTGGGCTACCTCTCTTGTGAGTTCTCCTCAAATTAGTAATGTGAGGTTTGTTTAGTTTCCCCTACTGAACTTGCTGCTTCAGTCAGCGTATACTTTTGACATCATGTTCATTTTGTGATGTGGAATTTACATTCAACTATTTGGGTCAGCTACGAAATTCCTCATTCAATTACTAAATAGCCAAGTCAGTGGCTATCATCAGTCCAATTGAACCATGATTACACTAGACTAGGGTCAACATGTTAGCTAGCTATCGAACTTTGCTAGCTAGCCAACTCCATCACCAGACACACTTGGTCAACATTAGCATATTCGCATTAAACTGTGTTTATGAACGCACCCAACTGTACATCTAACCAGCAATGACCTTGTGGCTGTTAATAAGAAAAAAGTAAAGTGTACCTATGCCGTTCTCATCTATACTAGCTAGCTTTAGAAGGCTTTAAGCCATTAGGAGGCCAAGGATGCAAACTTGAGCTATCAAGTGCCCTGGATTAACATTCGCATCTCTTGCTAGCTAACATTAGCTAACGTTACAGGCCAAGTTAAACAAGTAAGCTAAATAAGTAAGCTAGCTAGGTGATAACATAATATCAAGACAGAATGCGTTGAAGTGGCTAAACTCCCCATCCATATGACTAGCTGGCCATCAATCCATGCCCGCATCTCTGTGGCAACTGACAATTTGTCAAGTTAGCCAACCAGCTGGCTAGTGTGTTTGCTTACAAACCAAGCTAGCTGGAAGGCAACGTGTGATTGCTATAGTCTCTATTGAACACATGTTCCCGAGGTGTAGTGTATTTGTAGCTAGTTTACGTTACCTTATCGTGTTACTTAGTTACAAGACCATAAACACAAAGTGGACCGGCTAATGTTAGCTAGCTTAGCTACGTTGAATGACGTGCTAGCAAACAGTAACGTTAGCAAGCTTGCAATGTTTTCACACTATGTAGCTAACGTTAGCTAGAAGTGTGGCACAAACATATGACATAACTAACTTCAGTTTGTTAAAACAGCAAAGGACCAGAGTTATCAAACTAATTAAACGTTAACTAGCAAGACTTCCTTCCACTGAATTACATTTGTAGCTGCTACGCTAAGTTTTCACATCTAGCTAGCTATCCAAGTTAGCCAGCTGAATTGAAGTAGCTAACGCGTTAGATAGTTAACCTTACGTTACTGGAATGGATTAAGGCTAGGTTTCTAACATTATCTAACTTGCTAACGTTACGTTAACTGTGGCAATGGAAAGTTAGCTAACTAGCCAACTACACCAGCATGGCCTAAGCAGTTAGCGAGCTAGTGATTAACGATACATATAAGCCTAATGTTAATTGTTAATGCTTGTTATTGTATGTCACATTTATATGGGTTCCACGTTTTCCCACCAAAAGAGGCAACATTCTAAAACGTTGGTCAGACCGTTTACCAGCTAACGTTAGCTATATATCTAGCTTTGGCGCTAAAGCTAGCTGTAACGTAGCTGGCTAGTTTGCTGTGTCTGTTTACAATGGTAGCAATGTGACTGGCTAGTCAGAGCTACAGTGCAAACTTACCTTTGTCGCTGCCTGTCAGTCTTCCTATTCCAGAAAAATATCCTCATTTACAATCCCCAATGCCTTATGGCGATTTATTGAATCCAGTATCTCCTCCATGGAGCCCACCAGATTTCCCAACGTACAACCCTCACTCCTCTGAATAGATGTCAATTCTGTTTCCAAATCAACAGCGCCTCTCAGTCACCTCGCCAACAGCAGAAACTTATTCGATCTGACCATAGGGAAACCAATATTTCGATGTAGCTAGGCATGTACACTGTTAGCTGATCGATACTTTAATTGTAACGAGAGCAGCATTGCTTCCAAATCATGTTTAAAAATTGCGGCTACAAACTTGAAGACCCTGTTTTCTTGAAGGCTTTTTTTTGTACATTTCACAAAATGGCGCGTTCCAAACCTGCGCATCGAACCGGCCGGGCAGACCATAAACTACAGTCCACCAACGTACTCACTTAGCGCCGTTGTAACACATCCACTGCGTTATAACCAACCCTTTTGATTATTAGAATCCATTTCTGTCTGGGCATCATTTCTGTCATTGCTATGATTAGTGAATTTACTATTCCGGCGGGAAGGTACATTTTTTGGGGGGGGTGTGGGGAAAGGAAAGTGGATAACAAAATGGAAGCTGAACAAGAACGTTACCATGACGACTGTCATTCAAACGAATAAATTCCCGTCTCAGACCAATGACGCAAAAAATACTGCCAATCAAATGTTCGTTTGAAAAGGGGCGGGTCATAGGAACTCCTTGCACCGAAAAAGTGTTCGGTTGGGTCGCCACTGTATATATGAGGGTATGGCTAGAAGGGATCCAGATATGCGGACAAAATGGAGGAAATTGAGAAAAAGTTTGTGAAACAACAGCTGTGCTGGAATGCCAACAATATCGGTGCCATTTCGAGAACACAAACTCTCGCATCTTTCACAGCAAAGAGCGAGGGAGTCAGGGGGAGCAATGGCGGAAGCGGAAATATTGTGTGATTCTCTTGGCGCGAGTACAGATGGTGAGCATGAGTGAACGATTGTGAAGAAGAGTGGAGTAAAAAGGGCTACTTGGAAATGGACAGCAGTTTATGGTTGGAGTGCCATTCACGAGCAAGGATGTATTTTTTTGGGTGACCCGTTTGTGGTCTCGAAGATGGTGAAGGACGAATTGGGTAAAGTGGAATGGTCAGAGTGACCAGGACAGGAGCGGTATGATGTTGATTTCGTGTGTGTCAAGGCGCAAAAGGAGAAAGCTCTGTGTGGCTCAACATGTCGACGTATGATGTGGAAAGCTATGATTTTCAGAGTAGGGCACCGGTTAAAGGTGTCATCTCTGGTGTCTTGTTGGACATAGAGGCTGTGTGATTTAGGGAAAACATTCCAGGACTGTTATACGCACATCGCTTGAATCGAATGATAGACGGAAAGAAGGAGCAAGGGCTATCGGTTTTACTGTCATTTGATGTAGTGGTTCTCCAAATTTGAATGCCATGCAGCAGAAGAATCCCGACACACTAATAGTGAAGGTGGACTTTGTTGCGTTTATAGTGCAAGTGATACATTGCACTAGTCAAATTAATATAAAAAAATCTGAGAAGCTATACATCATTGTGAAGGCCGCAAATAGATTTGTGGATCTCCAGGAGACTTTACAGCCAAAATGTTACAGGGAGTACTGAATGACGAGGTTAGTCCCTCCCGGGTTCATGAGCCTGTGTAGGGATCTGAATAGTACAGCTTTTTGTTTGAAATTCAGGGTAGTCGCGTGAATTTGGTTAGTGTTTTTGGTAATTAGTATGAATTTGTTCATCCAAAACATATTTTGTTTTTGGGGTATTTTTTTTACTACCGGGTACAGTAGGTGGCGGCAATACACCTTACGACTGTAGTCTGCCAATAAACCTTGAAGGAGAAGGGATTCAGATTTTGTCAAGTTAACGTCAAAAGCATACTTTTTTTTTTTTGCATTTGAACCCTACCCCTTTTTCTAACCGTAACCTAATTACCCTAACCTGCTACGATAAGTCAAATCTGACTTTTAATTTGACAAAAGCTGGATGCCTTCTAGCCATGACCAAACGTTATATTGTTACATTTATGATTGATGGCTTACTGGCCAATTAAATGAGAGCTCTGTGCTTATATTGTTTGCAAGCTAGTTTGAGCGTCAGACTGAGTTGACCATCTTCCATGTTTCTCAGAGTTATCAATAAAAGGTATTTTTGAGGTACAGTATGATAGTAAAAAAAAAAAAAAAAACAGGCCCGGAAGTGTTTTTCAGTTGTAGAGTTGTGTTTTAGTTATTTAAGGTTCCAAACATATTAAATTTTTTAACCCATCTAGTGACTAAGTGACAGCATAGGTTTCGAGTATCATGCTAGCTAGTCTTGGGTGTTAACCTGGGAGAAGTTACATGAGAGACGGGTGGGACAATCAATTGACTTGATGGATCAACTTCTCACATAAGTTTATAACGACATCTTAGTGGTTAAAAATATATCTTTATGATTCCGGTGGTCAATTACCTTATGTCAAGCCATGGAAATGTGATAAGCATGATGAGTTTGCCGTTTGTGAAGAGAATAAAGAGGTTTATTCTATCAAGACAAGAGGAGCGCGCATGACAAAGACAGCTGGAGTGCACCTGATTGGTGTGAATAGTCATTGAATATGGTGAACAACATCTACATTTCCATTAAAGTGAGATGAGAAAATGATGATGGTTAATATAGCTATTATGTTATCCATTTTAGTCTGATTAATATTGTAAGGCAAAATATTGTGGTTGCGAAACATTGTGATGTTGACGCATGGATCATTTTCATAAATTATGAATCTATAGCATTAATTATTCAAATTGACACAAATTAAATTATGGCTGATAGTACATTTGTTGAAGGTAATGAGCATTACAAACCAGAAACATGGACATAAGACAGATTGTGCACTTCTCGCCAGCTGTTACTTCTGTCCCGCCGGCAGGTACAAAAGTAAGGTTGTGGTAGTTCTGTTCTTGGTCTATTTAATTTAAACTAATTTACCCTAGAAATTAAATTACAGTTGCTAATGGTAGAGGAAATATATAAGTTGTTTGTTAACAAATATGGTGTCTCTAGCACTATCGATCTCTGAGTAATTAGGAAAAAAACAAAAAGTGTTACTTTCGTCCCGGTTCTCCCCTACTGCCCTGGTCTGCACTAGCTCCGGTTCCAGCTCTGGTCCTGAGCGTAGCTAGCTCTGGTCTGCACAAATTATAACTACTATAAATTAGCATATACTACTCACCAACAATAATTGTAACTCTTGAACCATTCAAGCTAGACACCAAACCAACTTTCACATGTTCAGGCTATCCTGTCCTAACAACCAACCGACCAATCAATCTTTTAAACTATAACCAGTCATCCCCATTACTACTGCAGACACTACCACTGACTTTCACATGTTCAGGCTGTGCTAACTTCAAATTCTTTAAAACTTTTACAACTATTTACATTTTCATACATTTCCATAAAATATCCCACCAACAGTAACTCTTGAAACGTTCAAGCTAGATACACCAAACCAACTTTCATATGTTCAGGCTATCCTAACTTTTCATCTACCTACATTTTCAACTATAACCAGTCATCACCATTACTACTGCAGACACTACCACTACTATAAAGTATATCAAAACCATACATTATTTTAAACAAGCTAGCAAATTTACTTTTAAAGGCTAAATAGTTTATTTATTAGATAGAAGTACAGCTAGCTATCAGTAGGTCTACATACAAACCTATTCTACATAGTTCTTCAACTACCACAAAAATATGTTTAAAGAGCTGTCATCACTAGAAGCACCATCATATTTCTCGCCCCAAATAATATCCTTCAACGTTCTAATCATTACATCATAATTAAACTGAAATCAAATGTCATTCACACTGAATGTTTTTACAAATGAAAATCATGCATCTATTTATCTGAAACCCACAGCATGATTGAGTCAGAGTTGCTTTGCTTTCCTAAGATTGTTGTCCACATGATTTTGCTTTTTATTCCCATCTTCTGACAGAAGATTGCTTTGTCCTATGTCTTTCTTCTTTTAGTTAGTTGTGATGTAACTGCCCCACAATCCAAATTAATATGGTTGATATAGTAATCTATCAAAGTAATCAGACCAAATATTTGACATTTAACTTTGACTATATGCGAATGCTTTGCTTTAAATAGTCAAATAAAACGTTTTAAACTTCCACCACTACCACAAAAATACTTTTAAAGAGTTAAAGCAAGTCCCACCAATTGTACTTCATGTACAATTACCATCTAGTTTCTGACTTATTATTATTTGGAACACTACTCCTCTTAAACCATTTAGTAACGCCATTTAAACTTTAAAACGCATAGACTGATCTGGATTAGGTTGGTTGCATACAACTTTTTGATATCTTTATACTTTTAAAACTATTAAACCGTTTTTCCTTGTTTTTGTCCTCCATCCACTTTTGTGGGATTTTCTCAACATTCTAAAAGGCCCCATTGTGACAACAATTCCATTCACTATAAATGCAACAATGCAACTTTGACACAAATCAGCAACTTTGACCACTTTGCCAACAACTAAGACAAAACGTTAGAGCTTCTCAAATTATTATATTATATATTATAAAACGTTAGAGCTACTAAAATCTGAACTCGGAACAAAAATATATTATTCAGATAATAAGTTACAGCTGTTAGTAACCGCATCAACAAAATGTTCTGTAACTTTTTATAAACTTACATTTTAACCACTTTCCCAACAAGTTAGACAAAAAGTTAGAGGGTAAGACATCTTCGTCTACTTCTCTGCTATTCAACTCTGATCAAAAATATCTGCAAAGGATCTAACGATACAGCTGTTTTAGTAACGGCATTAACACATTTTTTCCCAACAACTGCCGTTTTGACCACTCCCCGAACAAGTCTGACAAAAACTTAAGAGGGTATGAAATCTTCTACTTCTCTGCTTTTCAAATAAATAAATGATTAGGAATAGATAGAGCTGTTTTAGTAACCCATCAACTGCTTTCATTATAGATGCAGTAAGTAATGTCAGAAGCTAGCAGATTCGTTACGTTTTGTGGGTTAGAGTGCAGTATTTATTTAGTTTCATAGCACGTTTCTCACACTGGCTTTAGCCATGGACTAGGAATATAAAGGGAAGGAACTGGCAGATGCGTCATAATAGCCCGGAAGTAGAGCCCCACTGGTAGTAGCCACATTTGAAATGGAATACATGGAGCAGGGTGGGAAAATTGCATTAAAACACTATTTAAATGTATTTTCGCAAGGGCTGTATTGGGGAGCTATTTCATAATTTTTTCACGGGTACATTATTTTCCCATTTCAATCTTATAGCAACCCTATCCTTGGCGTGACTGTTATGGGCCGAGCAGACCCTTACGAAAAAATATGGCAGTCAGAGTGCAGTGTAATAGCAGTACACTGCAAATACTGCATCCAAAATAACTGTTTTTTAAATTGCAGTAATTCTGTAGTGTAACTGCAGTTAGAGTGTAGTATAACTGCAGTTCAACTTCTGCAATTACTGCATCCAAAATACCACAGTCGACTGCACTTTTACTGCAGTTTCAAAACTGCAATTTTTGTTGTTGCAAACAAGACACTGGTTTGGAGAAATACGGTACAATGAATATTTTAATAGAGTATTAGGCCTATTAACGTAGACATTGGTGATTTTACTACTGTAATTATGATATTGTCATTGAATTAATTAGCCCACTAAAACTTTGTAGGGCTATGAATTGGGCAGTTAGTAGCCTATTTGCTAATAGGCTAATTATTTTCTGGCCTCAGACTAGCTACAAGCCCAGGAACAAACCTAGTTGCAAACCCCATCATTCAGATCATTCAAACGTGGATATAGGTCTAGTGCTATACTTGAACTGGTGGTTGTCTTGAATTTAAATTGTTGTTGCTCACCAGTGCACTCTGAAGAGGATACAATGTAGCCTAACATTGCTCACAAACGCCACAGATGTGAGATTTGATACACTATAGAAGCACTGGTCCTCTTAAATTTGAATTCCAGATTGCATATAACAATAATATCTAAGGGCATATCTGATATTAAATATATACATCCGATGGTATTAGGGATCTATTTCATAGTTCTTTCACAGTACATTTTCCCATTTCAATCTTATAGCAACCCTATGCTTGGCATGACTTATGGGCAGACCACCAGATATGCCCTTAGATATTATTGTTATATGCAATCTGGAATTCAAATTTAAGAGGACCGGTGCTTCTATAGTGTATCAAATCTCACATCTTGTCATCCCGAGTGGCGCAGTGGTCTAAGGCACTGCATCGCAGTGCTCGCTGTGCCACTAGAGATCCTGGTTTGAATCCAGGCTCTGTCGTAGCCGGCCGCGACCGGGAGACCCATGGGGCGGCGCACAATTAGCCCAGTGTCGTCCAGGGTAGGGGAGGGAATGGCCGGCAGGGATGTTGGTAGAGCATGGCGTTTGCAACGCCAGGGTTATGGGTTCGATTCCCACGGGGGGCCAGTATGAAAAAAATATATAATGTATGCACTCACTAACTGTAAGTCGCTCTGGATAAGAGCGTCTGCTAAATGACTAAAATGTAAATGTACATGAATGTGATCATAGCCCTTCTGAAAATACATTAAAAAATATATTTTTCACCCTGCTCCATGTATTCCATTTCAAATTTGGCTCCTAGTGTGGCTAATTCCGTGGTATTATGATGCATCTGACAGTTCCTTCTCTGTATGTTCCTAGGCCATGGAGGGAGCAGGCCTGCCAAGGCAACTGTTGCCTAGCAACATGTCTCAGAAGGAGAAAACTCCTCTGAGTGCCAAATGTCCATGATTTTCAAAATCTGTTTCGGACATAACAGCTAGCGCTAAGATTTCTAATGCTTCTCCGGTCTGGAAGACCTGGAATGATAGATTTCCAATGCTCGCTAGCTTCATCCTCAGGATCGTGCCCCGTGCTAGTTTGGCTAGTTTGCTTGTCTGTAAAGAGAAGGACGGGCTGTGTGTTGATCCTGCTGCTCTGATAGCATTGAGCAAAGCTGTCTTCATATTTTACCCGATGACTTCTCATTGCGGTTCCTTCCATTTTCACACTCAGCAACTGTAGTTTAGACACTGACCACAAACACATAAATTATGTCCATACTGTAGTGCCCAAAGAAACTGCAACACAACCGCTGCTCTGGTCTGCACTTGCTCTGGTCCAGCTCTGGTTATGGGCATAGCTAGCTAGCTCTGGTTCGCACTAGCTCTGCACTATAAATTATAACTACTTAAATGTGCAACTAATAAATTAACATACAATACCCACCAACAATAATTATAACTGTTGAACCATTCAAGCTAGAGACAACAAACAACTTTCACATGTTCAGGCTATCCTAACTACACATTCTTTAAAACCTTATCAACTTAACAATCTATTTGCATAAAGTAACTCACCAACTGTCACTCATGACCCATTCAAGCTAGAGCCCCTAAAACAGTTTAAAGAAACTGGGTAGGATGAGTGGGAGGCATGACAATGGGTATGTCTGCAAGAACACAAGGACAGGGTAGCCTTTTAACCTTTTATTAAAACAGGTTTCTTTGGTCTTTTGTAGGCTTCAAATGATGAAATGATGGATGGTGATGTAGATGATTACACTAGGATGAACAGAAACAAGGTTAATGTAAAACAGAGGCACATAGTAAATAAAGGGCAAACATACCCAAATGAAATACTCCAAACACTACAATGTTACACAATTAACAAATATGGGAAGTGCACGAAAATGCACAACAATCAAACAATATAAATCTACATAACAATACGACTTAAATACCTTGGCCGGCACACACCACATTCATGCAATACTCAATCAATAATGCATCTCTAGTGGTCTGTGCTTTTTGGTTGAAAGAGGACTAATGGCTGCAGGTGGGGCATTTAATGGGGTAGCTCTGCCTCTTTCAGGTGGACCGTGATTGTTCTTAACGAGCTTTGATGGAGGTGCGTGGCGACCAATGAGGGGAGGGCTCTCCTCCAGGTAGGAGGGGAGCGGGAGGTGTTGTCCTCCTGAGTGGCGCAGTGGTCTAAGGCACTGCATCGCAGTGCTAGCTGTGCCACTAGAGATCCTGGTTCGAATCCAGGCTCTGTCGTAGCCGGCCGCGACCGGGAGACCCATGGGGCGGCACACAATTGGCCCAGCGTCGTCCAGGGTAGGGGAGGGAATGGCCGGCAGGGATGTAGCTCAGTTGGTAGAGCATGGCATTTGCAACGCCAGGGTTGTGGGTTCGATTCCAGTATAAAAAATAAAAATGTATGCACTCACTAACTGTAAGTCGCTCTGGATAAGAGCGTCTGCTAAATGACTAAAATGTAAAATGTAATGTAAATGTTTTCTACAGCCGCCCCTCAAATGTGCATGCACATTTGAATATCCTGTGATGAAGGTGGGCTGCAGATGCTGATGTGCCTTAGCGTATAGAGGAGCCAATGGCCGCTCCATAGAATGCCACGTGGGGAACTCTGGCGGGGGGGCGGAGTTGACCGTCGGGGTACGGGGGGGCCGGGACAGCCGGTGGACTCTGGGGGGGAGACAGGGAATGCAGTGGTTCACTGACCAGTGGAAGGATGGCGCCTTGGGGGCCTGGTGCACTGACCACTGAAGGAGTGGGGGACGCTTGGCACTGGCCACTGGATGGGGAACACTCTGGACAGGTGGCACTTCGGGTTTGTGACTAGGTGTCTGGTATCCATCACATCTTTGCTGGGGATGGGGGTAGCTGGCTGGCTGCTCACGGTAGGCATAGGGAGACTGGTAAGGCTGAGCTGATTGCTGGACTTGGGACTGGTAAGGCTGAGCTGATTGCTGGACTTGGGACTGGTAAGGCTGAGCTGATTGCTGGACTTGGGACTGGTAAGGCTGAGCTGGTTGCTGGACTTGGGACTGGTAAGGCTGAGCTGGTTGCTGGACTTGGGACTGGTAAGGCTGAGCTGGTTGCTGGACTTGGGACTGGTAAGGCTGAGCTGGTTGCTGGACTTGGGACTGGTAAGGCTGAGCTGGTTGGGCCTGGTAAGGCTGAGCTTGTTGCTGAGCTGGAGCCACTGGGCTTGGCGCTAAGTAAGGTTGTACTGCTAGCTGAGCTGGGGGATGGTAAGGCTGAGCTGTGGCCTGGGCTGGAACATGGTATAGCTGGACCAGGGTCTGATAGGGCTGGGGCCTGGGCTGGAGTCTGGAATGGCTGGGCTGGGGCCTGGGCTAGAATGTGGTATGGCTGGATCCTGCTGGGGCTGATAGGTCTGAGCTAGGGCCTGGAGCCTGATATAGCTGGGCCGCAGGCAGGTAGGGATGAGCTGTGGCCTGGGCTGGAGCCTGGTAGGGCTGAGATGGGGGATGGTAGGGCTGGGCCGGAGACTGGTAGGGCTGGGATGGTAGTGCCCAAAGGAGGTCAGGGGCCGACTGGGTTCTAGAATACCATTTGAAGTCATGGGTCTGTCCAGTATATGTAGGCTTGACTTTGTGTCCTGTACTGCAGCCCCTGGGTCAGATCAGGTGGTAAGGTTTAGTTTATTAGGATCCCCATTAGCGACTACACATGCAGTAGCTACTCTTCTTGGGGTCCACATAAAACGTACAAATACATGAAAGTACAGAACAGTTATAGACGAGGACATTAAAGAAAAAAATATATATACACTGAATAAAAATATAAACTCAACATGTAAAGTGTTGGTCCCATGTTTCATGAGCTGAAATTTAAGATCCCAGAAATGTTCCATACGCACAAAAAGCTTATTTCTCTAAAATGTTGTGCACAAATTTGTTTACGTCACTGTTAGTGTGTATTTCTCCTTTGCCAAGATAATCCATCCACCTGACAGGTGTGGCATATCAAGAAGCTCATTAAACGGCATCATCATTACATAGGAGCACCTAAAATGTGCCGTTTTGTCACACAACACAATGTCACAGATGTCTCAAGTTTTGAGGGAGCGTGCAATTGGCATGCTGACTGCAGGAATGTCCACCAGCTCTGTTGCCAGAGAATTGAATGTTAATGTCTCTACCATAAGCTGCCTCCAACATTGTTTTAGAGAATTTGGCAGTACATCCAACCAGCCTCACAAGCACAGACCACATGCATGGTGTCGTATGGGTGAGCGGTTTGCTGATATCAACGTTGGGAACAGAGTGCCCAATGTTGGCGGTGGGGTTATGGTATGGGCAGGCATAAGCTACGGACAACGAACACAATTGCATTTTATCGATGGCAATTTGAATGCACAGAGATATTGTGACGAGATCCTGAGGCCCATTGTCGTGCCATTCATCCTCCTCCATCACCTCACATTTTAGCATGATAATGCACGGCCCCATGTCGCAAGGACCTGTACACAATTCCTGGAAGCTGAAAATGTCCCAGTATGTCCATGGCCTGCATACTCACCAGACATGCCACCCATTGAGCATGTTTGGGATGCTCTGGATCTATGTGTATTTGGTATTTTATTAGGATCCCCATTAGGTGTTGCAAAAGCAGCAGCTACTCTTCCTGGGGTCCACACAAAACATGAAACACGACATAATACAGAACATTAATAGACAAGAACAGCTCAAGGACAGAACTACAGCGTGTTCCAGATCCCGCCAATATCCAGCAACTTCATACAGCCGTTGAAGAGGAGTGGGACAACATTGCTCAGACCACAATCAACAACCTGATCAACTCTATGTGAAGTAGGTGTTGCGCTGCCTGAGGCAAATGGTGGTCACACCAGATACTGACTGGTTTTCTGATCCACACCGCTACCTTTTATTTAAGGTATCTGTGACCAACAGATGCATATCTGTATTCCAAGTCATGTGAAATCCATAGATTAGGGCCTATTTCATTTATTTGAATTGACTGATTTCCTTATTAACTGTAATTCAGTAAAATCGTTGAAATTGTTGCGTTTATATTTTTGTTCAGCATATAAATAAATAAAATAATAATAATAATTGTTATATATTGGAAAGACACCAAGAGACAACAAAAATACTATTTACACACTATTCATACACTGAACAAAAATATAAATGCAACAATTTCAAAGATTACTGATGCCTGCAAAAACCATAACCCCATCGCCACCATGGGTCACACTTATTTTTTACCCCCTTTTTCTCCCCAATTTCGTGATTACGATCTTGGCAGCAGTGTGTGTGCAAAGTTTCAGATTGATCCAGTGAAGCGTTGCAATACTGGACTATTGTCTGCCCAAATGTGCCGAATTGGTCAATTGATACATTTTCAAGTACATAACTATAGAGAACATTCAAAAATGATATGGTAATACAAAATGTAAGTTTACACACTCCCAGGAATGTCATACATGATGGATCATTAGCCTATACACTAACTTTCACATATCTAGATGGCAGGGCGGGCGGGGTGGGTGTGAAGCCAGAGACAGCAGGGGTTCAAACTGTAGAACCCAGTTCCTACATTTGAATATAAAATGGGATTTTATCAAACAAAACTATGCTACATTTTATCTCTGGGACCCTTAGGATAACAAATCAGAGCTTACTGAATGTAAGTACATTATTTACCTTCAGAGGTGAATGTATCAAACCAGTTGCCGTGATACGTTTTTTGTTGTTGTGCACTCTCCTCAAACAATAGCATGGTATTTTTTCACTGTAATAGCTACTGTAAATTGGACAGTGCAGTTAGATTAACAAGAATGTAAGCTTTCTGCCCATATAAGACATGTCTATGTCCTGGAAAGTTTGCTGTTACTTACAACAGTCATGCTAAGAGACTGACCCAGATTCTCCTCCATGTCAGACAAGGGCCAGACCAGTCAGAGAACCATACTATACCTCCCAAAGCAGATATTTCAATGTCCAGAATGTATTATGTGTGTACACGTTTTCCAGGATTTTTCTGCCATTGAAATCCTACGCGTTTAAAAAAATTTAATTTGGGGGATGGAGAAAAATGCTTTCAGTGTAAACTTAAACGACTATACCCAGATATAAAGTATATAGAAAAGATAATGGATATATATATATATATATCCATTATATTTTGGTGATTGTTAGTTCTCAAAGATTATATATATATATAATCTTTGAGAACTAACAATCACCTAAATAAAAGCTAGACAGGTAGAATTGAAAATTCCAAAAACGATTTAGCAGAATATATTTTGTTATTATGTTTGAGCAAAATAACATAGCATAAGCCATGGCAAATGCATAGAATTGCAGGAAATTAGTTTAAAAACTGCATCAGGAACAAGTGGTGCGGGGCCAAACAGGTGTTGTACCTTAATTACCTCCTTCAGGGAACAGTAGTTATAGTCAATGTTACGGTTCCTGTCAGTCAACTTACTATGGGGAAATTGTAATCACTTCCCAAGCTGACCCCAATGAATATTAAATTAAACAACTGAAGACTGACCACCCAGACCTAACATCGGCAGATGCAGCAGTCTGGATATTGTGCACACGGGACGCTGCCTAGTGACTTTCCCCTGTCCTAGCATTAAGCACACTGTGGGCTACACTGGGAACAGTGACATCCAAGCGATAAAACCAAGTGTGTGGCGATGCCCAACTCGCCGCAGCACAAATATCTCCTATAGTCAGCCCTTTAAACGAGGCTGCCAGACCCCTGGTGGAGTGAGCAAGTACACCGCTAGGTAACCCTTGCTGCTACAGACCCCTTGACTTTTTCCACATTTTGTTACGTTACTGCCTTATTCAAAAATAGATTAAATTGTTTTTTTCCTCATCAATCTACACACAATACCCCATAATGACAAAGCAAAAACAGGTTTTTAGAAATTGTTGCAAATGTATAAGAAGAAAACCCCACTGAAATATCACATTTACATACGTTTTCAGACCCTTTACTCAGTACTTTGCTGAAGCACCTTTGGAAGCGATTACAGCCTTGACTCTTCTTGGGTATGACACTACAAGCTTGGCACACCTGTTTTTGGGGAGGTTCTCCCATTATTCTCTGCAGATCCTCTCAAGCTCTGTCAGGTTGGATGGGGAGCGTCGCTGCACAGATATTTTCAGGTCTCTCCAGAGATGTTTGATCGGGTTCAAGTCCGGGCTCTGGCTGGGCCACTCAAGGACATTCAGAGACTTGTTCCGAAGCCACTCCTGCGTTGTCTTGGCTGTGTGCTTAGGGTCATTGTCCTGTTGGAAGGTGAACCTTCGCCCCAGTCTGAGGTCCTGAGCGCTCTGGAGCAGGTTTTCATCAATCATCTCTCTCTACTTTGCTCCGTTCATCTTTCCCTCGATCCTGACTAGTCTCCCAGTCCCTGCCGCTGAAATACATCCCCACAGCATGATGCTGCCACCACCATGCTTCACCGTAGAGATGGTGCCAGGTTTCTTCCAGACATGACGCTTGGCATTCAGGCCAAAGAGTTGATTCTTGGTTTCATCAGACCAGATAATCTTGTTTCTCATGGTCTGAGAGTCCTTTAGGTGCCTTTTGGCAAACTCCAAGCGGGCTGTCATGTGCCTTTTACTAAGGAGTGGCTTCCGTCTGGCCACTCTAACATAAAGGCCCAAATTGGTCTGACCTGGTGCTGGGTCCGGCCCCCGGGGAAGCTCGCTTTCCGACCACAGCCCCAAGTCTCTCTCCGCTTCATGCACCTCGGTCTCATCCGTGGTACCGGCATCCGGGAAAGGAAAGTCGGTAACTCCAAGTTTCCTCAAGAATGCTACAGGTCATTCCAGGGAGTTTGCACGCAGTAGGTGGCAATGCATACACAGACTGGTTCGAGCGAGGGCCGCCTGAGCATGTTTCAAGCCGAGACAAACTACACATAAATTGTGAGTATCTTTTAGAGAACCCGGCTTAGCCATTGTCGTCTCGGTCGCTTTCTTAGCCATCTTACTCATTGTGCTAGCAAATTGAATAATAGATTAGGAGACTTATGAGAACAAGTACAAACTTCAGTACACAATGTCCAGGGGGTGAACACGCTCTACCACTAAGGGACAGTTTATTTGGCGCAACGTAAGACTGTCTTGTTTTTCAATTGTTTGTTTTAGTAGAGTGAATAGTTCTGGTGAAGAGCAGACTAATTGAAGGAATGAGTCCGTGCCTCACGCTTATGACCTGTGGACTTAAAAGCCCCCTTTTATTGTCATGCCATCTGGCAAAAAACGAACTGTGATTGTAAACCTCTCTGTATCTGCAGCTTACTGTAGCTAATGAAGTGTAATTATAGACAGAGAGGCACAGCAAAGGAAATAAACAAGGAAACAGCAAAAATAAACTAAAGTGAAGACAGTGTTTTCCTAAAAAAACATGTTTTCATCACTGCAGATGTATAGGCCTCAGCAATGAAATACACTGCTCAAAAAAATAAAGTGAACACTTAAACAACACCATGTAACTCCAAGTCAATCACACTTCTGTGAAATCAAACTGTCCACTTAGGAAGCATCACTGATTGACAATAAATTTCACATGCTGTTGTGCAAATGGAATAGACAACAGGTGGAAATTATAGGCAATTAGCAAGACACCCCGAATAAAGGACTGGTTTTGCAGGTGGTGACCACAGACCACTTCTCAGTTCCTATGCTTCCTGGCTGATGTTTTGGTCACTTTTGAATGCTGGCGGTGCTTTCACTCTAGTGGTAGCATGAGACGGAGTCTACAACCCACACAAGTGGCTCAGGTAGTGCAGCTCATCCAGGATGGCACATCAATGCGAGCTGTGGCAAGAAGGTTTGCTGTGTCTGTCAGCGTAGTGTCCAGAGCATGGAGGCGCTACCAGGAGACAGGCCAGTACATCAGGAGACATGGAGGAGGCCGTAGGAGGGCAACAACCCAGCAGCAGGACTGCTACCTCCGCCTTTGTGCAAGGAGGAGCAGGAGGAGCACTGCCAGAGCCCTGCAAAATGACCTCCAGCAGGCCACAAATGTGCATGCGTCTGCTCAAACGGTCAGAAACAGACTCCATGAGGGTGGTATGAGGGCCCGACGTCCACAGGTGGGGGTTGTGCTTACAGCCCAACACCGTGCAGGACGTTTGGCATTTTCCAGAGAACACCAAGATTGGCAAATTCGCCACTGGCGCCCTGTGCTCTTCACAGATGAAAGCAGGTTCACACTGAGCACATGTGACAGATGTGACAGAGTCTGGAGACGCCCGTGGAGAACGTTCTGCTGCCTGCAACATCCTCCAGCATGACCGGTTTGGCGGTGGGTCAGTCATGGTGTGGGGTGGCATTTCTTTGGGGGCCACACAGCCCTCCATGTGCTCGCCAGAGGTAGCCTGACTGCCATTAGGTACCGATATGAGATCCTTAGACCCCTTGTGAGACCATATGCTGGTGCGGTTGGCCCTGGGTTCCTCCTAATGCAAGACAATGCTAGACCTCATGTGGCTGTAGTGTGTCAGCAGTTCCTGCAAGAGGAAGGCATTGATGCTATGGACTGGCCCGCCCGTTCCCCAGACCTGAATCCAATTGAGCACATCTGGGACATCATGTCTCGCTCCATCCACCAACGCCACGTTGCACCACAGACTGTCCAGGAGTTGGCGGATGCTTTAGTCCAGGTCTGGGAGGAGATCCCTCAGGAGACCATCCGCCACCTCATCAGGAGCATGCCCAGGCGTTGTAGGGAGGTCATACAGGCACGTGGAGGCCACACAGACTACTGAGCCTCATTTTGACTTGTTTTAAGGACATTACATCAAAGTTGGATCAGCCTGTAGTGTGGTTTTCCACTTTAATTTTGAGGGTGACTCCAAATCCAGACCTCCATGGGTTGATAAATTTGATTTCCATTGATAATGTTTGTGTGATTTTGTTGTCAGCACATTCAACTATGTAAAGCCTCCAAAGCCCCATACACTACCCACCACTGTGACCTGTACGCTCTTGTTGGCTGGTCCTCACTACATGTCCGTCGTCAAACCCACTGGCTCCAGGCCATCTATAAATCACTGCTAGGCAAATCCCCGCCTTATCTTAGCTCATTGGTCACCATAGCAGCACCCACCCGTAGTCTGCGCTCCAGCAGGTATATCTCACTGGTCATTCCCAAAGCCAACACCTCCTTTGGCCGCCATTCCTTCCAGTTCTCTGCTGCCAATGACTGGAACGAATTGCAAAAATCTCTGAAGCTGGAGACTCTTATCTCCCTCAATAACTTTAAGCATCAGTTGTCAGAGCACCTTACCGATCACTGCACCTGTACACAGCCCATCTAAAATTAGCCCACCCAACTACCTCATCCCTATATTGTTATTTATTTTGCTATTTTGCACCCCAGTATCTCTATTTGCACATCATCTCTTGCACATCTAGCATTCCAGTGTTAATACTATTGTAATTATTCTGCACTATAGCCTATTTATTGCCTTACCTCCATAACTTGCTACATTTGCACACACTGTATATATATTTTCTGTTGTATTTCTGACTTTGTTTTTTTTACCCCATATGTAACTCTGTGTTGTTTTTATTGCACTACTTTGCTTTATCTTGGCCAGGTCGCAGTTGTAAATGAGAACCTGTTCTCAACTGGCTTACCTGGTTAAATAAAGGTGAAAAAAAAAAAAAAAAGTATTTAATAAGATTATTTCATTCATTCAGATCAAGGATGTGTTATTTTAGTGTTCCCTTTATATTTTTGAGCAGTGTAATATTTTTAGCAGAGATTCTGAAAGGACTGTCATTTTCATTTTGCTGGAGTAAAAATAATGGGACAGTGTTTTTTTGTTTTTTTACCCCGCTATCATCCAGAAGGCGAGGTCAGTACAGGTGCATCAAAGCTGGGACCGAGAGACTGAAAAACAGCTTCTATCTCAAGGCCATCAGACTGTTAAACAGCCATCACTAGCACATTAGAGGCTGCTGCCTATAGACATAGACTAGAAATCACTGGCCACTTTAAGAAATGGAACACTAGCCACTTTAATGTTTACATATCTTGCATTACTCATCTCATATGTATATACTGTATTCTATACTATTCTACTGTATCTTAGTCCATGCCGCTCTGACATCGCTCGTCCATATGTATATATTCTTAATTGATTCCTTACTTAGGTTTGTGTGTATTGGGTATATGTTGTGAAATTGTTAGATATTACTGCACTGTCGGAGCTAGAAGCACAAGCATTTCGCTACACCCGCGATAACATCTGCTGAACATGTGTATGTGACCAATACAATTTGATTTGATGTGTTCACAGGCTTTGTTTTTGTCCAAGAAGAGCGTTTACCCTTAACCTAAAGTTGGGTCTTTTGAAATGACACTAGCTAGTAGATGAGGTATTTTATTGCTTTCCAGAATAAGCAAGGAATTTAAAGGACAGAGGGGAAGCTCTGTACTGCGTCTAATATTAGAATACAGTGAGTACTGATGAGAGGAATCTCATGGGGGGTGACTTGTCAGTCTCATTTCCATCACTGGAAAAATTATCCAGCTTTATTTTAAGGCAGGCTTTCAACAATCAATGTGCCTGTTTCTCCTGACAATATCATGTAATGTACAAAGTCTGATTTGTATCCACAAAAGCCTTGTTACAATTGTTACTAATTGTATGGTGTTTATGTTCTCAGTACACCCTCTTGTGACATGAAGCGCTTTGTTGGTCAAAGACCTGAGCAAGACCTGTGAATTCATGGTGCACTGTCTGGTGAGATCAATCATCATAATACATGATCTGATGACATTGCATGATTTTAAGTTTCATGTAGCTAAAATAACAAACAGGTCTGTAGTTTCTCCTTATTTTCTTCAATACACACTGAGTGTACAAAACATTAGGAACTAACATTCCTGTCTTGCAGGAAATCACGCACAGAACGAGCAGTATGGCTGGTGGCATTGTCATGCTGGAGGGTCATGTCAGGATGAGCCTGCAGGAAGGGTACCACATGAGGAGGATGTCTTCCCTATAACGCACAGCGTTGAGATTGCCTGCAATGACAACAAGCTCAGTCTGATGATGCTGTGACACACCGCCCCAGACCATGACGGACCCTCCACCTCCAAATCGATCCTGCTCCAGAGTACAGGCCTCGGTGTAACGCTCATTCTTTCGACGATAAACGCTAATCCGACCATCACCCCTGGTGAGACAAAACCGCGACTCGTCAGTGAAGAGCACTTTTTGGCAGTCCTGTCTGGTCCAGTGACGGTGGGTTTGTGCCCATAGGCGACGTTGTTGCCGGTGATGTCTGGTGAGGACCTGCCTTACAACAGGCCTACAAGCCCTCAGTCCAGCCTCTCTCAGCCTATTGCGGACAGTCTGAGCACTGATGGAGGGATTGTGCGTTCCTGGTGTAACTCGGGCAGTTGTTGTTGCCATCCTGTACCTGTCCCGCAGGTGTGATGTTCGGATGTACCGATCCTGTGCAGGTGTTGTTACACGTGGTCTGCCACTGCTGTCCGTCCTGTCTCCCTGTAGCACTGTCTTAGGCGTCTCACAGTACGGACATTGCAATTTATTTTTGTGTTTAAACCCTTTACAATGAAGATCTGTGAAGTTATTTGGATTTTTACAAATTATCTTTGAAAGACAGGGTCCTGAAAAAGGGATGATGCTTTTTTTCCCTGAGTTACTTAGCATGTTAGCTAACCCTTCCTCTAACCCCTAGCTTAGCTAATGTTAGCACACGTTTTGCAATTCGTAACATGAAATGGATGGATATCCAAAGTAATACATACCATACGAAACATATAATAAATGGTGTCTCGGATTTACATACAGAATATGAAATGCTCTGAGATCGGTTGATTGATAAACGAAATATTCAACAACAATTCATATTTTACATGCCGTGGTCTAATGCAAATAGTTCAAAATTATACAGCAAATGAAAGGGCATTATTGTCACCATAAAAAGGTGAATGGAGGTGTTTTCCAGGCACAGTTTTACGACAGCGTGAGCCAAGTTGATAAAAATCAACATTTTTGTACGTGCGCACTTTTCAGAAATGGAGCACACAGAAATTGTGTGAAATTTACACAACGGTTATAAATGAAGCCCCTGATCCGGGGCCACCAACTGTGTAATCACTCAGCCCCTGACTGGAGAGCTGGTGGTGGAGAGCTCTGATGCGGAGTCTGACGCTATTGAGCCTATCTATTTAGACAGCCAGGCCCTGGTAGAATACATCCTTCCGTCTGAGGGAATCATTCATCTAGACTGTACGTTATTGAATTAATGAAAGTAAGATTCCCATTATTTTTGCTTTCACCAATCCAGATGTCTGGACAGGGCCCTAGTTGAGCGGTTCAGAAAGGGCACTGTTTTCCAAATAGACCACTAGTCCCTACCCACTCTAAAGAGATTAATAGCGTGGTTTTCTCCATCCTCTCCAGGCTTAGCTGAGCGCGATGCCAGAGATATCCAGATAGCAGAGGGAGACATCTTCTCCAGACTCTTTACCTGCCCTACCCTCGAGACTACCAACTTTAAAGTTGGTGAGGGAACCTGTAATAAATACAAGTCAAATAGTGCAACAGTGTCCATTTTTATGAGTGGTTTACCGATGACTGACAGGTGTAATTCTTTGTTCCTCTGTAGAGTTAGAAGTGAACGTGGTGATTGTCCTCCATGACGACCATCTGATCACAGAACTTCCCTCTGAAGCTGTGCAGAGTGCGAGAGCCCAGAGCTCTTCTGAAAACCCACTGCAATTTGGAGGATGGCCAGAGGCTAGTGCCTTTCATACGCCTGGGCAAGACCAACCTGAAGTGACCAAGGACTCAAAGTCCAGATGGCCAAGAAGTCCTGGCAGACAGCCACATCTGTTGGCTGGACCTCCCTGCTCTGAAAGTGCATAATGTCATATGGATGTCTACAGTTCAGAAAACAAGACAACAAAAAAGTAGAGGATGTGCAAGATTATGGGGTAACTTTTAATAGTGAAAGTCAAAAAAGGCAAACTTAAAGGGTGTAACAAATCATGACATTGAAGCCGCATGGTTGCATTTCAAAATTTAAGAAACCCTGTGCCAATCATAAGCAGTAATATTCCCATTTTCCTAGCAGTAGAACAAATGTTGGCACTTTCAAAATGTTGCCCAAAGAAAGAATATTTTTTTTTTAATAATCTAAAACTGACAAGGACAAATGTGTAAAAAGCAAATTATTAAATGCATTAACATTCCAGTTATGTTGTCATTGTAAATTATGTGTATTGGCTTAACCTCATAGTAAGATCAAGGAGTTAATCCCCTTCAGGCCATGACTGACTACTTCCAACTACTAATAGCATAAAACTTGACTCAATTAAAAACTGTCAGACTTGTGTGAAGAGTTATGATTTTAAAACATTCAATCATACAAAAATGTGTACATTTTACAAAATTGCAGTTGCAAAGTTGTTTTTCTATCCTCTGACAGTTGCAACTTTTCAAAGAGCCAAGCTTCACACAAAGTAACTGCCATTCTTTATTACACCAGGCACAAGAGCCTTTCTGAATTAGCTGGACCATAACTAAACTTATCAAAGTAAAATCAGGCCTAACTAAACCATTCCTCTTTAAATCAAGCATGTGTCTCATGACAATACTATGATTTAACTCATTATTTTGTCATTAGAATTAACAATTGAAGCAAACACTTGTGTAAATAAGCATTGTGTGGCACATGCGATAAGCTAAACAAAACATTTCTTGTATGATATAAATCAATATAATATACACTGAACAAAAATATAAAACGCAACATGTAATGTGTTGGTCCCATGTTTCATGAGCTGAAATAAGATCAGCAAACTTTTCCATACGCACATACAGCTTATTGAACTCAAATTTTGTGCACATATTTGTTTACATCCCTGTTAGTGAGCATTTTCCTTTGCCAAGATAATCCATCCACCATCCGACAGGTGTGGCATATCAAGAAGCGGCAGGTAGCCTAGCGGTTAAGAGCGTTGGGCCAGTAACTTTGAATCCCGAGCAGACTAGGTGAAAAATCTGTCAACGTGCCCTTGAGCAAGGCACTTAACCATGTACGGTGTCGATAGCGTGTATGGTGTCGTTTGGGCGGTTTGCTGAAAATGTCCCAGTTCTTCCATGGCCTGCATACTCAGACATGTCAC
The DNA here is from genome assembly GCF_020615455.1 of Coregonus clupeaformis. Taxonomy (NCBI): domain Eukaryota; kingdom Metazoa; phylum Chordata; class Actinopteri; order Salmoniformes; family Salmonidae; genus Coregonus; species Coregonus clupeaformis. The sequence continues at coordinate 16,825,822 of NC_059204.1, read as the reverse complement.
CCATTGAGCATGTTTGGGATGCTCTGGATCAACATGTACGACAGCGTGTTCCAGTTCTCGCCAATATCGTGCAACTTCGCATAGGCATTGAAGAGGAGTGGGACAACATTCCACAGCCTGATCAACTCTATGCGAAGGAGATGTGTCACGCTGCCTGAGGCAAATGGTGGTCACACCAGATACGGACTGGTTTGCTGATACACGCCCCTACTTTATTTTTTTAAAGGTATCTGTGACCAACAGATGCATATCTGTATTCCCAGTCATGTGAAATCCATAGATTAGGGCCTAATGAATTTATTTCAATTGACTGATTTCCTTATTAACTGTAACTCAGTAAAATCTTTGAAATTGTTGCATGTTGCGTTTATATTTTTGTTCAGTCATAGTAGGGAGATGAATAAATGGTTAAATCACACTTGTCAAAAAACTTCACATGCAACATTTGACAGAAGCGTTTCGTATGGAATTGAGCAGTTGAGCATATACTGGGAATCAATGTGTTTGGAGTTCAGGTATTAGGAGGTTTAGGGGTTCAGGGTAGGTAGCTGGGAGTGTTTAGGAGAAGGCGGGCGTGTGGCCCCTGCGGATTCTGCCAGGCAGCAGAGGGAAGTCCTCGGGCAGGAGAGCGTGCTCTCTGCAGGTGGGACAGGTGCTCTGCTCCTTCAGCCATGACTTAATACACTAGAGAAAGCGACAGAGAGAAGGGGAGATGAAAAGAAAGCTGTGGTATAAATAGAGACTGATCAAAACAATCCCGAGTGCAAAGAACAGAAATGTCCAATTCCTGTGTTCTGCTAGCCCTAAATAACCACAGGGCCACATAAAAGCGCTGGGCAAACTCAGTTGCAGACTACTTATCGGTGTGATGAAGGTGGCCTTACCTCTCTGTGGAAGCTGTGTCTGCACTCCAGCACACACAGGTCCTCCTGGGACATGTCTTCATGGCAGATGATACAGGGATCCTCCATGTTCAGCTGTACAAGACACAGACCAGAATCAATAAAAAGGTAAGTCTTTAAATGTCACGTGCACAAGTAGAGTGAGAAATGCCTTTATTGCAAGCTCTAAACCTAACAATGTAGTATTAAAAATAACATAAGGTTGTACAAAAACACACGAGAAATAAAAAGAAGAACACGAGAAGCAAGCAAGACATATACAGGGTCAGTTCCAACACCATATTTACAATGTGCTGGGATACTGGAGTGGTAGAGGTAGATATGTATAGGGGTAAGGTGACTAGGCATCATGATATGATAAAGTAGCAGCAGCGTATATGATTGTATATGCGTAGAAGCTGTTCAGGAGCCTATTGGTGTCAGACTTGATGCACCGGTACCCGAAAGCAGAGAGAACAGTCCGTCTTGGGTGGCTGGAGTCTTAACGATTTTCTGGGCCTTCCTTTCACAATGCCTGATGGAGGTCCTGGATGGTAGGGGGCTTGGCCCCAGTGATGTACTGGGCTGTCCGCACCACTCTCTGTCGCGCCATGCGATCGAGGGCGGTGCTGTTGCCATACCAAGTAGTGATGCAGCAAGTCAAGATGCTGTCAATGGTGCAGTTGTAGAACTTCTTGAGGATTTAAGGGCCCATGCCGAAACATTTCAGCCTGCTGAGGGGTAAGAGGCGCTGTCGCGCCTTCAAGACTGAGCGTTTGGACCATTTTAAGTCCTTAGTGATTTGGACACCGAGGAACATTAAGCTCTCGACCCGCTCCACTGCAGCCCGTCGATGCTTAGTCTCTGTGGTCCAATTCTGGGAATAGATTCAAAGTCCCTGCATAGGCTTTTAGCCTACATCCGTAAATACACCCTCAAGGGTATGCTAGTGGCGACTAGGGCCGTGGCGGTCATAAATTGTCAGCCGGTGATTGTCAAGTAAATAACTGCCGGTCTCACGGTAATTGACCAAATTAACAAACACGTTTAGCATCTCCTGGCCTACAAGCCACTGATGCAGACCTTTGGAACATCACATTTTAAAAAGGCTAATAAATGCATTATTTTAGACCGGTCTAAATGTCTATTTCAGAAGAACAGAATAGCATACTCTGAGTTATCCTTATGTTAGGCCCTGATCTGGCTATGACGTATGGCTGTGGGCTACACTAGTTCATTTTGCAGACAAGATTTGCTTAGAATCCCGTGGCATTATTTGACAGTATGAAGAATACAACTAAACATACCTGAATAAAATAGAAAGGATATTTTCTCCAAATGATTTCCAAGGGAGTGTGCACATGTGGCTATTATGTGTTTAGCGGTTAACAAAGAAACAGGTCCTCCTATATGCTTCATTTAGAGTTATTTATGCAACTTCAGTTGTGATACAAACTTTGGGCTATATGTTTTGAATTGTAATACATTCTAATGCTGCACGACGCGACTAATGATCATTTGAAAAAAGTTGAATTAAAAGTCATGAGCTCGGCTTTGTTTCTTGCGCAGGCTGCACACACTTCATCAGTCTCTAATTCACAATTTGACAAGCACATAATATTCTCACCAGGCCTTGGATTTCCCAGCATCATCCCCTTGTGTGGCCGTAATGCCCCCTAAAAAAAAAATTCCATTCCTTGCGGCCAAAGTAGCCATTTTGCCCTTGGGCTGAATATAATAATTATAATTCCCTTCTCCCGGCTGCCAATCACCATGCTCTGAAGCACCTCTCACTCACATATCTCAATTCTTATTAGCCAAAGCAAGTCACGTGATCGGGTCCTTCTCACAGGCATCTCAGCTCCAAAATAGGCTACAGGTGAAGACAGGCACATCGGGGACGCAACCTTATCGAATTCAGAGGTGCATATTGAAGATGTTAGAACTGTACACATTTACTTTGTCAGCCAACAAGATGAGTAGGCCTAACAAACAGCAAAAGCACTAGCCTCTGTCAATCTACCATCCCCCATAGTACAAAAGTTGACATTCTATTGGTCAACTTGTCCTTCTGTGCGAGAAATAAATATTCCAAATATACTCTGGGACGGTTGTGGGACGTGATAGATCCTAAATTAATACAACCACTCACATCAAAAAAACTTTTAAAAAGCAATGAGGCTGATGCAACAGATAAGAACATTTAGCTTAAAATATTGAATTAGGCCATTTCTTCACTTATAAGCGCAGGAATGTGCACACGGCAGTAGGCTACACGCGAATGTTCCAAAATGCAATCAATAAGCAGAAAAACACTTCTCAAATGTGATTATGCATGGAATGCTTTATTATAAAAGGTGAATTTTTATGGTGAAAACTTGAAACTCATGCACCGCCTATGTATGCCAGTTAGGCTCTACACTAGTTGTAAAGCGGATTAATGTGCTTAATTTTAATAAAGATATTTGGTCACTTTAGTTGTGATACAAACATATGTGCCTACGGGCTAGGCTACATGAGGTGTGCTTCTATGATTTGAAAAAGTTGAGAAAAAGAGGCATGCGCTGTTTCTTGTCTTACTGCAAACGCTGGGCATCATTCACAAGTGATATTGTCAACCATCAGACTAATCTGGTCTTTAAATATACTAAATAATGTGTGAAATTAGTTTTGATTTAGAATGGACCATTATCATGCACCTGTCTCAGAACAGGGACGGGCAGAGGAAAAAAAAGACATGTCATCTATACACTTAAATAGCGAATGGAGGACGTTTTTCCTGTGGTTCATTTTCATACCAGCCAGGTAGGCTATACTCCTGTTGTAAAGTGAAACAATGTGCTTAATATTAGGAAAGTAGAGAAATAAATATAGTAGGCCTAAAAGCTGATGGGATCCTCTTTTTAATAGAGACCATCAAAACTATTCTCACGCTATTGCATAGCCTATAGAAATGTTGCGTAACATTAGCTCATGGGCTCTCATTAAGTGTTTGATTTGATTTTCGATTACATTTGCATTGAGGTCAGAGTGATTAGAGGGACAATAGAGTGCTGAGTACCAGGCAGTTAGCAAGTTTGGTAGGCTACTAATGACCATCAGCAGCATCAGAGCGCGGTTTTGGAGAAGCCTAGCTACCGTGACTAAACGGTCATGTGGAATTTAACTGCAGTCATGACTCGTGACCGCCAGTGTGGCGGTGATACGGTCACCGTAACAGCACTAGTGGTGACTAACACGCTCTGTGGGCTTTCTCAGGTGCAATAAGATCAAAGTCTCCTCAGTGTTTATGAACTGATACGCAAAACGACGCCAGATTCAAAACTTATAATTTTTCTATTTAAATTATTATACCAAATTCTTGCTACCAATAGAATGTTATTTATAAGGGGGATACAATCTTCCCAGCTCTGCAGATTTTGCTGTGAAGAGAATCATTAGATCTTTTGTTTTGGTACTGTTAATTTGTAGCTTGAAAGGTCCAGGAATGGCTGAAGGATTGCAATATTTACCTGGAGCTAACCCTGCAGATAGCACTAATGGGTGATCTGAAAAGTCAGTCAATCGATCAATAATACACTGCTCAAAAAAATAAAGGGAACACTTAAACAACACAATGTAACTCCAAGTCAATCACACTTCTGTGAAATCAAACTGTCCACTTAGGAAGCAACACTGATTGACAATAAATGTCACATGCTGTTGTGCAAATGGAATAGACAACAGGTGGAAATTATAGGCAATTAGCAAGACACCCCCAATAAAGAAGTGGTTCTGCAGGTGGTGACCACAGACCACTTCTCAGTTCCTATGCTTCCTGGCTGATGTTTTGGTCACTTTTGAATGCTGGCGGTGCTTTCACTCTAGTGGTAGCATGAGACGGAGTCTACAACCCACACAAGTGGCTCAGGTAGTGCAGCTCATCCAGGATGGCACATCAATGCGAGCTGTGGCAAGAAGGTTTGCTGTGTCTGTCAGCGTAGTGTCCAGAGCATGGAGGCGCTACCAGGAGACAGGCCAGTACATCAGGAGACGTGGAGGAGGCCATTGGAGGGCAACAACCCAGCAGCAGGACTGCTACCTCCGCCTTTGTGCAAGGAGGAGCACTGCCAGAGCCCTGCAAAATGACCTCCAGCAGGCCACAAATGTGCATGTGTCTGCTCAAACGGTCAGAAACAGACTCCATGAGGGTGGTATGAGGGCCCGACGTCCACAGGTGGGGGTTGTGCTTACAGCCCAACACCGTGCAGGACGTTTGGCATTTGCCAGAGAACACCAAGATTGGCAAATTCGCCACTGGCGCCCTGTGCTCTTCACAGATGAAAGCAGGTTCACACTGAGCACATGTGACAGACGTGACAAGAGTCTGGAGACGCCGTGGAGAACGTTCTGCTGCCTGCAACATCCTCCAGCATGACCGGTTTGGCGGTGGGTCAGTCATGGTGCCCTGGGTTCCTTCTAATGCAAGACAATGCTAGACCTCATGTGGCTGGAGTGTGTCAGCAGTTCCTGCAAGAGGAAGGCATTGATGCTATGGACTGACCCGCCCGTTCCCCAGACCTGAATCCAATTGAGCACATCTGGGACATCATGTCTCGCTCCATCCACCAACGCCACGTTGCACCACAGACTGTCCAGGAGTTGGCGGATGCTTTAGTCCAGGTCTGGGAGGAGATCCCTCAGGAGACCATCCGCCACCTCATCAGGAGCATGCCCAGGCGTTGTAGGGAGGTCATACAGGCACGTGGAGGCCACACACACTACTGAGCCTCATTTTGACTTGTTTTAAGGACATTACATCAAAGTTGGATCAGCCTGTAGTGTGGTTTTCCACTTTAATTTTGAGGGTGACTCCAAATCCAGACCTCCATGGGTTGATACATTTGATTTCCATTGATAATTTGTGTGATTTTGTTGTCAGCACATTCAACTATGTAAAGTTTTTAATAAGATTATTTCATTCATTCAGATCTAGGATGTGTTGTTTAAGTGTTCCCTTTATTTTTTTTAGCAGTGTATAATAATACTATTAGCAAAAATGTTTATTTTCAATTCACAATCTGTAGAAACAATGAGAATAGAAGTGTTCAGAACTTTTGTGAAACAACACAGTACAGTTAAAATATATGGCAAATAGAAATCCAATATGGATGGTGTTAAAAGATAGATGGGAGATGTTGAATGGAGCTGAAGGATGGGACTAATAACTAATAACAAGATAACTAATGTAAAGCATACTGTGTCCATAATAAGTATATAGGTTGCAGGTTGAGAGCTTTTGTGAAAGAGCACAGTTAAAAATATATGGCATATAGAAGCAAACCGGATGGACATCATGAAAATGATCAGAGAGGTTGAGGGTAGAGGAAGTTCAGGAGTAAAAACAAACAAAAAATAATTATTGTAAAATTGACTGTGTCCATCAAATTTATATAGTATGTATAAGCTGGAAGTAGGAGGCCTAAGTGTTGTTGTTCACTAGTTTACTCCAATTAGGGGTGGGGTGGTGGGGTTGGAAAGTAATAAAGGAAAAAAAATATATATATATAGTGGGGGGAAAAAGTATTTAGTCAGCCACCAATTGTGCAAGTTCTCCCACTTAAAAAGATGAGAGGCCTGTAATGTTCATCATAGGTACACGTCAACTATGACAGACAAATTGAGGAAAGAACATCACATTGTAGGATTTTTAATGAATTTATTTGCAAATTATGGTGGAAAATAAGTATTTGGTCACCTACAAACAAGCAAGATTTCTGGCTCTCACAGACCTGTAACTTCTTCTTTAAGAGGCTCCTCTGTCCTCCACTCGTTACCTGTATTAATGGCACCTGTTTGAACTTGTTATCAGTATAAAAAGACACCTGTCCACAACCTCAAACAGTCACACTCCAAACTCCACTATGGCCAAGACCAAAGAGCTGTCAAAGGACACCAGAAACAACATTGTAGACCTGCACCAGGCTGGGAAGACTGAATCTGCAATAGGTAAGCAGCTTAGTTTGAAGAAATCAACTGTGGGAGCAATTATTAGGAAATGGAAGACATACAAGACCACTGATAATCTCCCTCGATCTGGGGCTCCACGCAAGATCTCACCCCGTGGGGTCAAAATGATCACAAGAACGGTGAGCAAAAATCCCAGAACCACACGGGGGACCTAGTGAATGACCTGCAGAGAGCTGGGACCAAAGTAACAAAGCCTACCATCAGTAACACACTACGCCGCCAGGGACTCAAATCCTGCAGTGCCAGACGTGTCCCCCTGCTTAAGCCAGTACATGTCCAGGCCCATCTGAAGTTTGCTAGAGTGCATTTGGATGATCCAGAAGAGGATTAGGAGAATGTCATATGGTCAGATGAAACCAAAATAGAACTTTTTGGTAAAAACTCAACTCGTCGTGTTTGGAGGACAAAGAATGCTGAGTTGCATCCAAAGAACACCATACCTACTGTGAAGCATGGGGGTGGAAACATCATGCTTTGGGGCTGTTATTCTGCAAAGGGACCAGGACGACTGATCCGTGTAAAGGAAAGAATGAATGGGGCCATGTATCGTGAGATTTTGAGTGAAAACCTCCTTCCATCAGCAAGGGCATTGAAGATGAAACGTGGCTGGGTCTTTCAGCATGACAATGATCCCAAACACACCGCCCGGGCAACGAAGGAGTGGCTTCGTAGAAGCATTTCAAGGTCCTGGAGTGGCCTAGCCAGTCTCCAGATCTCAACCCCATAGAAAATCTTTGGAGGGAGTTGAAAGTCCGTGTTGCCCAGCGACAGCCCCAAAACATCACTGCTCTAGAGGAGATCTGCATGGAGGAATGGGCCAAAATACCAGCAAGTGTGTGAAAACCTTGTGAAGACATACAGAAAACGTTTGACCTGTGTCATTGCCAACAAAGGGTATATAACAAAGTATTGAGAAACTTTTGTTATTGACCAAATACTTATTTTCCACCATAATTTGCAAATAAATTCATTAAGAAATCCTACAATGTGATTTTCTGGAAAACATTCTCATTTTGTCTGTCATAGTTGACGTGTACCAATGATGAAAATTACAGGCCTCTCTCATCTTTTTAAGTGGGAGAACTTGCACAATTGGTGGCTGACTAAATACTTTTTTCCCCCACTGTGTGTGTGTATATATATATATATATATATATATATATATATATATATATATATATGCGAGGAAAAAACATATGGGGGATTGGAAGTGATGCAGACAATTACATTGATGGAAGTTACAATCTGCAATATTAAAGCCGATCTAACCCCTAAAATAAATAAATAATAATGTCTCCTCAGACCAAATTATGCATAGAGAAGAGCAGCATTTCCCCTCCATGATCAGCTCCTTGGTCTGACGTTGAGGAAGCGGTTGTTGTTCCGGCACCACACTGCCAGGTCACTGACCTCCTCCCTGTATGCAGTCTCATCATCGTCAGTGATCTGGCCTACCACCATTGTGTCGTCAGCAAACTCCATGACTGTGTTTGAGTCGTGCGTGGCCATGCAGTCGTGGGTGAACAGGGAGTTCTGGAATACCGTCCAACCCCGCGAGTGTTGACCTGATTAAAGACCTTACTCACTTTGGCCTCAGAGCAAGAACACCCATTCCTCTGGGTCAGTGGGGGCCGTCACGCACGGTCTTCTTGTCAAAGTTCGTCTGGTAGAGAGGAATCTTTGGGCAGATCACTGTTCAGTCGTCCTTTGTAATCCGTAATGGACTGTAGCCATGCCACATGCGGCAGGTGTCGGAGCCTGTTCATTTGGCCCACGGGGGGCCAGTATAAAAAAAGAAAAACTAACTCACTAACTAAGTCGCTCTGGATAAGAGTGTCTGCTAAATGACTAAAATGTAAATGTAATAGGATTCCACCTTATTCCTATATTGTCCTTTTGCTCGTTTGATGACTCTGCGGAGGGCGTAGTCGGATTTCTTGTACTTGTTCCGGTCTTCAGCCGTAGCCTCGGGGTTGTCTGCGATAGCCTTGTGTGCGGTAGCCCTGTCCTTTAGCGCCAACCTCGGTTAACCCAGGGCTTTTGATTGGGGACGCAGCGAACCTTCACTTGGGACAACGTTGCCGGTGCATTTCCTAATGAAGCCGGTGACAGAGGTGGTTTGCTCGTCAATGTTATCGGCGGAGTTTCGGAACATATTCCAATCAGCGCTAACAAAGCAGTCCTGTAGCATAATGTCTAATTCTAGTGACTATTTCTCAATGCAGCGATTCACAGGTCCTTCCTGTTTGAGCTTCTGCTTGTAAACAGCAAGCAGGAGTACGGAGTCATAATCAGATTTGCCGAATGGGGGACGAGGGAGGGCCTTGTATGCTTGCTTGTGGGTAGAGTAATAGTGGTCTAGGACTTTATCAGCCCCTAGTGGCGCAATTTTTTAAATACAAGAAATACAAATATGTTTTATTATTAATAATTTTTTTTGGGGTGCGAGTTTTCCTGCTTCTTTATAGCCTCGTATAGTTTATTAAGTGCCAGCTTGTTATTTTTCTTGTCTTGAGGTGGAATGTATACAACAGTCACAATAACAGCTGAAAACTCCCTCGGGGAGGTAGAAGTGTTGCCATTTGACCATCAGGTATTCCAAGACGGGTCAACAATGGGTCGAGACTTCCACTGCGCTCGAGTCAGCACACCATTTGTTGTTGATGAAGAGGCAAACTCCTCCCCCTCTCCATTTCCCTGACTCCACTGTCCTGTCGGTGAATGGAGAATCCATTGAGTTGTATAGCCATTGGGGGTATCTTGTCCAAAAGCCATGTTTCAGAAAAGCAGAGAATATTGCAGTTACGAGGGTCCCGTTGGTAGCAAATCCGCACCTGGCGGTCATCCATCTTATTATCATGTGACTGTACATTGTCCAATAGAATGGAGGGAAGAGGTGGCTGGTTTTCCCTTTGCCTTAATCTCGCCAGGACTCCCCCTCGCTTGCCTCCAACGCCAGCGTTTCCTCTTGGTTCCCCCGAAAATTGGGTCGGAATTACAGAAAGAGCCCAGGGCAGATTAATTGAAGTTGATGTCGGAATTGAGGTAAGTAACTGCCAATCTGATGTTCAAAATGTATTATCGGTTATAAGAAATGATAGCAGATATATTGTGAAAAGAAAGTAAAAATAAACGCCAAAAGAATCACAAAATAACAAAGTTGGGTTGGAGCTCGCAAAACGGCGGCCATTCGACCTGAATTTGACCTCTTCTGTGTCTGTACATCCAGCATGTCTGACCAGAAGAGTTGAGTCCTGCTGTGATTACTGTGCATGAATCAGTGTGAAGAGAAAGCTGAACTCACCGCCTTGGCCTGGGAGTGTCCGTGGGCGCCCACTCTCTTCCAGACGTGGGCGGTGGGAGGGGTTCCAGTGGAGCGGACTGAGGCAGGGGAGTCGGAGCAAGAAGGGGTCCCACACAGCTGGGCCCCGGGGTCACCTTTACCCACACTGCTCAGCTGCTCCTGGATACGCACATACACACGTTACTCATACGGAAGCCAACTGTTGTGGGTATTCTCTAACCTAGAAGTGAATGTGAATCCGAGGACGTGATACATTTTCAATGGAAGCCTCTCCATTGCAAAATATTTTAATTGAGTTCCCTTGTAGTTCTACATCTTCTCAAAAATAAATATTATCCCTGACAGAGGGGACACAGAACTAGAGCAAGTACGAAGACGTATGCCGAAAGGTGTAGTATGGTCCTAGTCCTTAGTGCAAGTTACTTTGGGGCTCTTACCCTGGTGGTGTCCTGGTGGTCCAGGATGAGCTGGGCCACTCTGTTGATAACCTCATCATAGGACAGGGCGGTCAGGCAGCCTCCGTTGGCTGTGTGTATCTCCCCAATGAACTTGTACAGCACGAGCCTGAAACGACAAACCAGTATTGAATACTACAGCTCTCATACACCCATCATACGGTCTTTGCTATTTGTGTGCGCACGTTACCTGCTATAGTGAGGGAACATGACGCTGAGGCGGTCCATGATTCTCTCGCACACATTGTTGGGTTGTGGGGCCTGTGGCCTGGGAGCCTGGTTCTGAAGGAGAGGCCTCGTGAAATGGCCGGTAGGATCGTTAGCAGTAGCACTAGCTAGAGCTCCAGCCATGCCGGGGGACGGTGCAACACTCTGAGCCATGGCTGGGGCCGGAGGGGCACTGGGCACCCCTGGGTGGCCATAGAGGGGGCCTCTCATGTGCAGCGGGTGGCGAGGGAGCTGCTGGTGAGCCTGTGGTTGGAATAGCATCTGAGAGCGAGGGGGAACCGGTTAGTAAGACATCTTGACAGAAGACGAGATTACGACAGAAATGTTCTGAACCACATTGACAAACTGACCGGGGCAGATGTATAGCTTGCGGAGATGGAGCTTTGTGTACATATAGAAACTGTGTGTACATATACACTGAACAAAAATATAAACGCAACATGTAAAGTGTTGGTCCCATGTTTCATGAGCTGAAATAAAAGATCCCAGAAAATGTTTGCCCACAAATTTGTTTACATCCCTGTCAGTGAGCCTTTCTCCTTTGACAAGATAATCCTTCCACCTGACAGGTGTGGCATATCAAGAAGCTGATTAAACAGTATGATCATTACACAGGTGCACCTTGTGCTGGAGACAAAAGGCCACTAAAATGTGCAGTTTTGTCACAACACAACACCACAGATGTCTCAAGTTTTGAGGGAGCGTGCAATTGGCATGCTGACTGCAGGAATGTCCACCAGAGCTGTTGCCAGATAATGTAATGTTAATTTCTCTACTATAAGCGGCCTCTGTTGTTTTAGAGAATTTGGCAGTACGTCTAACCGGCCTCACAAACTCAGACCACATGTATGGCGTTGTGTGGGCAAGCGGTTTGCTGATGTCAGCGTTGTGAACAGAGTGCCCCATGGTGGCGGTGGGATTATGGTATGGGCAGGCATAAGCTACGGACAATGAACACAATTGCATTTTATCGATGGCAATTTGAATGCACATTAATACTGTGACGAGATCCTGAGGCCCATTGTGAGGCCCATTTTTTGTAAGGTTTCTTTGACCAACAGATGCATATCTGTATTCCTAGTCATGTGAAATCCATAGATTAGGGCCTAATTTATTTATTTAAATTGACTGATTTCCTCATATGAACTATAACTCAGTAAAATATTTGCATGTTGCATTTATATTTTTGTTCAGTATAGACACTGAATGTTTGCGCTGTTCCTAGCTACCTGCTCTGGCCCCAGGGGCCCTCTGATGGGGAAGCGGAGCCCCAGCACCTGTCCTGTCTGCAGTGTGAAGCCTGCGCTGTATCTCAAGCCTGGCGCCACTAGGGGAACGCCCAGGCCGATGGCGGGGACAGAGGAGAGGACTGGGTAGGCGACAGGGGGGAGGCCGGGGTATGGGAGACAGAGGGGGAGGGGGACCAGAGACGGGGTTGGGTCTACCTCTGGGACTGAGTGGATCTGGGAGAAACAGAGGGGGTCACACCACACACAGGCCTCACTCATCTGACAAACTGCTTCAAGGTATAGGCTGAGAATAGCCAAAGACTGTTTCAAAGCAAGTCGCTAGGCATTTATAGTCAAAATAGCTCTTACAATTCAGACTTTTACTAAACCCCAAGACATAATAGAGATAACTAACATGCTGTTTTTGTCAGAATGGACAACAAAATAAAGACATCAGCAAATGTAAACCTTTGCTAAACTTAAAGTAGGCCCAGTTGTGCTGCATCTTACTGGTACAGGTGGGGGCCGCGGGGGGCTGGGGACAGCCACTGGGGGCAGAGTACACAGCCTGGTCCCCCTCTTCACCTGCTCCATATGATCCTGGTACTGCACCTGTGGAGGACAACAAAGCTGTCACACACACCTGGACCAGCACTCACATAATCCTTTCCAATTTATATTCCAAGGTGTATTGTAATAGTTGAATCTGTGTGTTAGTTTTTTTTATTTAAATTATTTACCTCAGTTGCACAGACTTTCTCTTCCGCTTCTTGAACACATGCTCCCCAGGCATATGTGGCTGACTGCAGAATTTGGGAAGGGAATCTGTTGGGGGGGCAGGGGGGGAGGCTGTGAAACGGACCTTGAACCAACAACAGGCCCTTCGTCTCTACTGAAGTCAGTGTAGCGCTAAGGAACTGTTAAACTGGTTCTGGAGACAACATACAACTGTGTGTACAGGGCCTCAGTCTAGCCTGTGGTTAATGTAACCAACACCTACCTGAGTGCCACTTCCTTGAGCTTGGCAAGGATGGCCCTGGCTTCAGACAGAGACCTGTAGAGGCAGCGCAGGTCAATGCCACGCCGGTTCTCTAATATAGACAGCTAGGGAAAATTAAGTAAATCGGTTAGGAAAGAAGGTTCCAGCTCTAATGGTATGAGAAACTTAATCTTACTTCCCACGCAAATGGACACCTCTGCATAAGAATTGAGGAACATGCAGGTATCTCCACATTCAACCCACACACAGACATACCTCTGCTCCCTGAGACCTCCTGGTTGCCTTAGCACATAGGTCTCTGTACCTCTTGATCTCATCCTCCAGGCTCATCTTCTCAGCAGCTGATTGGTTACTGTGGGAAAGAATCACTGCACATTTAGCACACCAGCAGCACAACACTCAGAAGAGTTGGAGACATGTTAACCTAAATGCCACTCATTAGGACGCATGTCAAACCACTGCCGTGTGTTTAGAAACATGTAATAACTTACCTCAGTTCCAGGACATTATTCAGGTGTGTCTCATAGTCCTTGTTCCTCTCACGGATGCTCTTAGAAATGCTGTGGATGGAAAACAAAATTAACAAAAAACGAAAATCAAAGTTTGATCATGTTACAGGTCCCTTTGATGTTCACCCATGGTTCACCCATGTTGCCCATTTGGATATCCACAGGGCAGGGGTAGACTGCCTCGGCCATACCTCTCCTGTGACTCCGCCAGCTCCTTTATCTCAGTCTTTAAGGCCTTCACGGTCTCCTGGTTCTCTTTCTTCTCCTGTTGGTCCTTCTTCACCTCCTCCTCCAGCTTCTGCTGGAACAGGCCCAGCTCTATATGGGTGACCTGGAACACAAAACACACCATCAGTCGCCAGGCAAAGCATCATGGAGGAGCACATCTGCCCACACTAAAACAGCACATTGTTTCAACAGCCCTCTTCCAGACAGAAGTAGGGTGAAGTGTTGCCCATAGACACTGATCTTGGGTCAGTTTTGCATTTCCCCACTAATGGTTAAGGTTAGGATTGGGGGAGCTGATCCTAGATCTGTACTTAGGGAAACTTAGCCCTGGAACCTTCCAGACACCAGTATGGGTATGGAGAGATTTCAGTGCCAGCAGAAATTGTACTTGAATTCCACAATTTTGAATTTCTATTAGGATATTGAATTTAAATGTAATATTGTTTTATTTGAAATACAAAATTGAATCATTGAATTCATAAATTGAATTTGTATTTCATGATTTGAAACTGACTTTAAAGAATATTGCATTCAGTTTTCAAATGTCATTGAATATTCAAGTTAAATATTTATTTATTTATTCAGTTTCAATATGGTAGATATTGCATTCATTTTGTATCAAGTTTCCAAACGATCAAAGTTTCATATACACTATGTATACAAAAGTATGTGGACACCCCTTCAAATTAGTGGAGTCATCATTTCAGACACACCCGTTGCTGACAGGCGTATAAAATTTGAGCACACAGCCATGCAATCTCCATAGACAAACATTGGCAGTAGAATGGCCTTACTGAAGAGCTCAGTGACTTTCAACGTGGCATCGTCATAGGATGCCACCTTTCCAACAAGTCAGTTCGTCAAATTTCTGCCCTGGTCAACTGTAAGTGCTGTTATTGTGAAGTGGAAAGGTCTAGGAACAACAACGGCTCAGCTGCAAAGTGGTAGGCCACACAAGCTCACAGAACAGGACCGTTGAGTGCTGAAGCATGTAAAAATCGTCTGTCCTCGGTTGCTACTAAGGCTGTTGCATGACCATATTACCGCCACACCGGGGGTTCATGAGTCATGAAGGCAGTCAAATTCCACATGACCGTTTAGTCATGGTAATTAGGCTTCTCCAAGCTCTGATGCTGCTGATGGTCATTAGTAGCCTACCAAACTTGCTAACTTCCTGGTACTCAGCACTCTATTGTTCCTATAAATCACTGACATCAATGCAAATGTAATCTAAATCAAAACACATGAGAGCCCATGAGCTCATGTTGTGCAACATTTCAAGAGCCTATACAATTGTGTGAGAAAACAGAGTGATGGGCTCTACTACAAGAGGAGGGTCAGCTTTCAATAGGCTAGGCCTACTATATTTATTTCTCAACTTTCCTAATATTAAGCACATTGGTTATCTTTACAACAGGAGTATAGCCTCCTGGATAGCATGAAAAAACAAACAAGAATTGAACCCTGTGGCACCCCCATAGGTCCAGACAACAGGCCCTCCGATTTGACACATTGAACTCTATCTGAGAAGTAGTTGGTGAAACAGGCGAGGCAGTCATTTGAGAAA
The DNA here is from genome assembly GCF_020615455.1 of Coregonus clupeaformis. Taxonomy (NCBI): domain Eukaryota; kingdom Metazoa; phylum Chordata; class Actinopteri; order Salmoniformes; family Salmonidae; genus Coregonus; species Coregonus clupeaformis. Next base: position 16,810,412 of record NC_059204.1, on the reverse strand, counting down.
CCAAGGCTATTTAGTCTGCCAATAAGAATGCGGTGGTTGACAGAGTCGAAAGCCTTGGCCAGGTCGATGAAGACGGCTGCACAGTACTGTCTATTATCGATCGCGGTTATAATATCGTTTAGGACCTTGAGCGTGGCTGAGGTGCACCCATGACCAGCTCGGAAACCGGATTGCATAGCGGAGAAGGTACGGTGGGATTCGAAATGGTCGGTGATCTGTTTGTTAACTTGGCTTTCAAAAACGTTTGAAAGGCAGGGCAGGATGGATATAGGTCTGTAACAGTTTGGATCTAGAGTGTCACCCCCTTTGAAGAGGGGGATGACCGCGGCAGCTTTCCAATCTCTGGGGATCTCAGACGTTACGAAAGAGAGGTTGAAACAGGCTAGTACTAGGGGTTGCGACAATTTCGGCGGCTAGTTTTAGAAAGAAAGGGTCCAGATTGTCTAGCCCAGATGATTTGTAGGGGTCCAGATTTTGCAGCTCTTTCAGAACATCAGCTGTCTGAATTTGTGTGAAGGAGAAGCGGGGGGGACATGGACAAGTTGCAGCGGAGGGTGCAGAGCTGGTGGCCGGGGTAGTGGTAGCCAGGTGGAAAGCATGGCCAGCCGTAGCAAAATGCTTGTTGAAATTCTCGATTATTGTAGATTTATTGGTGGTGATAGTGTTTCCTAGCCTCAGTGCAGTGGGCAGCTGGGAGGAAGTGCTCTTATTCTCCATGGACTTTACAGTGTCCCAAAACTATTTGGAGTTAGTGCTACAGGATGCACATTTCTGTTTGAAAAAGTTAGCCTTTGCTTTCCTAACTGCTTGTGTATATTGGTTCCTAACTTCCCTGAAAAGTTGCATATCGCGGGGGCTATTTGATGCTAATGTAGTACGCCACAGGATGTTTTTGTGCTGGTCAAGGGCAGTCAAGTCTGAGGAGAACCAGGGGCTATATCTGTTCTTAGTTCTGTATTTTTTGAATGGGGCATGTTTATTTAAGATTGAGAGGAAATTACTTTTAAAGAACAACCAGGCATCCTCTACTGACGGAATGAGATCTATATCCATCCAGGATACCTGGGCCAGGTCAATTAGGAAGGCCTGCTCGCTAAAAAGTGTTTTAGGGAGCGTTTGACAGTGATGAGGGGTGGTCGTTTGACCGCGGACCCGTTATGGACGCAGGCAATAAGGCAGTGATCGCTGAGATCCTGGTTGAAGACAGCGGAGGTGTATTTAGAGGGTAAGTTAGTCAGGATGATATCTATGAGGGTACCCATGTTTACGGATTTAGGGTTGTACCTGGTAGGTTCCTTGATCATTTGTGTGAGATTGAGGGCATCTAGTTTGGATTGTAGGATGGCCGGGGTGTTAAGCATATCCCAATTTAGGTCACCAAGCAGTACGAACTCTGAGGATAAATGGGGGGCAATCAATTCACATATGGTGTCCAGGGCACAGCTGGGGGCTGAGGGGAGTCTGTAGCAAGCGGCAACAGTGAGAGACTTATTTCTGGAAAGGTGGATTTTTAGAAGTAGGAGCTCAAACTGTTTGGGCACAGACCTGGATAGTATGATAGAGCTCTGCAGGCTCTCTCTACAGTAGATTGCAACTCCACCCCCTTTGGCAGTTCTATCTAGGCAGAAAATGTTGTAGTTGGGGATGGAAATTTCAGAATTTTTGGTGGCCTTCCTAAGCCAGGATTCAGACACTGCTAGAACATCAGGGTTGGCGGAATGTGCTAACTCAGTGAATAACTCAAACCTAGGAAGGAGGCTTCTGATATTAACGTGCAGAAAACCAAGGCTTTTACGGTTACAGAAGTCAACAAATGATAGCTCCTGGGGAGTAGGAGTGATACTGGAGGCTGCAGGGCCTGGGTTAGCCTCTACATCACCAGAGGAACAGAGGAGGACTAGAAAAAGGATACGGCTAAAGGCTTTGAGAACTGGTCTTCTAGTGCGTTGGGTACAGAGAATAAAGGGGGCAGATTTCCGGGTGTTGTAGAAAAGATTCAGGGCATTATGTACAGACAAGGATATGGAAGGATATGAGTACAGTGGAGGTAAACCTAAGCGTTGGGTAACAATGAAAGAGATAGCATCACTGGAGGCACCGATTTGAGCCGGTCTCGGCGTGTATGGGGGGTGGAACAAAGGAACTATTTGAGGCAGTTTGAGAGGGACTTGGGGTTCTACAGTGAAATAGTACAATAAGAACTAACCCATACAGCAATAGGCTAGGCATATTGACATGGGAGAGAGGCATAACGCAATCACAGGTGTTATTAGAGAGAGCTAAGACAACAACTGGTAATGGCGATAAAGTTTGGGCTGAGGCCAAACAGAATAAACAGGACAGGGTACCGTGTAAAGGAACAGTCCAGCAGGCATCAGCTGTGCAGCTGGGTGATCATAAGGTCCAGTGAACAGCAATATGTGAGTCCGAGAGCAGTTCAAATTGGTGCTTCAGCACAGCGAGCAGGAAGCACGGTTGTAGTTTGTGTGTGCTAGCGGGCCGGGGCTAGCAGATGGATCTTCGTGGTCGTCGCAACGGGAAGCCTGTTGAAACCACAGACGATTACGTCGGCAGACCAGTCGTGATGGATCGGCAGGGCTCCGTGTCGACTCTAGGAGGTCCCGTCCGGTTGACAGAGCGGTAGATAGCCGGGAGATGTGCCTGACTCAAGGCTAGCTCAAGGCTGATTAGCCAACAACAACGTTCATTTGGTTGCAGCTAGCTAGTTGCGATTATCCAGTGATTCAGTGATTCCGGATGAAAATCTGATAGGTTCTGGGTCGATAACTCGCTGTGCAGACAGTGCAGACTGGCCGATAATAGTCCAGGCTAGAGCTGGCTGGTAGGTAGTGCAGGCCACGGACAATGGAGAAAAGCCGCTAACGGTGGCTAATAGCAAGTAGCTAGTTAGCTGGTTAGCTGGCTACTCCCGTCCGGTAGACAGAGAGGTAGATAGCCGGGGCTAGCTCAAGGCTCAAGGCTAACTGGTGTTACGGGGGCAGTGGTGATTAGCCTACAGCAACATCCATTCGACATCCATTCGGTTGCGGCTAGCTAGATCCGGTGTTATGGTCCAGTGATTCAGTTATTCCGGCAGAAAATCCGATGTTCTGGGTGAAAACCGCTAAACGGCGGCTAATAGCAAGTAGCTAGTTAGCTGGCTGGCTAGTTTCAACTGGAGATTCTAGATAAAGGTGAGTAAATAATAGAATCCATTCTGCATTGAGTGAGGCGGGTTGCAGGAAAGTATATTTAGTAGAAGGATGAAAAGTGTGATAGGGAAATATATACGTAAAATACAAAAAACAGGCTATTTACATGGACACACAAGAGAACACGACCGCACTGCTACGCTATCTTGGAGTATCTAAGAGGAAGATTATCTTCCTCAAACTTGAAATTCACGTGCTGCTTATGTATGCCAGTTAGGCTCTACACCTCTTTGTAAAGCGGATTAATGTGCTTAATTTTATGAAGTTATTTGGCCACTTTAGTTGATACAAACTCACTGACACCGCATTCTTATTGGCAGACTAAATAGCCTTGGTTTCTCAAATGACTGCCTCGCCTGTTTCACCAACTACTTCTCAGATATAGTTCAATGTGTCAAATCGGAGGGCCTGTTGTCTGGACCTATGACAGTCTATGGGGGTGCCACAGGGTTCAATTCTTGGGCCGACTCCTTTCTCCGTGTATATCAATGATGTCGCTCTTGCTGCTGGTGACTCTCAGATCCACCTCTACGCAGACGACACCATTTTGTATACATCTGGCCCTTCATTGGACACTGTGTTAACAAACCTCCAAACGAGCTTCAATGCCATTCAACACTCCTTCAGTAGCCTCCAACTGCTCTTAAAACACTCGTAAAACTAAATGCATGCTCTTCAATCGAACGCTGCTGGCACCCGCCCACCCGACTAGAATCACTACTCTCGACAGGTCTGACCTGGAGTATGTGGACAACTACAAATACCTAGGTGTCTGGTTAGACTAAACTCTCCTTCCAGACTCACATTAAGAATCTCCAATCCAAAGTTAAATTTAGAATCGGCTTCCTATTTCGCAACAAAGCCTCCTTCACTCATGCTTCCAAACATGCCCTCGTAAAACTGACTATCCTACCGATCCTTGACTTCGGCAATGTCATTTACAAAATAGCCTCCAACACTCTACTCAGCAAATTGGATGTAGTCTGTCACCAAAGCCCCATATACTACCCACCACTGTGACCTGTACGCTCTTGTTGGCTGGTCCTCACTACATTCTCGTCGCCAAACCCACTGGCTCCAGGCCATCTATAAATCACTGCTAGGCAAATCCCCGCCTTATCTTCGCTCATTGGTCACCATAGCAACACCCATCCGTAGTTTGCGCTCCACCAGGTATATCTCACTGGTCATCCCCAAAGCCAACACCTCCTTTGGCTGCCATTCCTTCCAGTTCTCTGCTGCCAGTGACTGGAACGAACTGCAAAAATCTCTGAAGCTGGAGACTCTCATCTCCCTCACTAACTTTAAGCATCAGTTGTCAGAGCACCTTACCGATCACTGCACCTGTACACAGCCCATCTGAAATTAGCCCACCCAACTACCTCATCCCCATATTGTTATTTATTTTGCTCATTTGCACCCCAGTATCTCTATTTGCACATCATCTCTTGCACATCTATCATTCCAGTGTTAATACTAATTGCAATTATTTTGCACTATAGCCTATTTATTGCCTTACCTCCATAACTTGCTACATTTGCACACACTGTATATATATATTTTCTGTTGTATTTTTGACTTTGTTTTGTTTTACCCCATATGTAACTCTGTTGTTTTTAAATCGCACTGCTTTGCTTTATCTTGGCCAGGTCGCAGTTGTAAATGAGAACTTGTTCTCAACTGGCTTACCTGGTTAAATAAAGGTGAAATACATAAATAAAATCTTCACCATAAAAATGCACCTTTATAATAAAAGCATTACATGCATAATTGCATTCGCGGTCACTTTTGATAAATGGTGTTTTCCGCTAATGGAATATTCGCGCTTATAGCCTACTGCCATGCGAGCATTGCTGCGCTTATAATGTGAAGAAATAGCCTAATAGTTTATCAACATTTTAAGCTAAAATGTTCTGATCTGTTGCGTCAGCCACATTGCGTAAAACATTTTTTTTGATGCTAGTGGTTGTATTAATTTGGGATCTGTCGCATCCCACAACTGTCCCAGACTATGTTTGGAATATTTATTTCTCGCACAGAATATGTCGACCTTTGTACTATGGGGCATAGTAGATTGACATAGGCTAGTGCTTTTGCTGTTTGTTTGGCCTACTCATCTTGTTGGCTGATGAAAAGTAAATGTGGACAGTTCTTCAAATATCTTCAATATGCCCCTCGGAATTGGAAAAGGACGTGCGCAGTTGCGTCCCAGGTGTGTCTGTCGTCACTTGTAGCTTGTGAGAATGACCCGATCACATGATGTAGCGCGCAGCACTTAGAGAGAAGGGTACAACAGCCACTGGCCGCAAACGGCATAGATTTTTTTAGGGTGCGTTAAGGCCACACAAAGGGGATGCCGCCGTGAAATTCTAGGCATTATCAAGTGCTTGTCAAATTGTGAATGAGTCACTGATGTAGTGTGTACAGCCTGCACAAAAAACTAAGCAGAGCTCATGCCTTTCAAGCAACTTTTTTCAAATCATTAGTCACATCATGCAGCCTTACAATGTATAAAAAATCGAAACATATTGCCCAACGTTTGTACAACTAAAGTTACATTAACAACTCTAAATTAAGCATATAGGAATACCTATTTCTTTGTTAAACGCTCAACATAGAACAGCCGCAAGTGCGCATTCCCCTCAAATTGTTTGGAGCTTTGTTCAATTGTATTCTTCATACTATAAAATATTGCCACGGAATTCTAAGCAAATCTTGTCTGCTAAATGAACTTGTGTAGCCCACAGCCATTTAGCATAGCCATATCAGGACAACTCAAGAGTATGCTATTCTGTTCTTCTGAAATATACATTTGTCACGATTATTTAGACCGGTCTAAAATACAGTGAGGGAAAAAAGTATTTGATCCCCTGCTTATTTTGTACGTTTGCCCACTGACAAAGAAATGATCAGTCTGGCTCCCATGTGTCTTTTATACAGGTAACAAACTGAGATTAGGAGCACACTCTTAAAGGGAGTGCTCCTAATCTCAGCTTGTTACCTGTATAAAAAGACACCTGTCCACAGAAGCAATCAATCAATCAGAGTTCTCCAAGGATGTCAGGGACAAGATTGTAGACCTACACAAGGCTGGAATGGGCTACAAGACCATCGCCAAGCAGCTTGGTGAGAAGGTGACAACAGTTGGTGCGATTATTCGCAAATGGAAGAAAAACAAAAGAACTGTCAATCTCCCTCGGCCTGGGGCTCCATGCAAGATCTCACCTCGTGGAGTTGCAATGATCATGAGAACGGTGAGGAATCAGCCCAGAACTACACAGGAGGATCTTGTCAATGATCTCAAGGCAGCTGGGACCATAGTCACCAAGAAAACAATTGGTAACACACTACACAGTGAAGGACTGAAATCCTGCAGCGCCCGCAAAGTCCCCCTGCTCAAGAAAGCACATATACAGGGCCGTCTGAAGTTTGCCAATTAACATCTGAATGATTCAGAGGAGAACTGGGTGAAAGTGCTGTGGTCAGATGAGACCAAAATCGAGCACTTTGGCATCAACTCAACTCGCTGTGTTTGGAGGAGGAGGAATGCTGGACAACTTCACCGCATCAAAGGGACGATGGATGGGGCCATGTACCATCAAATCTTGGGTGAGAACCTCCTTCCCTCAGCCAGGGCATTGAAAATGGGTCGTGGATGGGTATTCCAGCATGACAATGACCCAAAACACACGGCCAAGGCAACAAAGGAGTGGCTCAAGAAGAAGCACATTAAGGTCCTGGAGTGGCCTAGCCAGTCTCCAGACCTTAATCCCATAGAAAATCTGTGGAGGGAGCTGAAGGTTCGAGTTGCCAAACGTCAGCCTCGAAACCTTAATGACTTGGAAAGATCTGCAAAGAGGAGTGGAACAAATCCCTCCTGAGATGTGTGCAAACCTGGTGGCCAACTACAGGAAACATCTGACCTCTGTGATTGCCAACAAGGGTTTTGCCACCAAGTACTAAGTCATGTTTTGCAGAGGGGGTCAAATACTTATTTCCCTAATTAAAATGCAAATCAATTTATAACATTTTTGACATGCGTTTTTCTGGATTGTTGTTATTCGGTCTCTCACTGTTCAAATAAACCTACCATTAAAATTATAGACTGATCATGTCTTTGTCAGTGGGCAAACATACAAAATCAGCAGGGGATCAAATACTTTTTTCCCTCACCGTAAATAATGGATTTATTGTGAAGGTGTAGGCTATATTACATTATTTATTAGACTTGATCAAATGTAGATGTTCCAAAAGGTCTGCATCAGTGGCTTGTAGGCTGTGTGTGGAAGCCAGGATATGCTAAATGTGTTTGTTAATTAATGGTCAATTACTATGAGACCTACAGTTATTTGCTTGACAATCAACGGATGACGAAATTTCGTGACCGCCACAGCCCTAGTTGCAACACTCACTACAGAGTTCCAAACAGTCTCTGGAACATCAGCACAATAACTGTTCGTCGGGAGCGTCATGAAATGGGTTTCCATGGCAGAGCAGCTGCGCACAAGCCTAAGATCACTATGCGCAATATCAAGCGTCGGCTGGAGTGGTGTAAATCTCGCCGCCATTGGACTATGGAGCAGTAGAAACGTGTTCTCTGGAGTGATGAATCATGCTTCACCATCTGGCAGTCCGAAGGACGAATCTGGGTGCAGGCGGATGCCAGGAGAATGCTACCTGCCCCAATGCATAGTGCCAACTGTAAAGTATGGTGGAGGAGGAATAATGGTCTGGGGCTGTTTTTGGGCTAGGCCCCTTAGTTCCAGTGAAGGGAAATCTTAACGCTACAGCATACAATTACATTCTAGATGATTCTGTGCTTCCAACTTTGTGGCAACAGTTTGGGGAAGGCCCTTTCCTGTTTCAGCATGACAATGCCCCCGTACACAAAGCGAGGTCCATACAGAAATAGTTTGTCGAGATCGGTGTGGAAGATCTTGACTGGCTGCACAGAGCCCTGACCTCAACCCCACCGAACACCTTTGGGATGAATTAGAACACTGACTGCGAGCCAGGCCTAATCGCCCAACATCAGTGCTCGACCTCACTAATGCTCGTGGCTGAATGGAAGCAAATACAATTATGGTCTAAGGCACTGCATCGCAGTGTTAGCTGTGCTACTAGAGATCCTGGTTCGAATCCAGGCTCTGTCGTAGCCGGCCGCGACCGGGAGACCCATGGGGCGGCGCACAATTGGCCCAGCGTCATCCAGGGTAGGGGATGGAATGGCCGGGAGGGATGTAGCTCAGTTGGTAGAGCATGGCGTTTGCAACGCCAGGGTTGTGGGTTCGATTCCCACGGGGGACCAGTATGAAACATTTGTTTGTATACACTCACTAACTGTAAGTCGCTCTGGATAAGAGCGTCTGCTAAATGACTAAAATGTAAATGTATTTGTCACATGCGCCGAATACAACAGGTGTAGACCTTACCGTGAAATGCTTACTTACAAGCCCTTAACCAACAATGCAGTTCAAGAAATAGAGTTAGGAAAATATTTACTAAATAAACTAAAGTAAAAAATAAAACAATAATGAGGCTATATACAGGGGGTACCAGTTGGTCGAGGTAAATTTGTACATGTAGGTAGGGGTAAAGTGACTATGCATAGATAATAAACAGCGAGTAGCAGCGGGGGGATCAATGTAAATAGTCCGGGTGGCCATTTTATCTTTTCAACATCTAGTGGACAGCCTTCCCAAAAGAGAGGAGGCTGTTATAGCAGCAAAGGAATGAGATGTTGGACAAGCAGGTGTCCACATACTTGGTCATGTAGTGTATATTCAACTTCTCAGATGCATTCAGATTTCGTTTTCAAATTCAGTTCTCTAAATTCAGATTCAAAACCAAGAGACAACATCTTGGTACTTTGCCAGCCAGGAAAGGTAGAGGAGAACAGATAGCATCAAATGCTCACTGTGGTAAATAGAAACTTCTGGTGGTTTCTGAAGCCAATGTGGCATGTTAAATGTATTTTCTTCCAATGAATTTGGCTCTAGCATTTGAACCGTTTTGGCTATGATCTATTGTGACATCATTCCTGAAAGCTAAGACTCTCTGGAGCATGGACATGCTGTCTGATCCCCTCTGATGATCACAGGCTGCGTTATAAGGGAGTGTAAAAAATGTTTTTGCCCCCATAAGAATATAGTTTAAATACAATGCAAGTTTACTTTCAATCCGTCTATCTGCATATTTCAAGAAATGGCATATGAGGGTGCGGTGAAATACCCAATGGACCATACTTTTCTCGTCAATTACTTTGAAAAAACATTTATATCAAAAATGGAAAACAAATGATACTCCATCACTACGACAGTAGATGAATCAAATTTATTATTTAAATATTTAAAAGGTGTGGGCTACAGAGAAAAATAGAACAGTGCAATTTGACACCATATGGCATAGAGTGCTACAAGCACTGTAAAGTTCCAGGCGATGAAGGAGAGTGTGGTTATGAGACATACGTGATATGTATGGCTGCGGTGGGAACATGTGGGTCTGAGCAAACATTGATGTTTGTTGAAATTTGTGTGCATCTGTCTTTTGTTTCTGTATGGTTGTTTGAAAATAAACATTTTACATTTACATTTACGTCATTTAGCAGACGCTCTTATCCAGAGCGACTTACAGTTAGTGCATACATTATTCTTTTTAATTTTCATACCCCATGGGAATCGAACCCACAACCCTGGCGTTGCAAACGCCATGCTCTACCAACTGAGCTACCTCCCTGCCGGCCATTCCCTCCCCTACCCTGGACGACGCTGGGCCAATTGTGCGCCGCCCCATTGGTCTCCCGGTTGCGGCCGGCTACAGCAGAGCCTGGATTCGAACCAGGATCTCTAGTGGCACAGCTAGCACTGCGATGCAGTGCCTTAGACCACTGCGCCACTCGGGAGATTTAAACACCATACCACTCCCTATTTAATCTTGCTCTTGTGATTAACTGGGTTCAAACCAGGTCTCCTGCATGTACAAGACTGTTAGCCCACTTAGCTAAAGCCTATAGAGGTATGTTCAGGAAGTTCATGTAAAGGACGACACGCTGCTTGCTTAACGAGTACCACAATTGATTCAGCACATATGGAGACTCAAACTGAGGACTTCTGCCTCAAAACACACATATGCATTCTGTGGAAGAGGAACATTTAATTTATTATCTTAAATTAGAACTCCCTTCTAACGCAGCCTGTGATCATCATAGATGGGAACAGAAAGCACATCCATGCTCCAGTCTCTTAGCTTTCAGGATAGCTTACAGCCATAGCGGTTCAAACACTAGAGCTAAATTCATAGGAAGAAAATAAATTAAACATGCCACAATGGCTTCAGAAAAGTCTGTTTACCACAGAGAGCATTTGAGTCTCTGTTCTCCTCTACCTTTGCTGGCTGGCAAAGTACCAGGATGTTGTCTCTGGTTCTGAATTTAGAGAACAGAACTTAAACTAAATCTGAATGCATCTGAGAAGTTGAATATGAAACTTTGAAATTATAGTTTGTAAACTTGATACACAAGACAATGAATGCAATATCTACCATATTAATATATACATATTTAACTTGAATATTCAATTACATTTAAATTGAATTTTGAAAAACTGAATGCAATATTCATTCAATTCAGTTTCAAATCATGAAATACAAGTTCAATTTATTAATTCAATTACTCAATTTGTGCATTAAACATTCAAAAATATGAAATTCAAATTCAATATCCTAATACAAATAAAAAAAGGATAGAATTAAAATACAATTTCTGCTGGCACTGAAATCGCTCCATATATGAGAGTACTCCTCCCTACCTGTATTAAACGGTTGATTTCCTCTAGCTCTCCTTCTAGGGCAGAGATCTCCTTTAGGCGTCTTTGCTTCACAGAGTCGTAGTCCTGCTTTATTTGCTGGATCTGCTGCTCAAACTCTGCATTACTCTTCTCTTTCTTGGACAGGTCTCCCTGGAACGTGGAAACATGCATAATTTAAAAAGGTCAATTTGATCGAGCACAATACTATACTAGGTGCAAAGGTATAGGCTTATTAGGGAAGGGAAAGGGGATACCTAGTCAGTTGCACAACAACGCATTGAACCGAAATGTGTCTTCCGCACTTAACCCAACCCCTCTGAATCAGAGGCTTATTAGGTAGGCTTTTATTAGCCTTAAGGCGTCCACATGCTTCCCAGCCGAAACAGTTTGGTAGAGTTTGTGCTTACATAATGACATTTTGTGACGTTTGTTTTGGACTTTAGTGAGGGTTCTCTCGGCTGTTCGGGCACACTATTTTTTCTGGAGGCAAGATTAAGTTTGGAGCCGAAGTCTACGCCCCTTCTTTGGTGATTGGTCAACAGTAGGGATTCAATGAGACCACTTGTTTTCATGTATATTTTTATCGAAAAATACTGCACCAAACATCTTAGTTAGCTGTAAAATTGCGCGACTAAGATCTCTTCGGCAAAAACGTCAAAATGAATGAGATTTTGAGGAAGTGTATACTGGCTACGGCGTGTGTCAAAATGGACAAACAGTACTATTGCCGATTTTGTTTCTTGTTTTTTCAAATGAAGGTCTTTTAAGGGAGTATGTGAGCACACTCGTTCGGTGTGGTCTAACCGAATTCGGCTAGGCGCTAGCCGAACTGAAGCACTTTAACGCCTTTAGGCTTCGATATGCTTATCAGAGTGTTGGGCGAGTAACCCAATGTCTCTGGTTTGAATCCCTGAGCAGACTAGGTGATAAATCTGTCCATGTGCTTTTGAACAAGGCACTTAACCCTAATTGCTCCTGTAGGTCACTCTGGATAAAAGCATCTGCTAAATGACTTAAATGTAGGTATTTTAAAAAACTCACATTATTCCCTTCAAAAGGCTCTGTGTTAACAGCCACTTCACTCAAGGCGACACAAGTTGATACCTACAGAAAGAACAAACATGAGACATTACATTGGCAGCCCAATTCTGATATTTTTTTCCACCAATTGGTCTTTAACCTGTCACAGATCTTTTCACATCAGATCTTCTGACCAATTAGTGAACAAAAGATCAGAATTGGGCTACATGTGTAAACGCAGCCACTTGGTCTTGTGATCATAGAAACTTTCAAATTGAATGAGGACAATTCCCCACCTGTACTTCTGCTGCAGTCTTTCCAGGTGCCTCGACTCCCTTTTCCTCTACATCTCTAATATAAAGGTCAAGATCCTCAAGGTTATTTGGATAATGGTTATCATATGACTTGTCCAATGGAGTTCCAATGGCCAGGTTAGGCCACACAGGGATAATAGCAATAGGCTCATCATAATCCCTAGTTCCAGAATCTTGGGAGTTTGGGAGAAACGCCATAGCAGAAGGGTTTAGGGAGAGTCTGTTGGGGATATCCCCTATGAAGTCCAGATTGTCCATTCTGTGAGTGTTGGCATCCTGCAGTGACACGGCGTGTTTCATAAGGCCCAGGAGGTTGTCAGTCATGACGAAGCGCAGCGATTCGAGGAGGAAAGGCTTCAGGCCACCGGCCTCCTGGATCTTTTGCTGGGCGTCGGGAGGGAAGTTGTCCAGCTCGCCCACCAGCAGGGGGTCCTGGGCCTTCAGGGGACCGTATTCCTCCAGGATCTGGGCAAAGTAGCTGGGAGGAAAGATGCAGACATGCAGGTTAGAGGAGCCAGAGGCCATACACACAGGACAAATATGGATCAGCATGACATCTGAATATACAATGAAAACACAATACTTCAGGTCAATTGCTTGGACTTTGAGTCCTCATGAGTCATGATAAAAGTTATAACACACACACATTTTTAGCAGACTAAGACCCTGTTGTCCAATTCCCAAAGGAGAAACACTTGTACAAACTTACTCATACAAACTCTCCTTAGTCAGGTCAGGGTTGTTGTCCAATATTCTCTTGTAGTGGCTACTGCGGCTGCCATTGTTGTACTGTCCCTCAAACTCTGTCACCTGATCACGAAGATGACTGGGAACGCTGAATGGGTCACTGGGGTCAAGAAACATTCTGCCGAAATAAATTATGACCTGGTGAGAACAAGCTGGGGGTTGTCAATGGACAGATTTAACGATGATTGTGTTCTACTGATTAGACAACTTACAAAGAGTCCTCCTCTAAAAAATCCTCGTCCTCATCCTCTCTTGAGGTACCACCTCTCATTCCCGACAGGACAATAACCGACTGAGAAAAATAAAATAATTAGATTGATGTCCAGAAGACACACAATTGCCTCTCTTTCTTTAGGTTTAAGTCATAATGCTCACCGCCTTTGGCTCCTTCTGCTTCTTTTTGCGATTTCTGTTCTTAGTCTTAATAGGGTATTTCTGAAATAAAATGAGTGAAGTTTGATGATTGGTCAAAGTTAAAATCAATATGCCTTGGTTCAAATGCAACACCAACAGACAAAAAGTTTGCTTCAGTGTGGCATCCAACAATCAATACTTACAATTGTATTTTCATTCTCTGTCTTTTTAATCACTAAACAACGCCCATCTGAAAGAACAGTAAAGTTAAGACAACTGGAAACAAAGCACAACAGCAGCACAACATATTCCAATTTTAGCCTCAAGGGGACTTTTCCCCTGTTAAGGAGGGTGCGTGGGGGTCCAACCGCTTACCCATTATTTCAAAATAGTCATCCAACGCAGCATGGCAGGAGGCGTACTGGTCTCTGTGCTCCTCCAAAGTCCAGATAAACAGCCTCATCTCCTGGGGAGGGGCCTGCTTTAGGTACTCCGTTACAGTCAGACCAAGACGGCTAAAAAACTCAGGCATGGTCCCAAACTTCTCTATGAGCATGTCCTGCAGGGGGGCAAAATGTAGCAAAGGAGCTAGGTCCAGCTGCTCCAGGTGGTCTGCATAACGGTCAATGAACAGTCCAGCTGCATTCAGACCTGTGAAGTACATCAGGGGAGGAAAAGGGAAATTAGCCAAGATGGCACAAAGCATAAAGTCATGCCGATTTGTGTTGCTGCAGAGTACTTGAATAGAACCAGTAATCTAGTTGTGAGGGTACACAAGTATGCAGCTGGGAGGTTAGCATTGCTCTTCAATACACAAGTTGAAGTCCTGATTACCAGGAGAAAATGTAATGTGTGCTGACCTGAGCTGTCCAGTTGGTGGGCCCAGTCGTGCAGCTTGGGGCTGGTGTCCAGGCAGCCGCTCAGGCTGTGGATAAAGATGCGGGCCCACACCCGGTTCTTCCTTTCCAGGAGGAGCTCCACCACATCCCCCAGCGTCTCCGGCTGCCTCCCAGCATACGACATGCCCAGTTCGCTTCCCTTGATCCGGTCCATGTCCATCCATGGCTTAAGGTTCTTCATCAACACAGAGATGTTGTGGCTCTTGTCCCTGAACAGATCCTTGCTATCGCTGATCTGAAGCAGAACACGGTCCCCGTAAGACAGCCAGGTGGGGGATGAAGCTGGAGAAGGGTGTTAAACAGTTAGGAATTGAGGATACTGTGACAGAGAAGCTGGTATGTGGTCAGAACAGAGTTTGGAATGTAACAGTGATGTGGATTGCATCATGCATTTAGTAGTCACACCTTCACATTCTTTAAGGGTGAAGTCAGTGAAACTGGTTCCTTTGGAAAGGAGAATGTACATCTGGTGGACTATAATAAATGTAAGATGTCTGTACCCTTCTGTTCTACGACAATGGTCTCCCGGTTCTCCAAAGGCATCTGATCATTCTTGTCTTGCGTAGTCAGAGAAGCATCTTGCCTACATTGCTTCCGTCTGATCTTACGATCCTCTTTGGATTTCAACTTCTTGAGACTGGCAAACAAAATGAAATTAAAAACATTAAGATACAGAAACAATTGTGATGGTAGTAATAGTACTGCCTTGGTTAAAGATTTGCTTGACATACAAATCTTTGATGTGCTCAGTCTGCAGTTTGATAAATTGCATTGGGTATGGACATGTAGAGAAACTTCAGCACAAAAATGTTGGTTCAACTCACCTTGAACATTTCTGATTTACTCTCAATTTTGCTGTACCTCTATGTTTTTCAATAGATGCTAAAGACACAAACTAAAGACACAGAATAATAGACTCATTAATGTGATATAAAATGGCGATGACATTTAAAGATGCACTATGCAGAAATCGATCCGCCATTTCCTGGTTGCAAAAATTCTAATTGTTTGCTTAATTTCAGTTTGTGACAATACAAGCAAGTATAGTGTAGAGAACCATTGTACCATCTAAACCGCTGTTAAATATATTTTCCATAACCAAAAATATTGTATTTTCAGCTGTTGTACAAAACCGAAAGTAAAATTAAACTTAGCGGGAAGCATAGAAATAGCGCACATAGAACATATCTACCGCTTCTTAGACTTGCTTTCAGTGAAAATGACAGATCTATAACACACAGTTCTATGTGAATTGCCCAAAAAGTTACATATTGTAGCTTTAATAATAACATGCCAACATTAGAGAAATTCCTTACCTCACATTTGACAAGCCCTGTTGAACCATATATTTTAATATGACAGATTCTACCCCCACATTCTGGAGTAAAGCAAATTTCCTGCAGGAAATCCTGTGGGTAAAAACAGACATGAGTATACTAGCGGCAAGAGTGACGTAAAAGAAAATTGGTGTGCACTTGAACTTGAAGGTTGCAAATAGATGTTACCTTTTCATTCTTATCAGAGAATGCTGTTACTTTCAACTTCTTCCAACAGCTGATATGGTACTCCACTTTGCAGCTTTGGCAGCAAACCACCCGAATGAAACCCTATGAGTAAAGACGGAGGTATGAGTGTTTAGTGAACATGTTAGGTCTGACTTTCATGGAGGCAACTTAGGTTGATCACATTTGTCATTTACCTTAAAATCTGGATCTGTGAAGTAGATTTCCATTTTGGAATGGCCATGGCAATTCTGATGCCGACAAATGGCATCTGGTTTAGGTGGAAATTTGCACATCTCTATGGATTCCTCTAGCAGCTCCTGGTTTGGGGTTAAAATTAAAATAAAAAACAGAACAAAATCAAAACCACAGCAAGCAATGACATTTCCTGCCTCATTTCAACAGTTGATTTGAACCAAAACCCAAGTAAGATCATAAATGAGAACGTACCTTGAAATAGTCCAGCTTAGTCTCCTCAACAATAGCTGTTGTGGTGGGCCAAGTCAGTTTACCAGGTGTTATCTTCTTCTTAACCATTTGCATAGAATTAGAAAACTGTTCCAGAGCAATTGGAAATCTACAGGGGGGGAGGAAAAAAACATTTGTAAGTATACCCTGTGACGTGCACCTATAATTTCAGAGTGCTCTATAAACATGATCCCATCTGTAACTACCGGTTCTCCTTCTGATACACCTTTCCAATGCCGTAAAAAACCAGACACTGAAACTTCCTCTCTTCAAAGGTTTTGATCTTGTCAAAGTCCCTTTGAGCTTCAGCAAGTTCCTAAATAGAAGAAGAAAAAAAAACAGTACAAAGCCTGATTGTGGTTGAGACCATATCAAAACACTTATAATATGCCATTAAGCAGACGCTTTGCGACTTGCAGTCATGCGTGCATACATTTTAAATATGGGTGGTCCCGGGAATTGAACCCACTACCCTGGAGTTACAAGCGCCATGCTCTACCAACTGAGCTACAAAGGACCACTTGAAAAGCATAGTAGCCTTCCTTGGTAGCTAGCGATCACACAAAGTTTCTTACCTCAGGTTGACCAATCTCTAACAGAGCTGAGGCATGGCCATAAATCAGCACAACTTGGTCAAGAGCACAGAGGCCAAGTTCCTGGGGAGGAGAAAAAAGTGAATTAGCTGCTAGCTAAATTAGACAATGGCTAGTTAGCTTGCTAATGCAACTGATACTGTATTTGAAAACAGGCAAGGTAACCTTGTTAGCAAGCTAGCAAATATTAGCAAACATGCTTGCAAGCTAGCTAAATTGTGTTGGCTAGCTAGCTCCTGCAGTTGCTCACCAATCCACACCAAACCAAACAATTTGCAAGGCTCGTCGTTCACTCAACGGACTTAGCAAAAAATTAAAAATACATTCAGTCAAGCTAGCCTGGTAGCTGGCCAGACTAACTAAAACATGTGACTACAGGGGTTTGTATACATCACGTTCCAAAACACAGCTTTAACTAGCCAAGTTGCAATAATTTGACCTACTCTACAAACATTAGCACAGTAAACTGACATCGATATATACACTGCTCAAAAAAATAAAGGGAACACTTAAACAACACAATGTAACTCCAACTCAATCACACTTCTGTGAAATCAAACTGTCCACTTAGGAAGAAACACTGATTGACAATACATTTCACATGCTGTTGTGCAAATGGAATAGACAACAGGTGGAAATTATAGGCAATTAGCAAGACACCCCCAATAAAGGACTGGTTTTGCAGGTGGTGACCACAGACCACTTCTCAGTTCCTATGCTTCCTGGCTGATGTTTTGGTCACTTTTGAATGCTGGCGGTGCTTTCACTCTAGTGGTAGCATGAGACGGAGTCTACAACCCACACAAGTGGCTCAGGTAGTGCAGCTCATCCAGGATGGCACATCAATGCGAGCTGTGGCAAGAAGGTTTGCTGTGTCTGTCAGCGTAGTGTCCAGAGCATGGAGGCGCTACCAGGAGACAGGCCAGTACATCAGGAGACGTGGAGGAGGCCGTAGGAGGGAAACAACCCAGCAGCAGGACCGCTACCTCCGCCTTTGTGCAAGGAGGAGCACTGCCAGAGCCCTGCAAAATGACCTCCAGCAGGCCACAAATGTGCATGTGTCTGCTCAAACGGTCAGAAACAGACTCCATGAGGGTGGTATGAGGGCCCGACGTCCACAGGTGGGGGGTTGTGCTTACAGCCCAACACCGTGCAGGACGTTTGGCATTTGCCAGAGAACACCAAGATTGGCAAATTCGCCACTGGCGCCCTGTGCTCTTCACAGATGAAAGCAGGTTCACACTGAGCACATGTGACAGACGTGACAGAGTCTGGAGACGCCGTGGAGAACGTTCTGCTGCCTGCAACATCCTCCAGCATGACCGGTTTTGCGGTGGGTCAGTCATGGTGTGGGGTGGCATTTCTTTGGGGAGCCGCATAGCCCTCCATGTGCTCGCCAGAGGTAGTCTGACTGCCATTAGGTACCGAGATGAGATCCTCAGACCCCTTGTGAGAACATATGCTGGTGCAGTTGGCCCTGGGTTCCTCCTAATGCAAGACAATGCTAGACCTCATGTGGCTGGAGTGTGTCAGCAGTTCCTGCAAGAGGAAGGCATTGATGCTATGGACTGGCCCGCCCATTCCCCAGACCTGAATCCAATTGAGCACATCATGTCTCGCTCCATCCACCAACGCCACGTTGCACCACAGACTGTCCAGGAGTTGGCGGATGCTTTAGTCCAGGTCTGGGAGGAGATCCCTCAGGAGACCATCCGCCACCTCATCAGGAGCATGCCCAGGCGTTGTAGGGTGGTCATACAGGCACGTGGAGGCCACACACACTACTGAGCCTCATTTTGACTTGTTTTAAGGACATTACATCAAAGTTGGATCAGCCTGTAGTGTGGTTTTCCACTTTAATTTTGAGGGTGACTCCAAATCCAGACCTCCATGGGTTGATAAATTTGATTTTCATTGATAATTTTTGTGTGATTTTGTTGTCAGCACATTCAACTATGTAAAGAAAAAAGTATTTAATAAGATTATTTCATTCATTCAGATCTAGGATGTGTTATTTTAGTGTTCCCTTAATTTTTTTGAGCAGTGTATATTTATTTATTTTTGGTTGAGAAAATAACCCTCCTAAACAGTTTCTCTAAACAAAGCCCAGTTTCCTGTTATGCTGCACCTTTCCTATTGCACATATCTTCTGAATGCGGTTTTGCCAAGGAGTACAGATTGAGCTGAAGTTGCCCCACTTCCTTTACCACACTTCTCTAAATGGTTTCACTGATGGTGGGAGGGACAGGCTTTGTGCCGTACCTTTGGTGTGCTGGTCTCCAGGATGACGAGGGCCTGGGAGAAGGCCTGCTCTGCGTTGCGGCATCGCTGGTCGGCCAGGGCCGTGTGGGCATCCTGCACAGCTGACACCAGCAAGTCCCGCATACTGGGGTCTCCGGATCTGCCTAATATCATCTGAGTGATAATAATGTAAGCATACTGTGATCATCTGAGTAAATAATGTAAGCATACTGTGTCCATAATAAGTATATAGGTTGTATGTTGGGAGCTTTTGGGAAAGAGCACAGTTAGAAAGATATGGCATATAGAAGCAAACCGGATGGACATCATGAAAATGATCGGAGAGGTTGAGAGTAGAAGTAGTTCAGGAGCAAAAAAAATAATATATATAATAGAATTATTGTAAAATTAACTCTGTCCATAAGGTGTAGATAGTAAGTATAGATCGGAAGTAGAGGCCTGGGCATTGTTGTTCACTAATTTACTCCAAGTAGGGAAAGGATGGCGGGGTTGAAAAGTAATAAAGGGGAGTATATATATAAAAAAACATGGGGGATTGGAAGTGATGCAGACAATTACATTGATAGAAGATACAATCTGCAATATTAAGCTGATCCATCCCCCAAAAATTTTTTTAAATAAAAATTAACAAAAATGCAAAAAAAAAAAAATTGTTTTTAAAAATTATCTGAGTGGGAAGGGGTATCCATGAGTCACTAATAACCTGCAAAGTTGTTTCGAAACACACATTTATAGGTGAAAACTACTTCAGGAAATCATGCATCAGCCTAGTTGACATGTTCTTTGTGGTAAAAAGGACCCAATTAAATGGGATGAATATAAAATCTGTTTCAGAGCCAGGGAGATAGTGGGTTAGCGGGAGGAGGAGAGGCCACAGTATATTTTGATAATGAAGGGCATACCATTTGTGAGGGGGAAAGTTAAAGTTATGGCAGGAAATTAGAGTCAGGAAATGCATCCAACATTTGTTTGGTGTTGTGATATCAAATGTGAAATTCTATTTCAGAGGGGTATACTACAAAGCAGGATCAATGAGTTAGTCAGCTAACTTTGATAAACCAGAAATAACTTGATTTTCTGAAAGCTATAAACTTGTGTTTTTGGTTGTCGAGTCAGTTAGACCATGACCATTCCAAGGTAATCTTCCTAAAAAAATAAGTTATTTCAGAATATTTAGGTCTGTTACCTCAGATTCTGCTTTGTAGTATACCCCTCTGAGCTGTAACATCATGACATCGTTGTCACAAGAACAAATCTGTACCTTTGAATGCTGGTTTCTGCTCTTCCCTTTCGGTTTCTCTGAAGCGATGGGCTCTGATTTGCTGCTCTTTTTATCAGCCATTTGACTGAAAATAAAAAACTGATTATAGTATTTTTCATACTTTTTCGAGTAGCCTACTGTAGTTAATTGCAGAGTACACAAATGTGACTGAATATATCCAACTGTTTCAAACTGAATGCTGGTTACTTGAGGAATACCTATGTAAGAATGCTGTTCATTGACTATAGCTCAGCATTCAACACCATAGTACCCTCCAAGCTCATCATTAAGCTCAGGGCCCTGGGTCTGAACCCCACCCTGTGCAATTGGGTCCTGGACTTCCTGACGGGCCGCCCCCAGGTGGTGAAGGTAGGAAACAACATCTCCAGTACATGTGCATCAAAGCTGGGACCGAGAGACTGAAAAACTGCTTCCATCTCAAGGCCATCAGACTGTTAAATAGCCATCACTAGCACATTAGAGGCTGCTGCTGCCTATTGAAATCACTGGCCACTTTAAGAAATGGAACACTAGTCACTTTAATAATTTTTACATATCTTGCACTACTCGTCTCATATGTATATACTGCATTCTATTCTACTGTATCTTAGTCCATGCCGCTCTGTCATTGCTTGTCCATATATGTATATATTCTTAAATCCCATTCCTTACTAGTTTTGTATGTATTGGCTATATGTTGTGAAATTGTTAGATATTACTTGTTAGATATTACTGCACTGTCAGAGCTAGAAGCACAAGCATTTCGCTACACCCGCTATAACATCTGCTAAACACGTGTATGTGACAAATACAATTTGATTTGATTTGAGACAGACCAAAAACAGGAAATCACCCAAGTATGAAAGTGTGCTCAGAACTGTAGGCAGTTATTTAACATTATTTGACTAGTACCCTCAAGCACTAACCAAGTAAGCAAGAATGCACATACCACACTGAACTTCCAATGTCAACTAACAATTCCTCTCAAGAACGTGCATTATGTGCTTTTCCTATAGACAATTTAACACAACGATTCAGATTCTTGGTTGGGTTCAATAAAGCAGTTGCGAAATAAAACAGATCCGTTGCTTCAGATAAATAGCCTACATTGTTTGTCCAAAACATAATTTGATGTCATATTGTTCATATGCACCAACTTTAATTAACATTGCGTTACACTGAAGAGGTCCATTTGGGATCAATATACTGCACTAACTTTCTTCCCCACTCAACAGAAGCTCTGGTCTGTTGGTCTGGCAGTGAAGTAAGGCTATTGTATTACAAACCTGGTAAGCAAATCGATCATAAAACTCACCTTTTCGTCTCTTTAGGCCCCTCTGCATTATCCACTGAATGTGCTCCCCCTTCAGCTTTCACTAGGGAGAAAAGGGTTAGTAACGATAAGTTTCAGCAAAGAAAACATTCACAAAACCAGCAACTCTGGAGAAAGTGGTGATATGTGCTCTTAAAGAAACAGCTCAGGGAAGTCAAAACAACCACAAGGTTATGATGGGCTGCAAGACAACAACTGGCTTAACTTGTTCTCAGCGTTGCAACAGTATTAGTCATTGTTCAACACAGGTGGGGCAATATTCAGGATGTGGTAGGTGCTGACATAATACTTTTTTCAACAGCATTTCTAGAGGTACCTAAAAAGCTGCATTGAATTTAATTCAATAGCTAAACAATTTGATCCTATTTATTTCAACCTTAACAGAAGACCTTTATATTAGTTTGAGCAAAGCAGAAATAGCAGCAAAAAACTTACCTGGCTGTGTCAGACTTTCCACCTTGACTCCTGAGCACTGGGTTTGGTGACATGAAAAGATCATCAGAAATATACATTTCCTAAAACATTATGGATTACATATTTGGACTGCAAAACAGCCCCAACAGTATTACTCACAACATGATTTATTTAGAAACATTACAATGTCCATGAGATGGGGTCAATTCTATAGCTGATCAAACAGCTCACTGATCAGTGCACGACAAAGCAATCACCAGCTGCAGTACTTGAACTGCCTTTTGGATTAAACGCTGCAATATGTAACTTTTTGAGCAACCCAAAAATTCACAGAAATGTGAGTTATAGATCTGTCATTCTAATTGAAAGCAAGTCTAAGAAGTGGTAGATCTGTTCTATGTGCGTTATTTCTATAAATACCATTCTTTAGTTAAATCTTTGTGTCTTTTACTTTTGGTTTTGTACACCAGCTTCAAACAGCTGAAAATACAATATTTGTGGTTATGGAAAATATATTTCACAGAGGTTTAGATGGTACAATGATTCTCTACACCAGGGTTCTTCAATTCCGGTCCTGGAGGGCCGAAACACCTCTGTTTTTCATCCTCTCCTTCTAATCAGGGGCTAATTCAGACCTGGGACACCAGGTGAGTGCAATTAACTACCAGGTAGAAATAAAAAACAGAAGTGTTTCGGCCCTCCAGGACCGGAATTGAAGAACCCTGCTCTACACTATACTTGCTTGATTTGTCATATAAAAACTGAAATTAGGTGAACTATTAGGATTTTATCAACTAGGAAATGGTGGAGCAATTTCTGCATAGTGAATCTTTGCGCTTTGCGAGGACTGTTTTGTGGACAAAAGAGGACCCCCTAAATGTAATTCATAGACTAGGGTAGTGAAAGTTGAGGGCCAGGTCTGAGTAACTGACCTTGTTCTCAGGAGCGGTGCTATTAGTGCAAGGCTCAACCTTACTGGCAGGTTTATCAGTCTGTTGTCGTGACTCTGTAGTGTCTGCTCTGGTGGTACTGTCCGTTCTGTAGATTACAGTAAAACACAATGGTTACACAAATTCTAAATGATCCACAAATGTATAATTGTGGTTGGTTTGTAAACATCATTGAGTAAGGTACCGTACATACCTTTTACTTGAAACTTTCTTAGCTGCAGTTTTATTCGGTCTGCCAACTAGAAATGAATACAGTTTGCATACATGAAAAGAAACCACACATTACATACAGACTTGGATTGAATGATTTAGCAAAACTAGACGAGACCTACCAACAAACAACTCTAAATTGAGAACAATTAAGAGGAAAACCTGCTTTTGAAGAAGGAACAGAGCTGGTAAAGCAAGCACAACCTACCCACGACTCAGATTACAAGAGCAATGAAAGGAAATACATACCGTAAACCAATGGCATGCCATTGTAACTAACAAGGTAGACTACTTCCGTTTGACCACAACCTAAACAAGACATTTCTTCTCCATAGCTCCCCAAAGGAACTGAACTTTTTCATGTCTTCTTGATAGAGGCAGGGTTAGGATTAGCCACTCCCACTTTTTACTATTGGTTATGATCACAATTTATGGCCACTCAACATATGGCAGAGTTGCCTCTGTCTCATGACAAGAGGTGCTGCATTCTTAGCATGAAGGCTCTTGTTGGGGGTTACATTCATCTGCTAATGACAGTTTTACAATCCCTCTGATTTGTCATGGAGGGAGTTTTACAAGGGCCCAAATTAGTCTCGGTAACCGCGAGCCGGGTAGTACAATCCCCCCAGAATTTGTCCCTGTAATTCATCTGGTTTCCTAAAAGATCGACTGGTTTTAATATGAAGTTCTAGATAGGGTCTCCAAATGTACCACAGAACTGCACTCAGGTTGGTCACCTGGGTCCTCTATGTGTAAGCATAAAGACTGCAGGAGAGTTTCCCTGTTACCTTTGCTCTCCTCTTCCCTGCGACGTTTGCTCTCCATCTCTATGTTGAACTTGGTATGTTGCTGCAGCAGGTCCTTCATGCCCTCTGGGTCAGCCTTGCACAGAGTCTGGGCCCACTCGTTGGCTGCCACCGCCCGCTTGTGTTCCCCAAGGAGGAACAACGCCTCACAGTACCGGTAGTGACCCTGCCACACAGGGGAAGATACCATCATTCACCGACACATAGACATCATCATTTTAGGAATGTTGGTACTTTGGTGGACATTAACATACCATTGCAACCACTCCACATATCATTTTTGTAGACTTAAGTTTCCTTAAGACATTTCATGCCTCATGAAACGTTTCCACACTGATAATAAAGTTTTCATTTCTGAGCAATAGAACTAGCTAGCTTCTCAGTCAAAATGTATTAATTTCCCCACCATCAGAGGGTTTGATCTTCAGATTTTTCTGATAACCCTTGCTTGAGAAGCTACTGAGGGAAATCTCATTGGAAATTCAGACATGGCTGTGGGAGCATAGCTTACCTTTGCCCACTCTGGTTGTATCAAAGTGGCTCGTTTTCCATCACCAACAGCTTTTCTGCAACAAAGAAATTATGCCATTGATCATTAAACATAACGGGTCTGTGTAACAGTGTCCTATACAAAACAGGTTTGTTTATAGTTTGTGAAGGACTTACAGATATTTTTCACTACGAATATAGCAAAGTGCTCTGTTCCCATAGATAATGTAGTTTTCAGGGCTGAAAAATAGATAGGATTATGTTATCAAACAAGAATTCATTCAACGACATACAAAAATATGATTGTTTAGAAGTTGACAAACTACGCAATTCTGGCCTATTTTGACAAACCAAATGGGAAAGATAGTGATGATAGGTTGTCCAAGAGTGACTTACACTTCAGAGACATTTATGGCTCCATTAATTGACATTCTCAGCTGGGAGGGTGTTAGTCACAGGACACATGTTGAAGTCAAAAGGTACCAGGGACAATAACATGTATACTACTGATTTGACTGTCAAATCCAAATCAAATTTTATTGGGTCACATGCTTCGTAAACAACAGGTGTAAACTAACAGTGAAAGGCTAAATTACAGGTACTTTTCCAAAAGTTAAAAGATAAAACAAATACATATAGAAATAGTGCCGATTTATAAATACACTGTGAATAACAATAACGAGTAAAATAACATGGCTATATACAGGGGTTACCAGTACCAAGTTGCTGTACAGGGGTAATTCAAGTAGCTATGTACATATAGGTAGGGATAAAGTGACTAGGCAACAGGTTTGATAATTAGGGCCCGGAACGATACCAGTACCACAATATTTATTTACATGCCAAAAATGAACAAACGAAGCAGACCAAACTCTTTGGTCCTTTAAAAAAATATCTGCTGTATCAGGGTTTCTGAATTGAGGCTGTTCTGAGGACACAAGGGGAAGAGAGGGGGTGCAACTCCATATTAGGACAGTGTTCCTAATGTTTGTTATACTCAGTGTGTACATGCACACCAAGTTAACCCCTCCTCCTCCTCCTCCTCCTCCTCCTCCCTCCTCCTCCTCCTCCTCCTCCTCCCTCCCTCCTCCTCCTCCTCCTCCTCCTCCTCCTCCTCCTCCTCCTCCTCCTCCTCCTCCTCCTCCTCCTCCTCCTCCTCCTCCTCCTCCTCCTCCTCCTCCTCCTCCTCCTCCTCCTCCTCCTCCCGAACAGCCTCAATTTGTCAGGGCATGGACTCTACAAGGTGTCAGAACAGCCTCAATTTGTCAGGGCATGGACTCTACAAGGTGTCAAAAGCGGTCCACAGGGATGTTGGCCCATGTTGACTCCCAATGCTTCCCACAGTTGTGTCAAGTTGGCTGGATGTCCTTTGGGTGGTGGACCATTCTTCATACACACGGGAACCTGTTGAGCATGAAAAACCAAGCAGCGTTGCAGTTCTTGCCACAAACTGGTGCACCTGGCACCTACTACCACACCCCGTTCAAAAGGCACATAAATATTTTGTCTTGCCCATTCACCCTCAATGGCACACATACACAGTCCCTGTATCAATTGTCTCAAGGCTTAAAAATCCTTCTACAACCCGTCTTGTAATGGATTTAACAAGTGACATCAATAAGGGTCATTGCTTTCACCTGGATTCACCTGGTCCGTGTATCATGGAAAGATCAGGTGTTTTAAATGTTTAGTATACTCGGTGTATGTGTGTTGGGGTGTCAGTATGTGGGTAGATTCCAGAGTGTGTGCGCATAGAGTCAGTGCAAACGAGTTAGTTCAAGAAAGGGTCAATTCAAGAAGTCCGGGTAGCTATTTGATTAGCTATTTAGCAGTCTTGTTTAGCAGTCTTATGGCATGGGGGTAGAAGCTGTTCAGGGTCCTGTTGGTTCCAGACTTGCCGTGTGGTAGCCGAGAGAACAGTCTATGGCTTGGGTGGCTGGAGTCAAACTTTGTCCTTCCTCTGACACCGCCTGGTATAGAGGTCCTGGATGGCAGGGAGCTAGGCCACAGTGATGTACTCACCAACCCTCTGTAGTGCCTTGCAGTTGCCGTACCAAGCAAACGCAGCCAGTCAAGATACTCTCAATAGTGCAGCTGTAGAACATTGAGGATCCGAGGGCCCATACCAAATCTTTTCAGCCTTCTGAGGGGGAAGAGGCATTGTCATGCCCCCTTCATGACTGTGTGGACCATGTTAATTCCTTAGTGATGTGGACACCGAGGAACTTGAAGCGCTCGACCAGCTCCACTACAGCCCCATTGATGTGGATGGGGGCGTGCTCTCCCCTCAGTTTCCTGTAGTCCACGATCAGTACCTTTGTCTTGCTGACACTTACGGAGAGGTTGTTGTCCTGGCACCACACTACCAGGTCTGACGACCTGCTTATAGGCCGCCTCATCATCTGTGATCAGTCCTACCACTGTTGTGTCGTCAGCCAACTTCATGGTGTTGGAGTCATGCGCAGCCACGCAGTCGTGGGTGAACAGAGAGTACAGGAGGGGACTAAGCACACCCCCGAGGTGCCCCCCGTGTTGATGGTCAATGTGGCGGATGTGTTGTTGCCTATCCTCACCGCCTGGGGCAGCCCGTCAGGAAGTCCAGGATCCAGTTGCAGAGGGAGGTGTTCATTTCCAGGGTCCTGAACTTGGCGATGAGCTCAGAACGGACTATGGTGTCGAATGCTGAGTTGTAGTCATTGAACAGCATTCTTACATAGGTATTCCTTTTGTCCAGCTGGGTGAGGGCAGTGTGGAGTGAAATAGAGATTGTGTCATCTGTGGGTCTGTTGGGGCGGTTTTTGCGAAGTGGAGTGGGTCCAGTGTGTCTGGGATGATTGTGTTGATGTGAGCCATAACAAGCCTTTCACTGGCCAATGGACTGTAACACCAGTGTATTCACCCTGATGTTATACTAGAGAAATTGTGTTGCAATATAGGGCTGACAGTGAAGACTTGAAGAGCAGAACCAACAATCTGTGCATAGTCAAAACAGTTGCTTTGTGAGGTGTTAACCGTCAAAGGTCTAAATCCATGTTCACAGTTAGCCATTGTTATGGTAACGACACCCGAAAAGCCCCTGCGGCCTTGCCTTGGCCCCAAGACAGAGCAGGTGAACTGAGGCCATGGTACAGTGAGTCCCAGGAGCCGGGCCTTGGAAGCACAAAAGTCTGATGCTTTTTTGTTAAACACTGGGGTAAATCCTTAGTGGAAATGCACCAATTGGGTATCATGAAACCAGGGACAATAATTAATTGGGAAAAGGTAATGCACAGATCAAAGACAACATGGGATACAATCACACACTTAGTGCCTTCAGAAAGTATTCATACCCCTTGACTTATTCCACATTGTGTTACAGCCGGAATTCAAAATGGATTAAATTGACCCCCCCACCACCCATTTACACACAATACCCCATAATGACAGTGACATTTTATTTGAAAATGAAATACAGAAATCTCACTTACATAAGTAGTCACACCCCTGAGTCAATACTTTGTAGAAGCATATTTGGCGGCGATTACAGCTTTGAGTCTTTCTGGGTAAGTCGAAGAGCTTTTCACACCTGGGTTGTGCAACATCTGCCCATTATTATTTTCAAAATTCTTCAATCTCTGTCATATTGGTTTACAGAGTTTAAATGGCTGTGATAAGAGAACTGAGGATGGATCTTAGCTTTTTACACTGCTGCTACTCTGTTAATTATTTATGCATAGTCACTTTAACTCTACCCACATGTACATATTACCTCAACTACCTCAACTAGCCGGTGCCCCCGCACATTGACTCTGCAACGGTACCTCCCTGTATATATAGCCTCCCTACTGTTATTTTATTTTACTTCTGCTCTTTTTTTGCTCAACACTTTTTTTGTTGTTTTATTTTTACTTTTTTTGTTAAAAATAAATGCACTGTTGGTTAAGGGCTGTAAGTAAGCATTTCACTGTAATGTCTGCACCTGTTGTATTCGGCGCATGTGACCAATAAAATTTGATTTGATTTGATCAACATTATTGTTAATCCACAATACTAACATGAATGACAGGGTGAAAAGAAGGAAGCCTGTACAGAAGAAAAATATTCCAAAACATGCATCAAGGCACTAAAGTAATACTGCAAAACATTTGAACTTTTTCTCATGAACACAAAGTGTTATGTTTGGGGCAAATCCAACACAACACCGAGTACCACTATTCATATTTTCAAGCATGGTGGTGGCTGCATCAGGTCATGGGTATGCTTGTCATCGGCAAGGACTAGGGAATTTTTTGGGGGGATAAAAATAAACGGCAAAATCCTAGATGAAAACCTGGTTCAGTTTGCTTTCCAACAGACACTGAGACAAATTCACCTTTCAGCTGGACAATAACCTAAAACTCAAGGCCAAATATACAGTGAGGGAAAAAAGTATTTGATCCCCTGCCGATTTTGAACTTTTGCCCACTGATAAAGACATGATCAGTCTATAATATTAATGGTAGGTTTATTTGAACAGTGAGAGACAGAATAACAAAAAAAGTCAGAAAACCGCTTGTCAAAAATGTTATAAATTGATTTGCATTTTAATGAGGGAAATAAGTATTTGACCCCTCTGCATAACATGATTTAGTACTTGGTGGCAAAACCCTTGTTGGCAATCACAGAGTTCAGACGTTTCTTGTAGTTGGCCACCAGGTTTGCACACATCTCAGGAGGGATTTTGTTCCACTCCTCTTTGCAGATCTTCTCCAAGTCATTAAGGTTTCGAGGCTGACGTTTGGCAACTCGAACCTTCAGCTCCCTCCACAGATTTTCTATGGGATTAAGGTCTGGAGACTGGCTAGGCCACTCCAGGACCTTAATGTGCTTCTTCTTGAGCCACTCCTTTGTTGCCTTGGCCGTGTGTTTTGGGTCATTGTCATGCTGGAAGACCCATTTTCAATACCCTGGCTGAGGGAAGGAGGTTCTCACCCAAGATTTGACGGAACATGGCCACGTCCATCGTCTCTTTGATGCGGTGAAGTTGTCCTGTCCCCTTAGCAGAAAAACAACCCCAAAGCATAATGTTTCCACCTCCATGTTTGACGGTGGGGATGGTGTTCTTGGGGTCATAGGCAGCATTCCTCCTCCTCCAAACACGGCGAGTTGATGCTAAAGAGCTCGATTTTGGTCTCATCTGACCACAACACTTTCAACCAGTTCTCCTCTGAATCATTCCGATGTTCATTGGCAAACTTCAGACGGGCCTGTATATGTGCTTTCTTGAGCAGGGGGACCTGCAGGATTTCAGTCCTTCACGGCGTAGTGTGTTACCAATTGTTTTCTTGGTGACTATGGTCCCAGCTGCCTTGAGATCATTGACAAGATCCTCCCGTGTAGTTCTGGGCTGATTCCTCACCGTTCTCATGATCATTGCAACTCATTGCATGGAGCCCCATGCCGAGGGAGATTGACAGTTCTTTTGTGTTTCTTCCATTCGCAAATAATAGCACCAACTGTTGTCACCTTCTCACCAAGCTGCTTGGCGATGGTCTTGTAGCCCATTACAGCCTTGTTTAGGGCTACAATCTTGTCCCTGACATCCTTGGAGAGCTCTTTGGTCTTGGCCATGGTGGAGAGTTTGGAATCTGATTGATTGATTGCTTCTGTGGACAGGTGTCTTTTATACAGGTAGCCAGCTGAGATTAGGAGCACTCCCTTTAAGAGTGTGCTCCTAATCTCAGCTCGTTACCTGTATAAAAGACACCAGGGAGCCAGAAATCTTTCTGATTGAGAGGGGGTCAAATACTTATTTCCCTCATTAAAATGCAAATCAATTTATAAAATGTTTGACATGCGTTTTTCTGGATTTTGTTGTTGTTATTCTGTCTCTCACTGTTCAAATAAAGCTACCATTAACATTATAGACTGATCATTTCTTTGTCAGTGGGCAAACGTACGAAATCAGCAGGGGATCAAATACTTTTTTCCCCTCACTGGAGTTGCTTACCAAGACTACATTTAATGTTCCTGAGTGGCACAGTCACAGTTTTGACTTAAAATCTACTTGAAAAAATATGTCAAAACATGAAAATGACTGTCTAGCAATGATCAACAACCAACTTGAGGGCACTTGAAGATTTATTTTAAGAATAATGGGCAAACATTGTCCAATTCAGGTGTGCAAAGCGCATAGAGAGACAGCTGTAGTTGCTGCTAAAGGTGATTCTAACATGTATTGACTCAGGGGGTTGAATACTTATCTAAGCAAGATAGTGTTTGATTTTACAAAAAAATCCCACTTTGTAACAAAATGTGGAAAAAGTCAAGGGGTGTGAATAATTTCTAAAGGCACCATGTTAAAAAGGTGCAATTTTTTTCTCAATATCAAATAATTTCTGGGTAACAGTTAAGTACCTTATTGTGATTGTTTTTAATTAAAATGGTCAAAAACAAAAATAGCTTCTTAGCAAAGAGCAATTTCTCAAGCAAGAATTTTGCTAGGACTGTCTGGGAGTGGTCTGAGTTGAGAGGGGAAAACGGAAAACTAGCCATTATTGGCAGAAAGATTTGTAACTTTATTGGTCTATTAACTAATGTACCACCTGTTGATGTCACCAGGCTGACCAAAACTTCAACCCAGCAAAACAGGATGAAATTTCAGGCAGTCTTTTCAAACAGCTATTACACTAAAGGGGGAATCATCATTTTCACAATATTATTCCAACCTCAGTGTGGAAATATATATATTTTTTTAAACACAGGACAATCACATTTTTCACTGCACTGGGCCTTTAAAACAAAAAATATCACTTACTGGTATTTGATGGCTTTTGAGTAACACTTGACTGCTGCATCATACTTATTTTTCTGAACCTGATCATTTCCTTTAGCCTTCATCTCTTCACTTTTCTGAGGAAATAAGAAAAGAAAAAAAAGCCTCTTTAAAAAATATCTAAATAGAAAAAACATGTCACCACAACTTACATAATTAATGTAATGTAAATCCAGAGGAAGGTTTGTGTAAATCAGGGTTGTCAAACTCATTTTGCCGCGGGGGCCGCAGTCGGTCTTCAACGTGGTCCGGAGGGAGGGCCGTACTGAAAATCTGGTAAATTTGCTCAGCCATCAATTTTGGAATTTGATGCCCCCTGACTGATCATGCAACATTTTGATTTCCCCCTAAATGGAGATGGCCATAAACCATAATTAGTAATGCTGCATAGTTCTAGAAAGGACTGGACCTCACCTTTCTGGTGAAAATAGTTATAAATTGCTGAGGTGTACACACTTGAGGACACAACCTCAAGTACAAATATTATGAAAATATATATATAAAATCTATTCAACAAAAGTGGAATGACAAATGCCTTCTAAATATAGCAACAATCAAATGATAAAGGACTTACTATATCGCCTTAATTATCATATTTAGTGACTACAATTTCGGCTCCCCATTTCATATACAGTGGGGGAAAAAAGTATTTAGTCAGCCACCAATTGTGCAAGTTCTCCCACTTAAAAGATGAGAGAGGCCTGTAATTTTCATCATAGGTACACGTCAACTATGACAGACAAATTGAGAAAAATCCAGAAAAATCACATTGTAGGATTTTTAATGAATTTATTTGCAAATTATGGTGGAAAATAAGTATTTGGTCACCTACAAACAAGCAAGATTTGGCTCTCACAGACCTGTAACTTCTTCTTTAAGAGGCTCCTCTGTCCTCCACTCGTTACCTGTATTAATGGCACCTGTTTGAACTTGTTATCAGTATGAAAGACACCTGTCCACAACCTCAAACAGTCACACTCCAAACTCCACTATGGCCAAGACCAAAGAGCTGTAAAAAGGACACCAGAAACAAAATTGTAGACCTGCACCAGGCTGGGAAGACTGAATCTGCAATAGGTAAGCAGCTTGGTTTGAAGAAATCAACTGTGGGAGCAAATTATTAGGAAATGGAAGACATACAAGACCACTGATAATCTCCCTCGATCTGGGGCTCCACGCAAGATCTCACCCCGTGGGGTCAAAATGATCACAAGAACGGTGAGCAAAAATCCCAGAACCACACGGGGGACCTAGTGAATGACCTGCAGAGAGCTGGGACCAAAGTAACAAAGCCTACCATCAGTAACACACTACGCCGCCAGGGACTCAAATCCTGCAGTGCCAGACGTGTCCCCCTGCTTAAGCCAGTACATGTCCAGGCCCGTCTGAAGTTTGCTAGAGTGCATTTGGATGATCCAGAAGAGGATTGGGAGAATGTCAGATGAAACCTAAATATAACTTTTTGGTAAAAACTCAACTCGTCGTGTTTGGAGGACAAAGAATGCTGAGTTGCATCCAAAGAACACCATACCTACTGTGAAGCATGGGGGTGGAAACATCATGCTTTGGGGCTGTTTTTCTGCAAAGGGACCAGGACGACTGATCCGTGTAAAGGAAAGAATGAATGGGGCCATGTATCGTGAGATTTTGAGTGAAAACCTCCTTCCATCAGCAAGGGCATTGAAGATGAAACGTGGCTGGGTCTTTCAGCATGACAATGATCCCAAACACACCGCCCGGGCAATGAAGGAGTGGCTTCGTAAGAAGCATTTCAAGGTCCTGGAGTGGCCTAGCCAGTCTCCAGATCTCAACCCCATAGAAAATCTTTGGAGAGAGTTGAAAGTCTGTGTTGCCCAGCGATAGCCCCAAAACATAACTGCTCTAGAGGAGATCTGCATGGAGGAATGGGCCAAAATACCAGCAACAGTGTGTGAAAACCTTGTGAAGACTTACAGAAAACGTTTGAACTGTGTCATTGCCAACAAAGGGTATATAACAAAGTATTGAGAAACTTTTGTTATTGACAAAATACTTATTTTCCACCATCATTTGCAAATAAATTCATTAAAAATCCTACAATGTGATTTTCTGGAAAAAAATTCTCATTTTGTCTGTCATAGTTGACGTGTACCTATGATGAAAATTACAGGCCTCTCTCATCTTTTTAAGTGGGAGAACTTGCACAATTGGTGGCTGACTAAATAAAAAATTTTCCCCACTGTAACTGACGAGAGCATTTTCTGCCAAGCCTCCTCTGAGCGACGCAGAGACACCATTCTAATTGCTGCAGACTAGTTACAACTTCAGCTTTACGCACAAAGTAATTTCGTCCCCATGTGACCAAGAGAAAGTGGTTGTGTTTCAATTCAATGAAATTGAGTATTTTCTCATGTTGAGAGCTGCAAATCCAGCAGAGAATATCACAGCGAGATGAAACCACAACTGTTGGGAGTTGCTAGACAGTCCCCTTCCATATACAGTCTCCCAGGATGGGCTCTGCCACTCAGAGGGAGAGCAAATCGATTCTTTGTCAGGATAAGCCAGAAAATGTGACACGTCACTCCCTATGCAATTGTTGGCTGGGAAACCTGACACTTCAAGTCAGCTCCGCCGACAGAGTGGTAGTGAAGAGCAGACAGATGGAGCTTTCTGGCACTATAAGGCACTGGACCCTACGAAATTCACAGAGCGCTTTGTACACCAAAATATCAGTCTGAACCGGTCCAGAACTGCTCAAAGTTCCCTATATAGGGGAACTAACATCGACGAGGCTAGCTTTCATTTAGCTAATTATTAGCGAGCTGGACAGTCAAGAAACTGTATGAGTGAGTGCCTATAGAAAGTCTACACCCCACACATTTTTCTCTACTTTTGCTGCCTTAAAAATTAAATCTATAAAAGGGCTTAATTAGATTTTTTTCCAATAGATCCAAATATACTCCATTTTTTCAAAGTGAAAGAAAGTTATTGAACATTTTCAACAACAAAAAATACTAACAATATAATAATATTAAATAACATAATTGGAAAAGTCTCCACCCCCTTAACTTTTTACCTGGTATTTGCTCTTTTCATATTTATTTTCATCCTAACAATCACCACAGTCCCTGCCGGTGACAAGCACGCCCATAACATGATGCTGCCACCACAATACTTGAAAATACAAAACATTGCATTCACTCCATATTACTGGCATCAATGACAAAGTGAAAAGCAGTGTTTTTTTTAAATCCACTCAATCAACCATTCTGTTCGCAACAAGGCTGTTAAGTAATACTCCAAGACAACAGCAAATAAATGAACTTTTTGGCCTAAATTAAAAACTACAGGGTTGGATCAAATCCAATCCAACAACCGAGTGAAACCCTCTCTATTTTCAAGTATTGTGGCGGCAGCATCATGTTATGGATAGACTTGTCATTGGCTGGGACTGGGAAGTTGCAGGATCAAAATAAATATAAAAGAAGCAAAGCCCAGGTAAAAAGCTAGAGGAAAACCCACCTCAATATTCTGAAAACCTAACCCTGGGATCTAGTTTTAATTTTCAGTGAGATAATTAGGAAAACATTTTATAACTTTCTTTCACTTTGAAAATGTGGAGTAGGTTGTGTAGATCTGTAGGAAAAAACATCCAATTTAGTACCTTTTTAGATTTAATTTTACACCAGCAAAATGTAAAAAAAGTTAAAGCGGGTGTAGACTTTCTATAGGCACCGTAGGTCCATTATCACTTCTACACAGTTTCGATTTTAGTCATTTTAAAGTATATTAAGTTAGTTTCCCCCCAAAACACTAAAAAAATATATATCTCTCTCAAGTCACCCGCAGACCGGATTGGATCCCCTCGCGGGCAAATCCACTGGTGTAAAACTTAAAGATCAGCTTAGTCCATTACAAAAAGACAGTACAGTGAGGGAAAAAAGTATTTCATCCCCTGCTGATTTTGTACATTTGCCCACTGACAAAGAAATGATCAGTCGATCATTTTAATGGTAGGTTTCTTTGAACAGTGAGAGACAGAATAACAACAACAAAATCCAGAAAAACACATGACCCCCTCTCAATCAGAAAGATGTCTGGCTCCCAGGTGTCTTTTATACAGGTAACGAGCTGAGATTAGGAGCACACTCTTAAAGGGAGTGCTCCTAATCTCAGCTGGCTACCTGTATAAAAGACACCTGTCCACAGAAGCAATCAATCAGATTCCAAACTCTCCACCATGGCCAAGACCAAAGAGCTCTCCAAGGATGTCAGGGACAAGATTGTAGACCTACACAAGGCTGGAATGGGCTACAAGACCATCGCCAAGCAGCTTGGTGAGAAGGTGACAACAGTTGGTGTGATTATTTGCAAATGGAAGAAACACAAAAGAACTGTCAATCTCCCTTGGCCTGGGGCTCCATGCAAGATCTCACCTCGTGGAGTTGCAATGATCATGAGAACGGTGAGGAATCAGCCTAGAACTACACGGGAGGATCTTGTCAATGATCTCAAGGCAGCTGGGACCATAGTCACCAAGAAAACAATTGGTAACACACTACGCCGTGAAGGACTGAAATCCTGCAACGCCCGCAAGGTCCCCCTGCTCAAGAAAGCATATATACAGGACCGTCTGATGTTTGCCAATGAACATCTGAATGATTCAGAGAACTGGGTGAAAGTGTTGTGGTCAGATGAGACCAAAACCGAGCTCTTTGGCATCAACTCAACTTGCCGTGTTTGGAGGAGGAGGAATGCTGCCTATGACCCCAAGAACACCATCCCCACAGTCAAACATGGAGGTGGAAACATTATGCTTTGGGGGTGTTTTTCTGCTAAGGGGACAGGACAACTTCACCGCATCAAAGGGACGATGGACGGGGCCATGTACCGTCAAATCTTGGGTGAGAACCTCCTTCCCTCAGCCAGGGCATTGAAAATGGGTCGTGGATGGGTATTCCAGCATGACAATGACTCAAAACACACGGCCAAGGCAACAAAGGAGTGGCTCAAGAAGAAGCACATTAAGGTCCTGGAGTGGCCTAGCCAGTCTCCAGACCTTAATCCGATAGAAAATCTGTGGAGGGTGCTGAAGGTTCGAGTTGCCAAACGTCAGGCTCGAAACCTTAATGACTTGGAGAGGATCTGCAAAGAGGAGTGGGACAAAATCCCTCCTGAGTACTGTACTCCTGAGTGGCGCAGTGGTCTAAGGCACTGCATCGCAGTGCTAACTGTGCCACTAGAGATCCTGGTTTGAATCCAGGCTCTGTCGCAGCCGGCCGCGACCGGGAGACTCATGGGCGGCGCACAATTGGCCCAGCGTCGTCCAGGGTAGGGGAGGGAATGGCCGGCAGGAATGTAGCTCAGTTGATAGAGCATGGCGTTTGCAACGCCAGGGTTGTGGGTTCGATTCCCACGGGGGGCCAGTATACAAAAATATGTATTCACTAACTAAGTCGCTCTGGATAAGAGCGTCTGCTAAATGACTAAAATGTAAATGTAAAATGAGATGTGTGCAAACCTGGTGGCCAACTACAAGAAACATCTGACCTCTGTGATTGCCAACAAGGGTTTTGCCACCAAGTACTAAATCATGTTTTGCAGAGGGGTCAAATACTTATTTCCCTCATTAAAATGCAAATCAATTCATAACATTTTTGACATGCGTTTTTCTGGAATTTTTTTGTTGTTATTCTGTCTCTCACTGTTCAAATAAACCTATCATTAAAATTATAGACTGATCATGTCTTTGTCAGTGGGCAAACGTACAAAATCAGCAGGGGATCAAATACTTTTTTCCCCTCACTGTATATCTTCTAAAACAGATGACTACAATTGTGACCATCTTAATATCTTAAGATAAAATTAGGCAAGGGCATTGGGTCCTTCAAGGATGACAAAATATGATCAAATACAGGCTTCTTCTTACCTCAATAGACCATTGGCAGGGACCCTGTGCAAGCTCTCGCATAATTTTTTTCCTACTGACTCCCATGGCCTGTGTATAGTGAGCATCTGATGAGAGAAGAGGTTAATGATGTTCATATTGGGACCATTCACTGCTAACCAAGTTTCCTGAGTACCCCCTAAAAAATAAAAAATAGAAATAAAGTTTCCTGAGTAGGATAAACCATGTGACATTTTATTTCCCAGTAACCTTTCAGCCTCTAACCTACCTATCACGTTTTACCTTTCTAACCTACCTACCACTAAGCCCTGACTGGGCATCAGTGGGTTAATATTTTGTGAGAGAAGGCTGTAAAAACATGTCGGTCTGAGGCTCAAACAGTCAGTCCATCATCAGATCACCATATGAACAGCAATAGAGGACACTGCCTGACTGAGTGGTTCTTACACTCAGCGAAGATGAGTTGAAGAGCAGCAAAGCAGTTCCCTCTGGGGCCCAGCTCCTGAACCTGCTGCTTGATGCGGGGCTCTCCTGTCCGCTCCAGCCAGCATATCGCGTCGTCCAGGACCTCCAGCACATGCTGAACACAGAGAGTTACCAGTCAACAAAACACTAATAATCTTTACCATTGTCTTATGACAATTAGGGCTGGGCGATATATCGTATTCTAAGGTATATTTTTACAATAACCTCTATAAAAAGGTATTTTGATAGAACTTTTCATATATTTAGCACTACAAATTAGATTATTTTGTCAGTTTTGTCCTAGTTTGGTTGAGTATAAAACAAAAATCAGAATGAAGAAAGCCCATTAAAAGCATTTGAATTAATTTGATGCTATGTTAGGGTCCTGCGCTATGTACAAAACATATTTAGAACTTTTACTATTAAGAAATGTAAAATACTGCCAAATAATGCCATAAATCTGAAAAATATTGTGATATTATATTTTGGCCATATCGCCCAGCCCAACACACCAATCGGCAATGGGTCATAATGGGAAAATCATGTGCATCAGATTGCTAGATATTCCATGTGACAAATCAGGTTGAGGAATGACTCCAACGTAATCAGCGATTCAAATTTAAGAATCGCTAAACAGGACATTCCTGTTTCCTTTTCTCCTGGGTATGTACCGGGTCAGCAGGGTGTACATTTATTCCTGAGAAGTTCTTAACCAATGAAGATGGGCACACCACCCTTTGGCTTCCTCACAAACACTAAGGAGCATTTTGCGCCATTTCCCAGGCATGAAGAGAACATTCTTGTATTCTTATGAATAATTACTGTGCTGCGTGGATACTTCCTTATTAGAAAATAGAGGGGCACTAAACCATGTTGCTCTAAAAATTGAGTAAGATATGAGCAAGAGGAAGCAGTGATGATGCATCATATTTGCATTTTTTTTTTAAATGAAGCAAAGGCAGGCATTCCTCTTACCAAGTTAAACTTATTGCTTATCCAGATCATATGCCTCGTCTGATCTTCAAATAACTGGAAGAGAAAACAAATGCCAACATGAGTCTTCTCAGATTCAACATTGCAATTCCAGTATGGTGCCATTTTCATTGTAACAAGGAACTTACACATCCTTTTTCCATCGCTCTGAGGATAGCTTCCAATATTTCTATCCTGTGCAGTCTCTTCAGACTCAGGTCATTGCCGTAACTAGAGAAGGTGAAATGAGAACTTGAGTCTTAACACACTGTACTAAGGAATAAAGAACGTGTGGCAAGGAAGAGCGTTAAATGACTCAAAAAATTATCTCCTTACTTTGAGTCTAGGAAGCCCACTTGCACAGCCCAGCGTGTGGTGTTGTGATTCTCTCGACAAAGCAGAATGTGGTACCAAAAGGCAGATACATGCATCAGCTGGGCAGCTTTCTTTTTCAAACAGACAGGGATTTTATTCCATCGCTCATATATATAATCTGCGACATAAACACAGAATTTGGGTTATACAGATGAACATATTAGTCCCCCCCATTTGATCCTCAATCACCCCTCGATCGCCACCCCCAATCTGAATGGATGTTTGTAGTCTCAAACAGTGGAGGGTCTGGGTCACACCTGTCCAGCCCCAATACCCATTCCCAACCACCACAGTGAGTGTCAGTACTATGTGCAAGCAACTAGCTAGTGTTTGTGTCAGTACTAGATATGTGTAAACAACTAGTGTTCTAGCTACTTCTTACCTGGAGGTTGCAGGGCTACAAAGGGACTGTCTTTTTCATAGATCTGAGGAAGAACATTTTTGTTAATAATGTAATGTCTAATGACGTATTGCTACATGATAGCACTAGTAGTTCATTTTCAAATGTATTTTATATGTATTCTCTTCGGTCTTACGTCAATATTTAATGACACGTCAATCATCCTTTTTACTCACAAGTTTCGCCCCGTGTCTGATATCGTAGTCCACAAACTCTGGACCAGAGTCTGAATCTGACATTTTGGTAAGTCTGAAACAACAACAATCATGTCATGATTGAGTCGTGATAATACACAGTAGCTAACTAACATTACATGAGTTAACGTTAGCTAGCTAATTATTTCGACAAGCTAGCTAGCCAAGTTAGCTAGCTAGCTATTACTCAACGAACGTGTACCAAAATAACGTACCACAGGTGAATTGACTGCTAAAACGAGCTAAGCTCGCTAACTAATGTTAGCTAAAAGTGATAGTTCCGCGTCCAAATAACGTGTCTAGTTAAGTGCTA
Organism: Coregonus clupeaformis; assembly: GCF_020615455.1. Lineage (NCBI taxonomy): Eukaryota > Metazoa > Chordata > Actinopteri > Salmoniformes > Salmonidae > Coregonus > Coregonus clupeaformis. The sequence continues at coordinate 16,770,374 of NC_059204.1, read as the reverse complement.
ACGTTACAACAAAATTGGTTAATTCGCTTTCTGGTAACGTTACTGTGCTTCTTACCAATAGTAGCTAACTAGCTATAACGTTAGCTAGATGATATATAGGAAAGTTACATCCGTCTAACTACGGTGGGGGGAAAAAACATCTGGCTGATTCCCCAGAGCATCGAACCTCACCTGAAGCAAACGTTAGCTAGCTCATTTAATTTTGTTAGCAAGCTAGTTTGGCTGGGATTGGCAACTACGCACCGTTCTTTCCTGGCTTTGCCGCGAGACAACATTCAGCTACTTTATCTCGACATCACGACCATTAAGTACACTAGCTACAAAAAAAATAAGGGCCAGTGCACACAACTTGCCTTTCTTGTTCACTTCCTGAAATTATTTTCAAATCTATTTTAAGGCTCGCAACATGATCAGTTTACCATAGGGGGAGGCGTTGCTTGCATTTCTAATCAGTTGTTAGTTTCCCAGCCAAATACATAAATAAGCAGTCCCCGCCTATTTGGACAATTTATCTTCTTAAAATTGTGTTTTAAACCTTAACCACACTGATAACCGTATGCCTAACCCTACCCTTAAATTAAAAGCTAATTTTTGTTTTAATGAATTTTTACGATATAGCTAGTGCAAACATCCCCCCCTCGCTTACGTTTGAAGTCACATGACAAAGTTACAGACATCCACTTCCGGAATGTAGCGTAGATAAAGTTTTGGATGTTGTCCGCCATAAACCCCACAGATGAAGAAGAAGCGTAGCTAAATAATAAAGACGGTTACAAGATTTAGAAGATGGTTCTGAATTTCCCTTCCTAGCCCTACGAAAAAGCGTACAGTTACTGTATCTTCGAACGAAGCGTGCTGTTGTTGTGGTGAATATCTCTAATCATACATTAGCCTGTTATAACCAATCAATTCAGCTGTGTCATATTTACCTCTATCTCATCTCTCTTTTCTGTGTGGATTCAGATTGTCATGGTGGAAAATTCTCCCTCCCCCCTGCCAGAAAGGGCCATCTACGGCTTTGTTCTGTTCCTTGGCTCACAATTTGGCTTCTGTAAGTCCCAGTTATATGTTCTTTGTGTTTAGTCTGTTTAAGGCAATGACTGTTGAAGTTGGGGATTCAATACCATATTATTCTCTGTAGGCTATGTGAAAATGCCAAATGTGCTCTCAAATGTAGTGTCAATCTGAATTTTTTATGTACTTTATGTTTTTGACCCATTTCTGCTCGTTCTGCAGTTTTGTATTTGGTGTGGGCCTATGTACCAGATGAATGGCTTCATTCAATAGGGCTTACTTACTGGCCTCAAAAGTAAGTTAATCGAAATGAGTCCACTGAACATGTTCATGATTTACCTAATAATCCATATAGAAAAATAATACATCATTATATCAGGTAGAGCTACAATACTGAATTTATTGACGTTCGGCTAATCTTTTTCCTTGAGACCTGTATTTTGTATATTACCCAAGATGGTCGTGAGCCATCACTAGCCGGCTACCACCCGGTTACTCAACCCTGCACCTTAGAGGCTGCTGCCCTATATAAATAGACATGGAATCACTGGCCACTTTAATGGAACACTAGTCACTTTAATAATGTTTACATACTGCTTTACTCATTTCATATGTATAAACTGTATTCTGTTCTACTGTATTTTAGTCTATGCCACTCCGATATTGCTCGTCCTAATATTTTATATATTTTTTAATTACATTCTTTTACTTTTAGATTTGTGTGTATTGTTGTGAATTGTTAGATACTACTGCACTGTTGGAGCTAGGAACACAAGCATTTCGCTACACCTGCAAAACATCTGCTAAATATGTGTATGTGACCAATAAAATTTTATTTGATTCGTTTTTGTATTTTTTGTACCATCTGCTGTCTCTGTAGGTATTGGGCTGTTGCTGTGCCAATCTATCTGCTGGCTGCAGTAGTAGTCTGTGTAGTCATGTTGTTTGGGGTGAACATGATTAACACTGCTCCACTCAGCTCAGTGGACAACATAACAGGTAAGCATCAGGTTCATCTGGTTCCTCCAGATGTCTGGAAGGTTCTACAATCACTCTACTGTTGTGAATTCCTATCTTTGTCCCTGTTTTAAACCAAGAAGTCCCATTTGAGATGAAAATAAAAATGTTTTGTAGTAAGTCATGGCCAAGAAAGGAAACTCAACTCCATAATTGTATATCATAAAACAATTAGGCTAACACACGACAGTATTTACTACCTAGAAGTTTTTAGCGCTACAGGATTTTGTACCATGGATTTGTTTTCTATTAGGTTTTCTAATATCTGTCTCTCTTAATCTAGTAACCTTCACTGTAACCTATAGCCTACCTTATTGTCGAACAGATGTCTATGCCAGAGGTCAGCGGATAGATGACTGCCAGAAGAGGGCCATACCCAGATTAAAGGATGTCTCCATCAGTGAAGTGAACAGAATTTTCTATTTATCACCTCAATGACAACCAGATTTGTCGCAAAGTGAATACAGGACTAGGAAGAATGGCATTACCTCAGTGAGGATGCTGACTAAGAAAATTAACAAATAGCTGATTGATGCTATGTTTTATATGCACTGCAGAGATAATTCCTTGATGGAAAAGTGTTTTCTCATGATACTTATTAAGTATTTGTTAAGCGCTACCGTTTTTTCCCTATTGTAAATGTCTTCCAAATTATTTCATTTTTTTATTGCACTTTTCCTTTTGTTTTGGTATATGAATGATTTTGGCCTGGATTCACAAGTCGTCTGAAAATAAATCTCAGAAGCTCCTCAAGAAGAGCGTTCCGTAGAAAGTTATTGGATGCAGTTTTGTAACATTTATCACAAACTTCACACACATTTTCATGTTAATATGTTCATTATCTTCTCACCAAGTTAATTTCTTAAAACCATGTGAACTGATTTTAATTATTATATTTGTATAGGACTCCAGGCTGTGGATATGCATTTCAATTATCAGAGAAATGTCAGCTGTCTTGTCACATCTTGCTATCTTTCTGTCTATAGTCCACTTTACACTCAACACCTGTCAAAGGTAACTGGAAGTGCAGCACAAATATAGACTATATGCATAATTTTTCTATATGCTGCTGAGCTGAGGGTAGACAACCAATTTACCTCTGTTTGCTGCATATGTTATTTAGTTTATTTTGCATTTGAACATTGTTTATTATAAATCAACGCTGTTGATCAATGGTATTGATCTTGCAACATACCTGTATGATATAATGGTCCACCATCCACTGTGTTGAGCCTGTGGTCTTATTTGAAGGCTCGGGACAAGCAGAGGGCATTTTTGTCGCCATAACTGGCATCACTCCTCACCGTTGGAGTTTGCTGAGGTTTTAGATGCACCTTTTCCATCACCTCCATGTGACAGGACAAATATTTGACTTGCAGATGAACCCTGGGCAGCCAGGTGACCTGACCACAGCAGCTTGCACATCATCTGTGGTCCTCTGTAGCTCAGCTGGTAGAGCACGGCGCTTGTAACGCCAAGGTAGTGGGTTCGATCCCCGGGACCACCCATACACAAAAAAAATGTATGCACGCATGACTGTAAGTCGCTTTGGATAAAAGCGTCTGCTAAATGGCATATTATTATTATTATCTGCTCTTCAACCTCTTTTGATAATCCGTCATCACGGACCACTCGACTAACTAATAAAAATGCAGATGGAATTGATAGAATTAGGGGTGTTGTGTGGAATGAGATGAATTGGTCTTATATTAATCCAATGACTGCATTAATATTGATAAGTCATAAATATGAGATCATCGACTTCTCCATTTTATAATACTTTAGCCTTTGGATGATCCAAATCGAGCATTATGCTTGTGCTTCTATGATGTGCTCCGTTCAGTTGGGGTTCAGTAGGTTTATGACCTCCTGAACTCATCAGACTGCAAGTGAAATGGTCACCTCACTATCTCCTCATCTTCAGGATTTCGCTGAGACTCCTCAATCAGTCTGCTGCCCACCTCAGTGACCAAGCCACCCACTGGGGCCTGACAACCCCCTCCCCTCTCCCCTCGCCCCTAGCTTGTCCCAGCCAGCCCACCAGACAGGTCAGCCGGCCACCTCAGCCAGGCCGCCCAGATAAACCATCATAAACAAACAAAAGGTTGGGATCAGATGGCTGGCCAGCGTTTAACCTCTGGAGGGCCACCAGGTCCTTCTCCCCTGCTTGGAAACGAAGCTGGACCTGATGATGGAGAGAGACCACTACCATTCCCCCTTGTGTGTGTGTTGGGGGGGGTTGGGGTCGGGCGAAAGGCCATGCTGGCCAGTCGTTTGAGGGCCAAACTTGCCCCCAGTCTCACCTTTAGCCCAGGCTTTGATCACTGGACCAAGTGTCATTAGGAGTGATAAGGGAGTGACCAATCCAATGGTTTTCCAACTGTTTTCTGTTCTCTAAGTTCCTGGGAAATATTCAGTGGTGGACCATAATGTTTAGAAGATCCCATATAAGACCTTGGTCACTGTAAATTAATGAGGTTTGGGGTGTTTATACTCTTTCTCTGCCATTGAAATTCACTATGTTATTCATGTGAGAGATGTTATTTTATACACTGAGTGTACAAAACATTAGAAACACCTTCCTAATATTGAGTTGCACTCCTTTTGCCTCCAGAACAGCCTCAATTCGTTGGGGTATGGACTCTACAAGGTTTCGAAAGCATTCCACAGGGGTGCTGGCCCATGTTGACTCCAATTCTTCCCACAATTGTGTCAAGTTGGCTGGATGTCCTTTGGGAGGTGGACCATTTTTGATACACACAGGAAACTGTTGAGCATGAAAAACCCAGCAGCACTCAAACCGGTGCGCCTGGCACCTACTACTATACCCCGTTCAAAGGCACTTAAATATTCTGTCTTGCCCATTCACCCTCTGAATGGCAAACATACACAATCCATGTCACAATTGTCTCAAGGCTTAAAAATCCTTCTTTAACCTGTTTCCTCCCCTTCATCTACACTGATTGAAGTGGATTTAACAGATTACATCAATAAGGGATCATAGCTTTCACCTAGTCAGTCTATGTCATGGAAAGAGCAGGTGTTCCTAATGTTTTGTACACTCAGTGTATGTACTGAAAGAGTCAGTGGATTTGCAGTGTTTGACATATGCCTGTTCCTCATCCTCTATTTTGCTTGTCATGGTTGATTGGGTCTGTCTCTTCCCTTTGTACCATGAGCCTGTACTGGCTTGTCCTAGTGGTTAGCGGGGCCTTCTAGGATACCAAGACCTAAATGTTGACAGGTTCATGCCATCTGATTCTATTTGCCTTTGTGTTGCACGGTAATGTCCTTTTGGAGCAATACCTGCTGCCTAAAAAATAATAAAAGAATATGGGTCAGCCCATATTAAATTATTGATACTCACTGTGGTCTTTGCATATTTAGGAATAGTTTACTTACTAGTTTACTCCCAAATGGAATTTGCTGAATAGCAAATACCTCTAATAATCCATGAGCCAGACCCCCAAATTTGGGCCGTCGGACTCACTTGGGCCGACGATGTCTCATAGTGATTTTTTAAAGGGCTATGTCCCTAGAGTTGGATAATATGTGATAGCAGTGCAGCAATGGGAGCCTTCTGTGTTATCACTCTCTTTCATCCCTCCATTCCATTCATTTTCCCATAGGGATTTGACCCTAGGACAAACAATGTCAGTATACACCAAGTTATTGCTCGCTTATACCCTTTAATTATATATAATTGGAAAGATTAGATTTGCAGTTATCCATCAGTTACATTTTCGGAAAGTTCAGATCAATAGAACTTTAACCGTTGACCTCTAGGGTACATATCAGAATTACCTGTATAAATGTCTTTAAAACAGAAAAACCCTGATACATTTTAAACTTTGTTTGACAAGTGGTTCTGAAAGGTCATGAAATTACCTTTCAAATTATATATAATATCACTAACTTTGAAAGCACCAGCTACAACTATTATTAAAATCTCCCATATTGTGCCGTTGACATTAGAATGTTGGAAACTTACCCATAGAATTCCTTGTAATGGGGCAGCTATGTTTTTGGATTGTAACTTTTGTGATATAGGCACCAAATTGCACAGACACAGATAGAACAGGGTTTTAAAAAGATTTGTAGATAACCGGGCCATCACAGAATTCACTCATTAACCCCACAGAAGCATTTTTTCTAATATGGCTGCCAAACAACTCAATGGGGTCTTATTGGACAATTTCGCATGAACATAACTGTATGAAATATAATTGTAGTATGCCCAAAAATATCTTCAATGTTAATAGTGATTTAGAATACACAACAACGTGAGCCAGGTGTGCCATATATATAAAGATGTTACATTATTCACAGGATTGTAGTAAGAATGTGCCCAAAAAGCTATCTAAATTGCTGATTTCTGAAGATATGATCAATAATTGCAATATTTCATCTTCAAACATAATATGGACATATACATGTGAATAGTCATGGATGTAAGCTGATTAAAATGATATTCAATGTTATCCTATTAACTGTTTTCATAAAACAGAGAACTAGAAACTCGCCGCATACATTACAATGTAAAATTCCATAGGAATGCCTACACGTTTTTACCTGATGATGAGAGCAGAAAACCATTACACATACACTACCGGTCAAAAGTTTTAGAACACCTACTGATTCAAGGGTTTTTCTTTATTTTTACTATTTTCTACATTGTAGAATAATAGTGAAGACATCAAAACTATGAAATAACACATATGGAATCATGTAGTAACCAAAAAAGTGTTAAACAAATCAAAATATATTTTATATTTCAGATTCTTCAAATAGCCACCCTTTGCCTTGATGACAGCTTTGCACACCCTTCGCATTCTCTCAACCAGCTTCATGAGGTAGTCACCTTGAATGCATTTCAATTAACAGGTGTGCCTTCTTAAAAGTTAATTTGTGGAATTTATTTCCTTCTTAATGTGTTTGAGCCAATCAGTTGTGTTGTATACTGACATTGTCATAGGGTATAATCTCTATGGGGGAAATGAATGGAATGGAGGGATGCAAGAGAGAGTGATAACACACAGCAGTGCAGCAATGGTAGCTTTCTATCACACATTTTCCATCTCTAGGGACATAGACCTTAAAAAAAATCACTATGAGACATTGTTGGTTCAAGTGAGCCCGACCAACCCCCCGGCTTATGGACTATAAAATCAAGACTCAACTTTGATAACAAATGAGCTAATCTGGGTGGTTGTCATTTCTTATGTGTCTATGGTTATGACATTAATAGGACATAGAGAGGCTTTATCATTCATGTCCCATTGGAAATTACTTCTGTCCTGTCTGAGGGTATATTAAAGACCCTGACATGTGAATCAATCCTGAACAAAAGTATTCATCCATGCCCACAAGAAGTGCAGGAAAATTATACGATTTTGAAATAAATGTTTATTGCTTAACTCAAATGCTAAAATAATTGAAATTAATAAAGAAAAAAGCCTTTTAAGTTTACTTTGCATCCATAACAACAGTAATATAAAATTCTATCCACATACATTCTTTACATTTCAACCAACAAACCATCTACACAGTAACTCAAATGTCCAGCAATTTATAACACACACTTTTTCATACACACATTACAAATTATTATAAATACAAAAGATAGAAAGCATAGAAAATGTTTCACTACAAACACAAAAGGAGGGACCAGCACAAGGCCAACTTGAGTTTGCATGACAAGGTCCTGAGAACATAAGACGTTGTCAAGGAAAATTGCCATATCCAGGTTAAAGGTGTGTTGACACTGAGCTGGTGTAAACAGAATCACCTCAGTGAGGCCTCATGCAGCCAGTGACCTGGCCCTTCCCGGCTTCCTGTGGCTGTCTCAGGTGAACACCATGGATCCTCTACTACACCCTCACCGCGGAAGTATCATGTCTCCTGTGACCTGCTGCACTGTCTGTCTCCCTTGTCCAATCACCCCTGCTTGTTTCCAAAACAGCAAAGACTAGCTACCTCTGAATTCTCTCTGAGTGGATGGGACCTGTGATCGAAACTGTGTGAATTAACCTCCAGCTCTTCCTCCATATCTTCATCATCCTCCTCCTCAGAGCTGGAGTCATCGTTGTAGAAGTGGAGAGTGGCTTGGACAGGGAAACTGTCCAAGACCTTCTTCCCCAAATGAGACAGATATTCCTCAGTCCTGGACTTCGGCATGAAGAGCCTATGGATCAGATGAATGTATTTAGAATTTTTAAATACATCTGTGTTTTACTATTTAAAGAAAGTAGAATATACAAAAATTGTCTTTATAAAGGTGATAGTTACATCAAATCATCAAATTGATTCAGGACACAGCTCTTTTCCCAAAATTTGTCTCAATGTGGTTACAATACCAACTTGCTATCTTCTCTCAACTGCTAACAGTCTACATACCTGACAGGGTGCTGGAATCCATGGGCACCTTTGGTCATCTGTCTGGTTCTTGATGACACATTATCTTGGCCAAACTAAAGAGGACAAGTAGGCAGGTTCATTTTCAACTCAAATTAGTAAACCTATACAATAAAAAAGATATAGCATTTCCAAGGACCTGTGTCTGTTAAGTATTAGATAATCTTGTTTACTAGGCTACAGGTTTCTTGTGATGATAGGTTGGATGAAATTGAATTACTTCATAATTTAATTGTAGGCCTAAAGCAGTTGCAGAGAAGGGAATGTCCTTACTTTTTCTAGAAGTCCAGTTTCTCTGTGACAGGGAATCCATGGTCTCCATATTATCGGATAACTGCAAATGTTGAAAATAATTTATTGAAGTGGTTTTTACTTCCATATTCCAAGTAGGTTAAGTAGTCTAAAGATAACCTTCATACCTTCGAAGTGGCTCTTCAGACTCCCTGTATCGTCTCATGCAACTCATTGGTTGGGCTTTCATGGTGAGCGACGGCAGCTGCATATCCTGACCAAGAGGGAGCATCTTCTGTCCTTGACTGACCCACTACCTGCAAACTCCTAGACTGAGAGGCATACGGTCAGGTATGCTGTTTATCAAGGCTTTCTCATCTTGACCGTTCACTTGAATAAACAAAAGTGGAGTTGGGTGGGGGAGTCTTTGAGATCTGTCTTCAGCTGTCAAGTTGCAGGTCCCCTTCCTCCACTGGTCCCTTAAGGATATTTAAATTGAAGCTTTTCAAATGTTGATCATGAAAAGTTAGTTATTCAGATACACAAGCAATCATTTTCTGTTGTTCTCTTTTTCATTATGTTGTTTACCTTTTAGGCCCTGGCTGTCTCTGCATCTATTTTATAGGCCTATCCTATAGTTCTTGGTAAGTGTACAGGTAATATGCATTTGTACTGGGCACATTTAGATTGAATGGATTAGAATGAGTTTAATTCTAATTTAAGGAAAGCAATTGTATAATAATTGTATAACATTTGGTGAGTTGAGGGACAGTTATATGCAAACAGCCTCTCACATTGTGTATTTTCTCCTAATAGATATTTGAGTTCTTCTTTCCCTGATAGTGTTGCAAATAATCTCTCTCTCTCTCTCTCTCTCTCTCTCTCTCTCTCTCTCTCTCTCTCTCTCTCTCTCTCTCTCTCTCTCTCTCTCTCTCTCTCTCTCTCTCTCTCTCTCTCTCTCTCTCTCTCTCTCTCTCTCTCTCTCTCTCTCAATTCAATTCAATTCAATTTAAGGGCTTTATTGGCATGGGAAACATATGTTAACATTGCCAAAGCAAGTGAAGTAGATAATAAACAAAAGTGAAATAAACAATAACAATGAACTGTAAACGTTACACTCACAAAGGTTCCAATACTATGTGCAAATAGTTAAAGTACAAAAGGGAAAATAAATAAACATAAATATGGGTTGTATTTACAATGGTGTTTGTTCTTCACTGGTTGCCCTTTTCTTGTGGCAACAGGTCACAAATCTTGCTGGTTTGATGGCACACTGTGGTATTTCACCCAATAGATATGGGAGTTTATCAAAATTGGGTTTGTTTTCTAATTTCTGGATCTGTGTAATCTGAGGGAAATATGTGTCTCTAATATGGTCATACATTTAGTAGGAGGATAGGAAGTGCAGCTCAGTTTCCACCTCATTTTGTGGGCAGTGTGCTCATAGCCTGTCTTCTCTTGAGAGTCAGGTCTGCCTATGGCGGCCTTTCTCAATAGCAAGGCTATGCTCACTGAGTCTGTACATAGTGAAAGCTTTCCTTAAGTTTGGGTCAGTCACAGTTGTCAGGTACAGTGGGGGAAAAAAGTATTTAGTCAGCCACCAATTGTGCAAGTTCTCCCACTTAAAAAGATGAGAGAGGCCTGTAATTTTCATCATAGGTACACCTCAACAATGACAGACAAATTTAGAAAAAAAAATCCAGAAAATCACATTGTAGGATTTTTTATGAATTTATTTGCAAATTATGGTGGAAAATAAGTATTTGGTCACCTACAAACAAGCAAGATTTCTGGCTCTCACAGACCTGTAACTTCTTCTTTAAGAGGCTCCTCTGTCCTCCACTCGTTACCTGTATTAATGGCACCTGTTTGAACTTGTTATCAGTATAAAAGACACCTGTCCACAACCTCAAACAGTCACACTCTAAACTCCACTATGGCCAAGACCAAAGAGCTGACAAAGGACACCAGAAACAAAATTGTAGACCTGCACCAGGCTGGGAAGACTGAATCTGCAATAGGTAAGCAGCTTGGTTTGAAGAAATCAACTGTGGGAGCAATTATTAGGAAATGGAAGACATACAAGACCACTGATAATCTCCCTCGATCTGGGGCTCCACGCAAGATCTCACCCCGTGGGGTCAAAATGATCACAAGAACGGTGAGCAAAAATCCCAGAACCACACGGGGGGGGACCTAGTGAATGACCTGCAGAGAGCTGGGACCAAAGTAACAAAGCCTACCATCAGTAACACACTACGCCGCCAGGGACTCAAATCCTGCAGTGCCAGACGTGTCCCCCTGCTTAAGCCAGTACATGTCCAGGCCCGTCTGAAGTTTGCTAGAGTGCATTTGGATGATCCAGAAGAGGATTGGGAGAATGTCATATGGTCAGATGAAACCAAAATAGAACTTTTTGGTAAAAACTCAACTCGTCGTGTTTGGAGGACAAAGAATGCTGAGTTGCATCCAAAGAACACCATACCTACTGTGAAGCATGGGGGTGGAAACATCATGCTTTGGGGCTGTTTTTCTGCAAAGGGACCAGGACGACTGATCCGTGTAAAGGAAAGAATGAATGGGGCCATGTATCGTGAGATTTTGAGTGAAAACCTCCTTCCATCAGCAAGGGCATTGAAGATGAAACGTGGCTGGGTCTTTCAGCATGACAATGATCCCAAACACACTGCCCGGGCAACGAAGGAGTGGCATCGTAAGAAGCATTTCAAGGTCCTGGAGTGGCCTAGCCAGTCTCCAGATCTCAACCCCATAGAAAATCTTTGGAGGGAGTTGAAAGTCCATGTTGCCCAGCGACAGCCCCAAAACATCACTGCTCTAGAGGAGATCTGCATGGAGGAATGGGCCAAAATACCAGCATCAGTGTGTGAAAACCTTGTGAAGACTTACAGAAAACGTTTGACCTGTGTCATTGCCAACAAAGGGTATATAACAAAGTATTGAGAAACTTTTGTTATTGACCAAATACTTATTTTCCACCATAATTTGCAAATAAATTCATAAAAAATCCTACAATGTGATTTTCTGGATTTTTTTCCCTCATTTTGTCTGTCATAGTTGACGTGTACCTATGATGAAAATTACAGGACTCTCTCATCTTCTTAAGTGGGAGAACTTGCACAATTGGTGGCTGACTAAATACATTTTTTCCCCCACTGTAGGTCTGCTCTATATACGAAATTAGCATACCCCCAGAGTCCCTTCCCTGTTTCACACCTGGTAGTTTGGTGGATGGGACTACCAGCTCTCTGTAACCTAGAGGGCAACCAGTGGGTCCATCTCCTCTATACCATGTTTCTTGTAGGATGACAATGTCTGTATTTCTGATTTCTTTGGTCAAGTCTAGGTTCCTGCTCTTTAGGCCAAAGGCAGATGACCTCAGGCCTTGGATATTCCAGGATGAGATAGTGAAGGCTTTGTGTTCCATAAAGTGTCCAATGTGGTTAGTCATGTGGTTTGGCCTCAGACCAGTAAGTGTGAGCAGAGCCTGCTGAGCATCTGGTACATGCCATTGGCTTGGGCTAGTGTAAGAGTGGGGGTTGAGCCTGTTTGCCTGCTCACGGCCTGGGCGTATGTGTGACTTTCATGTTGAGGCCCTCTTTGCAGGAGTGGGGGGCATGGGGTGGGCAGGAGGGGCATAGGTCTGATCTTGGTTAGGGTGGGGGTGGGGGTGTGGCTGGTGGAGCTGTGGTCTGGATGTAGGTCCTCTCGACGTGAGCCCTCTATGTGTAGCTCCTGTGTGAGGTGTTGGGGCTGCAGTTGAGGGCGATGTCCTTTAGGGTCCGGGAAAAGGTGGGCACTGCTGCCTTGAACAGATGGACCTGGTCGTAAAGGCTGTTCAAGTCCAGGGTGGAGTGGCGGGCCAGGTAAACAATTGGTTTTGAGGCACAGTCACGGGAAATACTTGCATTTACCCACTGTATGGTAGTAGGGTGGAAGTATTTTCGTAGTAGCTGGGTGGCGATAACCACAAGCTTTTTCAATCACTCCCTTGAGTGCTGTGGCCACCCTTTCCTGCTGTGCTCTCAGGTTGTTTGTGCCTGTGTGTATTATTATGTATCTGGGTGACCCTAGTTGGTCCTCAGACAGAAGGTCTATGGAACTCTGGGTGTTTGGACACCAGAGTTTAGACACTGTGTGTTTGGGTTTATTTTCTTATACATGTTTCCCGTTTGAGTCCATAAGGAGTACAATCTGTGGCTTGTGTATGTCCTCAGTGGGTGTGGGGGGGTTGTCAGGAGCGATATCACGGTGGCTGACGGGGGGGTGCTCAGAGGGGGTCGGATCCCCTGGGTTTGGGGCTCTTCATTTGTCTGTCCTGCTGTGATGTCGAGACTATGGTCAGGGTCTGGGGTGGACTGTTCTGCTGTGGTGTCGAGACTGGTCAGTGTCTGAGGTGGGCTGTTCTGCTGGCTTCTCTGCGGGGGTGGCCAGCTCTCTAATGGGTTGTTCTCTGTCACACACCATCCCCCTCAACCTCTCCTCCAGCACTCTGATCCTCTCCTCTAGTGCTCTGTTCTTCTCCTGCTCCTGCTCTTTCTCCTGTTGATGTTGTCTCACCACAGTCCAGAGTGCAGATATGTCTCTCTCCACCCCCAGCTCTGGTTGAGGGGGTGTTGTTGAGCTGGACAACTTTTTGTGCCGACTGGAGTGTGGTCACCTGCTTTTCCAGCTCCACCTGCCTTACCTCCAGCTGGGTGAATTTATCCTTCATTTCAATGAGGGAGTAGTACTCTGTGCTGGGAGGTTGACTTTCCGCTTGGGGTTGCTCGTCTGTGGGGTTGTATAATTAAGAGGTCTGGTCTGACACGCTTGGGGTGGGGGTATCTTTCTCAAGAGAGAGCTTATCCTGCTGAGCTATCTCTTTGATTATGTGAAAGTACAGCTGAAACTGTTTGGGGTTGCCCTGTACCATTACTGTTCCAGACTTGTACAGGTTGACATTGGCTGACTCAGAGTCCTCGTTGTCTAGTATCCTGAGTTTCCATCCATCGCTAACACCCCAAGAAGGGTAGTGTGTTAATATAGCACTGCACCATGCCAGGAGATGGTCTGTGTGGAAGATTAAGTTGCTTATTTCCCATTTTTATAATAGTCAGCAAAAAGTGTCTCTTGATTTTCCATAAGGAGCTTATTTTTGTACTCTTTTCATCCCTTCTCATTTTTTACATCCAGAGGGTAATGTATGCACTCACTACTGTAAATCGCTCTGGATAAGAGCGTCTGCTAAATACACCCTCTTTTGTCGCCCTCACGTGATGAATGTTTGCGCTGCAGTCTGCACTGACCGAGCATGCTTAATGATGATTTTTAGCTGGTGTAGCCAGTCTGTCAACAACAAGGAAGTGACGGTTAGGTCGAACGTGAGCTCTGTGCAGAAAAGGCCATAACGGGCTCAGAAACTGCTTTCCAAATGTAAAGAAAATGCTAATATCGTTGTGCTACATCTACCTCTGGGTGCGCTTTCAAAAGTGCTACACAGTGGTTATTCGGAGCACCCTGCACAGACTGTGCGGGGAGAACAAAACCAGTGTCAGTAGCTTCATATTCTGTGCCTTGAATCCACAGGGGAAGCCTCTTCAGAAAGGACAACCAACCTGGCAGACAAGTGTCAATAAGCAGCTCAGTCCACCTCTGCCTGAGGAGGACGTTTTTCTCAAGTTGGGCGAGAAAGCTATTTACATAACTGAATCACAGGTGAAAAGTTTGTTTGATAGTTAGCTAGTTCCGTTAGATAGCTTAGCTAGCGTCCGGGGCCTTGACATGTAAAAAATATTAGCTACTCAGCTACAGTAGCAATGAATGGGCAAAGCCCAGATTGCCAACTTATTGTTCCATTCAGTGGACGATCATGTGAAATAGGCCTACTCCATTGACGATAAATGAGGTAACAAGTCAAAATAAATCCTTTTGATGCACATTAACTTACATTATATGTCAGTCATTTACATAGTTTCATAGATGTCATAGTCTTACTAGCTTTCTAAAATATGCTTTAATATCTAGCCATACCATCAGTGTCCATACTCTTGATCAGTGTCTATGTTGTCTGTATTATTGTTCCTAGGCATGTGATGACATCTGCAAGTGGACACTGTTGTGGGGGTCTTCTCTGAGTTGTGGCCCACGGGTAGAGAACATTTCTTTCATCATAGAGGCTACGTCAGGACAAAGAGTGGGCAGCCAGGCTCGTCATCATACTACAAAAAAGAAAAAAGTATGGATCACAAGTATATTTATCAAGAAGAGAAGAAACTGGCAGGTTTTATATACAGTATATAAACTGTCAAACATATATGCAAACAAACATATCTGTTTAGTAAAGAAGAGTACTCTATGATTGCCCACTAGGCAGAAACTGGTTGAATCAATGCGGTTTCCATTTAATTTCAACCCAAAAAATCTATGTGATGACGTTGAATCAACGTGGAAAACTGATTGGATTTGCAAAAAGTCGTCAACCTCAGAGCATTTTGTTATTTTGTCAGCCAACTTTTAACCTAAATCCAATGACATGGTGACATTTTTTGTTGATTCCACGTTGAATTTACATTAGTTGAAAACTCAACCAAATGTAACTCAAAACTACATGTTTAACTTTCCTCTGTGCACAGTGAGTAAGAAAAAACATAAATACACTGGTTCTATATTGCAGTGAATAGGTCCCAAATGTGTGGCACAGTTAGGCTATATCACCCCTAGACACTGAAGTCCACAATACAGCCATTAACTGTATTGAAGGTGTATGTGTGCGTGACTGAGAGGACGCATGCCTGTGCCTTTGAGAGTTTGGGAGCGGGCCTCTCTTTTGCTGAGTGGACAGAGGTTTGGAACCTGAGATGAGCCACTTTGTCTCTCCTTCCGAGTGTTTCCCTCCACTCGATTGTTCCTCATGTCTGGGTGGGACTGCACCGGACAGTGAAACCCCACTCTGTGTTCAATGGGGCTGTTCTACCTTAAAAATTCACCAAGAAAGAGAAAGCCTCTGGCCTCTTGGAAGTCATACTTTAAAAAGGAAGTCTTGAATATGGGTCGTTTCACTTTAAAAAGCACAAGAAAGAGGATTTCTACACCTACCATCTCAGATTGTTCTGAAATTGTTTCTGTAGTTAGAAACAGATAAGATAAGCATTTCTGCAACATTATTTTGTTGAAATATAATGTGAACTCTGAGAAATTAAGCTACACTGAACAAAGATATAACACAACATGCAACAATTTCAAAGATTTTACTGAGTTACAGTTCATATAAGGAAATCAGTCAATTGAAATAAATAAATTAGGCCCTAATCTTTGGATTTCACATGACTGGGAATACAGATACCTTCTAAAAAAGGTAGGGGTGTGGATCAGAACCAGTCAGTATCTGGTGTGACCACCCTTTGCCTCATGTACCGCGATACATCTCCTTTGTATAGAGTTGATCAGGCTGTTGATTTTGGCCTGTGGAATGTTGTCCCAGTCCTCTTCAATGGCTGTGCAAAGTTGCTGGATATTGGCTGGAGCTGGAACACGCTGTCGTACACGTCGATCCAGAGCATCCCAAACATGCTCAATGGGTGACATGTCTGGTGAGTATGCAGGCATCTAAAATGGCGTTGGAGGCGGCTTATGGTAGATAAATTAACATTAAACTATCTGGGAACAGCTCTGGTGGACATTCCTGCAGTAGGCATGCCAATTGCACGCTCCCTCAAAACTTGAGACATCTGTGGCGTTGTGTGACAAAACTACACATTTTAGAGTGGCCTTTTATTGTCCCCAGCACAAGGTGTACCTGTGTAATGATCATGCTGTTTAATTAGCTTCTTGATATGCCACACCTGTCAGGTGGAAGGATTATCTTGGCAAATGAGAAATGCTCACTAACAGGGATGTAAACACATTTGTGCACAAAATCTGTGAGATATTAGATTTAGAAAATTGCTGGGATCTTTTATTTCAGCTCATGAAACATGGGACCAACACTTTACATGTTGCGTTCATATTTTTGTTCAATATAATTGATTGCACCAAAATTGTCCATTTCAATTTATAGGATTCATACAATAAAACATTTAAAAACCTCTTAACAATGTTTAAGATGCGAGGAATCCAAATAAATGGTAAAACGCCACCCACGCTGTCATACTGTGTTCAACCGTGTTCGATCTTGCATAGACATCTTGTTTCAAAAGGACCACAATGGAAATAATCCTTTATTCTGTGTTATCCTCGATGATTTTACTCATGTGCATGTATGGTTTTTTCAAGTTTTATGTGTGCTTGTTTTTTAGAATGGTCGAATTAATAAACTAAACTAAACCCAAACCCCACACCAAGCCCACCCCAATGGCCAGTATACAGCATACGTTCTCTATGTTTGACAAGTTGTATGAAGTTGAGACTTGGAGTATTGTTTATTCATACTATGTAATGTGTTCTCAGTGAATTTGCTGAAACCCCCCCACCCCCCCATGTTCAGAGAAATTAGCCATTGAAGTTGCTTGCATTTTCCCCATAAATTAAGTGAAAATACAAGGTTCTGCCCACTTGATGCCGCTGTTCCTGCTACTGCCCTTTTATCAATTTTGCTGGTCTCTTGTGTTTGCAACTTTGGGTAGAAAACCAATAGCTTTTGCTCATGATGAAAATAAATGGTGACACATCTCAACATCAACTGTTCAGAGGAGACAGCGTGAATCAGGCCTTCATGGTCGAATTGCTGCAAAGAAACCACTACTAAAGGACACCAATAATAAGAAGAGACTTGCTTGGGCCAAGAAACACTAGCAATGGACATTAGACCGGTGGAAATCTGTCCTCTGGTCTGATAAGTCAAAATTTGAGATTTATGGCTCCAACCACCGTGTCTTTGTGAGATGCGGAGTAGGTGATCGGATGATCTCCGCATGTGTGGTTCCCACCGTGAAGCATGGAGGAGGAGGTGTGATGGTGTGGTGGTGCTTTGCTGGTGACACTGTCGGTGATTTATTTAGAATTCAAGGCACACTTAACCAGCATGACTACCACAGCATTCTGCAGCGATACGCCATCCCATCTGGTTTGGGCTTAGTGGGACTATCATTTGTTTTTCAACAGGACAATGACCCAACACAATTTCAGGCTGTGTAAGGGCTATTTGACCAAGAAGGAGAGTGATGAAGTGCTGCATCAGATGACCTGGCCTCCACAATCACCCGACCTGTCACGCCCTGGCTCTGGGACTCTGTTATGTTGAGCCAGGGTGTGTGGTTTCTATGTGTTTTGTGTGCTAGGGTTATTATCTAGTTCTTTTGTTTCTATGTTGGCCGGTGTGGTTCTCAATCAGAGGCAACGTGTATCAGCTGTTGCTTGTTGTCTCTGATTGGGAACCATACTTAGGCAGCCTGTTTTCCACAGTGTGTTGTGGGATCTTGTTCCGTATGGTGTGTATTGTAACCAAGGACTTCACGTTTCGTATCGTTTGTTGTTTTGTTCTGGAATAAAAGAAGTATGTTCACTTATCACGCTGCGCATTGGTCCACTTCCTCCGACGATCGTGACACGACCTCAACTCAATTGAGATGGTTTGGGATGAGTTGGACCGCAGAGTGAAGGAAAAGCAGCAAAAAGTGCTCAGCATATGTGGGAACTCCTTCAAGACTGTTGGAAAAGCATTCCAGGTGAAGCTGGTTGAGAGAATGCCAAGAGTGTGCAAAGCTGTCATCAAGGCAAAGGGTGGCTACTTTGAAGAATCACAAATATAAAATTGATTTGCTTGACACTTTTTTGGTTACTACATGATTCCATATGTGTTATTTCATAGTTTTGATGTCTTCACTATTATTCTACAATGTAGATAATAGTAAAAATAAAGAAAAACCCTTGAATGAGTAGGTGTGTGCAAACTTTTGACTGGTGCTGTACATGGCGGCGGCTCAATCAAGCTAGTCATCTTGACTACTTTCTTATGTCATTCTCGCTGGCACCAAAAGTAAAAGCGAAAACAGGTGTTTAGAAATTTTCTAAATTTATAAAAAATCAATAACATAAATATCTTATTTACATAATTATTCAGCCCCTTTGCTATCAGACTCGAAATTGAGCTCAGGTGCATCCTGTTTCCATTGATCATCCTTGAGATGTTTCTACAACTTGATTGGAGTCCACCTGGGGTAAATTCAATTGATTGGACATGATTTGGAAAGGCACACACCTGTCTATATAAGGTCCCACAGTTGACAGTGCATGTCAGAGCAAAAACCATGTGGAAGAAGTTTGGAACCACAAAGACTCTTCCTAGAGCTGGCCGTCCCGGCCAAACTGAGCAATCGGGGGAGAATGGCCTTGGTCAGGGAGGTGACCAATAACCCGATGGTCACTCTGACTGAGCTCCAGGACCTCAGACTGGGACGAAGTCTCTGAATGTCCTTGAGTGGCCCAGCCAGAGCCCGGACTTGACCCCAATCGAACATATCTGGAGAGACCTGAAAATAGCTGTGCAGCGACGCTCCCCATCCAATCTGACAGAGCTTGAGAGGATCTGCAGAGAAGAATGGGAGAAACTCCCCAAATACAGGTGTGCCAAGCTTGTAGGGTCATACCCAAGAAGACTCAATGCTGTAATCGCTGCTGAAGGTGCTTCAACAAAGTACTGAGTAAAGGGTATGAATACTTATGTAAATGTGATTTTTCAGATATTCCTGTTTTTGCTTTGTCGTTATGGGGTATTGTGTGTAGATTCATGAGGGAACAAAACAATTTAATCCATTTTAGAATAAGGCTGTAATGTAACAAATTGTGGAAAAAGTAAAGGGGTCTGAATACTTTCAGAATGCACTGTATACATATGTTTTCTAATAATGCAATGGTTTGTAATTGTATTATTTTATTAGAGTTGTCACAACAGTCACTAGCCCATTTCTCCATAAAATGTTTGGACTGATAGGGAAAGTCTTCATATGAGGATTGCACCATAGGGATAGCCTTCTAAGATGAGCTGCCATTTATTGGACTAGTCAAGGAGAGTTGGGTTGAAGCATTAGGTTGCTAAGAGTAGGACAAACTGAATTGCTTTCATGGAGGACTGGCTTGACTTGTGAGGATGACCACACAATTTATTTTCATCATGAGCAAAAGCTGTTGGTTTTGTACCCAAAGTTGCAAAGAAAATGTTGTGATCCATTTGATAAACACAGGAGTCCAGCAACATGGATAAAAGGGTGTGGCAATAGCAGAAAAAGCGGCATCTAGTAGGCGCAACCTGGTGCTTTCACACTCATTTATGGGGGAAAATGCAAGCTACTTCAATGGCTAATTTCTCTGAACGGGGAGAACCATCACCAAATTAATTGAGAATACATTACATAGTATGATTAAACAATACTCCAAGGCGCAACTTCAAACTACTTGTCAAACATGGAGATCTTATACTGTTTACTGGCCATTGGGGTGGGCTTGGTGCGGGGTTTGGGGGGGGTCCTTGGGTGGCCTTTGTCTTAAACATTTTTGAGAAGATGTGAAGATGTTTGGTCCAAATCGGATGTTGGGTACTATATTTATAGAAAACTATATGAATCCTATAACTTCAAATGGACAATTTAGGTGCAATCAATTAGCTTAATTTATATATATCTTTTAACAAAATAATGTTTCAGGCATACTAATATTATCTGTTTCTAACTACAGAAACCATTTCAGAACAATCTGAGATGGTGGGTGTCTTTCTTGGGCTTTTTGAAGTGGAAGGACTGTAAGTCATTTTTTTAAAGCCTTTTTTTTGTCCTAAATGCAGTTACAGTTGTTGGCCAATGCTATCTCAGAACTTCACTTAATTATTGTTAACGCTAGGCTATATCCAAAAACATTATCCAAATCAGTTTTCCAACTCTATTATGACATTGTTTCACATTGCTTAAAACGGAGAGGGGGCCACATTTTGCAATTAAAATATTGCCCTTTGTGCCCATTTCCCCAGCAGTCCTGCTCAGAGAATCTGCTCTCAAATAACTTTTGGAGAAGGGAAAGTCAGAGAAGCACATCACTTCCCTCTCCCTCAAAAAACAGACAGAGATCATTCTCTCTGAGCCTTCTCCCTGTGAGTGGGAGGTACTCTCAGAGAGAGGCGACACCCAGCTAACACAACACAGGAAGGGCAGCCTGCTCCTACCACCAGAGGTCCATAGGGCATTAGTGGAGAGACGAGGCTCGGAGCCCCTACGAGGAGCCAGCACTGGGGTGGACAGCGGGGACTCCCTGGGCAACAACCACCAGCACATGGAGGGCCATGGCCACCACCTCCACCTGTCCAGCTGCCACGAGTGCCTGGAGCTGGAGAACAGCACCATCCTCTCCGTCAAGTACGCCTCGTCGACAACATCTCCAACCTTCCCGATGACTACGTCTCGTGCATGGACAGCGGGGACGAGACTCTGGACAAATTCGAGGAGAATGAGGCAGAGAGCTTCCGTGGTCAGAGCCGGCGGGTCAACGTTAGCGGGAAGCCCCTCAATGTGCTGGTGTACACGGGTGGCTGCCAGGAGAGGTTTCAGAGGGTGCGTTCACTGCTGTGCGAGTGCATCGACATGGACAGCTACATGGTGTACCCCCTGAGGCCACAGCAGGCCCTCAGTGAACGCTGGTTGGAGAGCGTCGCCCTGCTAGTGCTGGCCTCGGACGAGCCCCTCACCCCCCAGCTCCAGGCCTGCTTCCTGGCATACCTGGAGCAGGGTGGGAGGGTCCTGGGGCTCTCCTCCACCCTCTTCCCCACGGGGCTGGCCCTGGTGCCCAGGAAGAGCAGGAGGAACCAGATCAGCAAGCTGAGCTTCACCAGGGCTGATACCACAGAGCTGGATCTGAGTGGGCTGGCCAGTGGGAGTGTGTTTGTTAGGGAGCCCCAGAGTGGTGTTGGGAGGACCCTGGAGAGGTGGAGTTCTGGGGAGAGCTGAAGGGGGACAGGGATGGTGTGGACAAGGACATGGTCATCGTCAGGGTGAAGCGTGGAGTGGAGGGAGGGGAGGCCGTGCTGTGTCAGGTAAAGTCTTGCACACCACTGTGTGTGTAGCTATGTCTCTTTATCAGTCATTGTCACGTTCGTTGAAGGACGGGTCAGACCAAGGTGCAGCGTGAAATGCATACATGTGTTTATCTTTATATTAAACACGAACAACATAACGTTTAGTCCTCAGGCTAAACACAATACAAGCCTCTACACGGAACAAGATCCCACAACAACTGATTGCCAACAGGCTACTTAAGTATGATCCCCAATCAGAGACAACGAGCGACAGCTGCCTCTGATTGGGAATCACACCCGGCCAAACATAGAAACACACAACCTAGAATGAGAACATAGAAATAACAACATAGAACTCCACACCCTGACTCAACATACTAGAGTCCCATGACTTCAGGTGCACCTGGAGACGGCGCTGAGGATGTTGCTTCGTTGGAGGGTTTTGATGAGCAACGCGCGACGCTTCGAGGTCCTGACGGAGATCCTCACGTCCCTGGGCCTGAGCTGTGAGCTGAGCCAGGCCCCTCCCCCCAGCCATGTCTACCTCCTCGCCACCTCTGAGGTACATACTCTACCTGACTCCTCCTCTGCTACCTTTCCGTTACAGCTGAGGCCTCTCCCAACCAGGGCCGTGTTCAGAGGTCACAAGGTTTTTGGAACGTGCAGTTATCTATTTAGAAGTCTATTGTGTAGAACAGACATATAGAGTAAGGATTCATGACTGCTCTATTCATGGAATTTTCTATTTGCATCAGTCAGTGTGTGTTGCATATGGTGAATGAATCCAACTGAATGTGACCCAGGCTTCCCTACCGTATATTTGATCAGCCACAAATTATATATATTTCTCCATTGGCCTGTGATGTGAAAATGGCTGGCTAGCCTGCCCCACAAAATCCAGACAACTGGGTTTGGAAGCCATCAACTCTCTTGTCTGTTAGAGGTCTTACATGACTCCCATCCTCAAGTTGAATAAAAAACCCTTCTACTGCTTTACCAATGTTAGCTCATCAGTCTCTCAGCTAGAACTGTCATGAGGCTGACTGCTTTCTGCTGATCAAAGGTCTGTTCTAGCTCTACTGTTTGTGTTCTTGTGGAGCCCTGCTTTCACTTCTTCTTTACTTGCCCTCTGGACACATAAACCTGTTCTAAACCTGTTGCATATATTGGACATAGATTTGCATGTATTAAGAATCAAAATGGTTTCTACATTGTCAGACCTGTCTGGAGCTGGTCTGGACTAGGGCTGCCACAATAAACATTTAACTAGACAATTATAAACTCAGCAAAAAAAGAAACGTTCTCTCACTGTCAACTGTTTATTTTCAGCAAACTTAACATGTGTAAATATTTGTATGAACATAACAACATTCAACAACTGAGACATAAACTGAACAAGTTCCACAGAAATTGAATAATGTGTCCCTGAACAAAGGATGGGTCAAAATCAAAAGTAACAGTCAGTATCTGGTGTGGCCACCAGCTGCATTAAGTACTGCAGTGCATCTCCTCCTCATGGACTGCACCAGATTTACCAGTTCTTGCTGTGAGATGTTACCCCGCTCTTCCACCAAGGCACCTGCAAGTTCCCAGACATTTCTGGGGGGAATGGCCCTAGCCCTCACCCTCCGATCCAACAGGTCCCAGACGTGCTCAATGGGATTGAGATCCGGGCTCTTCGCTGGCCATGACAGAACACTGACATTCCTGTCTTGCAGGAAATCACACACAGAACGAGCAGTATGGCTGGTGGCATTGTCATGCTGGAGGGTCATGTCAGGATGAACCTGCAGGAAGGGTACCACATGAGGGAGGAGGATGTCTTCCCTGTAACGCACAGCGTTGAGATTGCCAGCAATGACAACAAGCTCAGTCCGATGATGCTGTGACACACCGCCCCAGACCATGACGGACCCTCCACCTCCAAATCGCTCCCGCTCCCGCTCCAGAGTCCAGGCCTCGGTGTAATGCTCATTCCTTCGACGATAAACGCGAATCCGACCATCACCACTGGTGAGACAAAACCGCGACTCGTCAGTGAAGAGCACTTTTTGGCAGTCCTGTCTGGTCCAGTGACGGTGGGTTTGTGCCCATAGGCGACGTTGTTGCCGGTGATGTCTGGTGAGGACCTGCCTTACAACAGACCTACAAGCCCTCAGTCCAGCCTCTCTCAGCCTATTGCGGACAGTCTGAGCACTGATGGAGGGATTGTGCGTTCCTGGTGTAACTCGGGCAGTTGTTGTTGCCATCCTGTACCTGTCCCGCAGGTGTGATGTTCGGATGTACCGATCCTGTGCAGGTGTTGTTACACGTGGTCTGCCACTGCGAGGACGATCAGCTGTCCGTCCTGTCTCCCTGTAGTGTTGTCTTAGGCGTCGCACAGTATGGACATTGCAATTTATTGCCCTGGCCACATCTGCAGTCCTCATGCCTCCTTGCAGCATGCCTAAGGCACGTTCACGCAGATGAGCAGGGACCCTGGGCATCTTTCTTTTGGTGTTTTTCAGAGTCAGTAGAAAGGCCTCTTTAGTGTTCTAAGTTTTCTTAATTGCCTACCGTCTGTAAGCTGTGTGTCTTAACGACCGTTCCACAGGTGCATGTTCATTCATTGTTTATGGTTCATTGAACAAGCATGGAAAACAGTTTTAAACCCTTTACAATGAAGATCTGAGAAGTTATTTGGATTTTTACGAATTATCTTTGAAAGACAGGGTCCTGAAAAAGAGACGTTTCTTTTTTTGCTGAGTTTAGTTGTGTATGTATGTGTGTGTGTGTGTGTGTGTGTGTGTGCGTTTACGAGCACATGTGTGTGGGTGGCTGGATGGATGGATGGATGGACGGATTGTGTGTGTGTGGCCAGGAAAATACCTGACATGGACGGAAGTGGTAGCACACACACACACACACACACACACACCCCACACACCTTATTGGTCAGTGCACAATGCAATTTCTCTATGTGAAATTAGTGAATTGACGGTTTAAAAAGTGATACAAGTCTGTTGTGTACAACCAGTCACTGCCTGGCAGGCTGAAGCTTACTCCTTCCAGTCAACTTGCGCCTGGCAGGCTGAGGCTTTATTCCTCTATTGTGTTTGATGATGATGAGGCCCCTGGCTCTTTCATTGATATTCTAATAGGCCCGCTGGCACAGTGCTATGTGCTGCTGTGGTATGTGGGGAATTTGCACTGGAAGTTAATCAGTGTTTGAGATGGATTTACTCCCCCACCTCAGAGGGATCTCCGAGGGCCCAGCCAGGCTAAGGCATCTGATGGGCCTATGAGAGCAGGAAGTGAAATGCCTCAGGACCACACACAGCGAGGCTGTTTCTGGAGGCTTCAACCTCAGAAGTTATGGGTAATGTAGCATAAAACCAAAAAGGGCTCTAGAGTCTAGAGTAGGTCTGTCAGATAGGCAGATATGCTGAAATGCCACACTTGAATTGGGAAAGGATTGTGAAAATGTCATTATTTAAGCCAGGGTCTCAAGACTGCAGCCCATGTGTTATGGTACTCTACTCTGTTGTACCCATTACTCTGAAAGACAGGTTTCTTGGAAGGGGGAGACAAATGACAGCAGAAGTTTCCCTACGCACCCTGCAGCCTGTGGTGAAATAATTATCCCCTAGGTGGAAGCAAATCTCTATTTTGCTCTCTCTGATAATTTATCATTTTTGTTGTGGTGATGCATCTTAGCAAAGAGCAAATATTTCAGTCAGTTTGTTTAATGTTCTTGAGTAGTCATTGTGTACACTTACTGAAAAATGTATTAAAGAACTTGTATGTCCAAATCAAAATCCCTTTGCCCTTGATTTATGAGCCCCAAAACTTACGCATTAGCCAATTATGTCAAATAAAGACCTCAAAACGTACCCTGGACAGGAGAGGCGCATCATACCGTTTGCCCTCCACCTGGCAGATCACCTCTGATGGGCCCACTTGAACGACTCTGACAAGTTAAGTGACTTATTTATCCATCCACTTGGCCCTAGTTGGCCTCCTTGTGCCCGACAACGTAGAAAAGGCCCAAACTGTAGTATTATTATGACTGTTCAGTGTGTTTGGACTGGGTTGTGACCTCTTCACCCCACTGCCCCTACCACTTTGTTACAACAAACACCAGGATGATGAAAGCGAGGGCATGTGGGACTGCTTCCAGATTGTTCTTGAAAAATGGAAGGTGCTTTGTGGGGGGAGGAGGAAGACGGTGAGGCTGGTGGATAGAGTTTGCTCTGTGCACCGTGTCTTGACTAGAGAGAGTGGATGGACTGTGTGCATCTGCCAGTGCAAGCTCTGGAATTTGTAGTGCTGGTACTGGTGGTATCATTACTACCCAGGCTCCCTTGCTCTACCCCGTCACATAACATGGGTTTAGTCAGTTCCCCACGCAGACAGGTTTCATCATGGGAGGGTTTATCCCCCATTTCACTCTGCTGCTCACTTCATCAATTCTCTCTCTCTCTCTCTCTCTCCTCGCTCACTTATTCCTCCTTCAGATAGATATTTTCTAGTCAGTATAAGTATAGCCTACTTGTTTTGTGGAAGCAGCAGACACTGTCAGTGCTTTCAATAGAGAAACCCACTGAGCCCCCTCCTCCTTATCCCTGTAAGCCCAAAGATGTCAGACTTGTTAACAGTGGCCCAATAAGTCTCCAGGGACCACTCTCTCCTTTGTGATTGGCATAAAGCAGATAATTGAGGCATGCAGATAAGCGACTCTAATTGATTAACCATCACTGTATTCGCTAAATATGGATTTGGGCTAATTAGGCCATCATCCCTGTCCTCTCTCGTTGCCAAGGGGGTGCTAATCATATACGTTTGGGCAGCAGATGGTGCCTTGAAAGGTTGTTAAAAAAATTACCTAATTTGGGGAGATAAAAGGGGCACAACGTATCCTTTTTACAGAACCTTCCTCTCTCCTCTCCTCTTTATATAGTGGCCCCTGTGGGGTGGCCACCCGTCAAAACTCATGAGTGGTGGTTCTTCTGAATGATCAACTTTGTATTTCTGCTACTCCCCTCCATACACACCACTGCCACCTCCATACCCCTCAACATTCCCACTTCAATTTTCTGAGCCTGGTATTTGTAGCTCTCTCTTCCTCACGACTGAACTAAAGACAAAAGGCAAGTGAAGATGCCCCCCTCCCTCCCTTCCTGAACACTTGCTGAAAAGTGTTAGTAGATAAAATAATCGTGACAGCTCATGGTCTCATCTTCTCTAGCTCATTACCTTTAAATGAAGTGGCCAATTTACTCTCCCCTCACACGACTCGAGGCTCGTCGTCAAAATAAGTGTTACTTCTCTACTGGAAAAACGCTAGCTAGGTTTCTCTCTATTGGGGCTGCAGAGACAGAGGCCATGATGGACTGGCCAGTGTGTAATGGTGTTAGTCATTGTTGGGGATCCCTGTGGGCGACGTCTCTCCAGTGTTAGGTTAAACAAAGCACTTGACAATGAGAGGCAGAGGTGTGGTTTGCTTTTTGCAGACAGTGAGGTTCTATGGGGTATAACAATAATAATAATAAGCCATTTAGCAGACGCTTTTATCCAAAGCGACTTACAGTCATGCGTGCATAAATTGTTGTGTATGGGTGGTCCCGGGGATCGAACCCACTACCTTGGCGTTACAAGCGCCGTGCTCTACCAGCTGAGCTACAGAGGACCAGTCAATAGATGCAAGGCATTCTGTTTGCCCATGGCTAAAACTAACGCTAGAATTGGGGCCTTGGTAGCAGCACAATCTTATGCATTATGACTCTGCATTTATTTAGAATTCTACTGTTTCTTGCTGGGCTTTTAAAAATTCTCAATAAGGTAGAGCTGTTTAGTGATCATGTTTAAAGTGGTTTGACTTTAGAAGCGGTTTTGTATCCTTTTGTGTCTACAAAAGGCCCTCAGTTCATTCTTTGGCTATACATTTCACATTTTACAGTAAGGAACATCACTAGAAGCATAGTTATTTCTTTTTAACTTATTTGTAATATCCGGTAACATTACGGCAAAGAACCTGGATATTTGAAATTATAAGCTACTAGATTTGTTAAAAAAAATTGTGTGATTAAAGCAAAAAATTACTTTTAATTCACACAATTCACTTTGCTGTTTTTGGCTGGGAACAAATGATCTAGCCTGCAGTGAATGCAAGGGAAATATTCTCTGTCTGGTAGTGTCCATATACAGTATCATAGTAGATGAGGATCATGTCAAATCCCTCTGTGGAGGAAGGGCATCCGCTGACATCTTGAGCAACATGTTTAGTGTTACACATGGTTCTAAAACACGGGAGAGATGTTTTCTGGTGGGAGTCATAAAGTGTGTGACCCTTTTGATGGATGAGAAGTGACTGGAACAGAATGTTTCACCACTCTGGGGACCAGCGCCAAATTCAGCCATGTAATTGATTATCCACAGCCGTTGATTATCTAATTTAAGACTGGCTTCAGCTCGGCTTTTTAACTCTATTCATATTTCATGTTGATTGTCATTGATAAAGATGGCATCATAGGTGTCAGTTTTATATACAAAAGTATGTGGACACCCCTTCAAATTAGTGGATTCTGCTATTTCAGCCACACCGTGCTGACAGGTGTATAAAATCGAGCACACAGCCATGCAATCTCCATACACAAACATTGGTAGTAGAATGGCCTTACTGAAGAGCTCAGTGACTTTCAACTTAGCACTGTCATAGGATGCCACCTTCTAACACGTCATTTCGTCAAATTACTGCCCTGCTAAAGCTGCCCCGGTCAACTGTAAGCACTGTTGTGGTGAAGTGGAAACGTCTAGGAGCAACAACGTCTCAGCCGCGAAGTGGTAGGCCACATAAGCTCAAAGAACGGGACAGCCGAGTGCTGAAGCACGTAGCGTGTAAAAATTGTCTGTCCTCGGTTGCAACACTCACTACCAAGTTTCAAACTGCCTCTGGAAGCAACGTCAGCCCAATAACTGTTCGTCGGGAGCTTCATGAAATGGGTTTCCATGGCCGAGCAGCCGCACACAAGCCTAAGATTACCATGCGCAATGCCAAGCGTCGGCTTGAGTGGTGTAAAGCTCGCCGCCATTGGACTCTGGAGCAGTGGAAACATGCTCTCTAGAGTGATGAATCACGCTTCACCATCTGGCAGTCCGATGGATGAATATTGGTTTGGTGGATGCCAGGAGAACACTAACTGCCCCAATGCATAGTGCCAACTGTAAAGTTTGGTGGAGGAGGAATAATGGTCGGGGCTGTGTAGTATACGTCAATCGTAGGTGTTACCATCAATTAAAGAGTCTGCTCATACTGAACGTCGATCATAAGGTTTATTCAGATCACAAGCTTCAGCATGAGTAACAGGTGACATGACACCCGGAGAGTGACGCCTCAGAATGGCTGCTTGCTCTACCCTCTCCGTCATTTTCCCCCCTATTTATAAACAATGATGCCCCCTCTTCTGGCCAATCACCAGTCTCCCCTGTCTACAACCCACCTCCTGTCTGTGGTATGTGGTATTACACCTAAAACATTGCCTTCTGATACTAACCTAAACAACATTCCTTGTTCCTCCAAAATAGTCATAATCTCAATACACGACATATTCCCCCCTTCGAGACGAACTAAACGTCTCGAAACCAAACAGAATAGGATTATGACTAGTAACCATTTATCTCATTGAGTATCTTTAACATTAAACCAAACCCATTCTCCTCTTGAGTGTAAATACCTTTCTATGAAATACCTGTTTATGAAGTGTGAATACATTACTATGACATATGAACAACTGTTTATGAAGTATGAATACATTACTATGACATATGAACAACTGTTTATGAAGTATGAATACATTACTATGACATATGAACAACTGTTTATGAAGTATGAATACATTACTATGACATATGAAGAAATCTCTATGGAGTGTAAGAGCGAAAAACTGTCCAGCAGCCATCCATCCATATCAATCAAGACAGTAAAATTCTCTCACGGTCCCTCTGCCCCAGGCAACCACCGTCGGTACTCCAGATAACCTCATTAACCATGTAAATGCATTTGAAAGTATGATGCAACTAAATACACATGTAAACAAAATCCTATCCATAAATATCCATTGTACAGCTGGTCAACCCATCGAATCGTACAATGAATCTCTCCCTTCCTAGACCTTCTGTCCCTAACCCCATCGAAATAAACAAAAGCATCTAAGATCCTCATCTGCATTCAATAACATCAAACATCATTCTACTAAAATCAATACCTAAGAATATGACACAATTATGTATTACACATCAAATATGTCTATATTTCATTGCAGACACTGGAATGTAGTCCACTACACTTCCTCTCCCTGTAGTGTCCTCTTCCAATGGACTTGTTGATGATGGAATCAGCCACACCCTCCTTGTTTCATCTCCTCCAGTCATATTCTCCCTTCATATTGTCTTTGTTTGAGTATTCCAATCTCCACATGTTCTCCCAAATGCTTCTGGAATGACAAGAAAATAAACGACCAAACAGTATCCTTTGCAAAACAACCACTTTCAAATTAAACCCCCATTTCACCTAAGAATTTAAAAAATGATACATAAATGATGCATGAATCACATTATCCATTCCCCCCTTTGATTCATAAATCATACTAAAAATCATACTAATATTGAAAAACAATTTGAAAAATCATCAAATAATCCAAAATGATATTTATCCATCAGTTCCACTTGTCCATCTTTATCCAGATCAGGAACAGTCAACACCGGCATCTGAGTGTTGTCTCCAGGCACCACTTCTCCAACCTATCTCAATCTCATAACTTTCTCAAAAGTCAGTACAAACATCACACAGTGTTATCAAAGCTTAAACTAGAATCTGACCCATCACTGCCCCTACTGGGCCTAATTGATCTTGCAACCAAATCCTTTCAAATGCATCCCTTATAATGCATCTATAACCCCAGTGATATTATCTGAACTATCTGGACTCAAAGTATAACTAATATTTATCAATATTATCTTCCCAAATGTTACACCATACCATGAATGAAGTCCCCCCTTCTCCCTTAGACTTACCCTTCAATGATAGGCTTGAAGACTATGACATGTCGCCATGTCACCCTTTTAACCCTAGATTTAGCTGTGTCCAATGTTATCCCTCTTATAAGGGTAAAACCTCATATGGAAGCTTCAACGTTGACCTGTAACAACATTCTATCCCCCCATAGGGTAAGAATATACTCTATCATCACAACCCCACCAAATATCTCTAAAATTCCCATAGACACATTGTCAGTCAAAAGCTAATCATTTAACCATCAAAATCCTGCTTTTCTACTACCTGGTATATAAAAAATTACATTATATTTGTCATCTCTAACCTTATGTTCATGCTTACCCAAAGTTATCATATAACATCCCAATATGATATTCCCATAAACATACCCTTTACCTCATATGTTTTATTAGAACAAAAATAACTTTTAGCCCTCAATGTTTCACCTGAATACTTCAGGATTCCGTTGTTACCTGATTTTCCTTTCCCATTTAACAATTCCCATAGGGTAATTCATTTACCCAAGAACACTACTCAAACCCTAGGCTTAAACCACTGTTCTGACAACGACATTATTTTATCGGTCAATGACTGTTGCCGATACCACAGTCATGACAAAGCATAACTCTAACCCATACCTGCCAGAGGCCGCGCGACCGTCTAACACGTCTTGGGCTGGCATCCCCAACAGACATCAACCCTCAAGATTCCTCACTGATTCTTACAGAATGAGTTAATCTATCTCTAATTTTCACAACAGAGGAACGAGCAGTACTGATCAGATACCCCCCCCTCTGTCATCAAAATCAAAAGACCCCATCCTGCAGCTTCCATGGTGAATCTATATTCTCCATTTCAGATTAATCTATATTGTTTCTATCTGTTCTCTTCTTTTAACCCCATTCGTACCATAACCTCCTGAGTCCCTCTTGCTACCTCTACTTTCAGAACAGTTGTTGTCATCCTTCCTACATTTGCTATTACCATCGTATCATTAATCCCTTCCCAAAGTTACCATTAACGTTGTTGATTTAGTTGATGAATTAAAACCCTTAATTCCCTCTAGTGGGAAACTACCAACATCCTATTCGATTATTCCCTGTTGGAGTGACTACTGTAATAAACTTATCCTTAACTCCCTCTGTGACTGTGGAAAGTTTTACAGACTTCAAATCTTCCATTATAAGCGTTACTTTATGAATTACATAGCCCTTTAACCAATAATTCCTAACCGGAACAAAGTCTAATGCTTGCCCTAAATAAGTACACATATATTCTCCCTAACCTTTCTCTGTAACATTACGCAACATAAGTGAACAGTCACTCCTAACCCTCTTCTAAACTATACCTCCCTTTACTCCTGGTCCTGATAACAATACTTATACTCCATAATTATCTCTCCATATGGGAGAAACGTCCCCATCCTAAACCCTAATAAGTATTTTCCCCCTAAAATTGGTGCTATATTGGTTCCCTTATAATCAAATGCAATATATTTATGACTTTAATACCTATCAATGTTGAAAGAGTTAAATTGCTTCTCCCTGTTGTTCTAATAGACTGAAGTGTTAATGTCCTTATTTACTCCTAGTTTTTCCCAAAGCTCTGAACTCTTTACTTGTACTTCCATCCATCACCACTAGTGTCACTTTTTCCCCAAATCTCAGTCCTATCTCTAAATCCCTGACTTTCAAACTTTTGATTACACAAAATACACCTATAATGACCTTGATCTCCCTGCTGGAAACTGTAAATATAGATACTCAATCACCCTCAAATCATTCAGCAACACATACTTTCTCAATGCATCTGCTCCTAACCGATTTAAACTCCTACCATATCTTCCCACTAAACTTTAAAATGTCCTTCCTCACTGTTCTCTCTCTGTCTTACTACTAACTTTGAAACTTAGCTTACTGTCTCAGAGTTCTTTCAACCTAGCCTACCCCTAACTTATTTTAATCTAATCTTTTCTCTCATAACATTTAAAACCTTTTCCCCTGACTTATTGACAAAATCTCTTACCACCAAATTTGTAGAATATGTGATTGGGAAAGTTCCCCACCTGCTTCTGACTCATTACACACAGACTTGGCAAACGACTAAACACCTTTTAGCCTAACCTCAAATCTCTTTGTGTCAGGATGTAACCCAGAATAATAATCACCCCTTTTAAGTTTATTTTCCCAGACAGATTGTCTAACAGGTAATCTAATACATTATCATCCTTCCTATGATATTATCTTTTAAGCAAATGATTCCCAAAAAACCCTACTTCGTAAAATATTCTACCAGACAGTCAGTCGTCTAGTGTGCATCTTATTGTACGCTTCAATTCTCTTCCCAACACTACAATAACAGTATCTTCTAATATTAGTACTTTAAGAGTAAGTACTACCTCAAATCCCTATCCTAATTAGTTATCAATTAGTGAGATGTTTAACCTCTTTAGGCTGAACACAGATAAGTTTTCCCCTATTCCCTATCACTTCTAATGGCCGGTGGTTTCAACTGTTAGCTATTTTCTCTTCTCCTCTAATCGATGCTCTCAGCTGATACCCCCCTTCCGGATATTGTTCAGTTGAAGCTGTAACAGTGATTGTTGATTTGGTTCACTCTGATTCTTCATCACACAAGCTTCTCTTCTCCACCAATTGTATGATTGACTTCTCAGAGTTTCTTCGTCCTGTTCTTTGTTGTTGACATATCAGGATTCTTCAAAAGCTTATATTTCAAGTTCTGTCCTCGAAATATCGTCTTCCATCATCTTCTTACTTTTCTTCAGCATCTTTGCCTCAATGTATTCTTCTTCTCCTCCAATTCTTGGGATTAAAAATGTTCTCCGCAGGTTTTCTCCCTTGTCTCTTCTGTATCTTCAGCGTCTCGAGCTGTTCCTCTAGCTCCCTACCTCTCCCAAAGTCGTCTCTTCCTCCAGGCCTGATACGCCTCGGTCTATATCTCCTATTTCTTCTCTGCCAGTCATTGTAGGATAAAATCCTCTTGAACATACAACACCTTTCATCTCCAAATCTTCATCACTTTCTTCATCAGAACTCGAATCTCTTGTCTCCTTCTTCGTTCAACTTTCATCAGAGATCAAGTCTCCAGTATCCTTCTTTCCTCTCTTGCCACTTCCTTCTGATCACCGAGTCATGTCCACCCATGACCTCTCTCAATCACTCATCTTCATCCTCCTCATCTCCTTAAGTTCCCAGACATCCCGGTTTTCCTTCCTTCTGGAGTTTTGAATTTATCTTCATCGTCGTTTCTGCTCGTATTCGTCGTCATCTCTGATGCCATAATCACCCTGCTAGATGATCACTGAAAGCTTCCTTCTCGTAAGGTGGGTGTCTTTCTGCTGAATCCGTATGTGAGAAAGGTGTACTAACATCTGCCATTAGTCTCTCCTAACACTACCTTAGTTAAATAATTACTATTTTAGTCAATGTTCCCCTATATCAACCCTTTTAAATTCCTTTATTGTGAACTATGTTATTCTAGACTGTATAAGTTATATAGACTTCCCCCCTGTAATTATTAATATAACCCTAACAACTCCAAATAAATCCTGAATAATTAAACCCAATTTTTATTCCTATATCCTATGTCACCAACTTATCCATTAGTGTTGAGTATATTACCACAACCCATCAAATGCAAGTAAATGCAAGTTAGTCATCTTCAGACTAAAATACCCATAAACAAAGCCTTCTAACCTTACAACCCTTCAATACTCCAATTCCCATAACCCCTTGCTCTATTAGCTCTAATTATCATAAATTTACAGAAGAATCCTCAATCCATCCTGGATTCCCAACACATCTGTAATTAAACCCCAGTGATACACAGCTTCCAAAATGCAATTTTTAATGAATCAGTTTGCCAAGCTTATGCAAAATCGTCATTTTATCACATTTCTTTAAATTGATTTTGTGTACTAGCCTGATCTGATCCTCTCGTCTGCCTCACACCTTGTCACGTCATGTGACGCAGCCAGCACTTCCTGTATCTCCTCTCGCCTCTCGCTTAGCGTTCCTCTCATATGACAGAAGAACAAAGACACAACATAACATTTTAGTCGTTAATGCAGTCACTGAGTATTTCCAACCATTCAATATTCGTTTGTTCTACATTATTCACTGTAAGACTAAACTCAAAACTAAATAGCTCGCCCAAAAACCTTTATTTTTATTCGTTATTTAATTATTTAATTCACTCTATTATAATCCGTTACCATACATTTAATTTATAAATTCAATAGGCTACAAAACAAGTTTCATCTTTAACCAATCGCAGTTTAAACTAGAATCATCGTGTTAAAATCTCTTTATGCGTATTTGTTCCGTCGTCTGTGTTCCTCTGTCTCCCCCTGCAGTTTAACCAATGTGTTGTTTTACAGAAATCCACGCATGCGCAAATATCATTTTAACCTCATGCTTGAGTTTCAGCATCCCCTCGTGGTGTCGTTTAGTGCCGTAAAACAAAACGTTCCCTAATCTCGTGCCATAAACTCCCCTTTCTGTAGTATAGTGTCGCAAAATTAAACGCATGCGCACAACCATTCAAAAAACCCTTTTCACCGTGGAAGAAAGATTCTCTCTTCTCTCTCCCCAAACAGAATAATACCAGTCCAGCTGTAATTCCCATTTCCCCTTATAGTCAAACAACATTTAACAGCGCTCACAAAACATACAACCTGACTTACAGACAGTGACAAGTTTAAGAGACTTTAATCCATCGCAATGGAATCTCTAAGGATATCCGTTAGCATGTAGCACGCAACACAATTAGCCTGTAGCATTAGCCTTTAGCTTAGCCTAAGGTACACCGTGGCACAAAACACAATTAGCCGTTAGCCTTAAGCATTAACATCAGCATTTAGCCACGATGTACCACGTGGCCTGAAACAACCCAGCCTTAGCTTCAGCCTCTAGCCAACTGCGGCCTACTAGCTATACAAATGAACACCCCGCACCGCGGCCCAATCATTGTCCATGATTATCAATAATATCTCCATCTAACTTTTTGTTGCCTTGAAAGATGAATCTCATATCAAGCGGTTACCCCCAACCAATTTCCCGTCGGCCAGAGGAGAAGTATAACATAAATACACCAATTCACTTCATAATTCCCGCTTAAGGAATCAACCTGATTCAGTCTAACTAAGCCCAGGATTTGTAGCCCATCCCTAGGGAATCGCCTCCTCGAGGTCTTTTCCAGATTCACGGTGCTCTAATTATGCAGATATCTCCCAACATTTATTCTCTACCAATCCATTTGTACAATCCATTGTTGTAAACAGCGTTTACACATCAACCAAATTTAAAATATTTTCGTTCAGACTCCCAGTTAACAGCAACACCATACCTCAATAACGACCCAAGTACTTTTAACTGTACACCGTCAAAGCCCTCTCCCCAATCAACGAAATGACTAGTGTCCAAAGTTTGTGAATAATCTCACCTTTAGCCGGCTTGAACAGTAGTCAACTCGCGAATCCAGGAAAGGGACCAATAACGATGCAATCAATATCTCAGCGGAGCCTCCATTTGTAGTATACGTCAATCGTAGGTGTTACCATCAATTAAAGAGTCTGCTCATACTGAACGTCGATCATAAGGTTTATTCAGATCACAAGCTTCAGCATGAGTAACAGGTGACATGACACCCGGAGAGTGACGCCTCAGAATGGCTGCTTGCTCTACCCTCTCCGTCATTTTCCCCCCTATTTATAAACAATGATGCCCCCTCTTCTGGCCAATCACCAGTCTCCCCTGTCTACAACCCACCTCCTGTCTGTGGTATGTGGTATTACACCTAAAACATTGCCTTCTGATACTAACCTAAACAACATTCCTTGTTCCTCCAAAATAGTCATAATCTCAATACACGACAGCTGTTTTTCATGGTTCGGGCTCGGCCCCTTAGTTCCAGTGATATGAAATCTTAACGCTACAGCATACAATTACATTCTAGACGATTCTGTGCTTCCAACTTTGTGGCAACAGTTTGAAGAAAGCCCTTTCCTGTTTCAGCATGACAATGCTCCCGTGCACAAAGTGAGGTCCATACAGAAATGATTTGTTGAAGGGCCTCCCGAGTGGCGCAGCGGTCTAAGGCACTGCATCACGGTGTTGAGGGGTCACTACAGCCTCGGGTTCGTTCCGGGTTAAGTCAGTTGAACAGTGTTTCCTCCGACACATTGGTGCTGCTGGCTTCCGGGTTAAGCGAGCAGGTGTTAAGAAGCAGTGCAGCTTGGCGGGTCATGTTTCGGAGTACGCATGACTCGACCTTCGGCTCTCCCGAGCCTGTTGGGGAGTTGCAGCGATGAGACAAGATTGTAATTGGATTGCAATTGGATATCACAAAATTGTGGAGAAAAAGGGGGTAAAATTACAACAACAAAAAATTATGGTTTGTCGAGATCGGTGTGGAAGAACTTCACTGGCCTGCACAGAGCCCTGACCTCAACCGCATCGAACACCTTTGGGATTAATTGGAACAACGACTGCGAGCCAGGCCTAATCGCCCAACATCATTTCCCGACCTCACTAATGCTCTTGTGGCTGAATGGAAGCAAGTCCCCACAGCAATGTTCCAACATTAAGTGGAAAGCCTTCCCAGAAGAGTGGAGGCTGTTATAGCAGCAAAGGGGGACCAACTCCATATTAATGCCCATGATTTTGGAATGAGATGTTCGACGAGCAGATGTCCACATACTTTTGGAAATGTCGTGTATGTTTTCATGGAAGGATGGGAGCCATATGATATGACGAAATATGACCATATCACTGTAACTCATGAATGAAATTAAAACCTAGGATTCCTTCAGTTACTCATCACACAGGCCTTCTCTTCCTCTGTGTCTCCAGGAGCGCAGGACTAACTTCCTGAATTGGCTGCACACACAAGTGGACAACGAGAGGCTGCTCAAGTCCTCCAAGGCCTCCCTCAAAGTGGTCCACAGTGTGGATCTCCAGGCTGGGCCCCCCCTGCTGCCCGAGGGGATCCTGGCCCTGGTCACGGACCCCCCAGAGTTCCAGAACTGCAAGCAGTTCAGCCTGCAGACCTACAGCCAGCACCTGGAGACCCACACGCTGGGGCGCACCCTGCTCTACACACAGGTCACCCCCACCACCATGGACCTGCTATTGGGGTAATGTTACCTGCACTTTGCTCTGGGACAGGGAGGGAGGGGGGTAGCCGGTCAGCAAGGGCCAAATTCTAACCTAAGACTTAGTCCAACTTGAAGTTTCACAGAACTCTCCATTGACGTCAATCAATGATTTACGCAGAAGTACGAGTTGGCTGCACTCATATCTCTAGTTAGCATCCGGGGCTTAGCGGGTGTGAGTGGTAGATGTTGAGTTTACAAGCATTGTTAAATGAACATTGACATATACAATGACATACGCACTGTGATACCCTTGTCAGCGTAGTGCCACGAGGTGATTCTGGGATTAGTAGTGGTGTCTAAATGAAAGTGAAGTTTTGAGACAGCAGTGCAGCGAGAGCAGCATCTGCACCATTACAGGGGATCAGGAGAGAGTGATAGAGTGATAAAAAAGAGAGAGAGAAAGCGAATGCGACGTAGAGAGAGATGGTGGTTGGTCCACCAACCATGCTGTGGGTTGGGGGGCAGTCTGCTGGGCTGGAACTAATTTAATGGCTGAGTGACCTCACTGTAGCAGAGGCAGACAGCACCTAATAGAGGTCTTTGTCTACATCCCCACATCTCACTGGGAACTTGCCAGTCAACAGGCGGGATCCCAGGAACAGGTGGAAGCTATTAGAGCTGTCATAAAGTTTGAAAAATGGATTCTGGACCTGCGCTGAAATGATTGGAACTGACAGTGTTGTCATTAAGGTTGTAAGGTAACGAAGTCTCCAGTTTAGAGTTTTGATTTCTCTCCCTCTGATTTTTCAGCGTTTTAATTTCCAGATGGTCGCCAGTCTTGATTAAGTGGTATTATTCTAGAGGAAAACCTCTTGTTGGATTTTTTAAAATATTTTTTGATCCTATCCCTCAAGCGTATGGAGTTCTGTCAAGTGTATGGAGTTCTGTCTATTATTGGAAATCATAGGATGACTGTGAAGGGATTGCCATTGTTTACCTGGACTGCACTTGCTCCTATCAAAAGGGAGCACCTGGGTTGTGTTCATTATTAAGCACCGAATGGAAGAAAACTCCAAAACGGAATGAAACAGGGAGGTATTATCTGTACTTGTCCAATAATGAACTCTCGTTTTCGTTTTCCGGTGCAAAACGCTTTTTCTACGCTGTGCCATAATGAACACAGCCCTGGTAATGTCAATATAACCCTCACTGACACCAACCATATAGGCAACTGGCCGCCTACCCAGTGTTGAGTGTATTTTGGCATTATGATATGGACTGGTGATGATAGTGAAACTACAGTAGGTATCAAGTATGTGTGACTCTCAGTCATACTCAATAGGTCTTTATTTTGTCTGTACAACATGCTTTTCTCAATGAATTTGCTGGCCTGTGCTCTTAGATGTGGGGCTTGTTTTTGTGCAGGTGGTAGTGGAATACTGTACGACTGATACATGACAGTATAGGAGCTACTCAAGTATAGCTTGCAGTTTTCTTTGGAGGTCCACCAGTACACTGGATTTAATAAGCGTTTCCTTTATTATAAAGTGTTTATTTAATTCACAAAAGGGGGACTATTTTCAACGCAGGGAGGGTGAGGAAAGGACCCACGGGCCAAGAGTACAGTAAGTGCAAAACGAATAAGTTATTCGTCCATAGAGCAGATTTATTTTTTCCCTGTTATAAGCCAAAGAAAGACAGGAAGTGAAAATAGGCTGAATAATTCATGCCAATAATTGAACTGGCATAAAACGGCAATTAGCTGCACATTCCTATGTAAATGCTTTTTTATGGTGGTGGAGTGGTCAGTGTTGGCAAGGAAATGTAATTTCAAATTACTTACCACGTGCAAGAAATGTTCTGACCAATGTATTACTCAAGCAACAACAAAACATGATTGAGTGTTTTAGAACGTTTAGTTTTTTAACCTTATTTTTCTACAGAATGATGCCATTGTTGTATGCATATCTTTTAGTATGCAATAAAAAGGATCACTATTTTTTGCACCTCTTCCTCATCAACTGAAGTTTATTTAATCGAAGGCTATAATATGTATAATTTCCAGGTAAACTTTACAATCCATTTGCACATTTTTAAACATTCTTAATCAATATTTTATTTCACAAGTATATTGGTAAAAGCAGTGGGAAGCAAAATCCAGAGAATTAAATAACCTTATAAATATATAAAAGCTAATAATAATATAATACATTATATATATCTATATATATATGTATTCCCCAAACACAGCTTTAATTATAGATTAATCAGTTCTTCAACTCAATGGTTGAGATTTTCTTTTATTGGGGTGGATAAATAGTGGGCCATTGAAGGGGAGATTAATAAAAGGGGAATTGGTGGGGGGGTAAAGTGCCTGGATCATTGGCTGAGGGAGCTGATGAAGATAGGGGGTTGGTATAGGGGGGTTGGTATTTGGTGGTTGGGGTGGGGGGACTATATTGACGGCC
The DNA here is from genome assembly GCF_020615455.1 of Coregonus clupeaformis. Lineage (NCBI taxonomy): Eukaryota > Metazoa > Chordata > Actinopteri > Salmoniformes > Salmonidae > Coregonus > Coregonus clupeaformis. Next base: position 16,730,088 of record NC_059204.1, on the reverse strand, counting down.
AGGTCAGGTCTGAGCTCAGGGGGGAGGCGGTATGTTTGTCCAGAGTATTAGTGCTTTTGGCCAGCAGCAGCTAATAATAGGCCGGCCCGAAGACAGAGAATAGTGTTCTCACAAGGTCACAACCAAGCTGGAAGCCAGTTGGCAGGTTACACACTCACGGACCCCTCCGCTACACACTCACTAACCCCTCCGCTACACACTCACTAACCCCTCCGCTACACACTCACTAACCCCTCCGCTACACACTCACTAACCCCTCCGCTACACACTCACTAACCCCTCTGCTACACACTCACTAACCCCACCGCTACACACTCACTAACCCCACCGCTACACACTCACTAACCCCATCGCTACACACTCACTAACCCCACCGCTACACACTCACTAACCCCACTGCTACACACTCACTAACCCCACCGCTACACACTCACTAACCCCACCGCTACACACTCACTAACCCCACCGCTACACACTCACTAACCCCTCCGCTACACACTCACTAACCCCACCGCTACACACTCACACTCTACTTTCTAACACTTCTCATACAGACTGATCATAGATGATAGATACCCATCACAGTCCCACAGTCATCTTGTATATATATGTTTTTCAATCTCTACTAAATTCGCTACAAAATGATACAGTCAAAAGAACATCTCATGACGTCAGACCAAAAGCCTTTGAGACACAACGATGCTGATATCTTGCACATATCTTTGCTTCTTGTCGCATTTTAGTAATCTTTATTATTTTATTGTATTTTGGTCACAGTCAATCAGACTGTGAAAACAGTGGCATAACGGTGTCGGTTCACTAGTTTGCCGTATTTTTTGATAGTCCGAAAAATTTGTTGATGGTGGTGTGTGGCATCAAGACAGATCGGTAGCAACCCCTCACCTAGACAGACATCTTCCTCGAAGTGCACTGGGGAGGCGCATTCTGCATCCAATAGTCATTTAAAGAGCCTGTTTTGTTAAGGCCAATTGGCTGCCAGGCTGGTTGTTAATGGCGTGGAAGTGTTTATTTGTGAACGAGGTGGGATAAGACCCCATGGTGTTCCTGAACGCTACTCCACTGGGTCCTGAGAGCCATAATGATGCTTTTCCTGCTCTGGTGAACCTGATCCTAGCGCCTGGAGCGCCACACTTACTTTTGTCCGGCGGTCTCTCCTTCCTTCTCTCTCTATCCCAGTCCAGGCAGCAGGTCCGTAGAGAAAAACCCAAGGGCCCACTTTTTCTCTCCTCTAACTTCTTCTCTTTTTCTCGCTATACAAAGGTTTGGTCTGGTGAGAGGCACAAGTGATGGATGTAAAATGCAAACTGAATATTTCCTCTGAAAATGTCCTCAGTGTTCTATAATGTGGTTTATCATTTATCATACTTCTCAGTTAGTTTTGTTTGAGCGAGAGAAATTATTTTATCCTTCATTACCACCAACGGCATATGCTTGACTTTCTGAATTTGAGATAATTTCAAAACATTATGACTTGAAAGATGACCACCAGCAGTGTAATTTAGCAGTGAAAACCCACCACATATTTGGTTTGAGTTGCAGGGATATAAACAGGACCGTGTTTAGCTAATGGGAGCAAAACACCTTCCTCCTCTGGAAGTGGGAATAAGACAAACATGGCGAACAAGGGGCTCTTCTGGTTAAAGCGGCCCAGTTGTCGGGCCAAAGCCCTGGCAATCACTGTTTGTTTTGACAGAGAATCCAAAATCCAAACCGACACTGTATGGAATTAAGGTCCTGTTTCCTGTGAAAAATACAAACCTTGTGCAGGGGAAAACGAGAGCGGGAGAGCGAGTGAGAAAGAGAGAGAAAATGGACGCCCCATAACTGCAGCAGCAGGTTTGTACATAAAAATCTAATTGGTCCAATTGACCTTGCATGCTCTACCTGCAATTATCTAAAATTGTAAGCAGATGCCTAAAGTCCTCATTTCATATTCTGGTGAACATCTGGCATGGCAGGCTGGCATTAAAGTTTACATCTCCAGTGAGTCGGCATGCTAAGGAGCTGGAGTCTGCAGGTCAGGCTAGAGGAGAGGGCCTTGCAGGGCACAGGCTTCAGAGAAGAGTTCAAGTGGAGAAGGAGAGCGAGAGACATACACACACACACACACTTGCACAAGTGGGAGAATAGAGAAACAAACCCTCCGGGACACATGAACAAGTCATAGAGGAGTTAACATTATGAACATATTTTTTTGTCAGAAATTCAATAGGTATCATGATCAGGGAGTAGGAGAATATGGGCTCAACACTTTCTGTGAGAAAGGTAGAAAAATCCCTGTTAGGTGTATCATCTCATTCAAGACAAAGGGAGTAATCTATCTCATCACCTGTACATGTGGGAAAGCCTACGTAGGACAAATGAAAATACAATTAAAACAATGCATAGCTGAACACCGCAGCTCAATCAGGTGTAAGAACACTATCCAGTAGCAGCTCACTTTGTTGAAGCTAACCATCCCATCTCCTCCCTTAAATACACAGGCATTGAGCATGTTGCTCTACCAAGGAGAGGAGGTAACATCGAGACCCTACTACTACAGAGGTAGGGCTACTGGATATCCTATTTAAAAACATTGACCCCTAGTGGTCTGAATATTGACTTTGATCTCAGGCCCTTCTTATGACCAATTATATTTTCTGTGAACAGCTATTGTAAATTAATGTATTCTTTCTACAGCTTAGCAGCATACACCCAATATATTCTGTTGATAATGCTTATTATGCATTGTGGTTGAACCAAAAGATTTTAATCAAATTGGAAATATTTTAATATATATAGGTGAAATTAAATGAAACAATAATGTATGTTGATGCTAATGTTATGCTAATGCTAATGATAACAATGGCATAATATATTCAATATGCTGTGGGCTATTGTCTTTTAACAGTTTCACTCAATTCATTCTGATCAACCTAGCAATTACGACACACCCCTCACTATTGTCATTGGTTGCACTAATTGCACTGTTTGTCTATATAACCTGATTCAAGCATTCATGACATTACCCTGAAGAAGGCACAGTGATGCCGAAACGTTGGTGGTTTTTTACCCAATTAATTACTGGGAGGTTATATATATGGAGTGTGCGACTGTCATTGCTTTTATAGCTTAAAGGTTCTACCTATGTCATGAAAACACAAGCTCCAAGGAAAGACCGGCATCCTCTCCAAGACATACAGTGCCTTCAGAAAGTATTCACACCCCCTTGACTTTTTCCACATTTTGTTGTTACAGCCTAAATTTAAAATTGATTAAATATAGTTTTTTTTCCCCCACTGGCCTACACACAATACCCCATAATGTCAAAGTGGAACTGTGCTTTTTAGAAATGTTTACAAATTAATAAAAAATGAAAAGCTGAAAAGTATTCAACCTCTTTGTTATGGCAAGCGTAAATAAGTAAAGATGTGCTTAACAAGTCACTTAATACGTTGTGTTTAACATGATTTTTGAATGACAACCTCATCTCTGCACCCCACACATACAATTATCTGTAAGGTCCCTTAGTCGAGCAGTGAATTTCAACCACAAAGACCAGGGAGGTTTTCCAATGCCTCGCAAAGATGGGCACCTTTTGGTAGATGGGTAAAAATAAAAAAGCAGACATTGAATATCCCTTTGAGCATGGATAAGTTATTATTTACACTTTGGATGGTGTACCAGTCTCTACAAAGATACAGGCGTCCTTCCTAACTCAGTTGCTGGAGAGGAAGGAAACCGCTCAGGGATTTCACCATGAGGCCAATGGTGACTTTAAAACAGTTACAGAGTTTAATGGCTGTGATAGGGATGGGTCAACAACATTGTAGTTACTCCACAATATTATCCTAATTGACAGAGTGAAAAGACGGCATCCTGTTTGCAACAAGGCACTAAAGTAATACTGCAAAAATGTGGCAAAGCAATTAACTTTATGTCCTGAATACAAAGCGTCTCCATATTTACAAGCATAGTGGTGGCTGCATCATGTTATTTTTTTATTTAACTAGGCAAGTCAGTTAAGAACAAATTCTTATTTACAATGACGGCCTACCTCGGCCAAACCCAGACGACGCTGGGCCAATTGTGCACCGCCCTATGGGACTTTCAATCACGGCCAGTTGTGATAGAGCCTGGAATCAAACCAGGGTCTGTAGTGATGTATTTTGCACTGAGATGCAGTGCCTCAGACCACTGCGCCACTCGGGAGTATGGGTATGCTTGTAATCGTTAAGGACTGGGGAGTTTTTTAGTATAAGAAATAAACGTAATGGAGCTAAGCACAGGCAAAATCCTAGAGGAAAACCTGGTTCAGTCTGCTTTCCACCAGACATTGGGAGATGTATTCACCTTTCAGCAGGAAAATAACCTAAAACACAAGGCCAAATCTACACTGGAGTTTCTTACAAAGAAGAAAGTGAATGTTTTAACTTAAATAATGGGCAAATGTTGCACAATCCAGGTGTGGAAAGCTCTTAGAGACTTACCCAGAAAGTCTCACAGCTGTAATCGCTGTCAAAGGTGCATTTACAAAGTATTGACTCAGGGGTGTGAATACTTATGTAAATGAGATATTTCTGTATTTCATTTTCAATAAATGTGAAAAAAATTATTAGAACATGTTTTCACTGTCATTACGAGGTATTGTGTGTAGATGGGTGAGGGAAAACATCTATTTAATCCATTTTGAATTCAGGCTGTAACACAACAAAATGTGGAATAAGTCAAGGGGTATGAATACTTTCTGAAGGCACTGTAGGTCCTAAAACAAAGACATCACAAAAAAGCACTAGCTCTAAAGAGAGACATCAAGTGGCGTCTCTCCCTATGTTCTAAAGAGTGGCGTTTCTGATTGAAGCTCTATTAGGGCCATTTAAGGGCCAGTCTAGCCTGGTCCAGCAGAGTCAGGGAAAAGAGGATATCCCGCCCTCGTCTGCCCTCAGTAATTGACGACGCCTCCAATTGAACACCTCCAAGGGTGTTTTTTTTAAATGATAATTTGCACCGCTCTTTGAGGAAACAGGATTAGCTCAATTAATCACATTTACAGATTAGTTTTTCCTCTCCTATTGACCATCACTTTTTGCCGGCGGATGATCAATGCAAACTTGCTTAAACTAACCACGGCAAATCCAGTTGTGGAAATGAGCATCGACGGCAGAAATTATCTCTTAATATGAGATATTTTGATCTGGGGGATTGGATGGGAGAGTTCTTTTTGGGAAATGGCTTTCAGTAAAATATCCCCCAATAAACGACTTATATCACTCTGCCTGATGAGTTATATTTGAATTAAAGTTTTATTATCGGAAAAGAAAATCCAGTCAAATAAATTAATTTTGACATTGTCTGAAAGTTAGTGTAATGATTTCTGAAACATGGAGGCAGTCATCCATGTCAGTGTGGTCAAAAACGGGTTGCTCTTTATTTGCCAACACAACAGCCATTCCCTGTGACTGTCTTCATCTGGTGTTTGAGAAGAACCAAGACAGCAAATCTTCAACCCTAGGTCTACTGAGGGCTGAAAATCCCCTTTCTGTCTGCTATGTGTGATGTGTGAAGTATAACCCCCCACCCCTCACTGGCGTACCACACAACCCCGCAGCCCCCGCAGCTAAATGTGTAGAGTTGCAGGAAAACAGCAACATTTTCTCTCAGCCTCATGGCAAAATGTGTAGAATAGCATGATATTAACTATTAAACTGCACATGTTTCTCTTTGCCCCATGACAAAATGTGTAGAATTGCAGGAAGTTAGCTGTTAAAAAAATATACAATGTTCCCCCACCATACCCACAAAAACAAGGTAAGCAACTGGGCCTTTACACTAATCCGGGACACACACACACACCCTGTCTATGTGTCAGTCTAGTGGGGTGTGAGTTACCACTCCTCCCCACTTGTCCCACAGATGACTTGGCTGGTGGCCATTTATCCTCTGACCCCTTGGCCCTGGGTAAGTGACCCCTCTGGGAACAAAGCCCTGGGAGCCTATCTCTGGTCTGGTCAGCCACACAAAAGCCTGGCCAGATTTAAAAGGACCCTGCTCTTCTCCTGGGAGAGTTGGTCCCCTCTTTCATCCCCAGACGTGCTACTTTGTAATGTCTTTGTTCTGGGCTTGTAATTATGAGCTGGACAATGGGCCAGGCCTGGTCAGCGGCGATGAAATGGATGCTGCTGCTGGATGGAGCTGGTGATGGAGTAGTAGGGGTTACTGCTGCTGCAGTGTTGGCACTCAGAGTCTCTCTTTCACTCTACCTGTCTCTCGCTCTCTCTTTCTTTCTCTCACTCTCTCTCTCTTGCTCTTTACCCCTGTTTCTGCCTCTCTCTTTATCTTAATCCCTTTTTGCCTTTCCTCTCCCTACTTGAAGGTATTGCTCTTTCAGGTTTAACAGTAGTGGACCTGTAACTGTTCGCCTGAGGTCTTAAGACTTGCATTGTTTTTCATCCAACAGGTTAAAGTGTATGGAGAGAGGGAGGGAGTGAGAGAGAGAGGTTGAGAGAGGGAGGGGAAAGAGTGTGTGTTGGTGCATGGTGCAGGTTGAGGAGGGAGTCCCTGCACATGTGGCTGCTGCTGTACCCAATCAGGGCCATGCTGCTGATTTGAGGAGACCAACCTAGAGCAACACAGCTGTTTTGTGCTACAGGCCCGGGCTCAGGGGGAAGCAGGCCGCCAGCAACCCAGATAGATTGGAGGGAGGCGTGCAATCCGTCTTGCTTAAAGACATGCAAGAATTTATTTCATATTATGAATACAGTTTTTTGTCAGAGTCGCATGTTTGTTGGCTCATGGAGACGTTGCATTCTTATTGCAGCAGTACACTGGCCTTGTGGTTAGAGCAGCGTTTCCCAAACCAGGTGTCACGACCCAATGTGGGGTTGCCTAATTTGAAAATTTGGTCGCGAGAGAAACTCTGAAACCTCCGGTTGCTGCTAGATGCGGTTGTAATAAACGGAGCAGTTTCTGTTTTCTTCCTACAAATGTGGCTCTATCTTTTCAATGGTTTAAGCTACAAAATATTATGACCCTATCACTGAAAGATAAGACTCTCAAGAACACGTATGTGTCTTCTGTTTCCCTCTACACTGCAACAAGCCGCGCAGGACTCATTAGAACTGAGTGGACAAGACCAGGCTTTAAATCAGACTGGGGGAAAAAGAACATCATCAAAATTCTTGCCTGATGATCTTCTGAACTTTCCAATGCCTTTCTGATGCATTTCAGTCACTTCAAACCATTATTCCTTCAGATTGAAGTACTGTCAGACTGATTTGTAATAGACTGTCATAGCCCCAATTAAAAAAGTAGATATTGGCCTTTGTTTACATCACTTTGTTTACATGGTGGGGTCGTGAAACATTTTTTGTATCAAAATGGATTCGCGGGCCAAGAAAGTTTGGGAACCCCTGGGTTAGAGTGTCCGCCCTGAGATTGGAAGCTTCGAAGTGCAATCCCCAGCCGAGTCATACCAAATACTGTAAAAATGGGACCTGGTGCATCTCTGCTTGGCACTAAGCATTAAGGAGATCGATTGGGGGTAAGGTCCAGAGGGTGTACTTGTACATCAGGCTGCTTCACGCTACAGAAACGGGAGATGAGCTCCTGCTCCTATGAGCCGCTCCGGCTCGCACAAGCCAAGGCTCGTGTAAGGCTATTTACAGTACCTTCCGAAAGTATTCACACAAGTCACATAATAAGTTGCATGGACTCACTCTGTGTGCAATAATAGTGTTTAACATGATTTTTGAATGACTACCTCATCTCTGTACTCCACACATACAATTATCTGTAAGGTCCCTCAGTCGAGCAGTGAATTTCAAACACAGATTCAACCACAAAGACCAGGGAGGTTTTCCAATGCCTCGCAAAGAAGGGCAACTATTGGTAGATGGGTAGACAAATAAAAACATACATTGAATATCCCTTTGAGCATGGAGAAGTTATTAATTACACTTTGGATGGTGTATCAATACACCCAGTCACTACAAAGATACAGGCGTCCTTCCTAACTCAGTTGTCGGCAAGGAAGGAAACCGCTCAGGGATTTCACCATGATGCCAATGGTGATTTTAAAACAGTTACATGGTGGCCTCCCAAGTGGCGCAGCAGTCTAAGGCACTGCATCGCAGTGCTAGAAGCGTCACTACAGACCCGGGTGCGATCCCGGGCTGTATCACAACCGGCCGTGATCAGGAGTCCCATAGGGCGGCGCACAATTGGCCCAGCGTCGTCCGGGTTAGGGGAGGGTTTGGCTGGGCGGGCTTTGCTTGGCTCATTGCGTTCTAGTGACTCCTTGTGGCGGGCCGGGCGCCTGCAGGCTGACCTCGGTCATCAGGTGAACAGTGTTTCCTCTGACACATTGGTGCGGCTGGCTTCCGGGTTAAGCTGGCAAGTGTTAAGAAGCGCGGTTTGGCGGGTCATGTTTCGGAGGACGCATGACTCGACCTTCGCCTCCCGAGCCTGTTGGGGAGTTGCAGCGATGATACAAGAACAGAATTGGGGAGAAAAAGGGGGTAAAATAAAATAAAAAATAAATAACAGTTACATAGCTGTGATAGGAGAAAACTGAGGATGGATCAACAACATTGTAGTTACTCCACAACATTAAACTAATTCACAGAGTGAAAAGAAGGAAGCCTGTACAGAATACAAATATTCCAAAACATGCATCCTGTCTGCAATAAGGCACTAGAATACCACTCTTCTGTTTTGAAGCGTGGTGGTGGCTGTATCATGTTATGGGTATGCTTATCATCTGAGTTTTTTAGGATAAAAATAAATGGAATAGAGCTAAGCACAGGCAAAATCCTAGAGGAAAACCTGGTTCAGTCTGCTTTCCAACAGACACTGGGAGACAAATTCACCTTTCAGCAGGATAGTAACCTAAAACACAAGGCCAAATATACACTGGAGTTGCTTACCAAGCATGTTGAATGTTCCTGAGTGGCCTAGTTACAGTTTTGACTTAAATCGGCTTGAAAATCTATGGTAAGACTTGAAAATGGCTGCATAGCAATGATCAACAACCAACTTGACAGAGCTTGAAGAATTTTTAAAGAATAATGTGCAAATATTGTACAATCCAGGTGTGGAAAGCACTTAGAGACTTACCCAGAAAGACTCACAGCTGTAATCACTGCCAATGGTGATTCTAACATGTATTGACTCAGGAGTGTGAATACTTATTTCACTTATTTCATTTTAAATACATTTTCAAAAATGTCTAAAAACATGTTTCACGTCGTCATTATGAGGTATTGTGCGTAGATGAGTGAAATTTTGTTTTGGGGAATTCAGGCTGTAGCAAAATGTAGAATAAGTGAAGGGTATGAATACTTTCCGAAGGCACTGTACTTACTTACACTTGCATGGGGAGTTTTTATATTTCTTATTGCAGCAGTACAGACACCACCATCCAAATTATCTGAAGTACTTGTTGATTCCCTTCAGTATAGACCATGAGGTTTCTCATCTAAAACAGTGTGAATTAACTCCTCGTCTTTTGTCTCCCACTTCATTTTCTCTCCTCTGCTCTTACTCTGTTCAGGGAGAGGAGAGTTTCCTTGTCCATTTGTTTCACTTGCAGGTGAAAGCCCCGCCATTGTAGCTGTCTAATTGCTAATTGTGGGCCTTTTCCCTCCCTCTTTGTGGACGTTATTGAGAATGTTTCTAATGCATTTGGTCTTTTCTCTGAGCCAGCGGCAACGGCGCTCCGTGGATGTGCTTTCAAAATGAGATTAACTTTCTAGAGGAATGCATTAGCCCCCCAAGCTTTACAGCCCTGGACTGGCTGAGCTGGCCCTTATTAGAGATGGCTCTTCACTCAAGCACACACACACATACACGCACATGCACTTGCTTCTACGCACTCATATACATGTACACGCGCAAACACACACAAACACCCATACCCCCCACCACCTCCTTAATTGACAACCTCCCATTGAGCATATAAGAGCATTACCATGTTTAGGAGTGAGATGTTTTGTGTTATCCGTTGCTGATCTCATATTTGCGTTGCAGAAATTAATTTGATGCTGGTTTGCAATGCTAAGCTGGCCCAGGGAGAGAAGGGGGAACTGATTTCAGAGGGGACAAAGCCCCTGAAAAAGAGACATTTGGGGGGTAAAACACCCTCCACCCAGAAACGGCTCATTTTGGTTCCCAGCTTTGGGACAATGCAGCTTTTCTTTCTCCTCTCTCTGTTGCTGGGCTGTCTACTGACTCTATAGTGGAGACTGGACCAGTCTGGGACTCACTGCTGGGCTGGAAGAGACAGACTGGAAGTGGCTCTCCCTTTCTTTTCTTTCTTTCTTTCTTTCTTTCTTTCTTTCTTTCTTTCTTTCTTTCTTTCTTTCTTTCTTTCTTTCTTTCTTTCTTTCTTTCTTTCTTTCTTTCTTTCTTTCTTTCTTTCTTTCTTTCTTTCTTTCTTTCTTTCTTTCTTTCTTTCTTTCTTTCTTTCTTTCTTTCTTTCTTTCTTTCTTTCTTTCTTTCTTTCTTTCTTTCTTTCTTTCTTTCTTTCTTTCTTTCGCACTCTCTCACTCTGGTTACAAATTCTACCACTCACCACAGTAACCTTACTTTGACTACAATTCCGTTTTTTTTAAAGCTGCTTTTGAGACATTGGACTAATAAGGACGCTGGAGCAAGCAATTGACTTGCACTTCTTTTACCCATTACCAAAGCATATGAATCAGTGGTCCACGATTTGGGGGGATATTGCCAATTGTGAATGTTGACTTCCATATGGATATTGCAATACACTTCAGCTAGAGCTAAATCTTAGTGTACACTACGTCACACTTACTACCTTAAAAAGTGCTTTGAGTATTCATCCCAGTGTTGTTTTCATGAGGTGCTTCAAACTTTCTACACTTGGACTGTAGATGTAGTATGCATAGATGGTTTCCTATTTACATGGCATCTTCTCACATTACCAGTAGTACATTTCACCCACTTCCCACTGCATCTCAGTCCATAACCTTCCTCCTCGGCTGTAAACAACGTAAAATCACACACACTCACACACACCTATAACACACACAAATTGAAGTGCACGTGCACACCCACACGCTGCCCACACCCCCAGCTGTATCAGACACTTATCGGTGGACAACGCTACCCTGGCAGCCTGGTGAGAAGGTCAGCTCCTGTCTTCCTAGCCTTGTTAAGTCGGTGATGTTCTTATTAAAAGCTCATTTCTGGGGCTGAAGGACCCCAGAGAGCTAGCCTGGCCCCCCATTCGCCTCCCCTCATGCCTTGATTGGCGAAGGGGCGGCCATCGTCACGGAGCGGCGCGCAGGGTTCTCCGGTGGTCCTGCCAAACTGCGGCAGCGCTCAATTAGGGCCTCTGCGCGGTGCTGCGAGCCTGGCCACCTCCTAACTGGCCTCAGCCACGGGGAGGTCATGCTCCTGCTAACAGGGCTCACACACAGCTCACACACACACACAGCTCACACTGCAGCTACACACCGTCACGGGGAGCAGCCGGCTGCCACCCCGTTCCTTGTTGGGAGGTGTGTGCTTGTGTGTGTGTCTGTGTGAGGGAAGATTCATATTCATAAGCAGTGTCATATTTATTATGATATGGCTGTATACAGGATCTCATGCCTTTTTTTAAACTAAACCATCCATGAAACTATTTTCTTATCACAGGTTCATGGCCAAACGTTACTCAACATCCTCATCATTGATTAGCATAAATTGCATGCTACTTCTTTTATTTTTATTCCTTCACCATTTTATTAATCTTATTTTGTCAAATAAAGTACAGCAGAATAAAACATGTTTTCCCTATGTCTAGAAATTTCCAAGGCTTCAGTTTTTTGACACAGCAACCGCCCAGGTTTTTTGTTTTTGTTGGTTTTTCCTTGTTGAGCACGTGATGGCAGTTTCTTGGCCGTCGGGCCATTACACCACGTCCAATTTAATTACTATCAGTTTGAGAGGACAAATTCCTACATCTGCAAAATCAGAATTTGGCTATTTTTTTACATTTTATTTTCTCTCATTTCTCTTTTTGGCTTCCACCGCTCTCCGTCATGTATCTCTCTGACATATTTGCATAGGTCAAGGGATTTGCAGCTAACAATAACATTATGAAATGACTCCAATAAATATATCTATTGTCTGCAGCTCAGTAGCTCCCCAACCCACCTAGACTACCATTTTTCATCTGAGAGATTGGATTTATTTGGTTTTGATTCACTTTTTGAAAATGTGTTTAAAAAAATGTATTGTGATAATTCTACATTGCCGTACATCCAAGCACAATGAACAAGTCCCTACATTAAAGTGAGCCCTAGTAGCATCCAGCTAGACATACCATATGTTAGGTCCTAGATTGAGTCATCAGTGGTGGCAGTAGCCCCAACCATCCCTTTGATAAACACTGTCCCTAAACAAGGCTCTTTAGATGGAAGGCTGTTTGGCCACAGAGTTTGGGAGGATTAACACGGGACTGTTCTAATCTGATTTGCTGACACGGCCTCTTTGCATCAGAAAAGCCCACATTCCCTTTCTCTCTCATCTGCCCTGCCAGCTCCACAGTCTTTGAGAAGGGGCCAGTAGATGAAGGGCTTCTTGGCTAAGCCCTCTGGGTCAATTCATTTTCTCTGGAGATGACAGCTTGTTCAAATATTTTGCTTCACGGTTATTGACAGTGTGTCGCATCCAACTGTCAAACGCTGCCTATTTTGGCAGTGTGGATTTGTTTGTGGTTCTCAGGGTGTACATTGGCCATGGGGTCTTGTCAGTCTTTGTGTACTTACTATATAACAATGTTTAGTACAGAAAGACTCCAGAGTCATTGAAGCTAGGTGTGCTTACATTCATGTGCATTTTCTACACACTGCACAGTGTATATACACACACCATCCTTACATGGCAAAGACAGCTTACTGACAAAATGTTTAAGATAAGATTGTGTCCAGGGCCTATGTGTGTGTCTGGCATTCGTGGTGTGGGTTTGGGGTGAAAGGAGAGGTGCGGAGTTAACACCTCTACTGGCTGAGTAGTTGATCTTTAACAGAGTGTGATTAATGCAGGGTGGCCATGCGACGCGACACTAGTAGCCCAGGGCCTTCTAGAAAGGAAACATTAACTACCAGGCACCTGCAGCCAAGCTACTTGAGAGAACGGAGGAAACATTCTAAAATGATCGATCAACAAAGTCCTCTTTTTACTCTCAATGGAAAGGCAGTTGCTTGTTTATTTGTGTTTGACTAGTAATCACATTTGAAGTAGGCCAATGTTTTTGGTGAGTTGTTGAAGTAGACACACGTCACACACAGGGAAGCAGACTACTTTGACTATGTGATTAATTAGCATTAGATCCCTTGATTGACACCTCGTTATTGTGTGTGTTGTGTGTGTGTATGTGTGTGTGTCACAGGGGTCAAGTGGACACTTGTTTTCTTTGGTGGGGGAATTGTTTGACTGGAGCACCTGGGGATAGGAAGGTCAGTGGTTCAACTCCAGTCCAGAGGGGCTAAGGGCTGGGCACTGACGGGACGGGACAGAGACAGGGGGGGTGCATGTGCGTGTGTGTGAGAGAGAGAGAGAGAGAGTGCTAGAAGGACCACTCGACTCAGCCCTTCCCCCTCAACTACCTAATACTTTGGAAAATGATTTCTCATAGCGACACCAATGAGTGAATGCAGGACTAAACTAGCTACTCAACTACCATTTATCTTGGAGGGTTTCATTTACAGAGTGTTGCAATTGTATGAATAATACTCGATCACTATAATCAGTTATGTGAAGGCAACGCTTTCATCTTCTGACAATTCTTCTTCCTTCCCTCCTGTCCTCCCCAGGTTGATGCTCCAGCTGCCTGAGGAAATGGGGTTAATGGCTGGAGCTGCTCGACAGACTCCAGGGTAGAGGTCAGTTTCCACCACAGCTCTATCTCTCTCTATCTCAATGCACTTACATTGGTTAATTGTTATACCTCGTCCCAATGAATAACCAAAATTGTTACATCATGCCTCCTCTCTCTCCCTCTTTCTTTTTTTTGTTGTATTTGCCGTGAGTGTCAGGCCGCGGGGGGAACACGTGGCTGAGTCCTCTGGGATGTGCTATGTTCAGTGTGCATGTGCAGGTGGCTGTGAGCTCCAGACTGGGCCAGAGAATCCCCTTCCTGCAGCACCTGGCTGTGCTGGCCGTGGTGGAGGCTGTACGCACCCTGCCCGGTTACCAGGTACAAACACTACATACTGCTGCGTGGTACCACCATGCTATCTCCAAGCAACAGCCATAGACCCACCCTATCCCAATCCATGTCTCTGAGCTTCAGCCTGACATCACTAGAATACCTGACTTACTGCACTAATACATATACCATTGGGAGGGCTCCAGGTTTCACACAGCTGTTCATAGCCGGTCAGGTGTCCCTCTTCTTGTTGTTCTATTCAGCGCAATGCACTTCCCTCTCCAAATGAATGGTGTGTCTAACTCACTGTTCAAAGGGTTTTGTTCTAGAACCCTCCTTTCTCCCCTTCTCATTAAACATTTATTTGACATGGTGTAAGGGCCCTATTTTGCTTCCAGGTGTGTGCGTGTGTTTGTGTGTGTGTGAGAAACTATATGCACTGCAGTGTGGGAGTCTGATGAGAAACACTCTGGTGTCACACTGCCCAGTTGTTTATGGGCGCTGGCCAGTCAGCCAACATGTAGAACAGGCCAACGCATGGCACAGGAAGTATTACCGGACGTGATGAAATAACAGCCAACGCTAACTTTGCCTAAATATTTATCTTAATCAAGACGAGAGGCCAGGTTTGGCTGGATATGCCATTTTTGGAGGTACTGTAGGCCTGTCAAAGCCATTGTAGAGATGTAGACGTGGGGCATGAGTTATGGGTAAATATAAACAGACATGGTGGCCGTTTTAGGCGATGTGCTGCAGATGGGGCAGAACCTAACCTTCAAAGCCGGTCAGACTCAGAAGAGCTGCTCAGATTGCCAGATATACAGCATGGCATTTTGAACCCATGGAGACACTACATTTGCACAATTGTACAGATTACTTTCACAGACAGGCCATGTAAAACTATATTTTTTCGATCTCTGTTTTAGCTTGTAGTATGAAATCTACTGTTTCCATGTGTAGCATCATGTTATGTCTTACAAGTTAGTTTTGTTTTTAAGTGGATACTGTATCATAATACTTGTACTTATGTACCTGTACAGTATATACTAGCAAAGTATTGTACCTCTGAGTGCCACTTATTTGTCATACATGTTTGTGTATCTCATACTCAGTTTTGGTCTCTTTCTAGGACATTGACCTGGTAATGACATTTACTACGGTAACCTGATGAAGCTTGGAGGAGTGCTGGTGACATCAACAGTCATGGGACCAACCTTCTATCTCCTCATTGGTCAGAATCCTCTTATATTTATGTTAATGCCAGTGCAGTGTAATGGATGATCTAAACTAGCCTTAAATCATAATTTGGAGTTAAGGATAGATTTTATTGATGTTTATGCCAGTGCTTGGATAAAAAGTCCTTTATGTTACTCTTGGTGAAGAGTGTGTTCTTAATGAACGTCTTTAAACAATCTCCTACTCCAGGCTGTGGCTTCAACGTCAGCAACAGCAACCCCACCATCTGCATCAATGACCTGGTGATGCAGCACAACCGAGAGCGTGGAACCAGCCTGGAGGCCCTGAGCTCAGCACAGCTCATAGGTCGCACCCTCACCTCCCTGGAGCAGCTCATCTCTGCCTTCCAGGAGCGGGGGTGCACAGGTAAACAAGCTGCAACACCCCTACTGTAATCTGTGGTACACTCTACTCCACCTCAGTGGGTTTGGTTTTATTAATTATTCACATAAAGTAAACATTTTCATTGGTACTGACATTCATTTAATGCACCAGTACTCTGCATGCTATCTGTAAAATCTGCAGCTGCTGATCATGATATTAATTGTCATTCTAGAGAAAATTAATCCCACATCTCGCCACAGTCACAACAATAAATATCTCCTAATCTCTAGATGTAACATAATAATAATAATAATAATAATAATAATAATAATAATATGCCATTTAGCAGACGCTTTTATCCAAAGCGACTTACAGTCATGTGTGCATACATTTTTACGTATGGGTGGTCCTGGGGATCGAACCCACTACCCTGCCGTTACAAGCGCCATGCTCTACTAATTGAGCTACATAGCATGTCAACATGTAAACATTGGGTTGTGTTTACACTACATTGACCTTGATGTGCCCTCTGCCCTGTCTCAGTGGGACCCAGGTGCGTCTGTGGAGCGAGGACGGCACCCATGCCGACGTGAAGGAAGATTAGCCATGAAGGAAGATTAGCCAGCTCCTTCGTAGCTTGAGTTGGAGATACACTAACTGTTTGTGAGAGGATCTCACACAACTAATCTGCAAAGCAAAATTACTACTTACATTTTTTTCTCTTATTTTACTTGATAGATTGGCTGAAGCTTACTTGGAGCTGTGATGAGTGTGATTAGAAGGAGTCAGGCACAGGAGGGTAAATCACTGAATACAGAGTTTATTCCGTCCTACACAGTTGCGCTGGATAGCGACAACAAAATACAGGCACAGGGGAATAATCTACCCCGGCAATACAAGGTACGAGTAGCTACACTCAACTCACATAAAACAATCACCCACAAGGACAAGGGGGCAGAGGGAACACTTATACACAGACTAATGAGGGGATATTGTCACGATCGTTGAACGGAGTAGACCAAGGCGCAGCGTGATGAACAAACATATTTTATTATCTTTAGTGATAATACGAACAAAACAATAAACGATGACGTGACGTCCTAGGTTTAACACAACCAACACGGAACAAACCAAACGGAACAAGATCCCACAACTATTGTGGGAAAACAGCCTGTATAAATATGGCTCCCAATCAGAGACAACCAGCAACAGCTGACACTCGTTGCCTCTGATTGGGAACCACTCTGGCCAACATAGAAATAGAACACATAGAACTAAAACACAGAAACACAAACACATAGAATCTACACACCCTGGCTCAACATATAGAGTCCCCAGAGCCAGGGTGTGACAGATATGAACCAGGTGTGTGTAATTGACAAGACAAGACAAATGGAATGATGATATATGGAGCGGCAGTGGCTAGTAAGCCGGTGACGACGAACACCGAAGCCTGCCCGAACAAGGAAGGGAGGCAGCCTCGGCGGAAGTCGTGACAGTACCCCCCCTTGACGCGCAGCTCCAGCAGCGCGCCGACCCCGGCCTCGGGGACGGCCAGGAGGACGCGGAGCAGGGAGAGCCGGATGGCGACGGTGGAAATCCCACAACAGGGAGGGATCGAGGATATCTCTCACCGGGACCCAGCACCGTTCCTCCGGACCGTACCCCTCCCACTCCACGAGGTACTGAAGGCCCCCCACCCGACGCCTCGAATCCAAAATGGAACGGACAGAGTACGCCGGGGCCCCCTCGATGTCCAGAGGAGGTGGAGGAACCTCCTGCACCTCAGACTCCTGGAGCGGACTAGCCACCACCGGCCTGAGGAGAGACACATGAAGCGTAATAACGTAATAACCTATAGGTGACCTCATTGATTCTCCTCAGGACTTTGAACGGCCCCACAAACCGCGGGCTCAGCTTCCGGCAGGGCAGGTGGAGGGGCAGATTCCGGGTCGAGAGCCAGACCCGATCCCCCGGTACGAAGACTGGGGCCTCACTGCGGTGGCGGTCAGCGTTAGCCTTCTGACGACGCACGGCACGTTGGAGGTGAACGTGGGCGGCATCCCACGTCTCCTCCGCGTGCCGAAACTAGTCATCCACCGCAGGAGCCTATGGTGCCACAGTGCCAGAACCGGTTGGTAACCTAAAACACATTGGAATGGCGTTAGGTTAGTAGAGGAGTGGCGGAGAGAGTTCTGGGCATATTCTGCCCATGGCAAGAACACTGACCACTTCCCCGGCCGGTCCTGGCAGTAGGACCACAAGAACCTACCCACATCCTGATTTACCCGTTCCAACTGCCCATTAGACTCGGACCCCAGGCGTTCCATGAACGCCTTCCAGACCTTGGATGTGAACTGGGGACCCCGGTCAGACACTATATCCTCTGGTACTCCGTAGTGCCGGTAGACGTGTGTAAACAGGGCCTCCGCAGTTTGCAGAGCCGTGGGGAGACCGGGCAGAGGAAGGAGGCGGCAGGCCTTGGAAAAGCAGTCCACAACGACCAGGATGGTGGTGTTACCTTGGGAGAGGGGAAAATCAGTCAGGAAATCAACACATTAGGTGAGACCATGGTCGTTGTGGAACTGGTAAAGGTTGTAACTTACCCGCTGGGAGGTGCTTAGGTGCCTTACTCTGGGCGCACACCGAGCAGGAGAAGACATACACCCTCACGTCCTTAGCCAAGGTAGGCCACCAGTACTTTCCGGTCAGGCAGCGCACTGTACGACCGATACCTGGGTGACCAGAGGAGGGTGACGTATGTGCCCAGTAGATCAGCCGATCACGGATAAGAGCAGGCACGTACCGCAGCCCAGCTGGACACTGAGGTGGAGATGAATCTGTGTGTAATGCCTGCTCTATATCCGCGTCCAACGCCCATACTACCGGCGCCACAATGCAGGAGGCCGGGAGTATGGGGGTGTTGTCTCTGGGCCTCTCCTCTGTGTCATACAGCTGTGACAATGTGCCTGCCTTCACGTTCTTCGTACCCGGGATGTATGACAGTGTAAAATCGAACCGGGTGAAGAATAGGGCCCACCTGGCCTGGCGAGGATTCAGCCTCCTCGCTGCCCGGATGTACTCCAGGTTATGGTGGTCCATCCAGGTGAGGAAAGGGTGTTTCGCCCCTTCGAGCCAATGCCTCCACACGGTCAAGGCTCGGACAACAGCCAACAGCTCCCGATCACCAACGTCGTAGTTCTGCTCCGCCGGGCTGAGCTTCTTAGAGAAGAAGGCACAGGGGCGGAGCTTGGGTGGCGTGCCCGATCGTTGAGACAGGACAGCGCCTATCCCTACCTCGGACGCATCCACCTCCACTACGAACGGTAGTGATGGATCGGGGTGGGCCAGTACCGGGGCTGAGGTGAACAGACTCCGCAGTCTGCTGAATACCAGGTCAGCCTCAGCAGACCAGTGGAGCCAGGACGGCCCACCCTTCAACAGAGATGTAATGGGAGCTGTAACCTTGCCAAAGCCCCGGATAAACCTCCGATAGTAGTTGGCGAAGCCAAGGTAGCGCTGCACCTCCTTAACCGTGGTTGGAGTCGGCCAATTACACACGGCTGAAATGCGATCTCCCTCCATCTCCACACCTGAGGTGCTAATGCGGTATCCGAGGAAGGAGACGGACTGCTGGAAAAACATACACTTCTCTGCCTTGGCATGAAGGTCATTTTCCAACAGTCGGGCCAGCACTTTGCGAATCAGGGACACATGCTCGGCGCGCGTAGTGGAATACACCAGAATGTCATCGATGTAGACCACCACACCGTGACCAAGCATGTCCCGAAACACCTCGTTCACAAAGGACTGGAAGACGGAGGGAGCATTCATCAAACCGTAGGGCATCACCAGGTTTTCATAATGCCCCGTGGTTGTGCTGAATGCTGTCTTCCACTCATCCCCCTCTCGGATACGCACCAGGTTGTATGCACTCCTGAGATCTAATTTGGTGAAGAAGCGCCCCATGCATTGACTCGATCACTGATGGAATGAGGGGGAGAGGATAACTAAATCTGATCGTCTCCTTATTCAGTGGTCGATAATCAATGCACGGGTGCAGACCGCCGTCTTTCTTCTTCACAAAGAAGAAACTCAAGTAAGCGGGTGAAGTGGAGGGACGTATATACCCCTGGCCCAGGGACTCGGTGACGTATGTTTCCATAGCCGCCGTTTCAGCCTGCGACAGGGGGTATACATGACTCCTGGGAGGTACAGCATCTACCCGGAGGTTTATCGCGCAATCCCCCACCCGATGAGGTGGTAACTTTGTAGCCTGCGTTTTTGAAAACGCGTGCGCCAAATCGAGGTATTCAGGGGGAATGCGCACGGTGGAGGTACTGTCTGGACTTTCCACCGTGGTTGCACAAACGGAAACACCTAGACACCTACCCTGACACTCTCGCGACCACCCTGTGAGAACCCTCTGCGGCCATGAGAAGGTGGGGTTGTGCAGTGCTAACAAAGGGATACCACAGGGAAAGCAGGGGACCACAGGGAAAGTGATCTGCTCACAATAAGTCTCCTGGGTAATCATGGTGACTGGTGCAGTAACTTCCTGAACAAACCCGGACCCTAATGGTCGACTATCAAGAGCTCTGATGGGGAGTGGAATGGATAGGGGAACCAATGAAATGCCTAGACGGCGTGAGAATGCCCTGTCCATAAAGTTCCCAGCTGCGCTTGAATCGACTAGCGCCTTACATTGGGGAACTACCATGTGATCGGGAAAGTAGATGGGTAGGGTACAGTGAGCAGCAGAGGGCTCTGAACGAGTGTGGGTGTTCGATACCTGGGGTGATGCGAGAGTGCCCTGCCTGCCGCCTCCAGACCCAAAAAAGCGTTGACGACAACGTGTGGTGAACTGTCCCTTCATGCCACCAGAGTGGCACTGTCGCTGTCGTCCTCTGCTCTCTCGGACGGCGGCTCCACCCAGCTCCATCAGCTCGGGATCCGAGTCGGCCGGGGTGGGAACGGGCAGACCCCTCCAGGACATCCTCTGGCTGGCAGCAGGTTGTCCAAACGGATGGCCATGTCCACCAGTTGCATGAAGGACAACATGGTGTCCCGGCAGGCTAGCTCCCATCGGACGTCCTCCTGCAGATGGCACCAGAAATGGTCGATCAGGGCCCGCTCGTTCCACCCAGATCCCACTGCAAGAGTCCAAAACTCCAAAGCGAAGTCCTGCGTGGTCCTCGTCCCCTGCCTCAGGTGGACCAGCCGCTCGCCCACCTCTCGACATTCGGGCGGGTGATCGAAGACAGCCCGAAAGAGGCGAGTGAACTCGTCGTAGTTCTCCAACACGGCTCCTCCCTCGTTCCAAACTACGTTTGCCCACTCCAGGGCTTTCCCCGAGAGGCAGGAAACGAGAACGGACACCTTCTCCCGCTCCGATGGGGCCGGCCTGATTCTGGAGAAGTAGAGCTCCAGTTGGAGGAGGAATCCTTGGCAGAGCGCCGCAGTTCCGTCGAACTCCCGTGGTGTGGATATCTGGATCCCTCCGGGTGCTGGGGTGTGAGTGGCTGGATCCGGTTGGCCAGCTGGTCTCGACAGATCGGGTCCTCTCCTCTCCAGGCATTGGACGACCTGAAGAACCCGATCCATCGCTTCCCCCAAGCTGGCCAGCATCGTAGAATGCTCCTGGACCCGTGCCACGACTCCAGGCATGTGCTCCTCTCCCGCTGACTCCATAGCAGGTGGGTGATTCTGTGATGAGTGTGATTAGAAGGAGTCAGGCGCAGGAGGGTAAATCACTGAATACAGAGTTTATTCCGTCGTACACAGTTGCGCTGGATAGCGACAACAAAATACAGGCACAGGGGAATAATCTACCCCCGCAATACAATGTAGGAGTATCTCCACCGAGCTACACTCAACTCACATAAAACAATCACCCAAAAGGACAAGGGGGCAGAGGGAACACTTATACACAGACTAATGAGGGGATATGAACCAGGTGTGTGTAATTGACAAGACAAGACAAATGGAATGATGATATATGGAGCGGCAGTGGCTAGTAAGCCAGTGATGACGAACGCCGAAGCCTGCCCGAACAAGGAGGAGAGGCAGCCTCAGCGGAAGTCGTGACAGGAGCCTAAAGCAACTGAATCCTTTTTTTTAATATACCATCCCATAGTATTTAGGAAGCTTTTTTAAAGTAAATCTGAAGTTGGCCTGTTTAGTGGTGGTAGTGGAATTACTTGAGTAGTTCATATATTACATTATAAAATTATAGTTGCCAGCTACAGGATTTCTAAAATACAGTCGTTTATAAAGAATACAAAATGTGTTATTCACCAAATTCACTTATATTATATTATACAATAGCATGATTTAAGTATTATCATCTTGTTCAAAGGTTGTAAAGTCAAATTGTCAACACTGATTATTTCCTTTTGTAATGTAGTATTCCATGTAATATCTTTAGTTACAACACTCAAAGGCTCTTGAGAAAGTGCTAGCTGTCGACAACAGTATTTACTTCCAGTGGTGTTGACGCGAGGGCTATTAACATGTTAAAACACGTCTTTAACGTGTCGCTTGGAAATGTACCAAATCTGATTTGTGTAAAGACGTTATGATGCTATTGACATGGGAGGTCGCACTTAGATGCAAATGCATTCACGAAGTTCAAGCACATTGTGATAGACTGCCCGAAGGCTGACTCCTATCCCAACTACTGGACTGTTAAGCATTGGTCGCTACTGAGCTACAGGCTAAACGAACTCTGTTGCACTGAGTCATGTATTAAATTGTGTTATCATAGAACTCCATCAATTTAAGAACTATAAGTTCATATTTACTTTAAGCCTTACGTTTGATGTTTTGGAGGTTAGATTTAGATTTTTTTACTCTTTAGGACAGGCTTCCTTACTTTAAGTTTCAGAGACTATAATTGATGTCTAACAAGATACATATTTGTAAGATAAAGAGGTGATCTGTATATTTGATAACACACACAATTGATGTAAAACATCAGCACTCTATAACTATGTAATTATGTGATAAAGGAATACTGGTTGCAGTTGTATGGATTAAAAGCTATTTGGTAACCTTTGAAGTATCAATGATATAACTTGTCATTCAATAAGAGCTACAGTATTATTAAAAAACTATACTGAAATAAATAGAATACAGGACTCTGACTTCTAATACTGTGTAGATTTTGATACCTTTGCATGGGTATGAGGGTGTAGACACATTAACGAATACCCCTAGAGCGGAATTGGCTTTCAAGTCTGCTTCAAAATAATGCTGTTTGCAACAACGCAGTCTCCCATCTAAAGGCCTGTCGTTGGAAAACAAGAAGGGGCCTCTCAAACGAAGGGAGGTGGTAGGGTTCCCATTGCTCTCTTTGCTCTCCCGTTCCCTTCTCCATGCCCCTTGAGCTGTACTAAAGAGAAAAACACTGTTGATTGAGTCCAGCTTTGCCCAGCAGTGGCTGTGGAGTGGGAGAGGGAGGGGGAAGCAGATTCCCTCCTCCTCCCGGTGGGGGAGTGATGAGGTGTGGGAGAGCCCTTTGGTGCAGGTGGCCAGTAGGGAGAGGGAATGGCTAGGGGGGGTGGTTAGGGAGGGGGGGCTCTTCAACTGTGTTGGGCTTATCCCAATGGTCCTAAATGACACTTCATTTGTCTTCAGCACCTCAGGCCTTGGGCTCATCTCTGCTAGATGAGGTGAAAATATGCATGCAAGCTCCACAAACTGGACACAGCCCTCACCTCATTACAAGCTCATTCCCCCCTTCTCAGGTTTTAGGAAATATACCCAATATGGTTTCATCAAAGATTATGTGTGTGATTCAATGGCAACATTGAGGTATTGACAGTGCCTGGTTGTATGAATACTGTGTTACTTTTTGAGGAATCAACATAGTCCACTGAATGCTGATGAAAACAACTGGTTTCAAATGTAGCGATTTTGATCAATGGAAATGTAGGTCTTAGCTGCACCGTGCTGATGTAGCAGATGACGTGTGCATGCATGCATGTGTACACTGTAGTATCCACTATAAAGACAATCCTGAGTTTCTCTAGTCTAAAGTTCATTAAGTAAATAGCTTATCTCTGGATCTATAAATAGCACATCCTCAATATCCTATTAAACAATTTCAGTGGCAGGTCTCAGGGGTCAAAATGGATATATCCTCTTTAATATTGGCTGCATAATATCACATCTCAATCCAGCCTCCCCAGGGACACAGCAGAGCCCTTTAGCTCACCTTCAAATATTAGAGCTTTTCTTCAAGAAAATCGACACTCCGTTTTAAAGGGTAATAAGATAGGAATCCTTGGTGTCTTTTTACGCTAATTCTGTATTCTGTAAGTTATAGAAAACAGAATGGAATGAAGGGTTTTCTGCTGAACTTCTTAATACAAGCGTTCTGCCATGTGTACTGGTTAGATACAGTATGGTTGACTGACTATTCATATCCCATCATGATGAAACCTGAACAAAGACTAGCAGTGAAATAAAGCATATAGAGTGGACATACTGAATTTGCATACACTTTGAAGGGGCTTTGAAAACTAGTGAAAGGTGTATTATCGTATTTGAATGTTTTTAATCTTCTTTGAAACATGCAAATTTACCTGAAATGTTTTTTTTGTGTGTTACATTGTCTCATCTTTCTCCATGAAGCACAAATTACACAATGGTTATTTTAGGTTGCTTTAGAAATAGCTGGGACCATTATTGATATACACTGATTTTGTTCTTTGCATGACATAGACTGACCAGGTGAAAGCTATGATCCCTTATTGATGTCACATGTTAAATCCACTTCAAATCAGTGTAGATGAAGTGGAGGAGACAGGTTAAAGAAGGATTTTTAAACCTAGAGACAATTGAGACATGGATTGTGTATGTGTGCCATTCAGAGGGTGAATGGGCAAGACAAAATATTGAAGTGCCTTTGAACGGCGTATGATAGTAGGTGCCAGGCGCACCGGTTTGAGTGTGTCAAGAACTGCAACACTCCTGGGTTTTTCACACTCAACAGTTTCCCGTGTGTATCAAGAATGGTCCACCACCCAAAGGACATCCAGCAAACTTGACACAACTGTGGGAAGCATTTGAGTCAACATGAGCATCCCTGTGTAACTTTTGACACCTAACAGTCCCTGCCCCAACTGTTACAGGTTTAGTTTTTTCCATTTATGTTTTGAGGTTGGACTTTAGCATGTATAGCTCGTTAGCATGCAGGACGCACCGATTAGAGGCTGCTGCCCTATATACATAGACGTAGAATCACTGGCCACTTTAAATAATGGAGCACTAGTCACTTTAATAATGTTTACATACTGCTTTACTCATCTCATATGTATATATTGTATTCTATTCTACTGTATTTAGTCAATGACACTACGACATTGCTCGTCCTAATATTTATATATCTCTTAATTCCATTCTTTGACTTTTAGATTTGTGTATTGTTGTGAATTGTTAGATACTGCTGCACTGTTTGAGCTAGGAACACAAGCATTTCGCCTCACCCGCAATAACATCTGCTAAATATGTGTATGTAACCAATAACATTTGATTTGATTTGATTTGATTTGATTGGTGTCACCTCATTAGTTAGTATGTATTACACCTGTGCTGGTTGCCATCTCGTTCGTGGGAAGGTGTTTCACCTGTGCTGGCCCAGGTGGTATTTAAGAGTGGCTGGCCCAATGCTCCAGTTGTCTTGATAGATGTGGAGGGTTAAGACCTTTAGTTGGTGCTCCCTATTTTGATTTCTAGACAAACAATCCTTTATCTGATTTCCCTGATTTCGTTTTGATCCACCTTTTTGGTTTGCTTCCTGTCTTTAAGTTTGGTGTGGGTTTTTCTTTTGTTTGCCTCTTCTTGGGCAAACTTAGTGGGTGCTCATGGTGGGTGTCTTTTAGGTTCCAGTGGACACCCCTATGAGTGTCTTTCAGAACCCTTCCTAAAACCCCACCTGTTTCATTTTGGTTGTTGGTCAGTGACTATTTGTTAGTTCCCCCTTCTGTTTGAGCGACTCTATTTGGTTTTCTTGCTGGGAAATGTAACAGAATGGGGGCTCATCCGGGATCTTGTTTCCTATGATAGTCACTCTAATCTCCTACTCTGAAGCTCTGCTGTGCCCAGATATGAGTGTTCAAAATACATTTATTTGCTAGAGATCTGTCATTGACATCCACCCAAAGGGGTTTTAAGATTGATGGAATCATTTTGAAAGTTGCATAAACACACAGGCTAATAAAATAAAAAATAAAGCTATGGACATTAAGTTGGAAGCATTTGTGGAAAACCCTACATGGGAGATGCTAGATAAATGTATGAAGGCAAATCTACTCGTCATTTCAAAGCATTATGACATCAAGGTGGCTTCTGGCGATCCAAAAGCAGTAGTCAAAGAGTTGATCAGTACTGCTTTAGTGGAGGAGGAAATCCTTCCGGAGAGGGAGGTTGATGAAAGGGGTCCTACGGGTGGTAAAGCACATCCCGTAGACGTGCAACTAAGGGAGTTAGAACTAAAAGCCAAGTTGGAGTAACAAAATGTGAGATTGAACAACAGAAATTAGAGCTCAAGCACAAGGAAAGAGAATGTGAGGAGAGGTTGGAACAACAGAAATTAGAGCACAGGGAAAGACAAAATGATAGTGCAGCCAAACAAGAACGAGAACGTGCAGCCAGACAAGAACAAGAAGAACATGCGCATGCCATTCGATTAAAAGAGATGGAGCTGGAAGCACTCCGAATCCAGTCAGGCCATTCTACACCCTCAACTGAGTTTGATCTTGGTCAGAACAGCCAACTTGTACCGTCTTTCAACGAAAAGGAGGTGGATTCGGAAAGTATTCAGACCCTTTCATTGTGTTATGTTACAGCCTTATTCTAAAATTGATTAAATTATTTTTTTCCCCTCATCAATCTACACACAATACCCCATAATGACAAAGCGAAAAAAGGTTTTTAGAAATGTGTGCACATTTATTCAACATAAAAAACATAAATACCTTATTTACATAAGTATTTAGACCCTTTGCTATTAGACTCGAAATTGAGCTCACTTGCATCCTGTTTCCATTGATCATCCTTGAGATGTTTCTACAACTTGATTGGAGTCCACCTGTGGTAAATTCAATTGACTGGACATGAATTGGAAAGGCACACACCTGTCTATATAAGGTCCCACAGTTGACAGTGCATGTCAGAGCAAAAAACAAGCCATGAGGTTGAAGGAATTGTCTGTAGAGCTCCGAGACAGTATTGTGTCGAGGCACAGATCTGGGCATGGGTACCAAAACATTTCTGCAGCATTGAAGGTCCCCAAGAACACACTGGCCTCCATCATTCTTAAATGGAACTCTTCCTAGAGCTGGCCGCCCGGCCAAACTGAGCAATCGGGGGAGAAAGTCCTTGGTCAGGGAGGTGAACAACAACCCGATGGTCACTCTGACAGAGCTCCAGAGTTCCTCTGTGGAGATGGGAGAACCTTCCAGAAGGATAACCATCTCTGCAGCACACCACCAATCAGGCCTTTATGGAAGAGTGGCCAGACGGAAGCCACTCCTCAGTAAAAGGCACATGACAGCCCGCTTGGAGTTTGCCAAAAGGCACCTAAAGGACTCTGACCATGAGAAACAAGATTCTCTGGTCTGATGAAACCAAGATTGAACTCTTTGGCCTGAATGCCAAGCGTCACGTCTGGAGGAAACCAGGCACCGCTCATCACCTGGCCAATACCATCCATATGGTGAAGCATGGTGGTCGCAGCATCATGCTGTGGGGATGTTTTTCAGCGGCAGGGACTGGGAGACTAGTCAGGATTGAGGGAAAGTTGAAGGGAGCAAAGTACAGAGAAATCCTTGATGAAAACCTGCGCCAGAGCACTCAGGACCTCATACTGGGGCGAAGGTTCACCTTCCAACAGGACAATGATCCTAAGCACGCAGCCAAGACACTGCAGGAGAAACTCCCCAAATACATATTTGGCAAGCTTGTAGTGTCATATCCAAGAAAACTCAAGGCTGTAATTGCTGCCAAACGTGTGTGCTGGAAATGTTTAATGTTTGTGCTTTTCTAATTAATTTCTGTGATCTATTCATGTGCTTTTCTAATAACCGTTTCCTGTGTTCATGCAAGTGACTGACTGAACGAATCCTCACTATCAGTAGCTGCAATTTGGCAGTATGCCCAGACCTTTGTTTTGAGAACAAAATATATCTCAGTTTCAAGGTCTCAGCTTAGAGAGAAGAAGACTCGTGAGGTATTGGTCTGTCACATGTTATGAACCAGTATTGGTTGGTCACATGAATGAAACAAAACGGTAATGATGAATTCATTATGCTAAATCATGCAAATATAACTTGTCTGTGTATAGCCGTATATAAGACAACTGCTGGGACTGCCCCAGCAGAGCTCCTGATTGACATGTGTACTATGGTGCATTGAGTTGGTTGGAACCTCTCATATGGGAAGCAGCAAGACTATAGAGCCTATAGAGATCATAGCATTTATGATTATATAAACTACCACTGACAGGAGAAGCCATTGAAAGATATGTGTACCTCTCTGGCTGCTACGCTGTGATTGTTGCTGCGGGTGGAGGTGAAAACCTAAAGATTTATAGCGTTATAAAGGGATTCTGTATGGAGATATGAAAGGAGAAAGTACTATTTCCGAATGTGCTGTTAATAGAACACTAGTGAATATTTAAACCCCTGTATGAATAGAACACTTGTGTAGAGGAGGAATTTGTGATGTAGCACAAATATATAATGGGTTACTAGAGATAAAGTTACATAATATTTGTATAATGGGTTACTAGAGATCTGATGAAGTAACAATATAAATAATAATAATAATAATAATAATAATAATAATAATATACAACTTGCACACCCACACGTAGACGTACGTAAGTGGTGTAAAAAGTATTCTATTTAGAGTGGTCCCTTTATGGAACATTTGATGAAGATGAGGTTAAAGCATTGTATGGGACTTGATTCACCCCTAACCAATAAAACTATACACACTTAGAGATTTCCTCCACCCTGTTAAATAGAACCAATGATTTTCTGTATTCACCTACTCAACCGTTTAACGTGCTAGGTAGAGACTTATTATGGACAGAGCATGCCATCTACAGGGGACTGATAGACAGTGCAACCCAGTTAATACACATTGATCCCTCCAACACATTACATATGAATCTTAAAATAATTAACATTTAATAAATATTGAAGCAGTTAGTGAATCCAACAGAAATTTGAAATAAATATAGAGTCACTATTGAAGGTCTACTAAGATGAAAACAATGTCTTCCAATATGGAGAACGTTATCATGTTTGTTTTGTTTTAAACCTTGCAAAAGGGGGAAAAGCAGAATGTTGTTTGAGAGTGATCCGTGTGTTTAAGCAGTAGTGATTGAGGTCTTCCTATTGGGAAGGAAGTCCAAATTGAGGGAAACAGATATGGAGACTAGTGAAAGTAACAAAGTGAATGGTAATTGGCTTTCAGATGGCAATCCAATAATGGAATATCTTAGTAATTTGAAGAAGTAAGACAGAGGGATTGAGCATTGCGACTTAAATTAGAGGCCACTCACTCTTCAAGGCCTGGTCCACTGCTCTTGTGTTTAAGCCATCTGGTGTTTGGGTTAAGAGATAAGCTTCCTGTGGAACAATAGATAGCCGCCAGTACACACTGTACTTAAACTCGCTGTAAGGGACACAGTGGGGGGTAAGAGAGACAGTGGAGGAATTTGGGACAGAGGTATGAATAATTGAATAAGACACATTTTTGACAATTTTCAATTATTATTAATCAATTCTATAGTTTGGGTATAGTACGTTTTCGATTAGCTCTGTGTCCTGCGCCTGACTTCGTCCTACCACATCACACTGTCACCCTGACAGAAACACGCACCATAATATGGAGTCAGCAGGTACATTCATTTCGTCCAGATCAATGGAGGAACGTGTCCAACAGCAGGCGACCATGATCCAGACATGATCCAGACTCTCGGCACCGCAATGGAGCGCATGTTGAACACTATGGAGCGATGGGAGAGAGGTGGTGGTCCTACACCTCCTCCAACTACACAACCACCCACACCGCTGTCCACCCCTTTGTCACCTGGGTCCAGTGGGATTCGGCTCTCGCTCCCGAGGGCATACGATGGTACAGCTGCCGGGTGCCAGGGTTTTCTGCTCCAGGTAGAACTCTACCTGGCTACCATCCACCCGGCTCCCTCGGGATACGAGAGCGTGTTCGCCCTCATCTCCTGTCTGTCTGGAAGAGCGCTCGAGTGGGCCAACGCAGAGTGGGGAGGAATAGACGCAGCATCAGTACGCTATGAGGATTTCACCCGCCGCTTTCGGGCGGTATTCGATCATCCACCGGAGGGGAGAGCGGCGGGGGAACGTCTATTCCACCTCAGACAGGGGAGGAGGAGCGCACAGGACTTTGCACTGGACTTCAGGACTCTGGCTGCCAGCGCAGGATGGAATGAGAGGGCCCTGATCGACCACTACTGATGCAGCCTCCGGGAGGACGTTCGTCGGGAACTGGCCTGCAGGGACACCACCCTTAACCTGGACCAACTGGTGGACATGTCGATAAGGCTGGATAACCTGTTGGTAAACTGCGGACATCCGGATCAGGGGCCGTCCATTCCATCCCCCAGCACCTCCGACCCTACTCCTACGGAGCTCGGAGGTGCTGCAGTTAGGGAGACCGGAAGGAGGGCCATCTCCTGCACCAACTGTGGCCGCGGAGGACACACTGCTGGTCGGTGCTGGGGAGGGTCTTTCAGGAGTCGAGGCGGTAGGCAGAGCACTGGTGGACCGTCTCAGGTGAGTAGGCACCCGACTCACCCAGAGCTCCCTGTTGCGCATATGTGTATTGATATTGTATTTCCAGAGTTTTCCCCTCATTTCCAGCATAAGGCGCTTGTAGATTCAGGCGCAGCTGGGAACTTTATTGATCGTCAGTTTTCCCGTAGTTTAGGGATTCCTATTGTTCCTGTTGATGTGCCCTTCCCTGTACATGCCTTAGATAGTCGCCCATTAGAGTCAGGCCTGATTAGGGAGGTCACAGCTCCACTCTGGATGAAAACGCAGGGGGGTCATGAGGAGAAAATTAGTCTCTATCTGATTGATTCTCCTACGTTTCCAGTGGTGTTGGGGCTTCCCTGGTTAACTTCTCATGACCCCACGATTTCATGGCAACAGAGGGCTCTCAAGGGATGGTCAAGTCAGTGCTCGGGGAGGTATGTAGGTGTTTCCATAGGGGCAACTACGGTGGAAAGTCCAAACCAGGTCTCCACCATGCACATTCCCCCCGAATATGCCGATTTGTCTCTCGCCTTCTGTAAAAAGAAGGCGACTCAATTACCACCCCATCGACAGGGGGATTGTGCGATAAATCTCCAGGTAGGCGCTGCACTTCCCCGGAGTCACGTGTATCCCCTGTCACAGGAAGAGACGGCGGCTATGGAGACATATATCTCAGAATCTCTGGGGCAGGGATACATTCGGCCATCTACTTCACCTGTCTCCTCAAGTTTCTTTTTTGTGAAGAAGGATGGAGGTTTACGCCCGTGCATTGACTACCGGGGTCTCAATCAGATCACTATCAAGTACAGTTATTCACTACCGCTCATTGCTAGTTTGACGGAGTCATTGCAAGGGGCGCGCTTCTTCACAAAATTGGATCTCAGGAGCGCGTACAACCTGGTGCGTACCGGGAGGGAGATAAGTGGAAGACAGCATTCAGTACCACCTCTGGGCACTATGGGTACCTCGTCATGCCATACGGGTTGATGAATGCTCCATCAGTCTTCCAATCCTTTGTTGATGAGATTTTCAGGGACCTGCACGGACAGGGTGTAGTGGTGTATATTGATGACATTCTCATATACTCCGCTACACGGGCCGAGCATGTGTCCCTGGTGCGTCAAGTGCTTGGTCGACTGTTGGAGCATGACCTGTATATGAAGGCGGAGAAATGTCTGTTCTTCCAAGAGTCCATCTCCTTCCTAGGGCACCACCTGTCCGCATCAGGAGTGGAGATGGAGATTGACCGCATTTCGGCCGTGCGTAATTGGCCGACTCCAACCACGGTGAAGGAGGTGCAGCGATTTTTGGGTTTTGCCAACTACTACCGGAGGTTTATCCGGGGCTTTGGTCAGGTAGCGGCTCCCATTACCTCCTTGCTGAAGGGGGGACCAGTGCGACTGCAGTGGTCAGCTGAGGCGGACAGGGCTTTTGGTCATCTGAAGGACCTGTTTACCTCGTCTCCAGTGCTGGCTCATCCGGATCCCTCCTTGGCATTCCAGGTTGAGGTGGACGCGTCCGAGGCTGGGATAGGAGCTGTACTGTCTCAGCGCTCGGGTACGCCACCAAAGCTCCGCCCCTGTGCTTTATTTTCTAAGAAGCTCAGTCCGGCGGAGCGCAACTATGATGTGGGGGACCGGGAGCTGTTAGCTGTGGTTAAGGCTCTGAAAGTGTGGAGGCATTGGCTTGAGGGGGCTAAACACCCTTTCCTCTTTTTGACTGACCATCGCAATCTGGAGTACATCCGGGCGGCGAGGAGATTGAACCCTCGCCAGGCAAGGTGGGCCATGTTCTTCACTCGTTTTGTGTTTACTCTTACTTACAGACTAGGTTCCCAGAACGCTAAGGCAGACGCCCTGTCCCAACTGTATGACACAGAGGAGAGGTCCATTGAGCCCACTCCCATACTTCCGGCGTCATGTCTGGTGGCACCGGTGGTGCGGGAGGTTGACGCGGACATCGAGCGGGCGTTACGTACTGAGCCCACTCCCCCCCAGTGTCCAGAGGGTCGTATGTACATGCCGCTTGAGGTTCGCGATCGATTGATCTATTGGGCTCACACGTCACCCTCCTCTGGTCATCCTGGCATCGGTCGGACAGTGCACTGTCTTAGTGGGAAGTACTGGTGGCCCACTTTAGCCAAGGACGTGAGGGTTTACGTTTCCTCCTGCTCGGTGTGCGCCCAGTGTAAGGCACCTAGACACCTGCCCAGAGGGAAATTACAACCCCTACCCATTCCTCAACGGCCGTGGTCCCATCTATCAGTGGATTTTGTTACGGACCTTCCTCCCTCACAAGGGAACACCACGATCCTGGTCGTTGTAGATCGGTTTTCTATGTCCTGCCGTCTCATTCCTATGCCAGGTCTCCCTACGGCCCTACAAACTTCTGAGGCCCTATTTACACACGTCTTCCGGCACTACGGGTGCCTGAGGATATTGTATCGGATCGGGGTCCCCAGTTCACCTCAAGGGTCTGGAGGGCGTTCATGGAACGTCTGGGGGTCTCGATCAGCCTGACCTCAGGTTTTCACCCCGAGAGTAATGGGCAGGTGGAGAGAGTTAACCAGGATGTGGGTAGGTTTCTGCGGTCCTATTGCCAGGACCGGCCGGGGGAGTGGTCAGGTTTTATCCCCTGGGCAGAGATGGCCCAAAAGTCACTCCGCCACTCATCCACTAACCTTTCTACCTTTCAGTGTGTGTTAGGTTATCAGTCCTGGCACCTTGGCATCAGAGCCAGATCGAGGCTCCTGCGGTGGATGAGTGGTTTCAGCGCTTGGAAGAGACCTGGAACGCTGCCCATGTACGCCACCGCAGTGAGGCCCTGGTGTATGCACCGGAGGACCGGGTCTGGCTCTTGACCCGAAACCTGCCCCTTCGCCTGTCCTGCCGGAAGCTGGGTCGGCGGTTTGTGGGGCCATTTAAAGTCCTGAGGAGATTGAACGAGGTTTGTTATAGGTTACAGCTTCCTCTGAATTACCGTATTAACCCCTCATTCCATGTGTCTCTCCTCAGGCCGGTGGTAGCTGGTCCACTCCAGGAGTTTGAGGTACGGGAGGTTCCTCCGCCCCCACTGGACATCGAGGGGGCACCGGCGTACTCGGTCCTTTCCATCCTGGATTCGAGGCGTCGGGTGGGGGGCCTGCAGTATCTCGTGGAGTGGGAGGGTACGGTCCGGAGGAACAGTGCTGGGTCCCTAGGAGGGACATCCTCGATCCCTCCATGTTGAGGGATTTCCACCGTTGTCATCCGACTCGCCCTGCACCGCGTCCTCCTTGCCGTCCCCGAGGCCGGTATCGGCACACGGCTGGGGCCGCGCGTCAAGGGGGGGGTACTGTCACAGATTCAGCTGAGGCTGCTCCTCCTCCTTGCTCGGGCAGGCTTCGGCGTTCGTCATCACCGGAGTACTAGCTGCTACCGATCTATGTTTCTGTGTTCTACTTGTCTTGTCTTTATTGTTCACACCTGGTTCCCATTAGGTATTGATTACTTCCCTATTTACCCTCTGGCTCCCACTGTATGTTGTGCGTGTTTGTTCATGTTTGGTTGTCGTCTGGTGAGCGGGTTTGTTTCCTCCCTGCGTGGAGGTTATGTTATTTACGTTACCTACGAGTAAAGTACGTTTTCGATTAGCTCTGTGTCCTGCACCTGACTTCGTCCTACTGCATCACACTGACACCCTGACAAAGGCTTCCTAAGGCAAGTGCCTTAGGAGAGCAGTTAAAGGTACCCGGATCCAGCTGTCAAGGGAGCTCCCAAATTAAGTAAGGCCTGGCCATTTTGTTGGTTTTTACCCTACGATTTTTACCACACACACGCCAGCAGCCACACACAACCCAGCTGTTAATGAATATTTGTTAGTGGTTAATACTCTGTTTGATTTATTGTGTGGGGTCTTTTAATTTTTTTTGTTTTAGTGGGTTTTTCACAGGTTAGAAAGGATGCTGTGCACAAATGAAATTTTTTGAAGTTTCTATTGTCAGTGTTTTGGTTGCACATGTAAATTCTCTTGATAAGAAATGTACTGAAAAACCCTATGTAAACCTGACTGACCTCTGTTCTGACTTCCTGGTGAGGCCTGATCACCCTCACTAGAAAGACTGGAGACATTGGGTGAGATTTAAATGGGCTATGTAAACACTAATAATTAGAAGAAGTTTATAATTGATCAATAGTCCTATGTGTGATTCGGAACATGAGAAGGACAGAGAGAGAGCGGTGCCCCTGAATGAGGGACACCTGTCTCTAGTCTATTTTACCATTACCTTATGGGATACAATTATTTCCTTATGGAGTTATCAATAGTTGTAATTCTTTTTTGTTATCACAATTTGTTTATTTTTTATTCAACATGTGTACCAAGGGGGAATTGGTGTCAGAAGTGGTATAGAAGCTAAAATCTAAATGTTTACATTAAAATGTATTTGATGATTATCACAGATTAAGTGATAAGAGGAGGGATTGAACTTTAATGTTTATGCTTTTCTAATAACTAATTTCTGTGTTCTATTCATGTGCTTTTCTAATAACCATTTCCTGTGTTCATGCAAGTGACTGACTGAACGAATCCTCACTATCAGTAGCTGCAATTTGGCAGTATGCCCAGACCTTTGTTTTGAGAACAAAATATATCTCAGTTTCAAGGTCTCAGCTTAAAGAGAAGAAGCCTCGTGAGGTATTGGTCTGTCACATGTTATGAACCAGTATTGGTTGGTCACATGAATGAAACAAAACGGTAATGATGAATTCATTATGCTAAATCATGCAAATATAACTTGTCTGTGTATAGCCGTATATAAGACAACTGCTGGGACTGCCCCAGCAGAGCTCCTGATTGACATGTGTACTATGGTGCATTGAGTTGGTTGGAACCTCTCCAGCGCGCTGATAATAAAGGATGATTAATTTAAGATTGACTTTGAGTGTCCCTGGTGGTAATTTCCACGACATGGTGGTGAATTTCCATGACAGGTGCTTCCACAAAGTACTGAGTAAAGGGTCTGAATACTTATGTAAATGTGACTTAAAGACACACACTTTTTGAGCAGATCAAGAATTACCTTCACGAAAAGGTTGCAATCTACATTTATGAGCACAAGGATCTTACTCTTGAGAAAGCTGCAGTTCTTGCAGATGAGTTTGTGTTGACACATAAAGCTACCTTCGTGGACCCAGTACAGTGCCCAAAGATAAAGATAGGCAGAAAACAACTGTTTTTTCATATCCGCCGGTTTATCATTACTGCCGTGAGAAAGAACACACTGTCTCTCAGTGTCCTAAATTGAAACAGAAAAATTTGAGAGAAAAAGCAGTTTCTTCTTGTCAGAGCACTCCAGCCCATTAAGTCTCTGGTTGGGACTGGTGTATCTCCTAAACACGATTTTGGATCAGATGTGTATGAACCCTTTGTTTCAGATGGGTTTGTGTCTCTGCAGAGTGGCAATGGTTTTAAGCAGCCGGTGAAGAATCAGCAAGACACTGGGGTGGCCCAATCCTTCATTTTGGAGGGTGTTTTGCCTTTGTCTGACACTTCAGCAACTGGTTACAGTGTGTTAGTACAAGGTGTGGAGATGGGTTGCATGGAAGTTCCTTTGTATAATGTGGAACTAAAGTCTGATCTAATTTCTGGTTCCGTTGTCGTTGGACTGAGGCTTAGTCTACCGGTGAAGGGGGTCTCATTCATTTTGGGAAACGATTTGGCTGGAGGGAAGGTCGTTACACGTGCTATGTCTAAGAAAGGCGCCGGGAGCAAATCTAGTGTTGAGGAGGATGTCAGCGATCCCACCATGACCGATTTGTCTGACACGTTTATGGGGGATTCTGATTTTGGTAAAAGAGAGTTGACCTGTCCTTTGACAACCCCAAAGGTGAGCGAGTTTGTTGGACCGCTGAAGGAAGAGAGGGTTCCTACAGTTCACACTTCGATGTCTAGGAAACAGCTGATTAGTGATCAGAGTAATGATGTTTCTCCCCTCTTTTTGCTGAGATACGTCCAGAGGAGGAGTTTGATGAAGTTCGTATGGGGTACTTTGACAGAGATGGTGTTCTAATGAGGATATGGCATTCTCGCGCCACTTCTGGGCAAGACGATTGGCCCGGTGTATCTCAAATTATCGTTCTAGTTACGCTTCGACAAGAGATACTGTGGTTGGCTTACGATGGTAGTATGACAGGCCATCTTGGGGTCAACAAGATATATGACCGTATTTTGCATAACTTCTTACATTTTACATTTACATTTTAGTCATTTAGCAGACACTCTTATCCAGAGCAACTTACAGTAGTGAGTGCATACATTTTCATACTAGTCCCCCGTGGGAATCGAACCCACAACCCTGGTGTTGCAACTGCCATGCTCTACCAACTGAGCTACACGGGCCTGGTCTGAAACAGGATGTTGTGCCTTACTGTAAATCCTGTTGCATTTGCCAGTGGATGGTTAAACTGAACCAAGCTGTACCGGTTGCACCTTTGCAGCCTATTCCTGCTTTTGACTAACCTTTCAGCAGAGTTCTGATGGACTGTGTTGGTCCTTTGACCAAAGCCAAGAGTGGTAACCAGTTTCTATTAACCATAATGTGTGCTGCCACTCGTTTCCCTGAGGCCCGTCCACTGAGGAAAATCACGGTTCACAGTATTGTTAAGGCCCTGGTAAAATTATATTCAACGTTTGGACTTCCGCAGGTAGTGCAGTCGGACCAAGGTTCGAATTTCATGTCAAAGGTCTTCCAGCAAGTGCTACAACAGTTGGGTGTAACCCATTGCCCCTTTAGTGCCTACCACCCAGAGTCTCAAGGTGCTCTTGAGAGATTTCATCAGACTTTGAAGTCTATGTTGAGAGCTTACTGCTTTGAGTTTGAGAAAGACTGGGATGAATGGATCCCTCTTGTGCTGTTTGCAGCGTGGGAGGTTGTTCAGGAATATCTCGGTTGTAGTCCGAATGAACTCGCGTTTGGACATCATGTCAGAGGTCCTTTGAGTTTGCTGAGAGAGGTTGTTGCAGGGCAATACCTTAAAAACAAAAACAAATCTGTTGGAGCACGTTAGCGCATTTCGATACAGATTGCACCGCGCCTGTGAGTTTGCCAGTGAGAATCTGGAGAGGGTGCAAATGAAAATGAAAGTTTGGTACAATCGGAAGGCCCGAAACCGCACTTTTGATGTGGGTCACCAAGTCCTGGTTTTGTTGCCCGTTCTGGGGTCACCGTTGCAGGCTCGTTTTTCAGGCCCTTTCCCCATAGTAAAAAAAAGAGGCTAATCTGGATTACATCATTGCCATACCGGAGCGCAGGAGAAAAACCCGGCTGTGTCATGTCAACATGTTGAAACCATACTTCACCCGCTGCGATTGGGCGGCGAAGTTGGTGGAAAACAGTAGTGATGTTCTGCCTGTGACCACTGTTGTCACTGTTGACTATAGTCTTCCTCAAGAGTACGAGGAAAGCCCAATACACCCTGTGCCGTTTGGTCAGTTGAGTAACTTTTGTTTGGGCTCATTCCAAGGGGATGAAAGTTACAGAAGCGAATGTGAGTTTTTAAAAACTAGTGAGTTTTATGCAACTACAGAAAAAAATGAGAAAAAAAGAAGAAAAGATTGTAAAACACACACCAAAAAAATAAGAATATATGTATATATACAGTACCAGTCAAAAGTTTGGACACACCTACTCATTCAAGGGTTTTTCTTTATTTCTACTATTTTCTATATTGTAGAATAATAGTGAAGACATCAAAACTATGAAATAACACATATGGAATCATGTAGTAACCAAAAAATTATTAAACAAATCAAAATATATTTTATATTTGAGATTCTTCAAATAGCCACCCTTTGCCTTGATGACAGCTTTGCACACTCATTGCATTCTCTCAACCAGCTTCATGAGGTAGTCACCTGGAATGCATTTCAATTAACAGGTGTGCCTTCTTAAAAGTTCATTTGTGGAATTTATTTCCTTTGTAATGCGTTTGAGCCAATCAGTTGTGTTGTGACAAGATAGGGGGTGTAGCCCTATTTGGTAAAAGACCAAGTCCATATTATGGCAAGAACAGCTCAAATAAGCAAAGAGAAACGACAGTCCATCATTACTTTAAGACAAGAAGGTCAGTCAATACGGAACATTTCAAGAACTCTGAACGTTTCTTCAAGTGCAGTCGCAACAACCATCAAGCGCTATGATGAAACTGGCTCTCATGAGGACCGCCACAGGAATGGAAGACCCAGAGTTACCTCTGCTGCAGAGGATAAGTTCATTAGAGTTACCAGCCTCAGAAATTGCAGCCCAAATAAATGCTTCACATTCAAGTAACAGACACATTTCAACATCAACTGTTCAGAGGGGACTGTGTGAATCAGGCCTTCATGGTCGAATTGCTGCAAAGAAACCACTACTAAAGGACACCAGTAAGAAGAAGAGACCTGCTTGGAACAAGAAACATGAGCAATGGACATTTGACCGGTGGACATTTGTCCTTTGGTCTGGAGTCCATGTCTTTGTGAGACGCGGTGTGGGTGAACGGATGATCTCTTCATGTGTAGTTCCCACCGTAAAGCATGGAGGAGGAGGTGTATGGTGTGGCAGTGCTTTGCTGGTGACACGGTCTGTGATTTATTTAGAATTCAAGGCACACTTAACCAGCATGGCTACCACAGCATTCTGCAGAGATACGCCATCCCATCTGGTTTGGGCTTAGTGGGACTATCATTTGTTTTTCAACAGGACAATGACCCAACACACCTCCAGGCTGTGTAAGGGCTATTTGACCAAGAAGGAGAGTGATGGAGGGCTGCATCAGATGACCTGGTCTCCACAATCCCCCGACCTCAACCCAATTGAGATGGTTTGGGATGAGTCGGACCGCAGAGTGAAGGAAAAGCAGCCAACAAGTGCTCAGCATATTTGGGGACTCCTTCAAGACTGTTGGAAAAGCATTCCAGGTGAAGCTGGTTGAGAGAATGCCAAGAGTGTGCAAAGCTGTCATCAAGGCAAAGGGTGGCTATTTGAAGAATCTCAAATATAAAATATATTTTGATTTGTTTAACACTTGTTTGGTTACTACATGATTCCATATGTGTTATTTCATAGTTTTGATGTCTTCACTATTATTCTACAATGTAGAAAATAGTAAAAATAAAGAAAAACCCTGGAATGAGAAGTTGTGTCCAAATATATATATTATATATATATATATATATATATATATATATATATATATATATATACAGTGCTATGAAAAAGTATTTACCCCCTTTCTAATTTTCTCTACTTTTGCATATTTGTGATACTGAATGTTATCCAATCTTCAACCAAAACCTAATATTAGATAAAGGGAACATAAGTGAACAAATAACACAACAATTACATATTTATTTTCATTTATTTCATAAACAAAGTTATGCAACACCCAATTCCCCTGTGTGAATAAGTAATTGCCCCCTTACACTCAATAACTGGTTGTGCCACCTTTAGCTGCAATGACTCCAACCAAATGCTTCCTGTAGTTGTTGATCAGTCTCTCACGTCGCTGTGGAGGAATTTTGGCCCACTCTTCCATGCAGAACTGCTTTAACTCAGTAACGTGTGGGTTTTCAAGCATGAACTGCTCGTTTCAAGTCCTGCCACAACATCTCAATTGGGATTAGGTCTGGACTTTGACTAAGCCATTCCAAAACTTCAAATTTGTTGCTTTTTAGCAATTTTCATGTAGACTTGATTGTGTGTTTTGGATCATTGTCTTGCTGCATGACCCAGCTGCGCTTCAGCTTCAGCTCACAGACGGATGGTCTGACATTCTCCTGTAGAAATCTCTGATACAGAGCAGAATTCATGGTTCCTTCTATTAAGGCAAGTCGTCCAGGTCCTGAGGCAGCAAAGCATCCCCAAACCATCACACCACGACCACCATGCTTGACCTTTGGTATGATGTTCTTACTGTGGAATGCAGTGTTTGGTTTTCGCCAGGCATTACTGGAACCATGTCGTCCAATTTTAAGTGGGAGAACTTGCACAATTGGTGGCTGACTAAATACTTTTTTCCCCCACTGTATGTATATATACACTGCTCAAAAAAATAAAGGGAACACTTAAACAACACATCCTAGATCTGAATGAATGAAATAATCTTATTAAATACTTTTTTTTTTTACATAGTTGAATGTGCTGACAACAAAATCATACAAAAATGATCAATGGAAATCAAATGCATCAACCCATGGAGGTCTGGATTTGGAGTCACCCTCAAAATTAAAGTGGAAAACCACACTACAGGCTGATCCAACTTTTATGTAATGTCCTTAAAACAAGTCAAAATGAGGCTCAGTAGTGTGTGTGGCCTCCACGTGCCTGTATGACCTCCCTACAACGCCTGGGCATGCTCCTGATGAGGTGGCGGATGGTCTCCTGAGGGATCTCCTCCCAGACCTGGACTAAACTCCTGGACAGTCTGTGGTGCAACGTGGCGTTGGTGGATGGAGCGAGACATGATGTCCCAGATGTGATAAATTGGATTCAGGTCTGGGGAACGGGCAGGCCAGTCCATAGCATCAATGCCTTCCTCTTGCAGGAACTGCTGACACACTCCAGCCACATGAGGTCTAGCATTGTCTTGCATTAGGAGGAACCCAGGGCCAACCGCACCAGCATATGGTCTCACAAGGGGTCTGAGGATCTCATCTCGGTACCTAATGGCAGTCAGGCTACCTCTGGCGAGCACATGGAGGGCTGTGCGGCCCCCAAAGAAATGCCACCCCACACCATGACTGACCCACCGCCAAACCGGTCATGCTGGAGGATGTTGCAGGCAGCAGAACGTTCTCCACGGCGTCTCCAGACTCTGTCACGTCTGTCACATGTGCTCAGTGTGAACCTGCTTTCATCTGTGAAGAGCACAGGGCGCCAGTGGCGAATTTGCCAATCTTGGTGTTCTCTGGCAAATGCCAAACTTCCTGCACGGTGTTGGGCTGTAAGCACAACCACCACCTGTGGACGTCGGGCCCTCATACCACCCTCATGGAGTCTGTTTCTGACCGTTTGAGCAGACACATGCACATTTGTGGCCTGCTGGAGGTCATTTTGCAGGGCTCTGGCAGTGCTCCTCCTGCTCCTCCTTGCACAAAGGCGGAGGTAGCGGTCCTGCTGCTGGGTTGTTGCCCTCCTACGGCCTCCTCCACGTCTCCTGATGTACTGGCCTGTCTCCTGGTAGCGCCTCCATGCTCTGGACACTACGCTGACAGACACAGCAAACCTTCTTGCCACAGCTCGCATTGATGTGCCATCCTGGATGAGCTGCACTACCTGAGCCACTTGTGTGGGTTGTAGACTCCATCTCATGCTACCACTAGAGTGAAAGCACCGCCAGCATTCAAAAGTGACCAAAACATCAGCCAGGAAGCATAGGAACTGAGAAGTGGTCTGTGGTCACCACCTGCAGAACCACTTCTTTATTGGGGGTGTCTTGCTAATTGCCTATAATTTCCACCTGTTGTCTATTCCATTTGCACAACAGCATGTGAAATGTATTGTCAACCAGTGTTGCTTCCTAAGTGGACAGTTTGATTTCACAGAAGTGTGATTGACTTGGAGTTACATTGTGTTGTTTAAGTGTTCCCTTTATTTTTTTGAGCAGTATATATATATATATTTTTTTTTAATAAATAAGAGGTGGCTGTTTTGTCTTATATTTAATTACTGACAACCAGTAGACACCATGTTTATATTGGAGAAGGCGACGCATAAGTAGCGACGCATTTAAGTTGATTATGTTGTGCAATAGAAGTTGTTTTCTGTTGGTGGTGAGCAAACTTTTGAGGTTGGACTTTAGCACATATAACTCGCTAGCACGTAGGGCGCACAGATTGGCGTCACCTCGTTAGTCAGTATGTACTGTATTACACTTGTGCTGGTTGCCATCTCGTTAGTGGGAAGGTTTTTGGTTTGCTTCCTGCCTTTAAGTTTGGTGTGGGTTTTTCTTTTGTTTGCCTCTTCTTGGGCAAACTTAGTGGGCGCTCATGGTGGGTGTTTTTTAGGTTCCAGTTGTTGTTGCATGTCAACTTTCAGTGGACGCCTCCATGAGTGTCTTTCAGAACCCCTCCTAAAACCCCACCTGTTTCATTTTGGTTGTTGGTCAGTGACTATTTGTTAGTTCCGCCTTCTGTTTGAGCGACTCTATTTGTTTTTTTCTTGCTGGGGAATGTAACACGATTAATTGAGGTTGTTCTGAGGGCAAAAGGGGGTGCAACTCAATATTAGGAAGGTGTTCCTAATGTTTTGTACACTCAGTGTACATAACACTAATATGAGAAAAATATCGTTTTTTTTAATGTAAGTGCCTAATATTATTTCAGTTTTTTAGAGCTTCCTCTGATGTGTGTTTGGCTGTCATCGGACTGTGTAGATGTGGACCTCTGGCTGTGTGACTGGGGCTTGTCCAAATAGCTCCCTGACTATGTGTCCTAAGTAATGTTCCCTCTAAGCTGTGCGCAGTAGCCCGAGACTGCCTCGCAGCTCCCCCAGGACTGCCATGCAGAAGAAATATCAGCCCACAGAGAAGCACAAGATGGAACTTCACTCAACTTTCTAGCGCAGTGGTCACCAACCGGTTGATCACGATCAACTTGTCGATCTCCAAGGCATTCCTAGTTGATCGCCAAATTGTTTTGTAAAAAACCCAACGCTAAAGCCTTGTGTTACAATTTTTTCTTATTCGTCTTGGGCTGTTGACGGTAGGTGAACCCGATTCAGCTGCCCTGCATGCCGGGTTGGCGAACTGTTGCCATTTTGAACCATTTCATGTGTCTGAAGGTACAAACTCTGCCCTACCGGCGGGCCCGGAGAGCAAATCAAGTATACTATAGGCCTACTGTTGGCCAATCGGGTGGCTCAGTTTAGCATGCCTGCAGTAAAGTAGCAGGCATAAGAAAGCTACAGCAAAGTGGATACTGTGAGATTTCAAAATGTTTAAAATGACTAGAGAGACTGTCAACAAATACAGCAAAGAGCTGCTGTTTTTATGAGTGAGTTCATGTTTAAATTCTTACTCAGGACTGTCAACACTTTGTATTTAAAACTTTTATAAGCCATATAAAATGCGCATTCTTCCAATTTCAACTCAGCGCTACAACGAGCACTGCAGCAGTAATGAATGAGTAGGAAAGTGTATCTATAGGCTTGCGTTGTTTTTATTAGTGGCTTGGTTCTTTTATGATATCGAGGAATATTTCACTTTCTCTGTTCAAAGGAGT
The DNA here is from genome assembly GCF_020615455.1 of Coregonus clupeaformis. Taxonomy (NCBI): domain Eukaryota; kingdom Metazoa; phylum Chordata; class Actinopteri; order Salmoniformes; family Salmonidae; genus Coregonus; species Coregonus clupeaformis. Next base: position 16,686,327 of record NC_059204.1, on the reverse strand, counting down.
AACAACATGAATTTGTGCATGAGGCAGAAATAATGCGACTCGAGTTTCACCATCATCTGGAAGACTGTGTCCCTTTTTGGTCAGTGTCAGTGGAGGAAAGGGAGAGCGGAGGGATGTTGAGAGGCGGACCCTCAGTCTGCTGCTCTCTCCCTCCACTGAGACTGACCATCAGATGCAGGCTCCATCATCCCAGTAAAAATAAAATAAAAGAATGTAAATGTATGCTCACTCAGCTTTGCCTCACAAGTAATACAAATAACCGATCTATTACCGGTGTGATCATATAGCCTACCTCAAATTTTCTAAAATGGCGCAAACAACAATGCATTGGCAGGGCAATTCAAGCAAAGCCAATATCCGGTGATAATGTATTGGGCCTATAGCTTACTGCTACAGTACTGTTTTTAATTAGTTAATGTTGCATAGGCTTAAGGTTTTTAAGTTATGTTTAAAAAAAATCTGAGCGATAGATCTCGGCTTTCAGTTTGACTCAAAGTGATCTTGACTCAGAAAAGGTTGGTGACCACTGTTCTAGAGTTTTCCCTGTTAACACTATCAACGTTTCCCTTTACTGTGGCAATTTTGATCGAATCAACACGATATTAGAATGTAGGCCTACATTGAACACCACACATTGGCTGCTACTGTAGGCTGAATGATAGAACAGCTATTTCCATGTTAAAATGTTATGAGATGCATTTTCTCTGTTGTTTTTGATGGTAGGCCACTCTGGTAGGCCTACATTATGATCAAATAGCCACAGTAGCCTAGTTGGCCACTTTTCAAACTGTAACTTTAAGCGGGTACAGCCTCAGTGTTCACAGTAAACGCGCGCTGGAAGTTGCACAGAATTTTCAGAAAGTTTGAGCTCAGCAGACCTGAAATTTGCTCAGTGCCGAAAAACATTTGAGGGAACATTGGTCCTAAGGGAAATGTGGAGGGGTGTATGGATACAGAAGATCATGGTGGATGGACAGTTCCTTGCAGTCACTGGGAGAACACACTCCCACATACACAGACATTTGGAGGGCCCATGTGACCAGATTGATGGGATTCAGGCAGGAGAACATAAAGGTGTATTTCAAGATGACATCATAGAAGAAAGTAAGGTTATCTGTAACTATTATATAAAAGTGTTCGTTATTCTGACATTTTACATGTGCTTGATATCACAGCAATGTCCAGACCTCTTCAATAACCAGATGATATCCACTATGCATTCTGAAAAATAAAGAAGAGCTGAAAATAGCAACGGACAACGACTGTCTGGCAGGACATTTCATTTGAATTGTTTATTCAGAATGAAAGCAAACTACCGTGTTTTATTTCGTTTCATTTTCCCCAATGCAGTTGACATTTTTCTCATTATACATGTTAGATCCTGGTTTTCTTCATAAATAAGCAAGCTGCTATGTGTTGCACAATAATAAATATACACATTGCGTTTCCGATCTCTGCCATTGGTAGAATTGACCAAATTAATTAATGTTAACTTCAAAAGAGGGTGAACAATATTTACCCTCATTCATGTTTGTGTCCACGTTGAAATACTTTTGCGTCTGTCAGTTTTCCATTCAATATACAAGGTAGAGAGGCAGCATTTATTATTTTGTGTTGGCATATTTTGTCCTTTTTATGTCGCTGTCACAAAAAAAGAACTGCATTGGAAAACGTTTGCACTTAAACTAGCTTGCAAATTAGGTTGAAATCATGCTACATTCAATCAAAATGTAGCTTTTTTTTGACCATTCTATAGTATCTTCTTGTTCTGGTCAGTTATGATTGGTGCCTCTGAGTTACAACATTAGAGGGGTGTATTCTTCACAGGCAATTTGTACCTCAAATTATGTATTGTATCATGGCTCAAAGGTCCTTGACATTTTATCAAAATAAATGGCTTTGAACTAGAATGTGACAATGCATTTATACTATTGGCTAAACAGTATGCAAAAATATAATATATTCAAGAAACCTGAAATTACTGGCTGCTCCTTAGAGGAGTCTGACATTGGTCTGCGTAGAAAACATCTGAAGAACAGAAATGGAGAGCCATGTGGCGGTCTTAACCAGACAGGGTCCCCAGAAAGTGACTCGACTTATGTCTGACATAGTTACATAGTCACTGATACAGCTTCTGGTCATTGTTTGTGTTTCTGACCAAAAAGGCTGAAGTCTCAGGGTGTCTGTCCATCCTTGTCCTTCGACCCCCGGGCTGTGTCACCTCTCGTTGGTGATGATGACGGACGTGCCGATGTAATGAGGGATCTCCCTGTGGATCTCAGGGGAGGAGCTGGAGGCGGGGCTTTGGCTCTTGTAGTCGTAAGAACCAATTTCGGCACCGCGGTAACCGTAGCTGTCCGTCAAGTGGCCGAGGGCAGCATATGGCGGGGCCTGGAAGGAGCTGTGTTTGGCCAAGACGTGGTGGAGGTTCAAAGACACGTACGGCGCCTGGGCCGGCAGGCCTACCCCGACTCCCATCCCAACTCCAACCCCCATCCCCATCCACATCCTCCTCTCCTCCTCCCCCGCCTCAGGCTCCAGCAGCTTGGGGCTCCCCCGCTCCCCATTGCTGTCTGTGTTCTCCAGGGGGCCGGTGGCACTGTGGCTGTAGGGGGATTCCATCATACACAGCCTCCTGCGCTGCTCCAGGACAACCTGCATGGGGAAGGGTTGGCCCAGGCCATGGAAGGACCGGGACTGCTCGCAGCTCACCTTCCCCAGCACAGAGCTACTCAACATGGGACAGGACAACGGCTTCTCCCCTCCTACGCAACCACCACCCTCAGAGGCCTTGTGGAGGTAGTCTCGACTGAACGGCAGCTTGCTGTCCTCTTTAGTAGCCTGTGACAGGGAATGCAGGCGGTCCTCTGTGGTCTTGTTCTGGCCAAGCGTGTGATGCTCATAGGGCTCTTCCTTAAACCTGCTGTTAGGGCGCGGGTTTGAGCAGCTGGAGAAGCCGTCATGGAGGGACTCGCTGGGGGGGTACCTCCTGCTCGTCGTGGGGCCTGCTGTGGAGAAATTAAACGCTACGGTGAGATTCAGACTAAAATGCTATGGTGAAACTGTGCTAAAACGCTATCTTGAGAATGATTAGGGTTTAACAGTGACATCAGAGGAGCAGGGAAGTAAGCGATGCAGCAGACACTGCCTTTGCCCAATGCTACAGTCAGCAATGATTTTTCATGTTTTTTCATGAACGTTTCTGACCTGAGAACAAAGAGTGAAAAGGCTTAAAAGAGAGCACTTTAAAGTGACAGTTCACCTTTTTGAAGTTTTAATTTATATTCAACTTCCCTAGGGTGTTGTTGTTTCCTCCAAGCTGTTTCTAAATTCGTTAGATGGTTATTTAGCAACATCCAGAATGTCTGGGCTAGCATTATTTTGAAAATGTAGCAATGCTACTGGAAATGGATTGTATCAGTTAGCAGTGCATTCAAAAGCATGCAAAAAGAGCTCTGCGTTCCTCAGCGCTGATTTGGAAGCCCCATGCTTTTGAGCCAGAGCCATACCTGAATATGCAGCTGCGGTGGCTGTGGTGATGGCACACGATGCAGCGAACGGCCTCAGGGTGTGACCGGGGCTAGTACCATGGTGAGTTTTGGCGTTGGCACAGCTCCAACGCCCCTCTCCCCCTCGACCCTGCAGGGAGCTGAGCAGCTGCCGGGCAGCCAGGCCAGGGGAAGATGGGGAGGGAGAGGCGGAGGAAGAACCCTGGGTGTGTCGCAACCTCCTCTGGGAGTCCATGTGGGGTAGGTGTCCATAGGGGTAGGGGAAGGAGAGGCCATAGGGGGCGCTGCTACTACACAGGACCTCTCCAGCCTCTGGGCCTCCAGAGGGGCCTGAGATCTGCCCCTGGCAGGGAGTCAGGGGGTAGGGGGGGCTCTCCTTCCAGCTCCCTCCCTGGGGGGAGCAGTCTAGCTTGTCTGGGTGGTAGGTGCTGTTGGGCTGGAGGTGGAGGCAATAGACAACAGGTTATGGTGGTGTTATACTTTTATATCATAGACAGGCAATGAAGACAGTGTTGTGTACAGCTCATTTGTCGAGCTTTGACGAAGAATCAAGTCCTACTTGTTATATTTTTGGGATAACAATGAAGGGGATATTTCATAAATTCTCAAAAGGAAAGTTACTGATTGTAAATACAACGCAAACAGTCGTTGCGTTGGGGAGTTTGCAGTGTCTCCTCTTTTTCCAAGCTGGCAAAAGCTATTCATCCTGATATCTTAGTACGTGTGAATGTACAGGTACAGTATGTAGGCTACTGTATGTGTACTACACTGCATATGAACTGTATTAGTGATCTAGTGTGAGGAACAGTAGTCTTTAGTACCTGAGGGTAGGGGGCTGTTTTGAGTTTGCTCTTGATCTTGACTGCTTTGGTTTTGAGTTGTTTGCGGGGGTCCTGAGAGGAGGCCAGGCCACTCTTAAAGGCTAAGCTGGGTTTGGCCGCTCGACTCTGCTCCTGAGACAGCTGCATGTCTTTATACTCCACGTCCCTGTGGAGAGACATATACATACAGCACAGAACAGCTTGGATTAGCATCGCGCACACACACACACACACACACACACACACACACACACACGGACACACGGACACACACACACACACACACACACGGACACGAATGATCTGTTTGGTGGTTTGTTGTAACCGAGTATTGGTGCTAAACCGTGTTATTGGAGGCTGGCATGCTAGTTGGCTATTGCGTCATAGGATTCGGTGCCCTGGACGGTTTTCACGGAAGAATACTGTACCAAGTTAGCTAGCTGAATAAACTAAGTTAGAGTCTATTCCTAGAAAACATTAAACCGATGTAGTTTATAACAATTATAATTTCTAAAGTGGAAGTTGAGAGAGTTATATTTGAGTATTTCAGTGAAACGTAAATGAGGGAGGCCCCGCTCTCTCGCTTTCCCAGATGTTTAGTTAATTTCATTCCGATCTCCTTTGCATTATTGTAGCCTTTTTCTGTAGCCTGTCAACTTTGTGTCTGTCTATCCCTGTTCTCTCCTCTCTGCACAGGCCATACAAACGCTTCACACCGCGTGGCTGCTGCCACTCTAATCTGGTGGTCCCTGCGCGCACGACCCACGTGGAGTTCCAGGTCTCTGGCAGCCTCTGGAACTGCCGTTCTGCGGCCAACAAGGCAGAGTTCATCTTAGCCTATGCTACCCTCCAGTCCCTCGACTTCTTGGCGCTGACGGAAACATGGATTACCACAGAAAACACTACTACTCCTACTGCTCTTTCCTCGTCTGACCATGTGTTCTCGCATACCCCGAGAGCATTTTTGTTTTTAATTTTTCTATTTCACCTTTATTTAACCAGGTAAGCCAGTTGAGAACAAGTTCTCATTTACAACTGCGACCTGGCAAAGATAAAGCAAAGCAGTGCGATAAAAACAACAACACAGAGTTACATATGGGGTAAAACAAAACATAAAGTCAAAAATACAACAGAAAATATATATACAGTGTGTGCAAATGTAGCAAGTTATGGAGGTAAGGCAATAAACAGGCTATAGTGCAAAATAATTACAATTAGTATTAACACTGGAATGATAGATGTGCAAGAGATGATGTGCAAATAGAGATACTGGGGTGCAAATGAGCAAAATAAATAACAATATGGGAATGAGGTAGTTGGGTGGGCTAATTTCAGATGGGCTGTGTACAGGTGCAGTGATCGGTAAGGTGCTCTGACAACTGATGCTTAAAGTTAGTGAGGGAGATAAGAGTCTCCAGCTTCAGAGATTTTGCAATTCGTTCCAGTCATTGGCAGCAGAGAACTGGAAGGAATGGCGGCCAAAGGAGGTGTTGGCTTTGATGACCAGTGAGATATACCTGCTGGAGCGCATACTACGGGTGGGTGTTGCTACGGTGACCAATGAGCTAAGATAAGGCGGGGATTTGCCTAGCAGTGATTTTTAGATGGCCTGGAGCCAGTGGGTTTGGCGACGAATATGTAGTGAGGACCAGCCAACAAGAGCGTACAGGTCACAGTGGTGGGTAGTATATGGGGCTTTGGTGACAAAACGGATGGCACTGTGATAGACTACATCCAATTTGCTGAGTAGAGTGTTGGAGGCTATTTTGTAAATGACATTGCCGAAGTCAAGGATCGGTAGGATAGTCCGTTTTACGAGGGCATGTTTGGCAGCATGAGTGAAGGAGGCTTTGTTGCGAAATAGGAAGCCGATTCTAGATTTAACTTTGGATTGGAGATTCTTAATGTGAGTCTGGAAGGAGAGTTTACATTCTAACCAGACACCTAGGTATTTGTAGTTGTCCACATACTCTAGGTCAGACCCGTGGAGAGTAGTGACTCTAGTCGGGTGGGCGGGTGCCAGTAGCGTTCGATTGAAGAGCATGCATTTAGTTTTACGAGTGTTTAAGAGCAGTTGGAGGCTACCGAAGGAGTGTTGTATGGCATTGAAGCTCGTTTGGAGGTTTGTTAACACAGTGTCCAAAATTGTGTCGTCTGCGTAGAGGTGGATCTGAGAGTCACCAGCAGCAAGAGCGACATCATTGATATACACAGAGAAAAGAGTCGGCCCAAGAATTGAACCCTGTGGCACCCCCATAGAGACTGCCATAGGTCCAGACAACAGGCCCTCCGATTTGACACATTGAACTCTATCTGAGAAGTAGTTGGTGAACCAGGCAAGGCAGTCATTTGAGAAACCAAGGCTATTTAGTCTGCCAATAAGAATGCGGTGGTTGACAGAGTCAAAAGCCTTGGCCAGGTCGATGAAGACGGCTGCACAGTACTGTCTATTATCAATCGCGGTTATAATATCGTTTAGGACCTTGAGCGTGGCTGAGGTGCACCCATGACCAGCTCGGAAACCGGATTGCATAGTGGAGAAGGTACGGTGGGATTCGCAATGGTCGGTGATCTGTTTGTTAACTTGGCTTTCAAAAACTTTCGAAAGGCAGGGCAGGATGGATATAGGTCTGTAACAGTTCTAGATCTAGAATGTCACCCCCTTTGAAGAGGGGGATGACTGCGGCAGCTTTCCAATCTCTGGGGATCTCAGACGTTACGAAAGAGAGGTTGAAACAGGCTAGTAATAGGGGTTGCGACAATTTCGGCGGCTAGTTTTAGAAAGAAAGGGTCCAGAATGTCCAGATGATTTGTAGGGGTCCAGATTTTGCAGCTCTTTCAGAACATCAGCTGTCTGAATTTGTGTGAAGGAGAATCGGGGGGGGGTGCATGGGCAAGTTGCAGCGGAGGGTGCAGAGCTGGTGGCCAGGGTAGTGGTATCCAGGTGGAAAGCATGGCCAGCCATAGCAAAATGCTTGTTGAAATTCTTGATTATTGTAGCTTTATCGGTGGTGATAGTGTTTCCTAGCCTCAGTGCAGTGGGCAGCTGGGAGGAGGTGCTCTTATTCTCCATGGACTTTACAGTGTCCCAAAACTTTTTGGAGTTAGTGCTACAGGATGCACATTTCTGTTTGAAAAAGTTAGCCTTTGCTTTCCTAACTGCTTGTGTATATTGGTTCCTGACTGATGCTAATGCAGTACGCCACAGGATGTTTTTGTGCTGGTCAGGACAGTCAAGTCTGAGGAGAACCAGGGGCTATATCTGTTCTTAGTTCTGTATTTTTTGAATGGGGCATGTTTATTTAAGATTGAGAGGAAATTACTTTTAAAAGAACTACCAGGCATCCTCTACTGACGGAATGAGATCTATATCCATCCAGGATACCTGGGCCAGGTCAATTAGGAAGGCCTGCTCACTAAAGTGTTTTAGGGAGCGTTTGACAGTGATGAGGGGTGGTCGTTTGACCGCGGACCCGTTACGGACGCAGGCAATAAGGCAGTGATCGCTGAGATCCTGGTTGAAGACAGCGGAGGTGTATTTAGAGGGTAAGTTAGTCAGGATGATATTTTTGAGGGTACCCATGTTTACGGATTTAGGGTTGTACCTGGTAGGTTCGTTGATCATTTGTGTGAGATTGAGGGCATCTAGTTTGGATTGTAGGATGGCCGGGGTGTTAAGCATATCCCAATTTAGGTCACCAAGCAGTATGAACTCTGAGGATAAATGGGGGGCAATCAATTCACATATGGTATCCAGGGCACAGCTGGGGGCTGAGGGGGGTCTGTAGCAAGCGGCAACAGTGAGAGACTTATTTCTGGAAAGGTGGATTTTTAGAAGTAGAAGCTCAAACTGTTTGGGCACAAACCTGGATAGTATGATAGAGCTCTGCAGGCTATCTCTACAGTAGATTGCAACTCCACCCCCTTTGGCAGTTCTATCTAAATGGAAAATGTTGTAGTTGGGGATGGAAATTTCAGAATTTTTGGTGGCCTTCTTAAGCCTGGATTCAGACACTGCTAGAACATCAGGGTTGGCGGAGTGTGCTAACGCAGTGAATAACTCAAACTTAGGAAGTAGACTTCTGATGTTAACGTGCAGAAAACCAAGGCTTTTACGGTTACAGAAGTCAACAAATGATAGCTCCTGGGGAGTAGGAGTGATACTGGGGGCTGCAGGGCCTGGGTTAGCCTCTACATCACCAGAGGAACAGAGGAGGACTAGAATAAGGATACGGCTAAAGGCTTTAAGAACTGGTCTTCTAGTGCATTGGGTACAGAGAATAAAGGGGGCAGATTTCCAGGCGTTGTAGAAAAGATTCAGGGCATTATGTACAGACAAGGATATGGAAGGATATGAGTACAGTGGAGGTAAACCTAAGCGTTGGGTAACAATGAAAGAGATAGCATCACTGGAGGCACCGATTGAGCCGGTCTCGGCGTATATGGGGGGTGGAACAAAGGAGCTCTCTGAGGCTGGTTGAGTGGGACTGGGGGCTCTACAGTGAAATAGTACAATAAGAACTAACCCAAACAGCAATAGGCTAGGCATATTGACATGGGAGAGAGGCATAACGCAATCACAGGTGTTATTAGAGAGAGCTAAGACAACAACTGGTAATGGCGATAAAGTTTGGGCTGAGGCTAAACAGAATAAACAGGACAGGGTACCGTGTAAAGGAACAGTCCAGAAGGCATCAGCTGTGCAGCTGAGTGATCATAAGGTCCAATGAACAGCAATATGTGAGTCAAAGAGCAGTTCAAATTGGTGCTTCAGCACAGCGAGCAGGAAGCACAGTTGTAGTTTGCGTGTGCTAGTGGGCCGGAGCTAGCAGATGGATCTTCGTGGTCGTCGCAACAGGAACCCTGTTGAAACCACAGACGATTACGTCGGCAGACCAGTCGTGATGGATCGGCAGGGCTCCGTGTCGACTCTACGAGGTCCCGTCCGGTTGACAGAGAGGTAGGTAGCCGGGAGATGTGCTTGACTCAAGGCTAGCTCAATGCTGATTAGCCAACAACAACGTTCATATGGTTGCAGCTAGCTAGTTGCGATTATCCAGTGTTTCAGTGATACCGGCAGAAAATCCGATAGGTTCTGGGTCGAAAACTCGCTGTGCAGACAGTGCAGACTGGCCGATAATAGTCCAGACTAGAGCTGGCTGGTAGGTAGTGCAGGCCACGGACAATGGAGAAAAAGCCGCTAACGGTGGCTAATAGCAAGTAGCTAGTTAGCTGGTTAGCTGGCTACTCCCGTCCGGTAGACAGAGAGGTAGATAGCCGGGGTTAGCTCAAGGCTTAAGGCTAACTAGTGCTATGGGGGCAGTGGTGATTAGCCTACAGCAACATCTATTCGACATCCATTCGGTTGCGGCTAGCTAGATCCGGTGTTAAGGTCCAGTGATTCAGTTATTCCGGCAGAAAATCCGATGTTCTGGTTGAAAACCGCTAACGGTGACTAATAGCAAGTAGCTAGTTAGCTAGTTAGCTGGCTGACTAGTTTCAACTGGAGATTCTAGATAAAGGTGAGTAAATAATAGAATCCGTTCCACATTGAGTGAGGCGGGTTGCTGGAAAGTATATTTAGTAGAAGGATGAAAAGTGTGATAGGGAAATATATACGTAAAATACACACAAAAAAATACAAAAAACAGGCTATTTACATGGACACACAAGAGAACACGACCGCACTGCTACGCTATCTTGGACTGCCAGCATCTGGTCAGCGTGGCGGTGGCACAGGAATCCTCATCTCTCCCAAGTGGACATACTCTCTTTTTCCCCTGACCCATCTGTCTATCTCCTCATTTGAAATCCATGCTGTCACAGTCACTAGCCCATTCAAGCTTAACATCCTTGTCATTTATCGCCCTCCAGGTTCCCTTGGAGAGTTCATCAATGAGCTTGACGCCTTGATAAGTTCCTTTCCTGAGGATGGCTCACCCCTCACAGTTCTGGGTGACTTTAACCTCCCTACGTCTGCCTTTGACTCATTTCTCTCTGCCTCCTTCTTTCCACTCCTTTCCTCTTTTGACCTCACCCTCTCACCGTCCCCCACTACTCACAAGGCAGGCAATACGCTTGACCTCATCTTTACTAGATGCTGTTCTTCTACTAATCTCACTGCAACTCCCCTCCAAGTCTCCGACCACTACTTTGTATCCTTTTCTCTCTCGCTCTCCTCCAACACTACTCACTCTGCCCCTACTCAGATGGTAATGTGCCGTCGCAACCTTCACTCTCTCTCTCCCGCTACTCTCTCCTCTTCCATCCTATCATCTCTTCCCTCTGCTAAATCCTTCTCCCTCCGATCTCCTGATTCTGCCTCCTCAACCCTCCTCTCCTCCCTTTCTGCATCTTTTGACTCTCTATGTCCCCTATCCTCCCGGCCGGCTCGGTGGCTTGACGACTCATTGCGAGCTCACAGAAGAGGGCTCCGGGCAGCCGAGCGGAAATGGAGGAAAACTAGACTCCCTGCGGACCTGTCATCTTTTCACTCCCTCCTCTCTACATTATCTTCCTCTGTTTCCGCTGCTAAAGCCACTTTCTACCACATCCGATCCTCATGTATTAAGTCAAATGACACCGCTGGTCCTGCTCACACTGCCCTACCCTATGCTTTGACTTCTTTCTCCCCTCTCTCTCCAGATGAAATCTTGCGACTTGTGACGGCCGGCCGCCCAACAACCTGCCCGTTTAACACTATCCCCTCCTCTCTTCTCCAGACCATTTCCAGAGACCTTCTCCCTTACCTCACCTCGCTCATCAACTCATCCTTGACCGCTGGCCATGTCCCTTCCGTCTTCAAGAGAGCGAGAGTTGCACCCCTCCTCAAAAAACCTACACTCGATCCCTCCGATGTCAACAACTACAGACCAGTATCCCTTCTTTCTTTTCTCTCCAAAACTCTTGAGTGTGCCGTCTCTAGCCAACTCTCCTGCTATCTCTCACAGAATGACCTTCTTGATCCAAACCAGTCAGGTTTCAAGACTGGTCATTCAACTGAGACTGCTCTTCTCTGTGTCACGGAGGCTCTCCGCACTGCTAAAGCTAACTCTCTCTTCTCTGCTCTTATCCTTCTAGACCTATTCGCTGCCTTTGATACTGTGAACCATCAGATCCTCCTCTCCACCCTCTCCGAGTTGGGCATCTCCGGCGCTGCTCACTCTTGGATTGCATCCTACCTGACAGGTCGCTCCTACCAGGTGGCGTGGCGAGAATCTGTCTCCGCACCACGTGCTCTCACCACTGGTGTCCCCCAGGGCTCAGTTCTAGGCCCTCTCCTATTCTCTCTATACACCAAGTCACTTGGCTCTGTCATATCCTCACATGGTCTCTCCTATCATTGCTACGCAGAAGACACACAATTAATTTTCTCCTTTCCCCCTTCTGATAACCAGGTGGCGAATCGCATCTCTGCATGTCTGGCAGACATATCAGTGTGGATGTCGGATCACCACCTCAAGCTGAACCTCGGCAAGACGGAGCTGCTCTTCCTCCCGGGGAAGGACTGCCCGCTCCATGATCTCGCCATCACGGTTGACAACTCCATTGTGTCCTCCTCCCAGAGTGCAAATAACCTTGGCGTGACCCTGGACAACACCCTGTCGTTCTCCGCTAACATCAAAGCGGTGACTCGATCCTGCAGGTTCTTGCTCTACAACATTCGCAGAGTACGACCCTACCTTACACAGAAAGCGGCACAGGTCCTAATCCAGGCACTTGTCATCTCCCGTCTGGATTACTGCAACTCACTGTTGGCTGGGCTCCCTGCCTGTGCCATTAAACCCCTACAACTTATCCAGAACGCTGCATCCCGTCTGGTGTTCAACCTTCCCAAGTTCTCTCATGTCACCCCGCTCCTCCGCACACTCCACTGGCTTCCAGTTGAGGCTTGCATCTACTACAAGACCATGGTGCTTGCCTAGGGAGCTGTACGACACCTCCTTACCTTCAGGCTCTGATCAGACCCTATACCCAAACGAGGGCACTACGTTCATCCACCTCTGGCCTGCTAGCTCCCCTACCTCTACGGAAGCACAGTTCCCGCTCAGCCCAGTCAAAGCTATTTGCTGCTCTGGAACCCCAATGGTGGAACAAGCTCCCCCAAGACGCCAGGACAGCGGAGTCACTGACCACCTTCCGGAGACACTTGAAACCCTACCTCTTTAAGGAATACCTGGAATAGTATAAAGTAATCCTTCTTCCCCCACCCCCCATAAAAAAAAAGTTAAAAAAAAAAAAAAAGGTGGTTGTCCCACTGGCTATCATAAGTTGAATGCACCAATTTGTAAGTCGCTCTGGATAAGAGCGTCTGCTAAATGATGTAAATGTAAATGTAAAATATCCTCTACACGTCAGTCCTGCATTACGCTTGGCCAACACATACTTCATCCTCAGGAAAGAAGAGCGCTCCATTTCGTACTCTGTTACACACACAGACACACAGACAAACCGGGGGCACCACCTTACAAATTAGCCTGTGTTTCAAACCCAGACTTTTTGCCACAAAATGTCTAAGACTATTAAATGGAAATGTTTTAGGGAGAGATTCACCTGTCACAGCCCCACTCAGGTCAAAGGGGAAAGTGTTGACTCACGTGAGAACGTAGTTGACGCTGACGATGCAGTGGGGTCTGGAGGAGCGGCTGTTGTGGACGATGGTGGCGTAGCTCTGCACCCACACCCAGCCCCCGTGCTTGGACAACATACGGTAGTACTTAGTGGTGACCTGCCCTTTCACCAACACTGCAGGAGAGAGAGGGGGAGAGAGAGAGGAGGGAGGGGGAGAGAGAGAAATATGGGGGTGAGAGAGAGATCAAATCACAGACTGGACTGTGCCTGAATAAAATATTGAAAGACAGAAAGAGAAGTGCTCATAGCTATAGAATACAAACAGAATGCTTGGGAGAGAGTGCCAGCAAAAGACTGAGTTCCTTTGACAGGCTTGACTCATGAATACTGTAGCATTTTTATTCTCCTCTTGAACCTGCATGCATATTCTGTGGGAAACTCCACAGCTGCCACTTATAGAAATCCTAACCCTCTCAAGGAGAGTGTGGGTTGTTTAGTAATAAGTGTCTCAATGTAACCACAGAGGGGGACTGACTCACAGAGGTGGTGAGCGAAGCGTAGATGGAATACATCACAGCCGTGCACGTGGTGGTACAGCGTTTTCTCGATCAGGTCCTGGGGTTCGTATCCCGTCAACTCAGCCACCCTTGAACCCAGAGGTCAGGGGTCAAAAGTAAAACATGATGTTCAAATCCTTTGCTGTGTTTGTCTTTTATTTTGTATTCTCAGTTTTTTTCCTCCTCCCTCCTTTCCTTCCATACCTGGAGTCCAGGAAGATGAGCTTGAGGTCCAGGCTGGCCCTGAACATGAACATGTTGCTATGGAGCTTGATCTCTGTGATACCACTGAGAGGCAGGGAGTGACCAACCGCCACCAGGCCCACGATCTGATAACACGTGTCATACAGCGCCATGTCCATCACGTACTGACGGATCTTCAAATAGCCACTGCAGTGGATCACCTGGGAAGCAGAGAGATGAGAGGGGCTTTACACAGTGATATGGAGATAGATACATGCATGTACATAGATATAGCTAGACAGAGAGGCTTTACACCTTGCCTTAACATGTGTCCTAAATGTGGTTTTGTGTCCAAATTTAGGTAGATCTGAGAGATAGATAGATTGAGAAACAACATTGTTGGTAATGCAGAATTCTTCTCTCACTCACTCTGCAAAAGCAGGTTCAACCTTCAGGCTGCACCCCACTAAGTGCCCCTCTCCACCCCCTCTCCACCACCGCTCCCCTCCTCTCCCTTGAACAGCTACGTGCCTAGAAGCTAAAAGGTACTATTTCTCTTCATCACTTCCTGTTTACCTATGCCCATGCGGGCCTCGCCCTGGCCATTCTATAGCACTCGCCCAGTTCACACTGATTATTTATTCTACTACTTAACATAAACGTCTTGTTTAATGCCAATGTAAATTTACAGCAGATCTCCATTGCAATCTGCTAGGTGATTTATATTATATAGGGAGAGGGAAGAAGGAGGGAGTCAAGAATACAGCTGTTGCATCTAGAGATGAGGATGGTGGAGGAACGACTGTGGAGTGTTTTAGGAGAGACGTGGTTGTCGTAGGAGATTTGAGTGAGTCAAGTGGAAATGCTGCAGCTGCTGAGTCTCAGACAAACAATATGCAGTTACAAATAACCTGTTAACACTGTGATAACACTATAATAATGTTATAGACTCAATAGAACAAAACAAACAAATCTAGAAATATAATAAATCTTTGTTTTGATATAATAATAATCTCTACAAAATTGATGCATTTCAACTGTAGGTGTTTAATTTGAATTAAGGAACACCTGGGATAGGATAAAGTAATCCTTCTAACCCCCCCTTACCCCACCCCACCCCCCCAAAAATAATAATTGTAAAGTGGTTATCCCACTGGCTATAAGGTGAATGCACCAATTTGTAAGTCGCTCTGGATAAGAGCGTCTGCTAAATGACATAAATGTAAATGTAATTATCTACTTTCTATCTTATATTGTTATTCATGAAAGGTTTACTACTTCCAGAGACACAGATTATCATGGTATACAGTAACGAAGAAATGTGATTTCAAATATTGCATTTCATTATAGTAGTACGCAGGGGCGCAACTTTCATAGGGGACGGGGGGAGAAAAAATAAGAAACCTGCACACTGCTCTTGCTAGTATCACTGCTCTTTTATACGCTTTACGTATCAGCCTCAAGGCCTTCGTCAGAGCTTTTAACAGGGGGGACATGTCCCCCCCACATTCTGAAATTGCATTTTTCGTCCCCCCCAGTTTCATCTATGGAATGTGATACAAAACGAGGCAACAGTGTGCTTTAGGACCATGCGGACACCTCCTAGCGGTCGGATATGCTGTTTGGAGTGTTTATCCGACTGGATCAAAAAAATATATAAAAATATATATATTATGTCCCCCCCACTTCTAAAACCAAAGTTGCACCCCTGGTAGTATGGCAGGTAGCCTAGTGGTTAAGAGCGTTGAGCCAGTAACCAAAAGGTTTCTGGTTTGAATCCCCGAGCCGACTAGGTAAAAAAATATGTCGATGTGCCCTTGAGCAAGGCACTTAACCCTAATCGCTCCTGTAAGTCGCTCTGGATAAGAGCGTCTGCTAAATGACTAAAATGTAAACATGTACCTTATATCCTCCACACGTCAGTCCTGCATTACGCTTGGCCAACACACACTTCATCCTCAGGAAAAAAGAGCGCTCCATTTCGTACTCTGTTACACACACAGACAGAGAGGAGAGTGACCATAAGCACAGACACAATAAAAACACTTCACAACCACAGTCACACACACACCCTGGTTAAATAAAGCAGTGGATGTGGTTAGCACAAGTGTGTGTCTGCCCTTACAAAAAAAAACATTAAAAGATCACGTGAAAAAACGTGGTTTTCGGACATGTGTGAATTTCACGACTCAGACACGTGTTTTGTTTCACATACATTTTTCACGTGAATACATCTGTTGAAAAATGTCACGTGGGAAAAAAAGACACGTGAATCAGACACATGGTTTTTTGGACGCGTGTATGGTTTCACATGGATTTTTCACGACTCAGACACATGTGGTTTCCCAACATTTCATGTGATATTATAAAATTCACGTGTGCTTTTGTAACTGGTGGGATTAGATCCCGGGCCTCCCACGAGGGAAGCTGAAGTCTTGACCATTCGACCAAGAGGGACAACACTTATTTTGAAGTCGCAGGTGGGGCTACCTCATCAACCATACCCGACTCATATCCGCTACACTTTCACGTGCATTTTCGCATTTGAATGCAAAATAGGGATGTCAAACGATTACAAATTTGCTGGATTTGCTGTGATTAATTGCGAATTCCTAATTTGCTCAAATTGAGTTGTAATTTAAGATTACTTTATACAGTGCATTGCAAAAGTATTCATCCCCCTTGGCGTTTTTCCTATTTTGTTGCATTACAACCTGTCATTTAAATGCATTTTTATTTGGATTTCATGTAATGGACATACACAAAATAGTCAAAATTGGTGAAGTGAAACGAAAAAAATAATTTGTTTCAAAAAATTATAAAAAAATTATAACGGAAAAGTGGTGCGTGCATATGTATTCACCCCCTTTGCTATGAAGCCCCTAAATAAGATCTGGTGCAACCTATTACCTTCAGAAGTCACATAATTAGTTAAATAAAGTCCACCTGTGTGCAATCTAAGTGTCACATGATCTCAGTATATATACACCTGTTCTGAAAGGCCCCAGAGTCTGCAACACCACTAAGCAAGGGGCACCACCAAGCAAGCGGCACCATGAAGACCAAGGAGCTCTCCAAACAGGTCAGGGACAAAGTTGTGGAGAAGCACAGATCAGGGTTGGGTTATAAAAAAATATCAGAATCTTTGAACATCCCACGGAGCACCATTAAATCCATTATTAAAAAATAGAAAGAATATGTCACCACAACAAACCTGCCAAGAGATGGCCGCCCACCAAAACTCACGGACCAGGCAAGGAGGGCATTAATCAGAGAGGCAACAAAGAGACCAAAGATAACCCTGAAGGATCTGCAAAGCTCCACAGCGGAGATTGGAATATCTGTCCATAGGACCACTTTAAGCCGTACACTCCACAGAGCTGGGCTTTACAGAAGAGTGGCCAGAAAAAAGCCATTGCTTAAAGAAAAAAATAAGCAAACACGTTTGGTGTTCGCCAAAAGGCATGCGGGAGACTCCCCAAACATATGGAAGAAGGTACTCTGGTCAGATGCAACTAAAATTGAGCTTTTTGGCCATCAAGGAAAACGCTATGTCTGGCGCAAAACCCAACACCTCTCATCACCCCGAGAACACCATCCCCACAGTGAAGCATGGTGGTGGCAACATCATGCTGTGGGGATGTTTTTCATCGGCAGAGACTGGAAAACTGGTCAGAATTGAAGGAAAGATGGATGGCGCTAAATACAGGGAAATTCTTGAGGGAAACCTGTTTCAGTCTTCCAGAGATTTGAGACTGGGACGGAGATTCACCTTCCAGCAGGACATTGACTCTAAGCATACTGCTAAAGCAACACTTGAGTGGTTTAAGGGGAAACATTTAAATGTCTTGGAATGGCCTAGTCAAAGCCCAGACTTCAATCCAATTGAGAATCTGTGGTATGACTTAAAGATTGCTGTACACCAGCGGAACCCATCCAACTTGAAGGAGCTGGAGCAGTTTTGCCTTGAAGAATGGGCAAAACTCCCAGTGGCTAGATGTGCCAAGCTTATAGAGACATACCCCAAGAAACTTACAGCTGTAATTGCTGCAAAAGGTGGCTCTACAAAGTATTGACTTTGGGGGGGTGAATAGTTATGCACGCTCAAGTTTTCTGTTTTTTTGTCTTATATCTTGTTTGTTTCACAATAAAAAATATTTTGCATCTTCAAAGTGGTAGGCATGTTGTGTAAATCAAATTATACAAACCCCCCAAAAATCAATTTTAATTCCAGGTTGTAAGGCAACAAAATAGGAAAAATGCCAAGGGGGGTGAATTCTTTCGCAAGCCACTGTACAAAAAGCATTACATGAATATTTACATTTTGATTTTGTCCAAAGTAACAGTTAGCTAAATCTGGTAAATTGATAAACACACTTTCTTTAACCTCAAAGTCAACTTTTGACATCACATTGTTTATTTTTAGCTTTATAGATTATGTATTTTAGATTTTGAGCGCTTTCAGACATTGCGATAAAACTAAATTGTCCAGTAAAATGACAAAGGTAACTTGAGTTAAGATTAACTCTGACAGCGCAAATTTCAACATAAGGAGACATTGAGCGCTAGCTTCTCTGTTCCTTTGACTGGGCTTCTTCCAACAGTCACTGACCAACAAACGAAGAAGAGAGGCTTGCGCCTGCATCAGTAACACTCCGAATAGATGGCTCAGAAATATTTATTTTTTACACACTTGAATTATTATTCTCAGGTAGGCTGTTTCCTTTTTCCAGAATGGCATTACAGATTTTTCAATTCCATATGTGGAAACATTGCTATTGCAATATGTTTCACATGTGAGGAGAATAACACTATTTCACCAACACCATGTGGAGTTTTCTTACATGTGAAACTGCAAATTAGATTTTCACGTGAACTTGCAATTCCACGTTTTTAACATGTGAAACCGCACATTTCACATCTGCAACTGCAATTCACGTGAGGTGAAAACATGTTTTTTCTTCTCACATGTGAAAAGGTGGTGTTTTTTCAAATTCTACAATAATTATATTTTGTTTGTTTTTACTCCTGAACTTCCTCCGATAATTTTCATGATGTCCATCTGGTTTGCTTCTACAGTGAGGGAAAAAAGTATTTGATCCCCTGCTGATTTTGTACGTTTGCCCACTGACAAAGACATGATCAGTCTATAATTGTAATGGCAGGTTTATTTGAACAGTGAGAGACAGAATAACAACAAAAAAATTCAGAAAAACGCATGTCAAAAATGTTATAAATTGATTTTGCATTTTAATGAGGGAAATAAGTATTTGACCCCTCTGCAAAACATGCCTTAGTACTTGGTGGCAAAACCCTTGTTGGCAATCACAGA
Organism: Coregonus clupeaformis; assembly: GCF_020615455.1. NCBI lineage: Eukaryota > Metazoa > Chordata > Actinopteri > Salmoniformes > Salmonidae > Coregonus > Coregonus clupeaformis. Next base: position 16,667,354 of record NC_059204.1, on the reverse strand, counting down.
GGTCAGACGTTTCTTGTAGTTGGCCACCAGGTTTGCACACATCTCAGGAGGGATTTTGTTCCACTCCTCTTTGTAGATCTTCTCCAAGTCATTAAGGTTTCGAGGCTGATGTTTGGCAACTCGAACCTTCAGCTCCCTCCACAGATTTTCTATGGGATTAAGGTCTGGAGACTGGCTAGGCCACTCTAGGACCTTAATGTGCTTCCTCTTGAGCCACTCCTTTGTTGCCTTGGCCGTGTGTTTTGGGTCATTGTCATGCTGGAATACCCATCCACAACCCATTTTCAATGCCCTGGCTGAGGGAAGGAGGTTCTCACCCAAGATTTGATGGTACATGGCCCCGTCCATCGTCCCTTTGATGCGGTGAAGTTGTCCTGTCCCCTTAGCAGAAAAACACCCCCAAAGCATAATGTTTCCACCTCCATGTTTGACGGTGGGGATGGTGTTCTTGGGGTCATAGGCAGCATTCCTCCTCCTCCAAACACGGCGAGTTGAGTTGATACCAAAGAGCTTGATTTTGGTCTCATCTGACCACAACACTTTCACCCAGTTCTCCTCTGAATCATTCAGATGTTCATTGGCAAACTTCAGACGGCCCTCTATATGTGCTTTCTTGAGCAGGGGGACCTTGCGGGCGCTGCAGGATTTCAGTCCTTCACGGCGTAGTGTGTTACAAATTGTTTTCTTGGTGACTATGGTCCCAGCTGCCTTGAGATCATTGACAAGATCCTCCCATGTAGTTCTGGGCTGAATCCTCACCGTTCTCATGATCATTGCATCTCCACGAGGTGAGATCTTGCATGGAGCCCCAGGCCGATGGAGATTTACAGTTATTCTGTGTTTCTTCCATTTGCAAATAATGGCACCAACTGTTGTCACCTTCTCACCAAGCTGCTTGGCAATGGTCTTGTAGCCCATTCCAGCCTTGTGTAGGTCTACAATATTGTCCCTAACATCCTTGGAGAGCTCTTTGGTCTTGGCCATGGTGGAGAGTTTAGAATCTGATTGATTGATTGCTTCTGTGGACAGGTGTCTATTATACAGGTAACAAGCTGAGATTAGGAGCACTCCCTTTAAGAGTGTGCTCCTAATCTCAGCTCATTACCCCTATAAAAGACACCTGGGAGCCAGAAATCTTTCTGTTTTAGAGGGGGTTAAATACTTATTTCCCTCATTAAAATGCAAATCAATTTATAACATTTTTGACATGCGTTTTTCTGGATTGTTTTGTTGTTATTCTGTCTCTCACTGTTCAAATAAACCTACCATTAAAATTATAGACTGATCATTTCTTTGTCAGTGGGCAAACTTACAAAATCAGCAGGGGATCAAATACTTTTTTCCCTCACTGTATATGCCATATTTTTCTAACTGTGCTCTTTCACAAAAGCTCTCAACCTATAACCTATATATTTATTATGGACACAGTATGCTTTACATTAGTTATCTTGTTGTTATTAGTTGTTGTTATTAGTCCCATCCTTCAGCTCCATTCAACACCTCCCATCTATCTCTTAACACCATCCATATTGGATTTCTATTTGCCATATATTTCTCAACTGTACTGTGATGTTTTACAAAAGTTCTGAACCTTTCTATTCTCATTGCTTCTACAGATCGTAAATTGAAAATAATTTTTTTTGCTAAAAGTATTATTATATAATTGATCGATTGACTATGACTTTTCAGATCACCCAGTAGTGCTATCTGCAGAGTTAGCTCCAGGTAAATATTGCAATCCTTTAGCCATTCCTGGACCTGTGTCCAAAAACAAGCTACAAATGGACAGTACCAAAACAAATGATCTAATGATTCTATCTCTTCGCAGCAAAATCTGCAGAGCTGGGAAGATTGTATCCCCGTATAAATAACATTCTATTGGTGGCAAGAATTTTATATAATAATTATTTGGTTGTAATTTTGGGTAGAGCAGACATTTCCATATGTTTTTGTTAGCTGCATGTGCGACATAACTCCACCAGTCCTACCGATAATATCATTTACGAATATTATACCTTTTTTAAACATTTTGTCAAAAAAAAAGGTTTTTTATCAGTTAGTATATATGAGTTTAACCACAATATTTGTTGCATTATTTGTTCTGTCGTTTCTGGAGGATTACATTGAAATTGCAACCAACTTTCTATGGCTTGTTTTAGAAATAGTGATATTTGGGAGATTATTTGAAAAGGTGGTGTTAACATGTAATAAGCTCAACATGTGAAAGCGCTTTTTTCACATGTTGAGCTTATGTGAAACTGCAAATTTGACATGTTTTTTTTGTAAAGGTGTGTATGTGTGTGTGTGTCTGTGTATGCATGTGTATGTGTGTAGGGGTGTTATGAAACAGTACTCCACAGCAGGCTTAAGATGCTGCTCCTAGAGGAAGTTATTGAAAACCTGCCCAGCAGAGAGGCTGCCTGGGTGTTGCCTTGTATTATGTATCATGGTGCTATACATTGAAGTACTATGTGTTCTTATAGCAGCTGCATAGATTAAGTATTTGAGCTATTTGTATGATGATGTCACACTGACTGACTTCCGTCTTACAGAAGAGGTAGACCTCGATGAAGTAGCAATACTGTTGCTTACAAACATACAGAGAGTTGAGTATGAGGGAAAATCGTGATCAACTGACTGTTGGTTGAGAGAGAGAGGGAGGGAGAGAGAGAGGGAGAAATAAGTGAAAGAGTGAGAAAAGACGAGGGAGAGGAAGTGTGAAAGAGAACAAATAAAGACACAAATAGAGGGAGGAAAAAGGGAGGGAGAGAATGAACATAATAATTTACCTTGCAGGAAGTTATGGTGGAGGGGCTGATGGGCGCTGAGCACGGCCGTCATCTCATCATGGTCTGACGGGTGGATATACTCAAATATACTGTTACCCGTCAGCTCCACCTGACAGAAACAAATTAATCAGTCACTTCACATCATGTTTCATCAGGCTGAAACTAGAGAAAATGACAAGTTACGTTATACTATAGAGACCAACATATCATTTCTTCAGTTACATGTAATCTCTAGCCTTTTGTGAAGAAGACAGTCTTTCTGAATGGTGTTTTGAGGTCTTTTGATCATTTAGCAGGATGATACTCTGTCATTACAAGGGATTACATCATCACAGAGAAATGCCTATTGTAGGGGGACACTGACTGTGTGTGTGTGTGCGTGCGTGAGCGTGCATGTGTGTGTGCCTGTGTTCATGTGTGTGTTAGAAGTGAGGAGGGGGTCAAATCTCTCGCTGCCCCTGAAATCGATCTCTCCATCCCTTTCAGCTCCGCCTCAAAGGGAGATGATGTCAAGAAACACAAGGGTTAATTTATGAAAGAACCAATAATTTGCATGAGAACACAGAACACCGTCCAGGCTCCACTTTGATCTATTTTACCTCCCACATTTTGGGGCGGGGTCACTCAGTGAGCGGGTCACTGCTCACCACTTCAACAACAAATTGGTTTCTTCACAGTGTGGAGTCAGGCTGGACTAATCCATGCTTTGTAGTGAAAGAGCATTTGGACTGAGCATAGGTGACAGCTCTGCTTTTTGGTGTCGTAGAAACGGTGACAAGCAATAGTATGCGAGAGCAACAAGTGAAATATATGTTCAAGCACCAATGTAAGTTAATATATGTGGGTTACTGATACTAAACAGGCCTTTAGATTTTACACTGGAGGATGGGTCAACCTCAAAGTAAAAACAGAGGCATTCTCAACAGACTCAAGTAATGAGTGACTTTCACTGAATTCGCTGTTGTCTCTTTCACAGTTCATTTTAAAACAACACGGACCTTAGCCCACTATACCTCCACCTGACACACACACACACACACACACACACACACACACACACACACACACACACACGATATCAATAAAAGCGGATGGTCCATTTGAATGAGCTTCACAGTGTACACAGGTGTGCACAAGTAGCATTTGCATCAGGGCTGCGTGCAAGAGCGGCACATTTAGAGTGGGTGGTGGGGTTGTTTTTATAGGATTGAGTTAATGCTGTTGCTCAGCTCCCCTGTTCTCTCGAATGCTTCCTGAGCACAGCCTTCAGTGTGTCTGTCCAAGCTTGCTCAGGTGAGGTATATTCAAGACATTAGCATTTCTGTTTGCTATCCACAAAGCTCAGTACATAATCACTTTAAATGAGGGCAGTGTTAGAATGACAGTGGTTACCTACTGTTGGTTCTGGCCACTTTCATAATCAGAGCGCCCCTATAAGTAGCTAAACAAAAATCTATGTGGACACGCCCATTATGAAAAACTGCTTCATTGAATAGTCACTTTGGTCTGGCTCACCATGTCTAGGGCATCCCAATAATCAATGTTAAGTTATATTACAGCCTTTCTGTCGCTTGCATTGTATGTTTTGGAAAGTGAACCATATAAAACCACCATATGCTCGAAGTAGAGACCCAGAGTATACGCATCAGAGACAGGACTTCAAGGATAAACCTTTGTTTTGAGGGAGGCTGCTGCTGACTCAATTTCGCTTGATATTTTCAGACACCACGCGTGACTGAAAATATATGAGATGATTCAGTTTGAGTCCACGTGTGGAAGGAGGGTTAGATAGACAGCATCTCTCTCTGGGGGAACAGCAATACTGATGAAGTTGGCTTGTCAAGCAGCGAAGCCCACTCCTTGTCACGTTCGTCTAATGAGGACCAATGCGCAGCGTTGAAGGTGAACATCTTTTATTAGATAAATGATCACACGATCAAAATAACAAACGAAACGTGACGTCTACAGTTGAACACAACCCAACGAGAACAAGAAACCACAAACACAACGTGAAAGACAGATAGTTAAATATGGCTCCCAATCAGAGACAACGAGCCAACAGCTGACACTCGTTACCTCTGATTGGGAGTCACTCAAACAAAGAAATACAATAACCTAGAACCCACAACAAAACATAGAAACTAACACCCTGGCTCAACATACGAGAGTCCCCCGAGCCAGGGCGTGACAGTACCCCCCCCTAAAGGCGCGGACTCCGACCGCGCCAACGAAACACAACAGGGGAGCGGATCCGGCTCCAGTGGAACAGGCACGTGCCGTGCCGAACCGACGACGCACACCACTGGCTTGGTGTGGGGAACAGGCACGGGCCGGACAGGGCTGACGAAACGCCCCACAGACTTGGTGCTGGGAGCAGGAGTGGGCCGGACTGGGCTGGCGACGCGCACCACAGACCTGGTGCGGAGAGCAGGAACGGGCAGAGCCGGGCTGACGAGACGCACCACAGACTTGATGCGGGGAGCAGGAATGGACCGGACTGGGCTGGCGACGCGCACCACAGACCTGGTGCGGGGAGCAGGAACGGGCAGAGCCGGGCTGACGAGACGCACCACAGACTTGATGCGGGGAGCAGGAATGGGCCGGACTGGGCTGGCGACGCGCACCGCAGGTTCGGTGCGGGGAGCAGGAATAGACCGGACCGTACTGGGGACACACACCACTGGCTCCACACCGGGATCTGGAACGGGCCGGACCGGACTGGCAACACACGCCAGTACCTCTCGCCGTGCCTCCACACCTTCCATCCCCTCTTCTACCAGTGGCCCCCGTAACCCGGCGGCCTTCTCCGGCAACCCACTGGACCGCTCTATCGCGGCCTCCTGCTGGTCCGCCGTCGTGAGCCCCCCCCTAAAAATTTTCGGGGCGTCTCTCCTACCCGTGGACCACGTCTCCATATCCCTCGCCAGCTTCTCGCCCTTCTGCCATAATGTCAAGCCCTTGTCTTCCTCCCTCGGCTTGACCCAGTCCAGGAGGCGAAGGAGATCTGTGAGGGATCTCCCTGGCGACGGCTCCTGGACACGCTGCTTGGTCCCATCTTGGTGGTTTCTTCTGTCACGTTCGTCTAATGAGGACCAATGCGCAGCGTTGAAGGTGAACATCTTTTATTAGATAAATGATCACACGATCAAAATAACAAACGAAACGTGACGTCTACAGTTGAACACAACCCAACGAGAACAAGAAACCACAAACACAACGTGAAAGACAGATAGTTAAATATGGCTCCCAATCAGAGACAACGAGCCAACAGCTGACACTCGTTACCTCTGATTGGGAGTCACTCAAACAAAGAAATACAATAACCTAGAACCCACAACAAAACATAGAAACTAACACCCTGGCTCAACATACGAGAGTCCCCCGAGCCAGGGCGTGACACTCCTGAGTGATGATCACACTTCATTCTGATAATTGATGGCACCACAGAGTAGCGCCATAGGCTGTCCTACTGGAATGTATAATCCAAACCAGCAACGATACACTGCTCCTCAGTCAAACTGCATGGGCCTCAGTTAAGGCAGGGTAAACAGAAAAAATATTTGATACACATACACACACACACACACACACACTCACACATACACTACCAATCCAAAATTTGGACATACCTACTCATTCAAGTGTTTTTCTTTATTTTTTACTATTTTCTACATTGTAGAATAATAGTGAAGACATCAAAACTATGAAATAACACATATGGAATCATGTAGTAACCAATAAAGTGTTAAACAAATCAAAATATATTTTATATTTGAGATTCTTCAAAAAAAATTATTTATTTCACCTTTATTTAACCAGGTAAGCCACCCTTTGCCTTGATGACAGCTTTGCACACTCTTGGCATTCTCTCAACCAGCTTTATGAGGTAGTCACCTGGAATGCATTTCAATTAACAGGTGTGCCTTCTTAAAAGTTAATTTGTGGAATTTATTTCCTTCTTAAGGCATTTGAGCCTATCAGTTGTGTTGTGACAAGATAGGGGGGGGTATACAGAAGATTACCCTATTTGGTAAAAGACCAAGTCCATATTATGACAAGAACAGCTCAAATAAGCAAAGAGAAAAGACAGTCCATTATTAATTTAAGACATGAAGGTCAGTCAATACGGAACATTTCAAGAACTCTGAAAGTTTCTTCAAGTGCAGTCACAACAACCATCAAGCACTATGATGAAACTGGCTCTCATGAGGACCACCACAGGAATGGAAGACCCAGAGTTACCTCTGCTGCAGAGGATAAGTTCATTAGAGTTACCAGCCTCAGAAATTGTAGCCCAAATAAATGCTTCACATACTTCAAGTAACAGACACATCTCAACATCAACTGTTCAGAGGGGACTGTGTGAATCAGGCCTTCATGGTCGAATTGCTGCAAAGAAACCACTACTAAAGGACACCAATAAGAAGAAGAGACCTGCTTGGGCCAAGAAACACGAGCAATGGACATTTGACCGGTGGAAATGTGTCCTTTGGTCGGGATCCAAATTTGAGATTTTTGGTTCCAACCGCCGTGGCTTTGTGATGATCTCCGCATGTGTAGTTCCCACCGTAAAGCATGGAGGAGGAGGTGTTATGGTGTGGGGGTGCTTTGCTGGTGACATTGTCTGTGTTTTATTTACAATTCAAGGCACACTTAACCAGCATGGCTACCACAGCATTCTGCAGCGATACACCATCCCATCTGGTTTGGGCTTAGTGGGACTATCACTTGTTTTTCAACAGGACAATGACCCAACACACCTCCAGGCTGTGTAAGGGCTATTTGACCAAGAAGGAGAGTGATGCAGTGCTGCATCAGATGACCTGGCCTCCACAATCCCCTGACCTCAACCCAATTGAGATGGTTTGGGATAAGTCGGACGGCAGATTGAAGGAAAAGCAGCCAACAAGTGCTCAGCATATGTGGAAACTCCTTTAAGACTGTTGGAAAAGCATTCCAGGTAAAGCTGGTTGAGAGAATGCCAAGAGTGTGCAAAGCTGTCATCAAGGCAAAGGGTGGCTATTTGAAGAATCTCAAATATAAAATATATTATGATTTGTTTAACACTTTGTTGATTACTACATGATTCCATATGTGTTATTTCATAGTTTTGATGTCTTCACTATTATTCTCCAAAGTAGAAAATAGTAAAAATAAAGCAAAAACCCTTGAATGTGTAGGTGTGTCGAAACTTTTGACTGGTACTGTATACAGACATACAGAAACACACAATGTGCCACACATGAACACACACGCAAACCACAAAATCATCTTGGATGTCCAGCAAAGACGATGATGACATTGCTCCATTTAGAGAGGCTGCGGGGAGGACCATTCTAAAATAACATCTTCAGCCTGGCTAGCTTAAGTTCCAAAAGCAAACAGGCGTCAGTGCTATCTAACACCCCCCCAGAGAGACAAGTCAGAAGCAATAGCTAGCTAAGCTAACCTTAAATATTAGCATGGGCTGAGCAACTGTTTTTGCTGTTTCATACACCAATGCTACACTCACAGCATGAATAACTGGAGGTTTTCGCACGTCCTAATTCTTTTTATGAACAGCGCAAACAGACAGGAAGTCAACAACACCTAGAATAGACTCACTGATCATATTCTGTGACCACTCCATGCCCTCTCACTTATCTGTGCTAGGTGAACTTAGGCAACCTTTGCTTAGCATTCTGCAGCCTGTTTTACTGACTGTCAAATCAATGTTTAAACAGGCATATCAGGAGGCATGTGCCCCTTAGGTGACCTTGGTTGTGTTGAGGGAGGCAGACCCACAGCTTGTGGCATACGCAATGGCCACCCAGATCCAAGATGAAGGCAGAGCTACAGTTGAAGTCGGAGGTTTACATACACTTAGGTTGGAATCATTAAAACTTGTTTTTCAACCACTCCACATATTTCTTGTTAACAAACTATAGTTTTGGCAAGTCGGTTAGGACATCTACTTTGTGCATGACACAAGTAATTTTTCCAACAATTGTTTACAGACAGATTATTTCGCTTATAATTCACTGTATCACAATTCCAGTGAGTCAGAAGTTTACATACACTAAGTTGACTGTGCCTTTAAACTGCTTGGAAAATTCCAGAAAATGATGTCATGGCTTTAGAAGCTTCTGATAGGCTAATTTACATAATTTGAGTCAATTGGAGGTGTACCTGTGGATGTATTTCAAGGCCTACCTTCAAACTCAGTGCCTCTTTGCTTGATATCATGGGAAAATCAAAAGAAATCAGCCAAGACTTCAGAAGAAATGAATTGTAGACCTCCACAAGTCTGGTTCATCCTTGGGAGCAATTTCCAAACGCCTGAAGGTACCACGTTCATCTGTACAAACAATAGTACGCAAGTATAAATACCATGGGACCATGCAGCCGTCATACCGCTCAGGAAGGAGACGTGTTCTGTCTCCTAGAGATGAATGTACTTTGGTGCAAAAAGTGCAAATCAATCCCAGAACAACAGCAAAGGACCTTGTGAAGATGCTGGAGGAAACAGGTACAAAAGTTTCTATATCCACAGTAAAACGAGTCCTATATCGACATAACCTGAAAGGCCGCTCAGCAAGGAAGAAGCCACTGCTCCAAAACCGCCATAAAAAAGCCAGACTACGGTTTGCAACTGCACATGGGGACAAAGATTGTACTTTTTGGAGAAATATCCTCTGGTCTGCAAAACAAGGAACACCATCCCAACCGTGAAGCACGGGGGTTTCAGCATCATGCTGTTGGGGTGCTTTGCTGCAGGAGGGACTGGTGCACTTCACAAAATAGATGGCATCATGAGGAAGGAAAATTATGTGCATATATTGAAGCAACATCTCAAGACATCAGTCAGGAAGTTAAAGCTTGGTCGCAAATGGGTCTTCCAAATGGACAATGACCCCAAGCATACTTCCAAAGTTGTGGCAAAATGGCTTAAGGACAACAAAGTCAAGGTATTGGAGTGGCCATCACAAAGCCCTGACCTCAATCCTATAGAAAATGTGTGGTCAGAACTGAAAAGTGTGTGCGAGCAAGGAGGCCTACAAACCAATTTATTGTGGGAAGCTTGTGGAAGGCTACCCGAAACATTTGACCCAAGTTAAACAATTTAAAGGCAATGCTACCAAATACTAATTGAGTGTATGTAAACTTCTGACCCACTGGGAATGTGATGAAGCTGAAATAAATCACTCTCTACTATTATTCTGACATTTCACATTCTTAAAATAAAGTGGTGATCCTAACTGACCTAAGACAGGGAATTTTTACTAAGATTAAATGTCAGGAATTGTGAAAAACTGAGTCTAAATGTATTTGGCTAAGGTGTATGTAAACTTCAGACTTCAACTGTATGTCTTACCTGGGATAGGCCGAGGTGGACTGATGCAGTCTCAGAGATGTACATGATTTTGCCATCAGAAGCGACAACGAATACAAAGCCGTCCAGAGTCTGGGGAATAAAACATATGTTAGACCCAAAAATACGCCATCCATTTTACATTAAATAATATGCATAGAAGGTCATTTAGAATTGTTGATATTAGACATTGCATTGTGATAGTTATAAATCAGCATATGGGAATCTGATTAATAATGGCTTTTATGTCTACTCTTTTGTAATGTCTTTTTAAAAAACACACTCATCCAAATTTCTATCACATCTGGCTCTAATCATGACATGAAACCATTACAAATTCTTGGCAAAGCCTACACATGAATTCCATAGCAAAAATATTTAAACAGTGCATTTTATCAAAATAATCAATTACATTTCATCTTGAGAACTTGACCATTTTCCTAAATGCATATAATAGTGTTACACACGTCTAAGCACCACTCTGCTCTAGTGTTCTATACTTACAATGCGCTATATATTTACCTTGAACTTGTGTAGTATTTACTATTAGATTTTTTTATATTTCTGTTTACTTACAGTGGGGGAAAAAAGTGTTTAGTCAGCCACCAATTGTGCAAGTTCTCCCACTTAAAAAGATGAGAGAGGCCTGTAATTTTCATCATAGGTACACGTCAACTATGACAGACAAAATGAGGGAAAAAAATCCTGAAAATCACATTGTAGGATTTTTTATGAATTTATTTGCAAATTATGGTGGAAAATAAGTATTTGGTCAATAACAAAAGTTTCTCAATACTTTGTTATATACCCTTTGTTGGCAATGACACAGGTCAAACGTTTTCTGTAAGTCTTCACAAGGTTTTCACACACTGTTGCTGGTATTTTGGCCCATTCCTCCATGCAGATCTCCTCTAGAGCAGTGATGTTTTGGGGCTGTCGCTTGGCAACACAGACTTTCAACTCCCTCCAAAGATTTTCTATGGGGTTGAGATCTGGAGACTGGCTAGGCCACTCCAGGACCTTGAAATGCTTCTTACGAAGCCACTCCTTCGTTGCCCGGGCGGTGTGTTTGGGATCATTGTCATGCTGAAAGACCCAGCCACGTTTCATCTTCAATGCCCTTGCTGATGGAAGGAGGTTTTCACTCAAAATCTCACGATACATGGCCCCATTCATTCTTTCCTGTATACGGATCAGTCGTCCTGGTCCCTTTGCAGAAAAACAGCCCCAAAGCATGATGTTTCCACCCCCATGCTTCACAGTAGTTGTGGACAGGTGTCTTTTATACTGATAACAAGTTCAAACAGGTGCCATTAATACAGGTAACGAGTGGAGGACAGAGGAGCCTCTTAAAGAAGAAGTTACAGGTCTGTGAGAGCCAGAAATCTTGCTTGTTTGTAGGTGACCAAATACTTATTTTCCATCATAATTTGCAAATAAATTCATAAAAAATCGTACAATGTGATTTTCTGGAGAAAAAAAATCTCTATTTGTCTGTCATAGTTGACGTGTACCTATGATGAAAATTACAGGCCTCTCTCATCTTTTTAAGTGGTAGAACTTGCACAATTGGTGGCTGACTAAATACTTTTTTCCCCACTGTATGTGTTGTATATTGTCTAGTGCAATTAATGTCTTGCATATAATCTTATTGATAATATTGTGTTGTATTTACAGTATGTTGCATATACACTGAGTATACCAAACATTAGGAACACCTTCCTAATAGTGAGTTGCACCCCCTTTGCCCTCAGAACAGCCTCAATTCGTTGGGGCATGGACTCTACAAGGTGTCGAAAGCGTTCCACAGGGATGCTGGCCCATGTTGACTCCAATGCTTCCCACAGTTGTGTCAAGTTGGCTGGATATCCTTTGGGTGGTGGACCATTCTTGAAAAACCCAACGGCATTGCAGTTTTTGACACAAACCGGTGCGCCTGGCACCTACTACCATACCCCGTTCAAAAGGCACTTAATTATTTAGTCTTGCCCATTCATCCTCTGAATGGCACACATACACAATCCATGTCTCAAGGCTTAAAAATCCTTCTTTAACCTGTCTCCTTCCCTGCATCTACACTGATTGAAGTGGATTTAACAAATGACATCAATAAGGGATCATAGCTTTCACCTGGTTTCACCTGGTCAGTCTATGTCATAGAAAGAGCAGGTGTTGTTAATGTTTTGTACACTCAGTGTATATTATGCTGCATTTATTGTGTTACATACATGTAATTGTGTTGTGTATATTGTGTTTTACATCTGTGTTGACTATATCCCACCTGCAGTAGATGGGAGCCCAGTTCTTTAGCCATGTTGTCCAGAGGGCTGATTCTGGTCGGCTGGCCCCAGGCCTCCCCCAGCCCTGTGGAGGAAACACACAACAGGTTTAGAATACCTTACCTAGAGCTGCTTCCAGGAGAAGAGGACACTATGAAGGGGACACAATATATAGCCTTACATTGTTTTTCTTCCTGGTCTGGTCGGATACTGCAATTTCAATGGTAAGGGTTTATGTCTATGACTCACATAGCTCTGCCTATAGGCTGTGTCTGACTTGGATAATTATACTAATGCGATCAAAGCCTGCAACAGGCCATTCAGGCATCTTTGGCACTGCTACATTTAATGCAGAGACACACACTAAGCTGTTGACACAATGCCTTCTACACCAAAAGAAAAGATGGACCAGCCAGCCTTAAAGGGTACATCAACCACAACAGGTATCCCTTGAGATGCTGCTCATAATAGTTTGAGAAGTATTGAGCCTTGTAATGTATACAGTGCCTTCAGAAAATATTCATACCCCTTGACTTATTCCACATTTGTAAGTCGCTTTGGATAAAAGCGTCTGCTAAATGGCATATTATTATTATTATTATTATTATTATTACCAGTCCTGTAAGTCACTAAGAACAAGATATATTTTCCCTACAGTCACTCTCACTCGCTGTGATTTTATTTGGCTATTATATGCTTTGATCACAGACACTGGGACATGCAAATAACCTCTGTGTGTTTATACTCAACATGTATTTTGCAGATGAGGCCAGCAAATTGTGACTTGACAAAATCACCCAGAAAATGTTTAGAACTGTCATCTGAAATTATACAACTTTAATTTGAAATGTACTATGATGTGTGATAACGTTGAATATTAGCATGCCAGGTTAGTCCATCATATACATTTGTAGCAGGGTGGAATCTGTCAAATGCTGTGAAATCAATGGCCAGTGACACTTATTTTATAGTCTGGGTTTTCTCAGAAAAACATATGAGCACCCTTCATTTTCTCAATGTAAACTTATGCTTTGATTTGCTTTGAGTGCTTTGATTTGACTGAGAAAACTGAGAAAATATGACAAAATATAGCAATAGCCAAGTAGTTCAACTGACAACAAAAGTGACTATTGCACTATTTTTCAATAATGTTTTGGTCAAACATTCAGAGTTAACAGGTCACATTTTTTACTGTTATATTTTCATACTTTCACCATCAATTTCCATTTCCTGTGTCTTGATTAGCCGTCAGCTAAAGGATTAGGTGTTGTGCAGGACAGTCCTTTCCCGGATCTATAGGCCCAAATCACGATAAGTGGAAGCGACAGAGACGTTTCACCTGCACCCCCGCTAGGCCTAAATGGACAATTCTAATCTGAGGTAGGGCGGAAATGTCAGAAATGTGTTTGCTTATTATTATTATTATTATTTTTTTTAAGAACTACCTCAAACTAAAATACATTATTTGTGCAATTTGCACATTTTGCGCGTGGAATACACGAGATAAACATGCGTAATTTGCATGAGGTGATAGGCCTCTTATATTTAACGAACCTTTGCGCATCATAAATATTGAAATCTGCCTCGGGACTAAGTTTCTGATTTCCCAGAATAGTTATTTGCTAAATACATTTACACATTTATTTGACAAATGTGAGGGAGAGTGGCCATTGAAATAGACTCGTTGGACGGCGGTCACATCTCTCTCAGTCCAAGGATGTCGGGAATTAAATTGAGACCCAGACAATAATCAATAGGTTACATCTGATTTTAGGATAATCAATATGTCAAAAGAGAACATAAAAACAAAAAATGTATGGCAGACTGTATTTTAGCCTAGGTCTACTTAGGCAAGGATACTGTCTACAACTAATTAGAAAGTTATATTTCGTTTGAAATAATGTAATTAAGGTGAAACAATCCTATCTAAATATAAATATATTTGCTATAACCAAAGCGCTAAACTAATATTTCACTTGTAAGTTCATACAATTTAACCCGCAGCCTATGGTCTGTACTTTTGAAATAGCCAGCAGAATGCATTTTTCGAGGCTATTTGCCTACTTCATCTATATAATTAATTAGCCCATATTCTGTTTTGTCACGGGTGTTAAGTTTTCTTATGTAGCCTATAGTGTTTTTGTAATATTGTATACAGTTTATTTATTATTTGATTCCACAAGATATCACACTATTAGTGAAATGGTCATAAACTAAGCTACTCAAATCTAGAACTAACGCGTGGCCCTTAGTCCGTGCCTTAAATGTTTCTGTGACTTTATGAGTGATGACAGACCAATTCTAGGAGAGGCAGAGGGCTGATTTCCTGGGGTTTAGCCTGTCGAAGTGTTCGTTTTATTGACCATAATTGGATGATTTATCATAAAATCTAGAGCCACTTGTTTAGGAGTGAAAACATAAATCAGGTGAACAAACTTGTAAAATAAGTAAATTTTTTAATTGCATGACCAGGTGGGAAAGGGAAAGTTGGTGACAATTATAATGACACTTTTACGCACGCATGGTCACTGTCACTACGCACCTGTATATTGATATTTATAATTTCTATAGCACTTATTCTACTGGAGAATAATTTTCGAAATAAAACTCACATTTTCCATGGAAACATTAACTTGGGGAAGTGAAAATGAAAATCTACATGACTTCGAAAATGTGATTATATTTTGGACATATGAGTGTCCTGCTGCGCTCAAAATTAACATTTATTTAGTTATTTTCTCTGCCCCGTTCTATTGTGTATTTGTTAAAACCATAATACAAAGACCAATATTATGTTTTGAGAGCTGACATGTTCCTCTTCTCCAGACGACATAATTATGATGAATCATTCAACTGATAGTGGTAGCATAACTCACCATCCGGAAACACGGCTCTCATCTTCAAGTAACTGGTTGTCAGCCGAATGATTGAAGCCTTATCCAGTTGTGATGTGATGGCCGAAGGTAAAGGCAGTAATTTCGCCAGTTCATAAAATTCTCCATTTTCTTTCTCTCGTCTCGTCTTCGCTGCATTCTTGGACTTTTCCTTCATCTCTGACTGATGTAAAGTAATGCCTGTTGCATAACAGAACACCTTCCTCTTCGGCCTCAAAACGTAGATTTTGCCTTTTTATCTTTGAATCAGAAAATGCACTTAGCAATTAGATAGAAGCATAACGATATTGTAGCATAATCATTCTCATTTCTTGAATGATCTAAATGTGAAAAATAGTTCCTCTCCTTGTAGATTCCAGATACGTGCATGTTCACTGAAAACGGTTACATATAATTCGTTGAATTCAATCTAAAAACCATTAGGCCTACATGAGGATACAATAATTTTTAGAAATGGTGGACTTGGTCTCCAAAACGTTGTTTTGCGACTCGTGTACGTCACACAATGAATGTGGAAAACAACGCTAAAGTTACCAGTGCCATGTAGTCATTTGAAAGGCTTTTTCTTAGATTACTTTTCATTCAAAAGAGTCAGTGAGGACACATCTTGGGTAGGCTCCCTTCAGTCTCCAAGTTGTGGCATGAGAAACATGTTGCTCTATTGAGCGATTAAACAACGGAGTACGTCAACTCTGACAAACATCCCACGGTTGAACGCCCCGTTTAGACAGGAATGACTCCCTTGAAGTATCAGAAAATGTCCGATGTTTAGGCACACCATCAACAGACGATTCGGTTAGATTCGCTTTACCTCATTGGTGTGAATGTGTAGGCCCCTAGACTTATTATTAATGAAAGCATGTGGATTAGGTCATTTAGGTCTACTATTAACGTTTGCAAAGAATTGGACGCGAAATTCTTCGTGCGTAATGGCAATATAGGCCTATCCAACTATTCCATTTGCCGAATAATTACAACCTCGATGCACACATACCCCAGACACATTTCAAGACTTCCATGATGTAGAGACTTTTTTTTACAAAATATCAATTTGAAGTTACCTGCGTCTGGACTGTTATTTTTCACACTTCATTACTGAGTGTGCTCTCTGCCATAACCATCAGAAATGTGTCTTCGATGACGCACTGCAGTTAGGATGATTCGTGAATAAGGCCTATGTGTCCTTCCCATGAAATGTCCACCTTGTTTCATCGACTCAGGAAGACATCAACTGAGTTCTCAATTTCTTAATTTCAACGCCAGGATAAGGATACATCGGAACTACGTTACCAATGGAGAGCATGCGAAGTTGCCTCAGACAGTTGTAGGAACAATAACGCAATATTTTCCTCTTCAAGAAGTCTCGTTGTTCGGGTTCAATAATCCCAAAAGGCAGACTGATATTCCAAGCAGCATACGTTAATTCCTTTCGCAGAACCAAATGCGGGCGAGGGGCGGTAAGTGGGAGAGAGAGGGCACGGTTCCAAACAGTTACGTCACTGAGTATCCGCAGCCTCCGTCAAAGCAAAAGTACAATAAATTGTCGAAAAACATTACCAAGTGCAGCGCAGGGCTGATTTGACAATAGACTGCATGCATGTCGATTGCATGCGTGTCTCTTCCAAATTAATCTGGTCACATCATGTAGGCTATTGTCCATTTCAATGTGATGTAGCCTATAAAGTCAGTTCTGCAAGCCTTGTAGGAAAGCTTTTAGAATGATGAAACATTTTAGCCTTTATAGCCTCTTCGCCTATAGTAATTGAATTCCTTAATTTTCATATCCTACAAAATATATATTTTCAATTACAAATTCAAAAGAATAGCCTAAAGATTTCAAAGGCCTGGGACATAAAGCACTGACTGAACGATTCAATGTGGTAATTTGAATATGCGTTTATAGAATCCCCTCGTTATGTTTGCTTTCCATAATTTGTATTCCCATAATTTGCATATTCAGTAGGCTATTCAAAACACACTTTGCCATATGATATGCTCGTTATACCGCTTATATTGCATGGCGAGACAGCATGCAAAGTCAAGCCAGTCTACACAGGCCAGAAGCAAGAAACCCACATTATCTACAGAGTAGGGTTCCCCAACAGGCGGCCCGCGGCTGATTTTATAATATAAAAGACTGTAAAATCACTAGGAAATTAGCTCAAAGTGATTTTACTTTAGGAAAACTTTTCCGAAGTATTCCCACGGAAAAATAGCCATATGTGATCGTATCCTAATGTAAAGTTTGAAATTATTCTGTTTTTGTCAAATACTATAGCCTATCTGTTTGGGATTCTTGCGGTCAATTTGCAGTGTACAAATTATTTATAACTATGTTCTTGCCCCCAGTGGTGTAAAGTACTTAAATAAAAATACTTTGAAGTACTACTTAAGTCGTTATTTAGGGTATCTGTCCTTTACTTTACTATATATTTTGGACAACTTATAATGATGTACTTTTTACTCCATACATTTTCCCATATACCCAAAAGTACTTGTAACATTTTGAATGCTTAGCAGGACAGGAAAATGGTCAAATTCACACATTTATCAAGAGAACATCCCTGGTCATCTTTACTGCCTCTGACCTGGCGGACTCACTAAACACAAATGCTTCGTTTGTAAATTATGTCTAAGTGTTGGAGTGAGCCCCTGGCTATGCATAAATGTAAAAAACAAAAATATTGTGCTGTCTGGTTTGCTTAATAGAATTTGAAATTATTTATACTTTTACTTTTGATACTTAAGTAGGCTATATTTTAGCAATTACATTTACTTTTGATACTTAAGTATATTTAAAACCAAATAGTCTACTTTTAGACTTTTACCCAAGTAGTATTTTACTGGGTGACTTTCACTTTTACTTGAGTCATTTTCTATTAAGGTATCTTTACTTTTACTCAAGTATGACTTTTTCCACCACTGCTGGCCCCCGACCATCCGCTCAAGTAAAAATGGAGGCTATAGATCTAGGTCCATCATTCATTTTCTATTTTGTTGTTAGCCTGTAATATCTGTTTTGCAGGCCTACTGTTTATATTCCTATTGTGTAGGCCTACTTATAACAGTGTAGCCTAATTAAACATGTAATTAACTTTGTAATGTACTAAAACATGATTCAGATAAAAATCATACTAGCATTTCCCCACTCTCTTTTTTGTGTATTTTGGAGAAATATTCCTTTTAAAATAAACTTGAAAATACTGATACAACTAATTTGCCACTAGATCTTTTCTCATTAGGATATATATTCCGGATCCATAGGCTTATAGTTTTGTGAACTAAGAAAGTGCTTATATGCTCAATATTTAATCAATACATTATTTAGATATCTTTACAAATGGTATTGGCCTAATAGTTTTAGTTTATATATATTTTAATTATAAGTTCATGTTTACTGTTGCCAAAATAATTCACATAGGCCTACCACTATTTGTGCAATTAATTATCCAATAACAATCTATTGTTGCCTACAATAGTTAGGCTATTTGTTTGAATTTATATCTCAAAATAGACTTCAGACATTTTAAGTCTATTTAGCCTATGTAAAGATATGAAATGCAAAATATTGATGAAAAACGAAAATTGTCTTGAATCTGTTCAATAAATCAAAATGTTAGTGTTTTAAACAGATTGAGAAGTTCCAAACTTTAATGGCCATCTCACACTAGGTAAAAACTGGTTGAATCAACGTTGTTTCCACGTCATTTCAACCCCCAAAATCAATGTGATTACGTTGAATCAACGTGGAAAACTGGTTGGATTTGCAAAAAATAATAAACATAAGGGCATTACTACTTTTTTTCACCCAACTTTTAACATAATCCAATGACATGGTGAATTTCTTTGTTGATTTCACGTTGAATTAACGTTAGTTGACAAATCAACCAAATGTAAATCCAAACTAGACATTGAACTGATGTCTGTGCCCAGTGAGATGTTGCCAGTATAATTTGAGAATGTCTGAAAGTAAACACACCAAGATGATGTTTAAGGATCATCACATAATTCTAAAGCATGCAAGTTCTATTGATGTCTGTATATGGCGAAATGCTCTAGCTTGATATCAAATAGAACATGCATTTGGCTAACTTGCAGCTATGCCCATAAAATCAGCCCAAAAGTTTGACAAAAAGTTCCTTGGCAAAAGCTACTGCAGCCAGGTAAGGTTATGAAAATTAAGGAAGAAATGAAAGTAACTGTGGTAAGCTAATATAAAATACCTCAACATTAATTTATTTAAAAGATCTGTGCGTCCATTCAGCAAACAAATAATCTTTCAAACTGAATTTAGATTTAAGAGCAATTTAGTCTGAGCAATGTTCTTATTTGCCCAATTATGACTACTCTAGCAATTAAGTCAATTTTACACATCTACTGTTTACCTGTGTAGCATTTCAATGTAATTAACAATTAGAGACCTATCCGTGACTTGACACAAAATGGACCCAGTCAGCATACACTCATGGTCTGTTTCAAGAGCAGAAAAAATATTTGACACCACCCTTCCAATGTGCCAGCTTCAACAAAAATGCTGAATATGGTTTTCATACCTGGCACACTACTGTAGCGCTCACAGGAAATAGCTGAGTGTGAACTGGAAGCAGTTCTGTTGCAAGGACTGTATGTGACTGTGTGTGTGTGTGTGTGTGTGTGTGTGTGTGTGTGTGTGTGTGTGTGTGCGTGCGTGCGTGCGTGCATGTGTTTAGTTTAGTTTATAAGGATCCCCCTTAGCTACTGCACATGCAGCAGCTACTCTTCCTGGGGTCCACATGTGGACATCCATGTGTGTGTATATGTGGATGGACATTCCCTTGAGGTCTTGGTTACAGATAGATCGATTGGGTACCCATGGTCTCTGTTCTCTCAAACTGACAGGAGCAAGGTTCAAACATTAATGTGCAATGAACTAACCTTCAGGGAAACTCAAAACACAAAATGAAAGATAAAATAATACTTTGCTGTAATATTTGCTGTAGGCCAGTCCTGTGTCATCCTTGACTATTTTCCCATGTAAACGACCAAATACAAGGCTTACCACCATTACAGGTCCAATGCACATAGAAGAGTCCTCAACACCTCTCATCTTTTCACTAACCTAACATTTAGCTCGGTTAACACATTATTATCACACATATGGCACTATAACATATGAGACGGATAATTGCTCCTTGAGAAAAAAAACATGGGAGTCATTCATCCCTTAAGTCCTTCACAGTGTGAATGGCAGCCTTTTAAAAAGGGCCTAATCAGCTCATTTATTTATGTTCTAGTGTTGGCTGTGATACGCAGGCTATCGCTTTCTGCCTGGCTGTCACCGCTGATGGATTAACAGAGTGCTGGGCCGATATGGAAAATCCTGTTGGCGGAGGAACTTGGAGGAGACACTAAAGGCCAACGCTTGTGGTTTCCCCCATCTGCCCGCCCACTCGTCTCACCCTCCCCATCTTAGACATCCATCTATGTTCCTGGACTGGCCTATGTGGATCTCTTGGATTCTAGAATAACTGTGAATGAATGGAGGATAGTGAGTGCTTTATTGCCTGGAGGGTGTGAGGGTGCAGGTTGGATAGTTTGAGGGTTGATGTAAGGGAACCTGCCATGCAGAGGATGGTAAGTGACTGATGAACTTCACTTCACTTCTCAAAATGGCCCACTGATGAGAGTTGTCAGAGATAAAATATGAACTCAGAAGTTGGTCATCAACCTACATGTTGTACTAGGAACCTAAACTTGAATACAAGTCTGATAAGTAAGTGTGTGTGTGTGTGTGTGTGTGTGTGTGTGTGTGTGTCTGCGCTTGTGCGTGTGCTTGCGTGTGTGTAAAAGAGAGAAGAGTGACAGAGGAAGGCTGAAGAGTGCTGGAGGGTGAAATGGAGCAGAGGCGGTGAGTAGCTTAACCCCTTATTAACCTCTGTTTGGGGAATTTACACACTAATTTAACTTTCACACTTCCAGGTGTTCTGCTCCCGCCCAGGTCATTGTGTTCCCAGCAGCCCCTGGGCTCAGCCTCACCTCACCTCACACTGAGAGAGCAACCTGATATCACATGGACTAGTGCACATAAAACGACATTCACCAATACAGCCAATATGCACCACGGTAATGCTTAGAGAATATTGTTCTAGATAAAGGAAAGAGATATCCCATGTTAAATAGATGTGGATTGTCCATACAGCTCACTCCTATCTTGGACATGCAAGATGAAGAATATGTTTGGGACAACAGAAATATTATTACGTTCTGTGGTCCTCTGTAGCTCAATTGGTAGAGCATGGCGCTTGTAACGCCAGGGTAGTGGGTTCGATCCCCGGGACCACCCATACGTAAAAATGTATGCACGCATGACTGTAAGTCGCTTTGGATAAAAGCGTCTGCTAAATGGCATATTATTATTATTCTAATGATGTCACTCACTGTGGTAGCAGAGTATTACAAAGAAGTAGATTATAATATTTGGAGCAGTTCAATAAACTGAAACGTGTGGAGAAATGCCCATGGAAATGTATAGGCCTGTGTAATTTGCCATTATTTAATACCACGAGAGGATTTTTCATTGAGGGTGTGTGTCCATGCTGCCGATGTTTATCTCATTGACATTCAGATTAATCGAGGTGGAACATATTTGCTTGTTATTTAATTTAGGCTGGTGGGGAATAACATGAAAAATAGATTATGAAAATAATGAGTGCATGAAAATAAACAGTAGGGGTAGGATAAGTGATGAGGATCCAAACTGGGGCTAAATGGTATTAGTATGTATTTTGATTTCCTACAGTCAGTCCTCTCTCAGATTGCCTTTAGTCTGCCTACACTCACTAATGCAGAAAGGTTGCTATTCAGCAGTAAGTGAAGTAACATCTAATTATGGCAAGAGAGGAACATGCTCTCTCAAGGCTTGTTTCATACACCATTGAGTTCTGGGCATAGTCTCTCCTGCAGGAAACTGTTGCAGCTGTTGGTTGTAGGAACAAAGGTACTTATGGAACAACAAAGGACAAACATTTTAACAGTTCTGCATTAGCATTTGGTTTCACTGAAGAGGGTGTTCGAGGGCAAAAGTGAATTGGAAAGTGTGCTATTCCCAGCATTTAAATGAGATAGCTTTACAAGTTTGACTCTGAGTGCAGAAATTGTTGTATTGAAACTTTATAGCGTACATATACAGTGGTGTAAAGTACTTAAGTAAAAATACTTGAAAGTACTACTTAAGTAGTTTTTTGGTGTATCTTTACTTTACTATTTATATTTTTGACAACTTTTACTTCACTACTGTACGTTCCTAAAGAAAATAATGTACTTTTTACTCCATGCATTTTCCCTGACACCCAAAAGTACTCGTTACATTTTGAATGTTTAGCAGGACAGGAAAATGGTCCAATTCACTCACTTATCAAGAGAACATCCCTGGTCATCTCTACTGCCTCTAATCTGGCGGACTCACTAAACACACATGCTTCGTTTGTACATGATGTCTGAGTGTTGGAGTGTGCCCCTGGCAACCCGTAAATTAAAAGAACAAGATAATGGTGCCGTCTGGTTTGCTTAATAGAAGGAATTGTATCTTTACTTTTGATACTTAAGTATATTTTAGCAATTATATTTACTTTGATACTTAAGTATATTTAAAACCAAATACTTCTTGACTTTTACTCAAGTAGTAGGCGACTTTCACTTTTACTTGAGTAATTTTCTATTAAGGTATCTTTACTTTTGGGTACCTTTTCTACCACTGCATATACAGTAGTTCATGTAGTTAACGAAGTAAGCCTACAAAACATAACATATTTTGAATTTCAATATGTCTATGTCCTAAAATGTCTTTGGCCTAAAACACCTTTTGACCACAGCAAAAACGACTTCCATCTTGGTTAAAGTAGCAGCGGGGTAAACATGCACATGCCCAGTTCGATCAGGACATCTCTCCGGTTCTCAGGGGCAAATTTGATTGAAAAACGAAAATATACGAGCCATCAGGGAGAGAGATGATTGAAGATATAACTGGGTTTAATGCCCAAACGAACATCTGGAGATCAGTCTCCTCTCACCAACACTTGATTTTCTGTTATTCTTAACTTGCAATAACGGAGCATGTGCACCCGGTTGATCCATAGGGGTCATGGCGGCCTAGAACAGTTATCATTTCACTCTACAGTGCAGTGTTGTGGTTTCTGAAGGGGCTTGTTTTAGAATGGTGGGGCACTAGACTAGATATGCCAAGACATTCTGGGTATGGCCTACTTTAGTATGTGGTGCAGCAGAGAATGGCTTTGTCAATTTGTTATGAGCAAACTCCATGTTCATTTTAGAAATGAAAGTCAAACTAACTAACTTTGCTATGGAATTCTGTGTGACATAATGGGCATATGGCCGGAAGGTTAGTGGGGTTCATAATAATGTTGATGGTGATGATGATGGTTCATTGGTTGTAGCACAGATAGCTGGAGAGGTGGAGAGATCAGAGAAGGAGAGTAGTACAGTGTGTGATAGATGTTGAGGGTTGTCAGGCCAGACACACACACACACACACACACACACACACACACACACACACACACACACAAGCGCCTCTAGTGTTTTGGGGGCCCACCTCACAGGCAAAACATTTTAGTGGACCCCCTCTTGGAGGCGGAGAGAAAAATTGGCAGCTTTAAAGTTAATGTCCTGCAATTGTACACATTTTGCCAAGGGGCAGAGAGAACATTTTGCAGTTTTAAAACGAATTACATGCGATTCTACTCATTTTGCCATGGGATGGAGAGAAGATTTAGCCGTTTTAAAGCTAATTCCCTGCATTTCTACACATTTTGCCATGACTTATGCCATGTTCATATGATATCTGAGTGAGAGTGACTAACAAAATCAATGGGGGCCTTCTGGAGGTCAGGGCCCCTGGGCACCTGCCTTGCGTGCCCGGTCAGTAATTTGGCCATGATTACTACAAGGTTTAGATAGTTGGCTAGACTAATTTAGCAATCTATAAACTGTTAGCTGACATGGGCTAGTTGAGTGACTGTCAGTGACTGACAAGTGGAAAACTGCTGATGCACTACCATATTTGGGTCCTGATGCATAGCGCATAGTCTGAGTATAGGCAGAGGCACTTCTGTAAACATACACACACTCAGTCTCTTAGTCTCTCTTTTTCTCACACGTTAAGAAAGTCTAGCCATAGACCGACACTGCTGTACAGCTCATCTAGCTGTGAAGTTATGGGAGTGGTTTGGAGTGGTAATAGGAATGTTTTTGGGTAGTTGATGTATCATCCCCTCGCTGTCCAGCTGGTGATGGGACAGAGAAAAGTAGAAAGATTTCAGGTACTCTGGCCAATATAAATAATAAAGTACAGTCTGTAAACATGGATGTGCCACTAATTATGAAAACAGACATAGGCCTATTGCTGGATAACTGATGTGATATTCCTACACAAGGTCTTGTGAGCCACTTTACATAGCGGTTCAGCCATGACTCATTCTTTGCTCACAAACATCTAAAAAATGCTTGTCTGAGGAAAGGTCAACCAAATAAATCAAGAACTTGTCATTGCAAAAAAGACAGATGTCTGAAGAACTGCTAGTTTGTAGCATGGTATTGTATTGTAATTTGTAAGAGTATTTTGAAGGTGTTGAGTGTATCTTTGTTTGTTTAGCACCATTGCTTCCTATGGGGCGACACAATTCAGTCCAATTGTTTCAAAAGTGCCAAATTCTTCTAACATCAAGAGTTGGACTGGTTTAGAGGCAGAACATTAGCAGGCAGATAAACTCTTTCTCCTACAGTAGCAACATCTTATCTATGTTTTCCTCTATTAAAAAACTAGAGATCTGCCAAAGAGAATATTTCTATGATGCCTGAAATGCCCTTGAAAAAAACAGTACAACAGGCTTGCTGCATTACTGGTCTTCAGTCTCTACCATTGAAGATATTCAGTACTCAAATCTTTCTAATGGCAAAAGCAGGAAATGAAGATAATGCTGACTACCTGGGGAGTGTATGTGTTCTCCACCATGATATAAAGACCCCAAAGTAGCACATCCACAGACACATCGACCCATCTGTACCCACATGACTGGGGGGGGGGCTCTGTAACCTCTCTAAGGGGCTTCCCTTTCAATACCCAACCTCTGACGAACTGTTGAAAACTCACTTTCTGACTAAATATTATTTTTGAGGGCCCTTGTGTTTTGGTAATGTTTTGCCCCTCTAGTCGCACTTGTGGCATTTCTCAGTCACACATTATCAGCAGGACTGGAAATGGCTGCCTACATGTCAGATTTCCCTGAGGAAATGGCTTCACGGTCCTGTGAGAAAGAGAAGGCCTTCGTTCAATCACTTACTCCTGCTGCACGCGACCCACCCCATTTATACTGTAAGGACCTACCGGCCTAATGGAAAAACAGAACACACCTTGAACAGAGGATGAAATACAGGCAGTCTAATGACACACAGTTAGAAGGAAACACAATCCTCAAACTTTCCTAAGCGGGATAACCTTTCTTAAGGGCTATTTCCCACTTCGGGCTACCAGCTGAGGACATAGCGTCTCCCGGGTCCGAGAGTTGAGTCCATTCATGGTGTAATGCAGCCCACATGGTATGAGTATGTCATTTAGTCTTCAAAGAATCATACGTACGGCTCTGGCAAGTCTTGGATGTCAAAACGCTTCCTAGTGATAGTGGGGAATGTTCCTCTATACTTGAACTTGACTGATTACACACTGTGCCCTTCCTGTGGTTGAATACCAAGGAAATAGCCAGTGACAATACCAGAAAGTTAAGTCAATATTTGATTTGAAAGGTTGTAATAGTTTTCATGAAATCTGCATCCGGCACCTGAAGAGAAACATTTTAAAGTAAAGACTGATGTTGGGTACATTGTTCGTGTTCTGGGGATATTCACACTATTTGTATCTGTCCAATAGCTCCTGTAAAGTTAGGGTCATGGCATTTGATAAGGGTAAATGTTTAGTGTGTGGCAAATGTATGAATAGAATTCAAGCATCCTCCTCTGCTTCAATGGATGAGGATCCATGTGGATGAGGATCCATGTGGATGAGGATCCATGTGGAATTAATTAATTAAAAGGGTAAGACATAACAAGACTGAATGGAGATCTTTTCAGTTCTAAAGGGAGCCAGTGTCTCTCTCTCAACACACACACACACACCGGGTAGTTTTATTAAAACCTTTAGAAAATGAGCCAAGCTTATGTAGACAGCACAGCTGCAGTCCCAGTTTGTAAGGGAGGTTCTTCTATAATAGAGCTCACAGCATATTATGGTGAACAGAGACACTAAGCTCTCCTGTAAACACCCGATATTGGACAAACAATAATCACTTCTCACTGAAAGGTTCAATTAACCACAGTAATGCAAAGGCATTTAAGGCAAAGAGGGTATTCGGCTTTAATGAACTTTTCTCTCATTTGAAATGTCATTTCTAGGTTATATGAAATTGTGCACCACATGATTTACACTTTTGCGCATTAGTTGATAAAAAAAATGTTGCTCCATATATAATAACTCCTAAACGTAAACTGTGCTGATCAGTCAAGCATTTCGCTACACCCGCAATAACATCTGCTAAATATGTGTATGTGACCAATAACATGTGATTTGATTTTGATTTGAAAGTTTGGGAATGCCTATTTTCGAGACAATTTATTTGCTGCAACATGCAGGGGTGTGATGATTGTTTGGTTTAGTCTTTGTTATTTTATCTAATCAAGTGACAATGTCCTTGCACACCTTTATACGTACGAGTAGCCTAGTTCAGAGAGAGGTCAAGTTATCCAAGTGAACTGTAACGTTTTCCCCAGTGCGCAGTGTCGCTTTCCACCTTCTACATTGTGCAGTGATTCATCCATGCAATTTTACAACAGTCATTGGGCTTGTTCTACTTTGCAGCCGACAGCTGACAGTGCAGCCGACTGCCGACTGACTGGTCTAAAAAGAATCTTGCATCATAAATAACTACTCATTATTATTTGCAGATCAGTCAGACATTTTCCCACACGATGGGCCTGTAGCCTGTAAAAATATTGTTTTATATTGTCCATCTAAGCTATAAAAAAGTCACAAATCCAATGCAGAATTTACATTTTTACCTAAATTAGGCCACTTTTTGGAGCGACTGGTTTTACACGGAGGACAAATGTAACCTCACATAAACCAGGCCTAAATATTAACTTAAAAGGTTACAAATAATGCATGCATTTATGCCTATAATTTTTTGACATCGCATAAATGCATGGTTTTACTTGCGGGAAGAAACAGGCACGACTGGTAATGTGATACAAGGGGCAAACATGCTGTAGAATACATTCTGTCCATTAAAGTGTTTACATTGCGCGCGCGGGAGAACCTGAGAGAAAATTTAGACCTAGTAAATTAATTAGCCTGCATGTATCCTCACTTAAATTATTTATAAAATATGTGGGATAGTGTAATTATGAGGTCCAGTATTATTTTGCTTTGGTGGTAGTCCTAATAGCCCTCGTATACAAATGTTTTCTGTAGGATAATTACATTGACTAAATTGTTAAACAACTTTAACAATGACAATAATAAACAATGATGATGATTTAGACTAACCTTATTATTATTAGTAGTAGTATTATATAGCACTAATATAGCCCAAAGCTTATGTAATAGTGCTGTTTTAGGTTACTGTAGGTTAATTAATATTCCACATTGTGTCTTTAACTTTTGATATGCATTTTCATTGAGCCTAAAGTGAGACAACCTTCAGTTCCAACCCTGAAAGTGCAGCACAGTACTTCTTCACGTGACGCCTATTCATATTTTTTATCAAATGTGCTATCAGTTATTAAACATTATGAATATTTATAATATGCACACACAGACACACTTCCTGACTTTGACTATGTTTACACAGGGAGCCCAATTCAGATATTTTTCCCAATTATTGGCAAAAGAGCTGATCTGATTGGCCAAAATAAAAAATATCAGAATTGGGCTGCCTGTGTCAATACAGCCTTTGTGTTCCTTTACATGAGAACATTTGAAACAGTACTTTAAACAAGAGTTCCCCCTAGTGGATACAACATTTGTAATAGCCTCTTATGAATTACATTTGACTGTATTTGGGCACATGTCTGCATTGTCAATAAAAACCCTGAAAGATGTACAGGGCCATTTTATTGGAGATCAACTGATCAAATGTCCAACTGCACAAGAGCATTGTGGTCTAGACATCTGATAATGATCCTCATTTAAAACCATAATCCTTAATTGAAACAATAACAAAGCGGTCAACCCACCTTCTGTTTAGGTCAAAGGCTGAGGGATGGGAGAAATGTAACCACTCTCCGATCCATAGACAAGGACAGACCATCCATTATATACACATTGCAGTTGTAACAGTTTTTTGAGGCTGTACCGCATTTGTTTACATTTACATTGTTCACAAACATTGGAGTAAAACAATCTTATATTTCAGGCTCTGAAGGGGTAAGACCATTAAACGAAGCTCATGAGGCATTTATAAATTATAGTCTTCAAGAATCAATTAACATATAGGGTAACGTGGGGTAACTCTCATCTCATATTGCTCAAATAAACAGCAAACCTGGTAAAAGAAAAACCCAGATAAAGCAACACCTCACGGCACAACGCCTCTCCCCTATTTCACCTAGATAGTTTGTGTGTATGTATTGATATGTAGGCTACGTGTGCCATTTTTAAATTGATGTAGTTCTGTCCTTGAGCTGTTCTTGTCTATTAATGTTCTGTATTATGTCATGTTTCATGTTTTGTGTGGACCCTAGGAAGAGTAGCTGCTGCTTTCGAAACAGCTAATGGGGATACTAATAAAATACAAAAATACGAAAACTAGTCCCACCTAAGAACAATGGCCAATTGCTGCCACAAAAAAGCGAAGTTAGTTAAAAATTAGGTATGTGGATGATGGTCATGTTTAGGCAAACAAACTATGAAGGGAAATAAGTGTCTGCAGTTAACACTTTTAAAGTTATTTAATTAAAATGTAATTGACCCCTCCTTCATAGTTTGTAACTGGCCCTCCGAAGATCAGTATGTTAAAATCTATTTTATAAATGTTATTTATATATATATTTTTGTAATTAACTCTTGAAAGCTAAAGTCTAGGTATCTTATTTTAATTAAATGAATCAAATATTGAAACAAAATAGCATTGCCCATCTCACTATTAATATCCTTACTATGATGAGGTTTTGATGTAAGGTCCATCTTTTAATTTTCACGCCAAATCATGTCCAAATCATCGTAATGGTATATATACAGTGCCTTCAGAAAGTATTCAGACCCCTTGACTTTTTCCCCATTTTGTTATGTTACAACCTTATTCTAAAATTGATTTTTTATTTATTATTCTCAGCAATCTACACGCTGTACCCCATAATGACAAAGCAAAAACAGGTTTTTAGAAAATATTGCAAATGTATTAAAAATAAAAACAGAAATACCTCATTTACATAAGTATTTAGACTCGTTGCTATGAGACTCGAAATTGAGCTCAGGTGCATCCTGTTTCCATTGATCATCCTTGATATTTCTACAACTTGATTGGAGTCCACCTGTGGTGAATTCAATTGATTGGACATGATTTGGAAAGGCACACACCTGTCTATATAAAGGTCCCACAGTTGACAGTCCATGTCAGAGCAAAAACCAAGCCATGAGGTTGAAGGAATTGTCCGTAGAGCTCCGAGACAAGAATGTGTTAAGGCACAGATCTGGGGAAGGGTACCAAAAAATGTCTGCTGCATTGAAGGTCCACAAGAACACAGTGGCCTCCATCATTCTTAAATGGAGGAAGTTTGGAACCTCCAAGACTCTTCTTAGAGCTGGCCGCCCGGCCAAGCTGAGCAATCGGGGGAGAAGGGCGTTGGTCAGGGAGGTGACCAAGAACCCGATGGTCACTCTGACAGAGCTCCAGAGTTTCTCTGAGGAAATGGGAGAACCTTCCAGAAGGACAACCATCTCTGCAGCACTCCACCAATCAGGCCTTTATGGTAGAGTGGCCAGACGGAAGCCACTCCTCAGTAAAAGGCACATGACAGTCCGCTTGGAGGAAACCTGGTGGTGGCAGCATCATGCTGTGGGGATGATTTTCAGCAGCAGGGACTGGGAGACTAGTCAGGATCGGGGGAAAGATGAACGGAGCAAAGTACAGTGAGATCCTTGATGAAAACCTGCTCCAGAGCGCTCAGGGCCTCAGACTGGGCCAAGGTTCACCTTCCAACAGGACAGCGACCCTAAGCACACAGCCAAGACAATGCAGGAGTGGCTTCGGGACAAGTCTCTGAATGTCCTTGAGTGGCCCAGCCAGAGCCCGGACTTGAACCCGATCGAACATCTCTTTTTTTTTCATACTGGCCCCCCGTGGGAAACGAACCCACAACCCTGCTGTTGCAAGCGCCATGCTCTACCAACTGAGCTACACAGGGCCTATTGATGAGTGGAAAAAACAATTTAATAAATTTTAGAATAAGGCTGTAACGTAACAAAATGTGGAAAAAGTCAAGGGGTCTGAATAGTTTCCGAATGCACTGTATATACATAGTACCAGTAAAAAGTTTGGACACACCTACTCATTCAAGGGTTTTTCTTTATGTTTACTATTTTCTACATTGTAGAATAATAGTGAAGACATCAAAACTATGAAATAACACATATGTAGTAACCAAAAAAGTGTTAAACAAATCATAATATATTTTATATTTGAGATTCTTCAAATAGCCACCCTTTGCCTTGATGACAGCTATGCACACTCTTGGCATTCTCTCAACCAGCTTCACCTGGAATGCTTTTCCAACAGTCTTGAAGGAGTTCCCACATATGCTGAGCACTTGTTGGCTGCTTTTCCTTCACTCTGCGGTCCAACTCAACCCAAACCATCTCAATTGGGTTGAGGTCAGGTGATTGTGGAGGCCAGGTCATCTGATGCAGCACTCCATCACTCTCCTTCTTGGTCAAATAGCCCTTACACAGCCTGGAGGTGTGTTGGGTCATTGTCCTGTTGAAAAAAAAATGATAGTCCCACTAAGAGCAAACCAGATGGGATGGCGTATCGCTGCAGAATGCTGTGGTAGCCATGCTGGTTAAGTGTGCCTTGAATTCTAAATAACACGAGCAATGGACATTAGACCGGTGGAAATCTGTCCTTTGGTCTGATGAGTCCAAATGTAAGATTTTTGGTTCCAACCGCCGTGTCTTTGTGAGACGCAGAGTAGGTGAACGGATGATCTCTGCATCTGTGGTTGTCACCAGCAAAGCACCCCCACACCATCACACCTCCTCCTCCATGCTTCGCGGTGGGAACCACACATGCAGAGATCATCCGTTCACTCGAGTGTTGCTTTAGCAGTATGCTTAGGGTCAATGTCCTGCTGGAAGGTGAACCGCTGTCCCAGTCTCAAATCTCTGGAAGACTGAAACAGGTTTCCCTCAAGAATTTTCCTATATTTTCCTGTATTTAGCGCCATCTATCAAGTCAAAGCCCAGACCTCAATCCAATTGAGAATCTGTGGTATGACTTAAAGATTGCTGTACAGTGGCTAGATGTGCCAAGCTTATAGAGACATACCCCAAGAGACTTGCAGCTGTAATTGCTGCAAAAGGTGGCTCTACAAAGTATTGACTTTGGGGGTGAATAGTTATGCACACTCAAGTTAAATTTTTTTGTCTTATTTCTTGTTTGTTTCACAATAAAACATATTTGGATCTTCAAAGTGGTAGGCATGTTGGGTAAATCAAATGATACAAACCCCCAAAAAATCAATTTTAATTCCAGGTTGTAAGGCAACAAAGTAGGAAAAATGCCAAGGGGGGTGAATACTTTCGCAAGCCACTGTACTATATACATTTTATGGACACAGTCAATTTGACAATAGTTCTATTTTGTCTCACCTTTGTGTCTCATCAGATTAAAAACTCTATCGCTCTCTTTGCTTGAGATGTCCGCCTTAATTGTTTTGTCGTTCTGGCATCCGCCATGTTGCTTTTGCTGCCCTCCAGACCCGTGCGCACTTGGCCGTTGTGAGCAAGTAAAATAAGCAAAACATGACTCTGTAAAGTAGTAAATCACAAGCCCCGTTAGCGATGCATTTATCCATCTATTAATCCTAATGACTCGCTAATAGACTGTGTCATTCCTTGCAGGGCCTCTGTGCTAAAGAGCTCTATGACTGTTTATGCAGCCATACAAGTGGTCACGGTTTGTTTTTTAACCATTTACACTTGTAATTTAGGGTCGTTTGATGAACCTTAAGTGGTTTGTGCCAAATGTTGCAATGCACACGTTCATGACCGATAACTAGGTGCTTGTTCAATTTTTCAAATTATATTAATAAATGATATTCCATATTATATTATTTCTCCATAAAGAGTGGCATTAACTGAAGTCATTAATTCAGTAAAGGGATGGAATGAGAAATTTATGGCAGGTCAAGTTTGCACCTGTCTCATATTGTAGCCTCTTTCATGTGTGTTTTGAGTCATGACTGCAGGTTGCAGTGAGGATTGGGTTGGTTGGAGCAGGCCAGCTGGCTTGTGTTGGGTGTCACTAGGTGCAAATCTCTCTCTCTCTATATATTGTGTCTTACTCTCTCTCACACACAAGCTCTCTCTTTCTTTCTCTCTTTCAGGGATGTCGATGTCCCCCATCTCACCATGTTAGAGGTGGTAGCCCCTCTGTGGACAACGTCACCCTCCTTGCAGCATTTGGAACCCATTTAGAACTCAAGCCGTGAAAATCCTGTGTGAATCCAGCGCCAGCCCTTTGCCTCTAACCCATCCCCTGTGCAAAGCCCTGTCAAATTAGCCTTGCTTAACCCCACAGACAGGGAGTGTGTTTTCACAGACCACAGCCTATTAACATACACACAGAGACACACACAGACACACCATCACACAGGTACACCCAGACTCTACAGTCTAGTGTCCAAATGACTCAGGCTCTGACAGAAGAGCAGACGACGGCAACCAGAGCTGAATAAATTGTTCCTCTCCCTGAATTAGAAGAGAAAAGACAGAAAAAGGAAAAGGCCAGATCCTGAAATGAAATAATGTTTTCATTAGCCCCTGCCACACACACAGACAGTCATACATGGACATGCATGCACGAGCACACACAAACACACTGATTGCTGAAGAAAAACAATAGCTAATTGTCACTGGTATAACATTTAACAGTGTTCCTTTCTCTGCGGAGAGCTGGGGTATTAGTTCTGATGAAATCCAGACCCTCCTATCAATACTCCCTACGGGATGGAAGACTTGCTCTGGAAAATGTAGTTCTGCATCTATAATATTGCGGCCTCCCTTTTATCCTGGGGCCTCTGGACCCTGGGGACTAATAGTTCTTAGTCAGTTAGCTGGCCCCTAGACCCTGCTCTCCTCCCGATGGCAGACATATGGCTTCCGGCGTTGTGTGCGCCATACAACAGCCCAAAAACTAAATCACAGATATGTGCATAAATACATGCCCACACATGCGTGTGCATGCACGCAAACACATACACACACACAAGCATGCTTAGACTTAAATTTACAGAAAATAGTCCTGTTGTCTCAAGTGATCAATCAAATAGTGGTTTTCATTGTACAGCTAAAGTATATTAACATTATTTCTTGACAGCACCTCTCCCCTACTTCCCCTCATAAACACTCCATTTTTGTAAGTATATCTGTATTGTGTTCAAGAGTGTTCAGACATTTAATAGGTTCATTGAGAGTGTATAGTAAATGCAAATATACTCACTGTACATCTGGACTGCGGTGAATGATGAATAAACAGCCTACATATAACCAAACCCAGAGATTAAGGACCAGAGTTTGAATGGTAGTCTAATTGCAGTGACTGTCATGGTTGCTTAAGCAATTCTCGTTCTTATACATTTTTATAACTTTGATCAAAATCCCATTTCAGTTTCCATGATCACACTAGCTAACATTAGTGTTAGTAACAATATAACACATATACAATGTAAGAAACCACCGTTTTTTGTCAATGTTTAATACTGGTGGTGATTAAAGGGGTTCAGTATTTTACAACTTAATGTTATGTCACCCTGAAAGTAGTCTATGGGCCAGGAGAAACTGTAATCCATGGATTGGTTTTCTTTAAACAGCCACTACATACTTCAGCTTAATTTAGCCACAACAAGCAAAACATTAAATAGAAGTGATTTGGGTAATAATGGCCAAATCAGATTTAAGTAATATCAAATCCAAATAATTGAATTGAGTCTGGAACCAACAGGACCCTGAACAGCTTCTACCCCCAAGCAATAAGAGTGCTAAATAGTTAGTTAAATAGTTAACCAATAGCTATATCTATTTTTCTATATATTCCTGGTGTTATTATATTTATATTTTTTCTACTATTTATATTTTTTTCTCTCTGCATTGTTTGCAGGGGCTGTAAGTAAGCATTTCACTGTTAGTCTACACCTGTTGTTTACAAAGCATGTGACAAATAACATTTGATTTGATTTCAGTTGATTTGGCCCTGAAATTTTGAAAATTGTACTGTACAGAAAACGTTCTCAGCAATGTTTGTGTTAGCTATAGAATTGCTCCATTCTTTCTTTACCTCTCTTTTTTGCGTCTCATTTCAACCACCTGCAAATAGTACCTTGGGTTGGCACTGATAAAGACCAGCAGACAGTGTATTGAAATAGAGAGAGAAAGAAGATGGAGAGAACGTGGAGAAAGAGAGTGTTCAGCCATCTGTTAGGCTATCTGTCAGAAGACTCCTAGCACAAAGCAGAGATCCAGCTGGAGGGATTTGCCATTGCTCAGACTAGACCCCCAACAGGTAAAGATAACAATAACAGGTCTATAGCCGTACCCAAGCCCTCTCCACCTTCCTCTCAGCTGGACTAGCTCTCGCCCTAATTTGGGTCCTCTCGCCCACTTACAATAAACACATGGTGCCTGCTGCCCAGCCTCCCAGCTCAGAGAACAAGCCCCGCCATTAAGATTTATTAAGGTTAAAATAAACAGATAATTAAATTACACCAGATCTGTTTCCTATAACCATAAGTGAGGGGGATATAGCTGTCAGGCTCATTTTCTGGTTCCTATTAATGAATGTGGGTCCAATTACACGCTGTTCCAAACCGTTCCAAACCGACATTCTGTTCAAAAAATATATAATAGATGCCCATGTTTTATTTCAAAAAATGTCTGCAAGAAATTACAGTGATTATCTGCGTAGAATCTGCGTAGTATTTGTGTGTAGTATGACTTGACCTGTTCTCAACACCCTAGTCTAGGGCGTTTTTCCCTCTAACTGTGGTGTGTAAAGAACCTTTTTGATTAACAAAATGGAGCCACACGCTCTAATGCAATTGTTACCTGTTCAACTCCACAAAATTAACTATGTTGAAACTTTGATTCACTGTAGAATAAATCAATTTCTTATGAATTAAGATTATTTTATTATTTTACCAAGGCTGGAATTCAATGAGGAAAAGGTGCACCTTCACAAGTGTTTGATTTCACAGCGGTGTCCCAGGTGGACGGAGTTGACGTTGGGTAAAAATTGGCAGTTCTGTGGTGTTCGGTGAATGACCCGCTCAGTATAGCAGCGGGGAGTAGTTGGAGTTGGGGGTGCTGCGATTTTTGTTTCTTTTTTAAAAATATTTTTCAGGGGGCACCCTCAGCACCCCTACTTCCCGCAGCTATGCCACTTAGTACTTGCTGTGATGATCTAGTTTCTCTTCAAAGTTACAGTGGGGGGAAAAAAGTATTTAGTCAGCCACCAATTGTGCAAGTTCTCCCACTTAAAAAGATGAGAGAGGCCTGTAATTTTCATCATAGGTACACGTCAACTATGTCAGACAAATTGAGAATTTTTTTCTCCAGAAAATCACATTGTAGGATTTTTAATGAATTTATTTGCAAATTATGGTGGAAAATAAGTATTTGGTCACCTACAAACAAGCAAGATTTCTGGCTCTCACAGACCTGTAACTTCTTCTTTAAGAGGCTCCTCTGTCCTCCACTCGTTACCTGTATTAATGGCACCTGTTTGAACTTGTTATCAGTATAAAAGACACCTGTCCACAAACTCAAACAGTCACACTCCAAACTCCACTATGGCCAAGACCAAAGAGCTGTCAAAGGACACCAGAAACAAAATTGTAGACCTGCACCAGGCTGGGAAGACTGAATCTGCAATAGGTAAGCAGCTTGGTTTGAAGAAATCAACTGTGGGAGCAATTATTAGGAAATGGAAGACATACAAGACCACTGATAATCTCCCTCGATCTGGGGCTCCACGCAAGATCTCACCCTGTGGGGTCAAAATGATCACAAGAACGGTGAGCAAAAATCCCAGAACCACACGGGGGGACCTAGTGAATGACCTGCAGAGAGCTGGGACCAAAGTAACAAAGCCTACCATCAGTAACACACTACGCCGCCAGGGACTCAAATCCTGCAGCGCAGACGTGTCCCCCTGCTTAAGCCAGTACATGTCCAGGCCCGTCTGAAGTTTGCTAGAGTGCATTTGGATGATCCAGAAGATGATTGGGAGAATGTCATATGGTCAGATGAAACCAAATTAGAACTTTTTGGTAAAAACTCAAAGAATGCTGAGTTGCATCCAAAGAACACCATACCTACTGTGAAGCATGGGGGTGGAAACATCATGCTTTGGGGCTGTTTTTCTGCTAAGGGACCAGGACGACTGATCCGTGTAAAGGAAAGAATGAATGGGGCCATGTATCGTGAGATTTTGAGTGAAAACCTCCTTCCATCAGCAAGGGCATTGAAGATGAAACGTGGCTGGGTCTTTCAGCATGACAATGATCCCAAACACACCGCCCGGGCAACGAAGGAGTGGCTTCGTAAGAAGCATTTCAAGGTCCTGGAGTGGCCTAGCCAGTCTCCAGATCTCAACCCCATAGAAAATCTTTGGAGGGGAGTTGAAAGTCCGTGTTACCCAGCGACAGCCCCAAAACATCACTGCTCTAGAGGAGATCTGCATGGAGGAATGGGCCAAAATACCAGCAACAGAGTGTGAAAACCTTGTGAAGACTTACAGAAAACGTTTGACCTGTGTCATTGCCAACAAAGGGTATATAACAAAGTATTGAGAAACTTTTGTTATTGACCAAATACTTATTTTCCACCATAATTTGCAAATAAATTCATTAAAAATCCTACAATGTGATTTTCTGGATTTTTTTTTCTCATTTTGTCTGTCATAGTTGACGTGTACCTATGATGAAAATTACAGGCCTCTCTCATCTTTTTAAGTGGGAGAACTTGCACAATTGGTGGCTGACTAAATACTTTTTTTCCCACTGTAGTACATTTGTCATAATTTGGTTGTAATCCAGAGAGGTTAGAAAATGTATATAGATCCTCTATGAGGCTGTGGAGTGATTCTAGTTGTGGATTTAAAAGAAAACATGAAGCCCTGGATTTCTAATCCCCTGATATTATTGTTGGATCTGATTTTAATAGCTAACATCTCGATGGCCACAATAAATAGATATGCCGATAGTGGACAACCTTGTTTCACTCCTCTTGACAGTTTAAAACTTTCTGAGAAATAGCCATTATTTACTATTTTACACCTAGGGTTACTATACATGATTTTGACCCATTTTACAGTGGGGAAAAAAAGTATTTAGTCAGCCACCAATTGTGCAAGTTCTCCCACTTAGAAAGATGAGAGAGGCCTGTAATTTTCATCATAGGTACACGTCAACTATGACAGACAAAATGAGAAAAAAAAATCCAGAAAATCACATTGTAGGATTTTTAATGAATTTATTTGCAAATTATGGTGGAAAATAAGTATTTGGTCAATAACAAAAGTTTCTCAATACTTTGTTATATACCCTTTGTTGGCAATGACACAGGTCAAACGTTTTCTGTAAGTCTTCACAAGGTTTTCACACACTGTTGCTGGTATTTTGGCCCATTCCTCCATGCAGATCTCCTCTAGAGCAGTGATGTTTTGGGGCTGTCTCACAATTGGTGGCTGACTAAATACTTTTTTTCCCCACTGTATAAGAGATTCACCAAAATTGAAATGCTCCAGGCATTTATATATAAACCCCAGTTGTACTTTATCAAATGCCTTTTTGAAGTCTGCTATGAATAGCAGGCCTGGTTTCTCCGATTTTCCATAATGTTCTATTGTTTCCAATACTTGCCTTATATTATCTCCAATATATAGCCCATGTAAAAAACCTGTCTGATTAGAATGAATAATGTCCGACAATACCTTTTTTATTCTATGCGCTATACATTTTGCTAGAATTTTTTGCATCACAACACTGAAGTGTAAGGGGCCGCCAATTTTTTAAATGGACTGGATCTTTATATTTTCCAGTAATAATGAAATCAGACCTTCTTCTTAAGTGTCTGATAATCTACCATTTACATAGGAGTGGTTAAAACATGCTAATAACGGTCCTCTGAGTATATCAAAAAAGGGTTGGTATACCTCGACTGGTATGCCATCCAACCCTGGAGTTTTCCCGGACTTAAAGTCTTTAATTGCATCCAGAAGTTCCTCCTCTGTAATTTCACCTTCACATGAGTCTTTCTGTATGGCTGTTAATTTTACATTATCAATTTGCTTTAGTTAGAGGAGATGGAGGCGACTGAAACAAAAACATATGCTTAAAGTACTTTGTTTCCTCCTTTAAAATATAATTTGGAGAATCATGGGTGACTCCGTCATTTGTAACCAGTTTCAATAAATTATTTTTGGTAGCATTCCTATGTTGAAGATTAAAAAAGAATTTGGTGCATTTTTCCCCATATTCCATCCAGTTTGCTTTATTTTTATAATATATTACACTTGATCTTTCTTGAATAAGTTTCTCCATTTCTTTTTGTTTTTTTCTCTAATTTATTCTGAGCCTCTATGTTACAGTTTTTATTGCTATCTATCTGTTCTGTTAGACCTTCTATTTCCTTTGTTAGTGTGGACTCTTTTGACCTAAATTGCTTTTGTTTTCGAGATGAGTACTGAATTGCATGGCCTCTAAAGGCACATTTAAAGGTGTCCCATACAATAAGGGGATTTGCTGTACCTATGTTATGTAGGAAAAAATCAGTTATAAATTCCTCTGTCCCAGTTAAAAACAAGTTATCATCAAATAGGCTTTGATAAAATTTCCAATATCCTCGCCCATGTGGAAATTCAGTAAGAGTAATGTATATGCCAATTATATGATGGTCCGACCGCATTCTGTCCCCTATCAACATTTAAAAAACTTTTGGTGCCAACGAGAATTACATAAGAAAGAAGTCAAGACGACTAGCTTGATTGAGTCTACGCCATGTATGTCTCACTAGATCAGGATATTTAAGCCTCCATATATCTACTAGTTCTAATGTATCCATGACATTCACGATTTCCTTAAGAGCATGAGGGGGATTGTTTGTAGTGTGATTTCCTTTACGGTCCATTGAGCTATTTAACATGGTATTATAATCTCCCACCATAATAATAGAGTCTTGAATTGCTTGCAAGGTCGATAATTTATTATATATATTTTCAAAGAAGTGTGGATCATCATTATTTGGTCCGTAAAGGTTAATGAGCCATATTTGTTTATGGTCCAATAACACATTTAAAATAATCCATCTACCTTGCGTATCTGTTTGGACAATTTGCACATTCGGATCGAAATTACTGTTAATTAATATCATCACCCCTTTTGAGTTTCTTAGCCCATGGGAGAAGTATATTTCGCCCCCCCCCCCCCATTCCTTTTTCCACGCAACTTCATCTAGAATTGTTGAATGGGTTTCCTGTAAACAATAGATATTATATTCCTTCTCTTTGAGACATGTAAATATTGTTATTTTTTTGTTATTATCTGCTAAGCCATTACAATTATAACTGGCTATACTTATTTCACCACATACCATAATGAGATACAAGTTTCAAATCTATTTGTCATTATATATGTTTATAAATTTACCAATAGAAAATACCATAGTGATTGAGTGTCCATATAGCTATACCATGATATTTGCAATGTTACTAAATAACCCTCCAATTGTTCTCCACTAATTTCCCCGCTAAAACCCCTCCCCATCCCAAGTTGGGCCGTCATCCCAGTGATCAGCATACCACCCCTGTCCCCCCGGATCCCTATGCCCTGAGGGGCCAGGACCCATCCATCAAAAACATCACATAGTGCCACCCACAAAACAGAAGCAGGTCAACACAGTTGACATTTCTTTGTATATATCCATAAAAATTATGCCAGCTGATTCATGATTTTGACTGGCTGAGAAACGCTGCCTGTCTGTCTGTCCGTCTCGTCCCGACTCCCGACACGTTCATTACTATGGGACAGCTGGAGATTGAATTTGAATATTGAAACAATGTTGCAAATGTCGGAGAGACAGACAGCAAGGTTTATACAAAACTCCGCTGTTGAAAACCAAATATTAGTCTAAAAGAATAGTGAGATAATGTCTAGATGCTTTTTATAGTGGAGATCAAGTTTATAAATTGCTTGGCTGGGCTGATGAGACAGTGGATTGCGAAGTCAGATGGAACAGAATAAATAGGCATTTTAAAGTCATAGATTTAGCCGGTGCTAACTTGTGGAATAGACACCGGCTGGAATGCGGTTTTAACCAATCAGCTTTCAGGATTAAACCCACCCGTTGTATAAAGGGAAATAATGCAGGCTCTAGAATGACCTTCAAGACAATCAGAAACAAGTATTCAACCACTGAAAAATCATAATTAAAAAATACAAGTATTTAAAAAAAAAATACATTTCATTTTTTCACAAAGGTAGTGCACTGGGCCTTTACTGGTCCTGTATTAACAGACCCATATAGCCATTGGTAGCACATGCCAAAAATAAATCCATGTTTTATTTCCGCCCCTGAGCCCATGCACACACCTACACACAAACAGACTGAAATAGACTCACTTACACACACTCACAGGCACACACAACCTCATGTAGGCCTACATACACTTTTGTTGATTAATAATGTAATAATCTCGGTTACCCAGGGCCAGAAGTAAAATTCTCTAGCGAAAGTTTGTTTTACTTTTGGGGGGGAATGCCTTTAACAATAGCGCTCTCCAGTTTGTAGTCCTAAAAACCGGAAATGAGTTACCTCTGGTTCATTCAGCCATTCATATGGGGAAAATGAATGGGAAAATAATTGGGTTTTGGCATAAATGTCGAAAATAAGGTCTAAGGTTAACACAGGCTTAGGAGATATTCTACGTTTTGTTCCAATATCATTCAGTTAACATTACCTTTTATGAATTATGAAGCCTTTATGTGCTTTTTTAAATTACATAAATGTTTCAAAATTCAAAAAGTGACGTAAGCTGAACAAAACCTATAAGATCTCCTAAACCTGTGTTTACCACATACCTTATTTTTGACATTTATCAACAACAACAAAAAATACGCCATTTATTTACCCCAGAGGCTTTGTCCAACGAACCATGGTGGAGGTAAAGGCGCTTACATGGTCATTCTTACGTCTGTATTGGTCGTGCAGCATTTACGGTGATATGGCCTCTGCAGAAGTCAGGGTATTCATACTTCTTGCACTTCGCGGAGCAGCGCAGAGCTGTTGTGAAGGAAGTTGTCAAGGAACCAGGAACTACAGATTCTCGCCGTTTCATTTGTCTACGAGCAATTAATAATCTTCAACTGCTAATTTAATAACATTACAAAATCACAGTTTACTCCACATCAATTGTACGTCTGCATGGACGGCAGAAGAGGGAGCTCTTCTCTAAAATATGTCTCTATTCAACACCACAGCTTGGGGAGCAACAGTCAGCAGTTCCCTTCAAAACTAGGATGAGTTTACCCCCCCAGCTTCTTCTAATGTTAACCATAGGGGGGAGTGCGGGCATATATGGACTGCATTTTAAATCAATGTGTAGTAAGAACAACTTAATCTTACCCCGACAGCAGCGGTATCACTGACTGACGGTGTGCACTATGCAGGGCCAGCATCAGTGCTAACGAGAGAATGTATTGCTGCAGGCTGTATTGCTGCAGGCATTCCATTTGGATCAGGTGTGGGCCTACTCTTGACAGTTTATAAGGTCTAGAAAGGCACAGCAATGGGGAAGTCTCTGGATTTTTACTTCTGATGCTGAGATGTGCTGTCTGTTGCGGATCATCATTCTCATTCTCAAGTCATCCTATAATAATGTGGCCACATACAGTGCCTTCAGAAAGTATTCAATGACTTTTTCCACATTTTGTGATGTTACAAAGTGGGATTAAAATGGATTCAATTTTCATTTTTTTGTTAACGATCTACACAAAATACTCTGTAATGCCAAAGTAGAAGAACAATTCTAAAAAATTTAGACAGCCGTTTTCAAGTCTTTCCATTGAGTTTCAAGCTGATTAAAGTAAAAACTGTAACTAGGCCACCCAGAAACATTCAATATCATCTTGGTAAGCAGCTCCAGTGTATATTGGCCTTGTGTTTTAGGTAATTGTCCTGCTGAAAGGTGAATTTGTCCCCCTGTGTGGAAAGCAGACTGAACCAAGTTTAGCTATAGGATTTTGCCTGTGCTTAGCTCTACTCTGTTTATTTGTATCCTAAAAAAAAACTCCCTAGTCCTTGCCGATAACAAGCATACCCATAACATGATGCAGCCACCACCATGCTTGAAAATATGAATAGTGGTACTCAGTGATGTGTTTGATTTGCCCCAAACATAATGCTTTGTATTTAGGACAAAAAGTTCATTTCTTTGCTACATTTTTTGCAGTATTAGTTTAATGCCTTATTAATTCAAATATTTTTTCTTCTAATCTTTTCACGCTGTCATTTATGTTAGTATTGAGTAAATACACTGAACAAAAATATAAACGCAACATGCACAATTTCAAAGAGTTACAGTTCATATAAGGAAATCAGTTAATTTATATAAATTCATTAGGCCTGGGAATACAGATATGCATCTGTTGGTCACAAATACCTTTAAAAAAGGCCTCCTGTAGCTCAGTTGGTAGAGCATGGCGCTTGCAACGCCAGGGTTGTGGGTTCGATTCCCACGGGGGGCCAGTATGGAAAATGTATGCACTCACTAACTGTAAGTCTCTCTGGATAAGAGCTCTGCTAAATGACTAAAATGTAAATGTAAAAAGGTAGGGGCGTGGATCAGAAATGGGGCGTGGACCAATCAGTATCTGGTGTGACCACCATTTGCCTCATTCAGCGCGACACATCTCCTTCGCATAGAGTTGATCAGGCTGTTGATTGTGGAATGTCGTCGCACTCCTCTTCAATGGCTGTGAGAAGTTGCTGGATATTGGCGGGAACTGGAACACGCTGTTTTATACGTCAATCCAG
Organism: Coregonus clupeaformis; assembly: GCF_020615455.1. Classification (NCBI taxonomy): domain Eukaryota; kingdom Metazoa; phylum Chordata; class Actinopteri; order Salmoniformes; family Salmonidae; genus Coregonus; species Coregonus clupeaformis. The sequence continues at coordinate 16,623,690 of NC_059204.1, read as the reverse complement.
AGCATCCCAAACATTGGTGACGTGTCTGGTGAGTATGCAGGCCATGGAAGAACTGGAACATTTTCAGCTTCCTGAAATTGTGTACAGATTCTTGCGACATGGGGCTGTGCATTATCATGCTGAAACACGAGGTGATGGCGGCGGATGAATGGAACGACAATGGGCATCAGGATCTCATCACGGCATCTCTGTGCATTCAAATTGCCATTGATAAAATGCAGTTGTGTCTGTAGCTTATGCCTGCCCATACCATAACCCCACCGCCACCATGGGGCACTCTGTTTACAACGTTAACATCAGCAAACCACTGGCCCACACGACACCACACACTCTGTCTGCCATCTGCGTGGTACAGTTGAAACCGGGATTCATCCGTGAAGAGCACACTTCTCCAGCGTGCCAGTGGCCACCAAAGGTGAGCATTTGCCAACTGAAGTCGGCTACGACGCCAAACTGAAATCAGTTCAAGACCCTGGTGAGGACGACAAGCACATAGATGAGCTTCCCTAAAACAGTTTCTGACAGTTTCTGCAGAAATTCTTCAGTTGTGCAAACCCACAGTTTCATCAGCTGTCCAGGTGGCTGGTCTCAGACAATTCCGCAGGAGAAGAAGCCGGATGTGGAGGTCCTGGGCTGGCGTAGTTCCACGTGTTCTAAGGTTGTAAGGCTGGTTGGATGTACTGCTGAATTTTCTATAAGGACATGGCTTATGGTAGAGAAATTAACATTAAATTATCTGGCAACAACTCTGGTGTACATTCCTGAAGTCAGCATGCCAATTGCACACTCCTTCAAAACTTGAGACATCTGTGGCATTGTGTTGTGACAAAACTGCACATTTTAGAGTAGCCTTTTATTGTCCCCAGCACAAGGTGCACCTGTGTAATGATCATGCTGTTTAATCAGCTTCTTGATAGGCCACACCTGTCAAGTGGATGGATTATCTTGGCAAAGGAGACATGCTCACTAACAGGAATGTAAACAAATTTGTGCTCAACATTTGAGAGAAATACGCTTTTTGTGCATATGGAAAATGTCTGGGATCTTTTATTTCAGCTCATGAAACATGGGACCAACACTTTACATGTTGTGTTTTTGTTCAGTTTATTTGGTTGTTTCATATCCTTCGGAATGCAAAGGCATAATCTACAATACATCCATAGGACACCCTTCAGCTACAGTGTAACCTACCACAGGTTGTGACTTGATATGAGAATACTGTGTACAGTATAGTCCTCAAGTATGGTTTTAATTAACTGTAGGCCTAAATGCAACATTCCAGTATCTTATCATACATTTTCTCTGTGCTTTTATGCTGAAATTGCCAATAAACATCTCATAAATCCTTTCAAAGGTAATAAATCAAATATTACATTGATAAAGTCATAGATGAAATATGCAGTGGTGGAAAAAGTACCCAATTGTCATACTTGAGTAAAAGTAAAGATACCTTAATAGAAAAGTAAAAGTGAAAGTCACCCAGTAAAATACTACTTGAGTAAAAGTCTAGAAGTATTTAGTTTTAAATATACTTAAGTATCAAAAGTACATGTAATTGCTCAAATATACTTAAGTATTGAAAGTAAAAGTATAAATCATTTCAAATTCCCTATATTAAGCAAACCAAATGGCACCATTTTCTTGTTTTTTTATTTACGGAGAGCAAGGGGCACACTCCAACACTTAGACATAATTTACAAAATAAGCATTTGTGTTTAGTGAGTCCGCCAGATCAGAGGCAATCGAGATGACCAGGGATGTTCTCTTGAGAAGTGCATGAATTTGACAATTTCCCAGTCCTGCTAGCCATTCTAAATGTAACGAGTACTTTTGGGTGTCAGGAAAAATGTATGGAGTAAAAAGTACATTATTTTCTTTAGGAATGTAGTGAAGTAAAAGTAAAAGTTTTCAAAAATATAAATAGTAAAGTAAAGTACAGATACCCCAAAAAACTACTTAAGTAGTACTTTAAAGTATTTTTACTTAAGTACTTTACACCACTGGAAATATGTTACAATGCAAAATAGCCTACCACACGTTTTTTTTTATTTATTTATTTATTTCACCTTTATTTAACCAGGTAAGCCAGTTGAGAACAGGTTCTCATTTACAACTGCGACCTGGCCAAGACAAAGCAAAGTAGTGCAACAAAAACAACACAGAGTTACATATGGGGTAAAAAAAAAACATAAAGTCAGAAATACAACAGAAAATATATATACAGTGTGTGCAAATGTAGCAAGTTATGGAGGTAAGGCAATAAATAGGCTATAGTGCAGAATAATTACAATAGTATTAACACTGGAATGCTAGATGTGCAAGAGATTATGTGCAAATAGAGATACTGGGGTGCAAAAGAGCAAATTAAAAACAATATAGGGATGAGGTAGTTGGGTGGGCTAATTTCAGATGGGCTGTGTACAGGTGCAGTGATCGGTAAGGTGCTCTGACAACTGATGCTTAAAGTTATTGAGGGAGATAAGAGTCTCCAGCTTCAGAGATTTTTGCAATTCGTTCCAGTCATTGGCAGCAGAGAACTGGAAGGAATGGCGGCCAAAGGAGGTGTTGGCTTTGGGAATGACCAGTGAGATATACCTGCTGGAGCGCAGACTACGGGTGGGTGCTGCTATGGTGACCAATGAGCTAAGATAAGGCGGGGATTTGCCTAGCAGTGATTTATAGATGGCCTGGAGCCAGTGGGTTTGACGACGAACATGTAGTGAGGACCAGCCAACAAGAGCGTACAGGTCACAGTGGTGGGTAGTGTATGGGGCTTTGGAGACAAAACGGATGGCACTGTGATAGACTACATCCAATTTGCTGAGTAGAGTGTTGGAGGCTATTTTATAAATGACATCGCCGAAGTCAAGGATCGGTAGGATAGTCAGTTTTACGAGGGCATGTTTGGCAGCATGAGTGAAGGAGGCTTTGTTGCGAAATAGGAAGCCGATTCTAGATTTAACTTTGGATTGGAGATTCTTTATGTGAGTCTGGAAGTTGAGTTTACAGTCTAACCAGACACCTAGATATTTGTAGTTGTCCACATACTCTAGGTCAGACCCGTCGAGAGTGGTGATTCTAGTCGGGTGGGCGGGTGCTAGCAGCGTTCGATTGAAAAGCATGCATTTAGTTTTACTAGTGTTTAAGAGCAGTTGAAGGCTACTGAAGGATTGTTGTATGGCATTGAAGCTCGTTTGGAGGCCTAGTCAGTCACTAATCATCACTATAGAGGATTCGAGTACCGTGGGAATATGGACATATGGCAATTAGGGAATACGCAAAGTGGGCATAGCTTTGCCATGCTACTTCTACTGTATGACGAAAAATTACACGTCATTTCAATATGCCAAGTAGCCTAGCTCCTCCCCCATTTCCTATGCTACAGCGTTGTAGGGGTTGGACTGGAGTAGAGCGCATAATTATGTCCATAAGGAGACGAGACATGAAGGAATTGACGAAACTATAGTTTCACACATTTTTATCGGGGTTACCTCAGGGACTCGAAGCTATTCAACTCCTTGTCCAGATGTGACTTTTTCAGAACCGTTATGTCAAACATGAAACGACAAAGTTCATGGCAGGAGGATATCGGCCGAAACTTTTCAAGACTTTTTCAAATAACTAAGTCGCAGGACCCTGAGAAAACAGAGGAAAGCAACATCAGGTATGAACCACAAGGTTAACATTGTAACAATAACGATACATCAATGTCATGGTTTTAATTGTAGTTATTACAAGATTGTATCAAAACCGCGCTTGACTATGATGTGAAGCACGAGGACCAGAGTTTTGACCCGAGCGGCAGAGACAGTGGACGCAATCTGTTATATTTTCCATCTACATTGAAGGCCTAGCTAACCGTTCTCTCGATATCTAACATTATCATTCTGTTTCTATGTATCTACTTCGCTGTTTTTATATATATATATATATATATATATATATATATACATACATACAATGTAACCACATTCATTTGCTTTTAATGGCAAAGTAAACAGCATTATAATTGTTAACGTGCCAGGCAGTGGCGAGTGCGAGAACTGGCACACATCTGACCATCTGTCACAGTGGAGAAACAATTGAGTGGTTTAGAGTAACCCTCTTCACACAGCTACATTGGTCGCCATAGAACAAACATTTTCGTTTTTGCCTGCTCTGATAGAGTAGGGCCGTAATAAACTTTAATAATACATTTTTTATTTTAAACGCTTAGGCTACTTTTGTCTTATGGAATGATAGCGTTTTTTACATGGCAAAAACGCTGTACGAAACAGTTCAGATGTAGGAGGATGTCGATACTCCGTATTGCTGCAAATGCCTAGGTGCCGTCTTTTGAGAATCGCTGCCCCCTTGAGACTTGTGGGAACTTGATACATGTCAAACTGGTTGAGTCAGGGAAGGATTCATACTTATAGTGCCTTCAGAAAGTATTCACACCCCTTGACTATTTCCACATTTTTGACAACGATCTACACAAAATACTCTAATGTCAAAGTGTAAGATTATTATATTTTTTATTCTGTACAAGCTTCCTTCTTTTCACTCTGTCATTTAGGTTAGTATTGTGGAGTAACTACAATTTTGTTGATCCATCCTGAGTTTTCTACTATCACAGCCATTAAACTCTTAACTGATTTAAAGTCATCATTGGCCTCATGGTGAAATCCCTGAGCGGTTTCCATCCTCTCCGGCAACTGAGTTAGGAAGGACGTCTGTATCTTTGTAGTGGCTGGGTTGTATTGATACACCACCCAAAGTGTAATTAATAACTTCACCATGCTTAAAGTGATATTCAATGTCTGCTTTTAAATGTTTTACACATCTACCAATAGGTGTCCTTCTTTGCGAGGCATTGGAAAACCTTCCTGGTCTTTGTGGTTGAATCAGTGTTTAAAATTCACTGCTTGACTCAGGGACCTTACAGATAATTGTATGTGTGGGGTACAGAGATGAGGTAGTCATTCAAAAATCATGTTAAACACTTATTGCACACACAGTGAGTCCATGCAACTTATTATGTGACTTGTTAACCAAATTTCTACGCCAGAACTTATTTATGCTTGCCATAACAAAGGGGTTGAATACTTACTGACCCAAGACATTTCAGCTTTTCATTTGTAATTCATTTGTAAAAATGTAGAAAAACGATTCCACTTTGACATTACGTGGTATTGTGTGTAGGCCAGTGACAAAAAATCTCAATTGAATCCATTTTAAATTCAGGCTGTAACGCAACAAAATATGGAAAAAGTCAAGGGGTGTGAATACTTTCTGAAGGCACTGTATGTCTCAGTGAAGAGTGTGCTGTCAATATTGCTGGGTAAACAAATGACACGGCAGAAGTGTGTTTGGTTGGGAGGCCCAATGAGTACACAATTTTCATCAACACAGTACTATCTGGTGTATGGCAATAAACCCATCTGTTAGCCCTCATTCTTCCGCCGGTGTGTAGTCTAATATCCCCCATGTTCCCGGAGCTGAAGGTGTACAGATGCAGATTAGTTATAATTCCATGAGGAGAGTGACCACCATGGGGCTAACAGTTGTCAAACAATGTCCTATTGAAGATGATGTACTCAGTACTGTACTGTCTACATACCAGTAGTACACAACTCTAGTGCTCTAAGGCTGCAATGTATGCTTGTTTTCATCCTTGCCTTTCGATCAGTGACCAGTGTGCTGCAATGCCAATTGAGTGCCAGGGAGAACCAGAAATCCAGCAGGACTTCCACTGTATAAAACGAATGTTGTGCACCTCTGGTTTATTCTTCTGAGAAATTTTTTTCTCCCATCACCAGTGAATGGAATGGAGTCAGCAGCAGCCTCCGCAGTGAGACCAGTGAAGGGGAGCCATCCCTGCACCAAGAAGACCTGGAGCTGTCCAAGGTATGGATGTCAAGCAGAGCTGACTGGTCAATCCATACCTGGTGCCTATGACTGTGTACAAGTAAACAAGTCTCACACAGAGAGAACCTGTAACACTAACAGTACTGCTGTCGGATGTTGAGTAGAACAGTTGAAGACACGCGGCATGTGCTGAGGATGATGATGATTGCATAAGAAGTGGCCCAAGGGGGGTGTTTGTGTGTGGTGTGTGTGTGTAGTGCATAAGTAAGGAATCTAACCATCAACCAGGGCGGTTTGGTTTTGCAGTCAGGGCTGAGAGCTCACATTTTCCACATAGCTTACTGCTGGCAAATTATAATGCTGACCCTGGCAGTATATTATTTGCACATAACCAGAAATAATTCTAGCATTGCTTTTAAAGCCAGCTTAGCAACAGGATTTGCTCCTGGATGTAATTAGACTCAAGTGGTCCTTTTTATAGTAGGGCTGAAATTAATGCCATTTCTGTAGCCATCTTGTCCTTAATATTTGGTGTCATCTTTCTACCAGACATCCTCCAGCCAAATAAATGCTTGCATGTTTCTGGGAAAATAAATACAGGTCTACTGGGCTTGTTAGGCATACATTTCGGTTAGATTATTACAAAAATAATCACCGTTTTCGGTTTAAATTGTTTGTTCTTTTACATTAAATGCACTATGCATTATGTGGGTTGAATGCTGAAACAACACAGAATACAACAATTAATAAAACTCAAATGATGGTAGTGACTGCCCATTAATGCTTATCACTTATTAACCATAATTTATTCACATGACTTTACTTTAATATATTATTTCAGTTGTTGTGTATATTACATTTGTTTTATTTGATGACTTTATTATTTCATTCCAAGCCATCATCTCATCTCTATAGAGCTGCTGCCTATGCTGTCTAACAAAATCACTATTTTAATAGTTCTTCAATAGATACAGTACCTCCAGTGCTTGGCTTGGGCAGGAGCTCACTGGAGCTGAGTACCAGCACCTCAAATGCTCTTCTGCTTGAGACCTCTATAGAATATTATTATTATGTCGAGCTCCTGCACCTAAATATAAACAGTACTGGCACCCAAAATGAGGACCGGCACCTATTTCAGTCAAAGTCAATCACTGGATATCTCCCGAAGCAAATGCTCTCTATCCTCTCGATCGCACGTTTTTCGGTCTCTTCTCTCCGTGTCTGCCCCACACAGACCGGACAAGTAGGCACGCAATGGATTATGGTCATTGTAGTTAATTACCATGTTTCTGCGCTAAACTATGTAGAATATTGGTCTGTTGGAAACTACAACTCCCTACTACATCACACAGTTCGGGCTTGATCTGATTTATCTCTAGAGAAACTGCGCATTGAGCTCACAGAAAAAACCCTGAACGAAATGGAATTAAAATAATTTAACTGATTAGTTGTTTAAAAAATGAAAAATAACAGACATTTCGGTTAATTGCTCAGCACTACTAGCCAACGTCGTCATGACATCGCCTACAAGCGTTATCAGGGATTTCTATTGGAGAAGCAGTTTCTGCCTATCTTCATACTGGACTGTCTTTGTTTGAATGGTCTGCTGGCACCCAGAAGCAACATTTTTATTGGATGTTCCATTTCAAGAACCCTACCCCCACACGCCCGTAGAAGGGGTGCTGTGTTTTCCGTCCAAATAGCACACATTTTCTAGAGTTGTTGCGTATGCTAGTTTCAAGTGCTAGTTTTCAAGTTATCAAGTGTGGCCGACAGTGCAATTTATATTTATTCAATTGAAAGTGGATTACGCTTGTAAAGTCAAACGTCACAACATGTTCTAAACCACTCTGGTGACAAACACACTTTTTACCTTGTCTCCATTTGTCCACATGGCTGCTGGCTGAGCTTTGCTACCACCAAAGAAATTGGGAAGATTGCTCATTATTTCGTTTTTGCAAGGTCCCAACGAACAGAGGCAGTGGGAGAACCTATTCAAGTAAGTAAATACATTTTTTAAATGTGAAACAATGTATTATTAGCTAGTTAGCTAGGTAGCTGGCTACAGTCAGTAGGCCACTTTGTAGGCTAACTCAACTGAGCTGCTTGCTAGGTAACTTTACACACTGTTTAGCGAAGTGAATTAAATGTCATCAGCCAGTTAACTTCATGTTAGCTAGATATCTTGATGTTATCATTGTCAATTAAAAACACAGTCTCCAAATGCATTTGTAGATAACAGCTATTTAAAAGGGTGAAATTGCAGCTCCAGCTGTCAGTAAAGGGAGATTGTAGGCTACTGGATAGGGCAGGTCATTTTGTGGGAGAACATTATGAAAAGATTCTCCAGTTCCAGTCCCTAGAGGGGAACACTTTGAGGACAGAGAGATAATAGCAACATAATATTAGTTGCTGTCTTATTTGAGTATAATGAAGCCTGTTTCTTTGTGATGTTTCTGTCCTCAGATATGGAAAGCTGTGAAAGCCTGTTTGCAGATGAAGAGAAAGGTCCCAATGACTGTCCCATGAGACGAAGGGTACATCCTATATACCATGGGTTATAGGTGTAGGCCTCCCTTTGCTAGCAAATGTTGTATACAAAAATACAGTTAAACATCACACACAATTTATAAACCTATTACAATTGGAGCAGGCCAACCCTGCTGGAGGTCTGCTGGGTGTGCAGGGTTCTGTTTCAGCCCAGCAATAACACACCTGATTCAACTTATCAAACCTAATGAGTTTATAATCAAGTGTGCTATTGCTGGGCTGGAATAGAAGTCTGCTCACCTCACCCAGTAGATCAGGGTTCAGTGGAGCAAGGTTGGTCACCGCTGCAGTGTTTTCCGATTTACAGACACATTATCAGCCACAAGAGCATTAGTGAAGTCGGGCACTGATGTTGGGCGATTAGGCCTGGCTCGCAGTCGGCCTTCCAATTAATCCCAAAGGTGTTCGATGGGGTTGAGGTCAGGGCTCTGTGCAGGCCAGTCAAGTTCTTCCACACCGATCTCGACAAACCATTTCTGTATGGATCTCGCTTTGTGCATGGGGGCATTGTCATGCTGGAACAGGAAAGGACCTTCCCCAAACTGTTGCCACAAAGTTGGAAGCACATAATTCTCTAGAATGTCATTGTATGCTATAGTGTTAAGATTTCCCTTCACTGGAACTAAGGGGCCTAGCCCGAACTATGAAAAACAGCCCCAGACCATTATTCCTCCTACACCAAATTTTACAGTTGGCACAATGCATTGGGGCAGGTAACGTTCTCCTGTTATCCGCCAAACCCAGATTTGTCCATCAGACTGCCAGATGGTGAAGCGTGATTCATCACTCCAGACAACGCGTTTCCACTGCTCCAGATTCCAATGGTGGCGAGCTTTACACCACTCCAGCCAATGCTTGCCATTGCGCTTGGTGATCTTAAGCTTGTGTGCGGCTGCTCGGCCATGGAAACCCATTTCATGAAGCTCCCAACTAACAGTTATTGGGCTGACGTTGCTTCAAGAGGCAGTTTGGAACTCGATAGTGAGTGTTGTAACCGAGGACAAACAATTTTTACGCGCTTCAGCACTCTGCGGTCCCGTTCTGTGAGCTTGTGTGGCCTACCACTTTGCGGCTGAGCCGTTGTTGCTCCTAGACGTTTCTACTTCACAATAACAGCACTTACAGTTGACCCGGGCAGCTCGAGCAGGACAGACATTTTACAAACTGACTTGTTGGAAAGGTGGCATCCTATGACGGTGCCACGTTGAAAGTCGATGAGCTCTTCAGTAAAGCCATTCTACTGCCAATGTTTGTCTATGGAGATTGCATGTCTGCGTGCTGGATTTTATAAACCTGTCAGCAATGGGTGTGGCTGAAATAGCCGAATCCACTAATTTGAAGGGATGTCCACATACTTTTGTATGTATAGTGTACATTGATGACTGCTTCACGGCAGACTGGAACTCCTTTGATTAAGTAAAAGGTCCTCTGTCGTTTGTGTTTCGTCTGTTCAGCTTTCTTGGGACGTTGTGTCATGTCACTCCAGTTCACACTGACAGTGTTCAATATTCCAAGAATCATTGCATCTTTGTTTCTCTGTCATGGATGCCGTGTTTGTCCTTTGCTTGTAGATGTAATCCAGTGAGAGTTGTTTTATACATGGGCCTTCTGGGTTCTCTTTTCGACACTCTGAATTTGCTATCAAACTTACACATTTTGTCCATCTCCTTCTCATACTCTGCTTCCCAACAATGCAGAGAGAAAAAATTATAATAATAGAAAAATAATAACACGAGGAATAAATACACAATGAGTAACGATAACTTGGCTATTAACACGGGGTACCAGTACCAAGTTGATTTGCAGGGGTACGAAGTAATTGAGGTAGATATGTACAGGTCATTCAGAAAGTATTCAGACCCCTTGACCTTTTCCACATTTTGATATGTTACACCCTTATTCTAAAATTGATTAAATTGTTTTTTCCCCCTCCTCAATCTACAGACAATGCCCCATAATGACAAAGCAAAAACAGGTGTTTAGAATTTTTGGCAAATGTATAAAAAATAGATGTTCGATCGGGTTCAAGTCCGGGCTCTGGCTGGGCCACTCAAGGACATTCAAAGACTTGTCCCGAAGCCACTCCTGCGTTGTCTTGGCAGTGTGCTGAGGGTCGTTGTCCTGTTGGAAGGTGAACCTTTGCCCCAGTCTGAGGTTCTGAGCGCTCTGGAGCAGGTTTTCGTGAAGGATCTCTCAGTACTTTGCTCCGTTCATCTTTCCCTCGATCCTGACTGGTCTCCCAGTCCCTGCCGCTGAAAAACATCCCCACAGCATGATGCTGCCACCACCATGCTTCACTGTAGGGTTTGTGCCAGGTTTCCTCCAGACGTGATGCTTGGCATTCAGGCCAAAGTGTTCAATCTTGGTTCATCAGAAAAGAGAATCTTGTTTCTCATGGTCTGAGAGTCCTTCAGGTGCCTTTTGGCAAACTCCAAGCGGGCTGTCATGTGCCTTTTACTGAGGAGTGGCTTCCGTCTGGCCACTCTACCAAAAAGGCCTGATTGATGGAGTGCTGCAGAGATGGTTGTCCTTCTGGAAGGTTCTCCCATCTCCACAGAGGAAATCTGGAGCTCTGTTAGAGTGACCATCGGGTTCTTGGTCACCTCCCTGACCAAGGCCCTTCTCCCCCGATTACTCAGTTTGGCCGGGCGGCCAGCTCTAGGAAGAGTCTTGGTGGTTCCAAATCAAATCAAAATTTATTTGTCACATACACGTGTTTAGCAGATGTTATAGCGGGTGTAGCGAAATGCTTTTGCTTCTAGCTCCGACAGTGCAGTAATATCTAACAAGTAATATCTCATAACATATACCTAATACACACAAAACTAGTAAGGAATGGAATTTAAGAACATATACATATATGGACAAGCAATGACAGAGCAGCATGGACTAAGATACAGTAGAATATTATAGAATAGAATGCAGTATATACAGTGGGGGAAAAAATTATTTAGTCAGCCACCAATTGTGCATGTTCTCCCACTTAAAAAGATGAGAGAGGCCTGTAATTTTCATCATAGGTACACGTCAACTATGACAGACAAATTGATTTAAAAAAATCCAGAAAATCACATTGTAGGATTTTTTATGAATTTATTTGCAAATTATGGTGGAAAATAAGTATTTGGTCACCTACAAACAAGCAAGATTTCTGGCTCTCACAGACCTGTAATTTCTTCTTTAAGAGGCTCCTCTGTCCTCCACTCATTACCTGTATTAATGGCACCTGTTTGAACTTGTTATCAGTATAAAAGACACCTGTCCACAACCTCAAACAGTCACACTCCAAACTCCACTATGGCCAAGACCAAAGAGCTGTCAAAGGACACCAGAAACAAAATTGTAGACCTGCACCAGGCTGGGAAGACTGAATCTGCAATAGGTAAGCAGCTTGGTTTGAAGAAATCAACTGTGGGAGCAATTATTAGGAAATGGAAGACATACAAGACCACTGATAATCTCCCTCGATCTGGGGCTCCACGCAATATCTCACCCCGTGGGGTCAAAATGATCACAAGAACGGTGAGCAAAAATCCCAGAACCACACGGGGGACCTAGTGAATGACCTGCAGAGAGCTGGGACCAAAGTAACAAAGCCTACCATCAGTAACACACTACGCCGCCAGGGACTCAAATCCTGCAGTGCCAGACGTGTCCCCCTGCTTAAGCCAGTACATGTCCAGCCCCGTCTGAAGTTTGCTAGAGTGCATTTGGATGATCCAGAAGAGGATTGGGAGAATGTCATATGGTCAGATGAAACCAAAATATAACTTTTTGGTAAAAACTCAAGTCGTCGTGTTTGGAGGACAAAGAATGCTGAGTTGCATCCAAAGAACACCATACCTACTGTGAAGCATGGGGGTGGAAACATCATGCTTTGGGGCTGTTTTTCTGCAAAGGGACCAAGACGACTGATCCGTGTAAAGGAACGAATGAATAGGGCCATGTATCGTGAGATTTTGAGTTAAAACCTCCTTCCATCAGCAAGGGCATTGAAGATGAAACGTGGCTGGGTCTTTCAGCATGACAATGATCCCAAACACACCGCCCGGGCAACGAAGGAGTGGCTTCGTAAGAAGCATTTCAAGGTCCTGGAGTGGCCTAGCCAGTCTCCAGATCTCAACCCCATAGAAAATCTTTGGAGAGAGTTGAAAGTCTGTGTTGCCCAGCGACAGCCCCAAAACATCACTGCTCTAGAGGAGATCTGCATGGAGGAATGGGCCAAAATACCAGCAACAGTGTGTGAAAACCTTGTGAAGACTTACAGAAAACGTTTGACCTTTGTCATTGCCAATAAAGGGTATATAAAAAAGTATTGAGAAACTTTTGTTATTGACCAAATACTTATTTTCCACCATAATTTGCAAATAAATTCATTAAAAATCCTACAATGTGATTTTCTGGATTTTTTTTCCTCATTTTGTCTGTCATAGTTGACGTGTACCTATGATGAAAATTACAGGCCTCTCTCATCTTTTTAAGTGGGAGAACTTGCACAATTGGTGGCTGACTAAATACTTTTTTTCCCCACTGTACATATGAGATGAGTAGTGCAAGATATGTAAACATTATTAAAGTGACTAGTGGGCCATTTCTTAAAGTGGCCAGTGATTTAAATAGGCAACAAGACCAAACTTCTTCCATGTAAGAATGATGGAGGCCACTGTGTTCTTGGGGACCTTCAATGCTGCAGACATTTTTTGGTACCCTTCCCCGGGTCTATGTGTCGACAAAATCCTGTCTCAGAGCTCTACGGACAATTCCTTCGACCTCATGTCTTGTTTATTGCTCTGACATGCACTGTCAACTGTGGGACCTTATATAGACAGGTGTGTGCCTTTCCAAATCATGTCCAATCAATTGAATTTACCACAGGTGGACTCCAATCAAGTTGTAGAAACATCTCAAGGATAATCAATGGAAACAGGATGCACCTGAGCTCAATTTAATCCATTTTAGAATAAGACTGTAACTTAACAAAATGTGGAAAAAGTAAAGGGTGTAAATAGTTTCCGAATGCACTGTAGGTAGGGATAAAGTGACTAGGCAACAGGATAGATAATAAACAGTAACAGCAGCGTATGTGATGAGTCAAAAGAGTGCAAGAAGGTCAATGCAGATAGTCCGGGTAGCTATTGGTTAACTATTTAACAAATTATTTATCAGTCTTGGGGGTAGAAGCTGTTCAGGGTCTTGTTAGTTCCAGACTTAGTGCATCGGTACCACTTGCCGTGTGGTAGCAGTGATAACAGTATGACTTGGGTGGCTGGAGTCTTTGAACATTTTTACGGCCTTCCTCTGACACCGCCTGGTATAGAGGTCCTGGCTGGCAGGGAGCTCGGCCCCAGTGATGTACTGGGCCATACGCATTACCCTCTGTAGCGCCTTGCGGTCGGATGCCAAGCAGTTGCCTTACCAAGCGGTGATGCAGCCAGTCAAGATGCTCTTAATTGCGCAGCTGGATAACTTTTTGAGGATCTGAGGGCCCATGCTGAATCTTTTCAGCCACCTGAGGGGGAAGAGGCATTGTCGTGCCCGCTTCAGGACTGTGTTGGTGTGTGTGCACCATGATAATTCCTTAGAGATGTGGACACCGAGGAACTTGAATCTCTTGACCTGCTCCACTACAGCGCTGTCGATGTGGATGGGGGCGTGCTTGGCCCCTCTGTTTTCTGTAGTCCACAATCAGCTCCTTTGTCTTGCTGATGTTGAGGGGGAGGTTGTTGTCCTGGCACCACACTGCCAGGTCTTTGACCTCCTACCTGTAGGCCGTCTCATCGTCTGCAAACTTAATGATGGTGTTGGAGTCGTGCGCGGCCATGCAGTTGTGGGTGAACAGGGTGTACAGGAGGGGACTAAGCACACACCCCTGAGGAGCCCCTGTGTTGAGGGTCTGCGTGGCGGATGTGTTGTTGCCTACCCTCACTTGGGGGCGGCCTGTCAGGTAGTCCAGGATCCAGTTGCAGAGAGAGGTGTTTAATCCCAGGGACCTAAGCTTAGTGATGACCCCTCTTTAGCTGATTTCTGCCATGGAACTTACTCAGGCTGCCCTGACCTCCGCCTACATCAACACTGTCATGTGATTGTTTGCATGTGCCTACATGTGTCAAAGCTCTCTGTCAGTGAGCCTATGAAAGTGTGTGTGTAGGGGGGTGGGGTTGCTCACACTAGTGTAGCACAAACCCCTCAACCCCCCACCCCCTCCCCAGATAGCAAATGAACACGTCATAAGCCAAAAACATATAATTAATTTAAAACTGCAACATTTTCTCTCAGCCTCATGGCAAAATGCGGACCTTGCGTGGGGGCCTTGCAGAACTGAGTATACAGTATATAATGTAGAAGGGCGTCAAATGACTCATGGCCAGGAGGAGCTATATTAGGAGCACTCTATAAAGACTCTCCAGAGTTTGAGAATCCTGCAGGATATTTTCTGGATCAAAATGGGGCTTAGGTGGTGGGCGTGCAGTTGCTGACTGAAAATTCTAGAGTCCCTCCTGTTGGTGGCAATATAATTGTTTTGCTGTTTTAAAGCTGATTTCCTGCAATTCTACACATTTTGCCATGGCTTATGTTATCTGAGTGACTCAAACATCATAAAAATAATAATTGGGGGCACATGCAAATACAAAAATACTCCTGAATAGCTGCCTACAGAGGGTGGAAAATGCTGGCAATTGCTGGAAAGACAGAACTAGCAGCATTTTGACTAGAATCTAACCAATAATAAACACCTCTCTTTGAAGGGTACCTACTGTAAGGACGTCATAATACATTTTAGCAGACGCTCTTATCCAGAGCGACTTACAGTTAGTGAGTGCATACATTATTTTTTATACTGGCCCCCCGTGGGAATCGAACCCACAACCCTGGCGTTGCAAACGCCATGCTCTACCAACTGAGCTACATCCCTGCTGGCCATTCCCTCCCCTACCCTGGACCAATTGTGCGCCGCCCCATGGGTCTCCCGGTCGCGGCCGGCTACAACAGAGCCTGGATTCAAACCAGGATCTCTAGTGGCACAGCTAGCACTGCGATGCAGTGCCTTAGACCACTGCGCCACTCGGGATAATACATTCATACACATTCATAAGCAGTGGGTAAGCATTTTATAAATATTTACGCTTATGTCAAGACCACCAAGTTCACATTACCGTTATGTCACTTACGGTAGGTATACTGCAATGTCCAGCTTGGGGTCGCTGATCTAAGCATTTATGAAATGCCTGTTTTTCTTAGGAATGTGTTATGTATGGATATGAAGGTGTCTGGTGTTGTTATGTAGGTACCCTTCAAATAAAGTGTTACCATCCCCTCTGTCAAACAGCAAAGCAACATTAGCATCTTTCCTCATTTTCAATTTGCTCTGTGCTAGGTCTTAGCTATAGCATGCTGAGTGTTCCTGGCTTGTCACCCTCTTCCTCTGTAAAGGTTGTTCTTGGAAATATGAATTAGGTCAGGAGCAGCAACAGAAAATAGGAGGTTGCTTTTCTCCCTCAGTTTGTTGGCTTTGTCAGCTGGCCAAACAAGCAGAGAATGAGCTCATCAAAACACACTCCCTAAGCTCGCGGCCAGCCGCCCTTTCAGCCCTTATCAACATCCTGGCGGTGCGTCTCGCCACAGAAACAGAGGGGGGAGGGAGGCATCTGTCTGAGTGTGATGTTGTCTGGGTGCAGGATATAGCTAGGGGCCACATCAACAGACTGGCTCTACTAGATGGAGAGTCATCTGTGACTAAGTAGGTATACCACATGATGACTGTTCATCCGGTCACCTAGAGTGTATCAAATCACAATTTATTGAAATTGTGTCGAAACACTCTACAAAAAAGATAAAACAAATTAATAAAAAAGAAAAAAACTAATAAATCTAAAACAGAAAAAGAGAAACAGCAGTCAGACAGTACAGGGGGGGAGGGGGGGTCCAGTAGTGCAGGGGGAATACATGGGGTTAAGACGTGTGGAACAGTAAAACATTAAGGGAGTCCAGTAGGGCAGGAGTGACAGTGACGCCCGTGAGGAATGGTGGAGGGATCGCAGGGTAGAGTGTAGAGTGCATCTGGATTATGAAGACATTTGGGACAGTGAGGACTATTTATGCCTACTCTCTCTATTAGTCCAGAGAGAGTGTCTGGCTTCAGTGCCCTTTGATGACAATGTCCTGGACTCATGCCTGCCCAAAAAGTTTTATTTCTATAAAGTAAGCATGGTTGGCAATGTTTTTGACCTATAGAAGCTCAGGTCATCGTCAAAGCCTATTTGAAGTTTACTTTTTGGGAGTATTAAAAATATACGTTCTGCGCTGAATAACCATTTGATATTCATTTGATGTAAGTCTGTGAGACATGGTGGAGTGCTAAATCCAATCCCAGCCTGTCTGTCTGTGTGTTCTCATCCTTTGTGATGAGCTGAAGGATAATTGAATGAGTTGTTCACTTAAGGCCTCCCTGTGAAGGGTGAGGCACACACAGTGATACCAGAGCTAGTTCACTGGTTGAAGCTGTCACAGAAGAGGCATTGTGCCCATATGCTAAAGGATCATGGGCTTTATGTCCATGTAATGGTTATAATATTAAATGTTAATATGAATTCATTTTAATGACTTTCCTTCATAATGTTCTCAGAGGACTGGAGGAACAAAGCAACATGGTTAAAACCTTTGCAATCCTTTTACCTACCTTGAAGGAAAAGCAAACGAAGAGAGGAGTATTGAGAATCAGCCCCCTACCTTCTGCTCTCCACTCTGTGGTCCATTGTGTCTGGACCTTGACAGCAGCTGTCTGATTTGGTGACCCTAATTCTGCCCCCTGCTCCCTCCCCCCTCCCCCCCAGCCCCCACATCCTAAGATTTGTCATGCTAAAAGCTAGTCTGGTAGCACATTACTTTGTGTCTCCTTGTGGATACTGTAGTCTCAAGACAGGAAGTGATTTACAGTAGCTGAGGAAGTAAATTAAACCACAACATGAGTGTATGCTTTGCTTGTTGACTACTAATGGATAGAGAGTGAAGGATGTCCATATGCATGTGGGCGGGGTGAGTGTTTCCCATGAGTTTCCTCCTACACGTTACAAACAACATTTGACAACATTTTGAGTAGGGTAATAATATGGGGGGGACCTTTCAAAAGAAGATGAACCTAGTGAGAAAAACGGATTGAAATGACATCATAATTACGTCATTTGGTCATGACGTCATTTCCACCTGTTTTACCTGCTGGGAATGGTTCAATTAGACAGCCTTGATTCGTACATTCTATGCAGGAATGGTTTAGTTTGACAATGGCTATGACATAAAGGCAGCATAAGAATACATGTGGTGCTCTTTTCCCTCTGTATTACTCATGCGGGGACGTAGGTGTGTGCAGCATGCTGTAAACACAGACTCCATCTCTTTTACTACCCTGGCTGATTGCTGCGGTGCTGAGAGAGTTAACTACGTTGTGGGCAGGGCTATGGGGGAGGGGAGCGCTGTGTGTTTCATAGACACATTTGCATTAGAGAGCCGTTGCTGCCACTTAGCTGATGTTGTTGAAGAGGGCACAGCCGATGGAAAGAGAAGAGGGAGAAAGAGAGTTTACCGGCTTTTCATGGGAATCTCACTTCGCTCTCGTCCTCTGTTCTACCCTTTAGCCAGGGTGCTGCTGTGTACTGCTTTGTCAGTGACAAGCCTGCGGCTGAGAAAGTTCATCTGATTTGCTCTCACACACCCCTCTCTTTCTCTCTCTCTCTTTCTGTGTCATTCTCTTGGGGTTCCAGGCATTCCAAGGCACGGAAGAAGAGGGAGACGGAAGAGAAGGAGTGCTGGGAGAGGCACTGGAGGACAGAGAGAGCAAAGGAAAGGAGAAAGGAGGAGAGGGCAGCAGCAGCATATCAGACGATGCGGGGGGGTCCTCCGAGGACCTCGTCCCGCCCCCCTCAGTGGACTCTGTGCCTTGCTCTCCGGCGAGCCCCCCGGGGCCCAGCTCTCCCACGCGTCCTCCCCCTTTAGATGCCTTCTTCAGGAGACTGGGGAGTCTGTTCCACTTCAAGGCTGAACCCACCAGAGCAGCCCAGCAGCAGGAAGAACAGCAGCAGGCAGAGGAGGGAGGAGAAGGACAAGAGGAGGAGGAGACAGCATTAGCAGTGGTGCCTATTGAGCCAGACCTCTCAGGAATTACATGTGGTGCAGAGGGGGACCAGGACCACTATGACTCTGCCGGGAGGCTGACGGGAGAAAAGGACACTCGGCACACAGAGACAGAGGACAGGAGAGAGGGAGAGTCTGACCTACACAGTGTATCGACGTCCACAGACCTAGAGACTCTGGAGAAACCGTGAGTACTGTACTTCCTTCACGTGCTTGTGTCTGTGTGTGTGCGTGCATGCGTGAATGTGTATAATGGTTGAAGGACAGTAATAACTTACAACTCCCTTTATCTATGTAACTGTCAATGTATGTGAACAACAAACTAGACATATTTTTGTTAATCCCAAGCCTCAGTTTCTCGCCCTTTCCTGGGTTGTTTCTAGAACAGCACTTTGAGTTTCCTAAGACACAGTGTAGTAATACGAGTAGCTTGAACGGCTTAAAGCAGAATTGGGACAATAACAACAACAACATCCAGGAAGTGGATAGCCTTAGCGGACCTGCTAGTAATTAGCACTAGTGGTGCCAGGCCTGGAATGTATACTAGAGGTCGGAGGTGCCCCTGGGCATGGGTGTTGGCACCCCTTGGCACCAGCGATGTGCACCATGTGAGCAGGGACGTGCGGACAGGCTCTGCCCCGATATGGAACCTTACACCATCTCACGGTGGGTTGAATGAACCCTTGAGGTGTCGCAGAATGTTTGGGATACAACAGGGCTGTGTTGTGGCACCCCTACTGTTTGACAGCGCTGCCTTTCAGGTGGCTGCAAAACCAGAAGTAGGACGAAGTGCCACTAGACACTGATCTATAATCAGTTTTGCATTTCTTATCTAATGGTTAAAGTTTGTATTTGGGGGGATGGTAAACTGATCCTAGATCTGTGCCTATGAAGAAGTTGAGCAATCTAGGTTCATGGTTGCTGCTCCATTCGAAGGAGAGGAGCTGGGCTCTGTGATCATATCAGGGTAATGCTAACATCTTTATTTAAACCCACAGCCAGTTAAAAGAGGAAGGAGCCTTTTACTTAGCCCTAATCCTCCTCAGTTACCTCAGGTTGCCCCCATGGAGAAAACTACTGATTTATGTAGCTCACCAGTGATCCAAACTGGTTTGTCTTAACACTGGCCTCACTGCATCCAGAGGGATAGGTTGCCAAGGTCAGCATTTATCAGTTGGAAGTGCTTCACGGTACAGTAGCTGATAGGAGTAGTAAAGATAAGAGAGGCTAATACATGTACAGCAGGCAAGTAGTACTTTATAGATAAGTGCTATTTAGCAGTAGACGTGCTGTCACAAATCAAGTCAGTACTCAGAAGGGACAACATATTCTTCTTAAGTCTTCCTGGAGACTCCTGTCAAACCTAAATACTATTGGTCAGTGACCGAAAGATGTAGTTCATTATGGTGTGTCTGTGTGTGGGGGGGTACGTGTGTGTGTACATATGTATACAGTGCATTCGGAAAGTATTCAGACCCCTTGACTTTTTTCACATTTTGTTACGTTACAGCCTTATTCTAAAATTGATTAAATAAAACATTTTCCTCATCAATCTACACACAATACCCCATAATGACGAAGTGAAAACAGGTTTTTAGAAATTTAAAAATAAATAAAAGCAGAAATACCTTATTTACATAAGTATTCAGACCCTTTGCTATGAGACTCGAAATTGAGCTCAGGTGCATCCTGTTTCCATTGATCATCCTTGAGATGTTTCTGCAACTTGATTGGAGTCCACCTGTGGTCAATTCAATTGATTGGACATGATTTGGAAAGGCACAAACCTGTCTATATAATGTCCCACAGTTGACAGTGCATGTCAGAGCAAAAACCAAGCCATGAGGTCGAAGCAATTGTCCGTAGAGCTCAGAGACAGGATTGTGTCAAGGCACAGATCTGGGGAAGGGTACCAAAAAATGTCTGCAGCAATGAAGGTCCCCAAGAATACAGTGGCCTCCATCATTCTTAAATGGAATAAGTTTGGAACCACCAAGACTCTTCCAAGAGCTGGCCGTCCAGCCAAACTGAGTAATCGGGGGAGAAGGTCCTTGGTCAGGGAGGTGACCAAGAACCCGATAGTCACTCTGACAGAGCTCCAGAGTTCCTCTGTGGAGATGGGAGAACCTTCCAGAAGGACAACCATCTCTGCTGCACTCCATCAATCAGGCCTTTATGGTAGAGTGGCCAGACGGAAGCCACTCCTCAGTAAAAGGCACATGACAGCCCGCTTGGAGTTTACCAAAAGGCACCTAAAGGACTCTGACCATGAGAAACAAGATTCTCTGGTCTGATGAAACCAAGATTGAACTCTGTGTCCTGAATGCCAATTGTCACGTCTGGAGGAAACCTGGCACCATCCCTACGGTGAAGCATGGTGGTGGCAGCATCATGCTGTGGGGATGTTTTTCAGTGGCAGGGACTGGGAGACTAGTCAGGATCGAGGGAAAGATGAACAGAGCAAAGTACAGAGCGAGATCCTTGATGAAAACCTGCTACAGAGCGCTCAGGACCTCAGACTGGGGTGAAGGTTCACCTTCCAACAGGACAACAACCCTATACACACAGCCAAGACAACGCAGGAGTGGCTTCGGGACAAGTTTCTGAATGTCCTTGATTGGCCCAGCCAGAGCCTGGACTTGAACCTGATCAAACATCTCTGGAGAGACCTGAAAATAGCTGTGCAGCGACGCTCCCCATCCAACCTGACAGAACTTGAGAGGTTCTGCAGAGAAGAATCAGAGAAACTCCCCAAATACAGGTGTGCCAAGCTTGTAGCGTCATACCCAAGAAGACTCTAGGCTGTAATCACAGCCAAAGGTGCTTCAGCAAAGTACTGAGTAAAAGGTCTGAATACTTATGTAAATGTGATATTTACGTTTTATTTTTTATTTTTTTGCAAAAACATCTATAAACCTATTTTTGCTTTGTCGTTATGGGTTATTGAGTGTAGATTGATGAGGGGAAAAAAACAATTTAATCAATTTTATAATAACAAAATGTGGAAAAAGTCAAGGCGTCTGAAAACTTTCTGAATGCAGTATGTGTGTGTGTTTTGCCCACAGTGGTAGCTGAGTCTTAAATGAACAGCTGTGACAGCTTTCTCTTTCTCTCACTCTCCCTCTCTCTTTCTCTCTCTTTCACTTTCTCTCTCCCTCTCTTTCTCTCTCTCTAGTCCCTGTCTAGCCCCTGGGCTATATTTTAACACCCTGTCCATGCCAATGTCAGCCAGGAGTGATGTCTTCCATGTCTCCAAATACACCACAACAGGCCACAAGAGCTGGGGAGGGTTGAAGTAGAGGCAGATTATTTCCTGATGTTCAGTCTCTCTGAGGATAGACTATGTTGGACTTGACATTTTCCTCTAAAATGCTGTTTTCAGGGCCTGTTAGGGGTTTAGCCTGTGGGTATTTAGGTTGGCACAAAGGTAGACAGAGTTGTCCCTGAACCAGCCAAGGCCCTGTAGTGCATCTCTGCCCTTTGCCTATCAGATCAGATTACACTGATGTGTACGTGTGTCAGCACTGAGAGGTGACCAACCATGACTATGCACCACATACACACACACACACACACACAACACACATGTTATGTTCTTCTACACACACACACACACACACACACACGTTATGATATTTTATCCCTGTGGGGACCTAAAATCAATTTCCATTCCAAATCCTATTTTCCCTAACCACTAACCCCTTACCCAAACCCTAATTGTAACCCTAACTGCAATTGTAACCCTAACCCTAAACCTAACCCCTAAGCTTAAAATAGCCTTTGTCCCACGAGGGAGAACTGGCCCCTAAGCTCGTTATTAAACCCTATTAAGTGTTGGCACACTGTCCCTATGCAATACTATACCGTCAACCACTGCACTATTCCACTTTCCACACAGTCTGTGTGGAAAGTGACAGCTTATCACATATTGAACTAAGCAAATCCAGGCATTAGGTGCCCATTGAAATGCATAAGCCTGTTGATTTCAATATGGATGGACAGCAAGGCAGATGGATGGTCTGAGATGCTGTGTAATGAAAGACAATAAAAGACAGGGAGACTCAGAGGCCCTGCGGTCCACTGGCAGTTCTGTTCTGTTCTGCCCCCGTTATGGAACAAGAGAGGAAAGCAATAGTCAGACTCTGAGAAGGAGGAATAGGCCAAAAGACACCATGACCTCAGCAGAAGGGAGGGAGAGTGGGAAGTGGAGAGAAGAAGAGAAGCAGTGTGCGCGGGGAGCTGTGGGGAGAATGAGGGAAAATCACAGAGGAATTTGATAGTCATGATGAGAAAACAGACATTTGAAATACAAACAAGCTGTGGAGTGAGGAGATTTGGCTGCCTGGGTGAGACCCACTTGATTTGGGTACTCCGTAGATGCTCACTATCAACAAACTATCCGTTTATTTTCTTAATGTCTGACAGCTGACCTTGAGAAAAAAGGTAATCTCTGAAATGAATGGTATTATTTTCATATTCACACATGCCCATCTCCATTACTCACGCTCACATAACTCCATTCAGAATTCAATTCAGTCAAAGTGTTGCAGTTAACTTGGCTGATGTTCTGCTACATATGTCCCTCTGTCAAGGCCTTGTTGAATCATATGGGAGATTTTAGTTCACTCCTAACCATTGGTAACATGGTAATCTCAAAACCTTAGTTTATCAGCTGCACATGCATAAACTAGAACTGCTGGGTAAGATAGTTAGTAGTGAATGTATTTATTGCACATCACAGTTGCATCAGCCAAGTTAACTGCAACACTTTGACTGAATTGAATTCTGAATGGAGTTATGTGAGCGTGAGTAATGGAGATGGGCATGTGTGAATATGAAAATAATACCATTCATTTCAGAGATTACCTTTTTTCTCAAGGTCAGCTGTCAGACAGGACTGAGTGGAAGTTAAGGCAGTGTTCTGAGTAGAAGAATGACGGAGAGACTAACAGACCGTCCCTGCATCCCAATAGGGGGGTGACCGTCCCTGCATCCCAATAGGGGGGTGGGAGTGAGAGAGAGAGAGGGACGAGATAAAGTGACAGCATTGTCATTGAAGGTGAAACTGCTTTTCACACACTGGGTGAAGAAGTAGGCCAAACAACAATTCTATTCATAGCACAGCAATTAACTACAGGAGAATGGAGAAGCCACTAAGACAGCTGGGGCTGACGCTGGGGAACCAAATGAAATGAAAATAAATGAAATGGGGGATGTGTCACGCCCTGGCTCTGGGGACTCTGGTATGTTGAGCCAGGGTGTGAGTTTTCATTTGTGTTTGTTCTAGTTGTTGTATATCTATGTTGGCCAGGGTGGCTCCCAATCAGAGACGGCTGTAGCTCGTTGTCTCTGATTGGGAGTCATACTTAGGTAGCCGTTAGGCATTCATTCAGTGTGGTTTCTTGTTCCGTGTTGGTTCGTGTATGTAACCAGGGACGTCACGTTTTCGTTTTGTTGTTTTGTTCGTGTGTTCATTCAAATTAAATTAAATGTTCGCATTCCACGCTGCGCCTTGGTCCTCCTCTGTTCCCGACGAGCGTGACAGAAGAAACCACCAAGACTGGACCAAGCAGCGTGTCCAGGAGCCATCGCCAGGGAGATCTCTAGCAGATCTCCTTCGCCTCCTCGACTGGGTCAAGCCGGGTGAGGAAGAGAAGGGCCGGACTTGGAAGCAGAAGGGCGAAAGTCTGGCGAGGGACATGGAGACCTGGTCCACGGGTAGGAGAGACGGCCAGAAAATATTTAGGGGGGGGCTCACGCCGTGGACGACGGGGCAGCAGGGGGCCGCGATGGAGCGGTTAGTAGAGGAGGCCGCCAAGTTACGGGGGCCACTGGTCACAAAAGGGGAGGAAAGTGTAGAGGCACGGCGAGAGGTACTGGGGTGGGTTACCAGTCCGGTCCGGCCCGTTCCTGATCCCCGCGTAGGGCCAGTGGTGTGTGTCCCCAGTACGGTCCGGCCTGTTCCTGTCCCTCACACCGAGCCTGTGGTGTGCGTCGCCAGCCCGGTTCGGCCTGTTCCTGCTCGCCGCACCAAGCCAATGGTGCGCGTCGCCAGCCCGGCCCGGCCTGTTCCTGCTCCCCGCACCAAGCCAATGGTGCGTTTCGTCAGCCCAGCTCGGTCCGCTCCTGCTCCCCGCACCAAGTCAGTGGTGCGCTTCGTCAGCCCGGTCCGGCCCGCTCCTGCTCCCCGCACCAAGTCAGGGGTGCGTTTCGTCAGCCCGGCTCGGCCCGTTCCTGCTCCCCACACCAAGCCAGTGGTGTGCGTCGTCAGTCCGGCACAGCCCGTGCCTGTTCCACTGTTGCCTGGTTCAGCACGGGTCAGCTGCTTCACGCCGGAGCTAGAGCAATCCGCTCCACCAGTGTGCAGTCCAGCTCCGGTCAGCAGGGCCAGACCGGACCAGGGGTACTTTGGGGGGTTAGAGAGCGAGTGGGGATCATGCCCGGAGCCGGATCCGCCGCCAAGGCGGAGTGCCCACCCGGTCCCTCCCCTGTGGTATTTGGTTGGCGCGGTCGGAGTCCACGCCTTTAGGGGGGGGTACTGTCACGCCCTGGCTCTGGGGACTCTGGTATGTTGAGCCAGGGTGTGAGTTTTCATTTGTGTTTGTTCTAGTTGTTGTATATCTATGTTGGCCAGGGTGGCTCCCAATCAGAGACGGCTGTAGCTCGTTGTCTCTGATTGGGAGTCATACTTAGGTAGCCGTTAGGCATTCATTCAGTGTGGTTTCTTGTTCCGTGTTGGTTCGTGTATGTAACCAGGGACGTCACGTTTTCGTTTTTTTGTTTTGTTCGTGTGTTCATTCAAATTAAATAAAATGTTCGCATTCCACGCTGCGCCTTGGTCCTCCTCTGTTCCCGACGAGCGTGACAGGATGTAGAGTTTTTCTTCTGCATGGATGTAGGACGGGAAATGTAACAGTGGGATTTGATGGGAGGGAAACATCTGATTGCAACAAGATTTGATTTGATTAGTGGTAATGACTCTGATTAAAAAAGGGATTGGCAAGCACTGCCTGGGCCAATAGTTATCAAACACCAGTGGATTCTCCTCATCACACATACGCAATGACCATGAGCTAGAAATAGAATGAGATATGAGAGGGAGAGATTATCTAGGTTTCATCCAATTGGCAACAGATTTTCATGCGAATATTAAAAAATCTGCTTAAAAACAAAATATGCGCATTTTCCCACCAAAGAAGTGTTTCCATCAAATTGACTTGTTGCGGATAAGGCTGTGCATGATGACGTAGTGCACAAAAACTAACTTTTGCGATTAAATTGTACCAAGTAAAAAATACAAGTTAAATGGGTTTCTATCACATTTTCAACTTTACTGATGTTTTTTTCACAAAAGTTTATTAGGTACACCCATCTATTACCGGGTCGGATCACCCTTTGCCTCCAGAGCATCCTGAATTCTTCGGGGAATGGAAACGTTGCTCAATTGATATCAAGGGACCTAACGTGTGCCAGGAAAACATTCCCTACACCATTACCAGCCTGTAATGTTGATACCAGTCAGGATGGGGCCATGGACTCATGCTGCTTACGCCAAATCCTGACTCTGCCATCAGCATGACACAACAGGAACTGGGATGTGTCGGACCAGGCAATGTTTTTCCGCGTGCCCCAATATTACTCGCATAAAAAGGTTGGATGGAAACCTGGTTACAGAAAGTGAGAGAGAGGGTCAGAGGGAGGAGGTGTGATGGGGAGATTGGGGACAGAGCAGGGACAGATCTGCCTGTTTGAGATAAGCCGCCGGTCGATAACTAAGACAGACTAGAGAACCCACAGCGTACACGCACACACATATACTGAAAATTGAGCTATTTTATGCCGAATGTGTAGCACTACAGTGAGGGAAAAAAGTATTTGATCCCCTGCTGATTTTGTACGTTTGCCCACTGACAAAGACATGATCAGTCTATAATTTAATGGTAGGTTTATTTGAACAGTGAGAGACAGAATAACAACCCAAAAATCCAGAAAAACACATGTCAAAAATGTTATAAATTGATTTGCATTTTAATGAGGGAAATAAGTATTTGACCCCTCTACAAAACATTACTTAGTACTTGGTGGCAAAACCCTTGTTGGTAATCACAGAGGTCAGACGTTTCTTGTAGTTGGCCACCAGGTTTGCACACATCTCAGGAGGGATTTTGTCCCACTCCTCTTTGCAGATCTTCTCCAAGTCATTAAGGTTTCGAGCCTGACGTTTGGCAACTCGAACCTTCAGCACCCTCCACAGATTTTCTATCGGATTAAGGTCTGGAGACTGGCTAGGCCCCTCCAGGACCTTAATGTGCTTCTTCATGAGCCACTCCATTGTTGCCTTGGCCGTGTGTTTTGGGTCATTGTCATGCTGGAATACCCATCCACGACCCATTTTCAATGCCCTGGCTGAGGGAAGGAGGTTTTCACCCAAGATTTGACGGTACATGGCCCCGTCCATCGTCCTTTTGACGCGGTGAAGTTGTCCTGTCCCCTAGCAGAAAAACACCCCCAAAGCATAATGTTTCCACCTCCATGTTTGACGGAGGGGATGGTGTTCTTGGGGTCATAGGCAGCATTCCTCCTCCTCCAAACACGGCGAGTTGAGTTGATGCCAAAGAGCTCCATTTTGGTCTCATCTGACCACAACACTTTCACCCAGTTCTCCTCTGAATCATTCAGATGTTCATTGTCAAACTTCAGACGGGCCTGTATATGTGCTTTCTTGAGCAGGGGGACCTTGCGGGCGCTGTAGGATTTCAGTCCTTCACGGCGTAGTGTGTTACCAATTGTTTTCTTGGTGACTATGGTCCCAGCTGCCTTGAGATCATTGACAAGATCCTCCCGTGTAGTTCTGGGCTGATTCCTCACCGTTCTCATGATCATTGCCACTCCACGAGGTGAGATCTTGCACGGAGCCCCAGGCCGAGGGAGATTGACAGTTATTTAGTGTTTCTTCCATTTGCGAATAATCGCACCAACTGTTGTCATCTTCTCACCAAGCTGCTTGGTGATGATCTTGTAGCCCATTCCAGCCTTGTGTAGGTCTACAATCTTGTCCCTGACATCATTGGAGAGCTCTTTGGTCTTGGCCATGGTGGAGAGTTTGGAATCTGATTGATTGATTGCTTCTGTGGACATGTGTCTTTTATACAGGTAACAAGCTGAGATTAGGAGCACTCCCTTTAAGAGTGTGCTCCTAATCTCAGCTCGTTACCTGTATAAAAGACACCTGGGAGCCAGACATCTTTCTGATTGAGAGGGGGTCAAATACTTATTTCCCTCATTAAAATGCAAATAAATTTATAACATTTTTGACATGCGTTCTTCTGGATTTTTGTTGTTGTTATTCTGTCTCTCACTGTTCAAATAAACCTACCATTAAAATTATAGACTGATCATTTCTTTGTCAGTGGGCAAAGGTACAAAATCAGCAGGGGATCAAATACTTTTTTCCCTCACTGTAATGTATTTTCTGTGAAGGAAAGCTATAGTTGCACATCCCTGATCACTCTATTGAAGCAAAAAACCACTGTTGACTTCCAATATTAAATGTGACTCCTGTCAATACACAGCTGGACTCACCTGCTCCCGCTTTCTCCTGTTCTGCTATTTACAAACAAACACGTGACTGGCTCAACTGTGCTGGGGAACTAAGTAAGCTTTATAATGTAAAATAATGTGACAGGTGAAATAAGAACGTGATCTGCTTTATCTCCTAACGCATTGCACAAGTTGACTGCAGGTATTTACTTAAAATAGCTACAAATATGTATTGAAAAACTTAAAAGAAAGAGTTTCAACGGTATTGACGGTATTGGAAAACCATCCCGTGGCTATTTTCAAATACCCCGCTATACTGTATATACGGTATACCGCCCAAGCCTAACACACACACACGCCAAAGGAAATGCAACATCGAGCCCGCAGTCAGCATACCAGACATTAACACCAAAGTCCATACACCATTGAATCCACAGACACCACACACCATGAAGGACACATATACATACTTGGGCCATGAAGGCATGTTAACTTTATCTAGCTGCTATGTCATTCCAACATTCCTACAAAGCTTGCCAAAGCATACCAACCTGAGATGCGGCTTCATCCACCCGACAAAACTCATCTTGACCTTCCAGAATACAACACACACGTTTTCCACTGCCAAGGAGGCTCGAGACTTCTTCGAGAAGCACATCAAACCCAACACAGAAGGGTATGTGTGACGAGGTGTGAAAGAAGGAGTCAGGCGCAGGAGGTAAAATACCGAAGTCCAGAGTTTAATCCGTTTGCCTAAATCAAATGCCCCAAGCATCAAACTAAACTGTACAAGGGAAATAACACAGTGAAATATAGCTCTACCGAGATACACGCTCTCACAACAAAACAATCACTCACAAAGACAAGGGGAACAGAGGGAACACTTCTACACATACTAATTAGGGGAATGAGCACCAGGTGTGTGTGATTGACAAGACATGACAAGTGGAGTGATGAGAATGGGATCGGCGGTAGCTAGTACGAACGCCGAAGCCTGCCCGAACCAGGAGGGGGGGCAGCCTCGGCGGAAGTCGTGACAGTACCCCCCCCCCACCCCCCCACCCCAGACACGCGGCTCCAGCAGTGCGTCGACGGCCAGGAGGACATGGAGCAGGGCGAATCGGATGGCGACGGTGGAAATCCCTCAACAGGGAGGGATCGAGGATGTCCCGCCTTGGGACCCAGCACCGTTCCTCCGGACCGTACCCCTCCCACTCCACAAGATACTGAAGGCCCCCCACCTGACGCCTCGAATCCAGGATGGAATGGCCCGAGTATGCTGGGGCCCCCTCAATGTCCAGAGGAGGTGGAGGAACCTCCCGTACCTCAGACTCCTGGAGCGGACCAGCTACCACCGGCCTGAGGAGAGACGCATGAAACGAGGGGTTAATATGGTAATCAGGGGGGAGTAACAACCTGTATGTCACCTCGTTTATTCTCCTCAGGACTTTAAACGGCCCCACAAACCGCGAGCTCAGCTTCCGGCAGGGCAGGCGGAGGGGCAGATTCCGGGTCGAGAGCCAGACCCGATCCCCCGGTACGAACACCGGGGCCTCCCTGTGGTGGCGGTCAGCGTTGGCCTTCTGACGACGCACGGCGCGCTGGAGGCGAACGTGGGCAGCGTCCCAAGTCTCCTCCGCGCGCCGAAACCAGTCATCCACCGCGGGAGCCTCGGTCTGGCTCTGGTGCCACGGTGCCAGGACCGGTTGGTAACCCAAAACACATTGGAAGGGTGTTCGGTTAGTGGAGGAGTGGCGGAGAGAGTTCTGAGTGTATTCTGCCCATGGCAGGAACACCGACCACTCCCCCGGCCGGTCCTGACAGTAGGTCCGCAGGAACCTACCCACATCTTGATTCACCCTTTCCACCTGCCCATTGCTCTCGGGGTGAAAACCAGAGGTCAGGCTGACCGAGACCCCCAGACGTTCCATGAACGCCTTCCAGACTCTAGACGTGAACTGGGGACCTCGGTCGGACACTATATCCTCTGGTACCCCATAGTGCAGGAAGACGTGAGTAAACAGAGCCTCTGCAGTTTGTAGGGACGTGGGGAGACCGGGCAGAGGAAGGAGGCGGCAGGACTTTGAAAAGCGGTCCACAACGACCAGGATAGTGGTGTTACCTTGGCAGGGGGGAAGATCAGTGAGAAAATCAATACTCAGGTGAGACCATGGTCGTTGTGGAACTGGTAAAGGTTGTAGCTTACCGCTGGGAGGTGCCTAGGTGCCTTACACTGGGCGCACACTGAGCATGAGGAAACATACACCCTCATGTCCTTAGCCAAGGTAGGCCACCAGTACTTCTCGGTCAGGCAGGGCATTGTACGACCGATACCTGGATGACCAGAGGAGGGTGACATGTGTGCCCAGTAGATCAGACGATCACGGATAAGCGCAGCCACGTACTGCAGCCCAGCTGGACACTGCGGTGGAGATGGATCTGTGCGTAATGCCTGCGCTATATCTGCGTCCATCGCCCATACTATCGGCGCCACAATGCATGTATGGGGGTGTTGTCTCTGGGCCTCTCCTCTGTGTCATACAGCCGAGACAGTGCATCTGCCTTCACATTCTTCGTACCCGGAATGTATGAGAGTGTGAAATCAAACCGGGTGAAGAAGAGGGCCCACCTGGCCTGGCGAGGATTCATCCTCCTCGCTGCCCGAATGTACTCCAGGTTACGGTGGTCTGTCCAGACGAGGAAAGGGTGTTTCGCCCCTTCGAGCCAATGTCTCCACACCGTCAAAGCTCGGACAACAGCCAACAGCTCCCGATAACCAACGCCGTAGTTCTGCTCCGCCGAGCTGAGCTTCTTAGAAAACAAGGTTCAGGGGCGGAGCTTGGGTGGCGTGCCCGAGCGTTGGGATAAGACAGCTCCTATCCCTACCTCGGACGCATCCACCTCCACTACGAACAGTAGTGATGGATCGGGGTGAGCCAGTATCGGGGCTGAGGTGAACAGACCCCGCAATCTACTGAATGCCAAATCAGCCTCAGCAGACCAGCGGAGCCGGGACGGCCCACCCTTCAACAAGGAGGTAATGGGAGCTGCGACCTTGCCAAAGCCCCGAATGAACCTTCGATAGTAGTTGGCAAAGCCAAGGAAGCGCTGCACCTCCTTTACCGTGGTTGGAGTCGGCCAATTACTCACGGCTGCAATGCGGTCTCCCTCCATCTCCACACCTGTGGTGGTAATGCGATATCCGAGGAAGGAGATTGACTGCTGGAAAAACTCACACTTCTCTGCCTTGGCATAAAGATCATTTTCCAGCAGTCGGACCAGTACTTTGCGAACCAGGGACACATGCTCGGCGCGCGTAGCGGAATACACCAGGCTGTCATTGATGTAGACCACCACACCGCGCCATGTCCCGAAACACCTCGTTCACAAAGGACTGGAAAACGGATGGAGCATTCATCAAACCGTAGGGCATCACCAGGTATTCATAATGCCCCGAGGTTGTGCTGAATGCTGTTTTCCACTCATCCCCTTCCCAAATACGCACCAG
Source organism: Coregonus clupeaformis (assembly GCF_020615455.1). Classification (NCBI taxonomy): domain Eukaryota; kingdom Metazoa; phylum Chordata; class Actinopteri; order Salmoniformes; family Salmonidae; genus Coregonus; species Coregonus clupeaformis. The sequence goes on along the minus strand of NC_059204.1, from coordinate 16,592,117 downwards.
GTTGTAGGCACTCCTGAGGTCTAATTTGGTGAAAAAACGGGCCCCATGCATTGACTCAATCACTGAAGGAATGAGGGGAAGAGGATAACTAAATCGTACTGTCACATTATTCAGTGCATGGGCGTAAACCACAATCTTTCTTCTTCACAAAGAAGAAACTCGAGGAAGCAGGTGAAGTGGAGGGACGTATATACCCCTGGCGCAGGGACTCGGTGACGTATATTTCCATAGCCTCCGTTTCAGCCTGCGACAGGGGATACACATGACTCCTGGGAGGTACAGCGTCTACCCGAAGGTTTATTGCGCAATCCCCCTCCCGATGAGGTGGTAATTTAGTCGCTTGCATCTTGGAAAACGCGAGCGCCAGATCATGATATTCGGGGGGGGCTCCGGCCTGATGCTGGAGAAATACAACTCCAGTTGGAGTAGGAATCCCTTACATCGCGCTGCAGTCCCGTCAAACGCAGGTGGCCGGGATATCTGGATCCCACCAGGGTCTGGGGTGTAGGTGGCTGGATCCGGTTGACCAGCTGGTCTCGATAGATCGGATCCTCTCCTCTCCAGGCGTTCTACCACCTGAAGAACCCGATCCATCGCTTCCCCCAAGCTGGCCAACATTGAGGAATGCTCCTGGACCCTTGCCACAACTCCAGGCATGCGGTCTTCTCCTGCTGACTCCATATCAGATCAGGGTGAGTGATTCTGTGACGAGGTGTGAAAGAAGGAGTCAGGCACAGGAGGTAAAATACTGAAGTCCAGAGTTTAATCCGTTTGCCTAAATCAGATGCCCCAAACGTCAAACGAAACTGTACAAGGGAAAATATCCACCTTGGCAATAACACAGTGAAATATAGCTCAACCGAGCTACACGCTCTCACAACAAAACAATCACTCACAAAGACAAGGGGAACCGAGGGAACACTTCTACTAATTAGGGGAATGAGCACCAGGTGTGTGTGATTGACGAGACATGACAAGTGGAGTGATGAGAATGGGATCGGCAGTAGCTAGTACTCCGGTGACGATGAACGCCAAAGCCTGCCCGAACCAGGAGGGGGGGCAGCCTCGGCGGAAGTCGTGACAGTATGAGCCGACAGATCTAGGCTAACCCCAATTTGACTGACTCAATATTCAGGTATGCTATCCATGCACAATCACACAGCCATGGCTGTGATCCCACATATAATAGAGAGACACGTGATCATATGCAAATGTAAACAAGGTTTGAAATGATTGTTTTAGTCAAACATACACTACCGTTCAAAGGTTTGGTGTCACTTAGAAATGTCCTTGTTTTCGAAAGAAAAGCAATTTTTTGGTCCATTAAAATAACATCAAATTGATCAGAAATACAGTGTAGACATTGTTAATGTTGTAAATGGATATTGTAGTTGGAAACTGCTGATTTCTAATGGAATACAGTGAGGTAAAAAAGTATTTGATCCCCTGCTGATTTAGTACGTTTGCCCACTGACAAAGAAATTATCAGTCTATAATTTTAATGGTAGGTTTATTTGAACAGTGAGAGACAGAATAACAACAAAAAAATCCAGAAAAACGCATGTCAAAAATGTTATACATTGATTTGCATTTTAATGAGGGAAATAAGTATTTGACTCCCTCTCAATCAGAAAGATTTCTGGGTCCCAGGTGTCTTTTATACAGGTAACGAGCTGAGATTAGGAGCACACTCTTAAAGGGAGTGCTCCTAATCTCAGCTTGTTACCTATATAAAAGACACCTGTCCACAGAAGCAATCAATCAATCAGATTCCAAACTCTCCACCATGGCCAAGACCAAAGAGCTCTCCAAGGATGTCAGGGACAAGATTGTAGACCTACACAAGGCTGGAATGGGCTACAAGACCATCGCCAAGCAGCTTGGTGAGAAGATGACAACAGTTGGTGTGATTATTCGCAAATTGAAGAAACACAAAATAACTGTCAATCTCCCTCGGCCTGGGGCTCCATGCAAGATCTCACCTTGTGGAGTTGCAATGATCATGAGAACGGTGAGGAATCAGCCCAGAACTACACGGGAGGATCTTGTCAATGATCTCAAGGCAGCTGGGACCATAGTCACCAAGAAAACAATTGGTAACACACTACGCCGTGAAGGACTGAAATCCTGCAGCGCCCGCAAGGTCCCCCTGCTCAAGAAAGCACATATACAGGGCCGGCTGAAGTTTGCCAATGAACATCTGAATGATTCAGAGGAGAACTGGGTGAAAGTGTTGTGGTCAGAAGAGACCAAAATGGAGCTCTTTGGCATCAACTCAACTCGCCGTGTTTGGAGGAGGAGGAATGCTGCCTATGACCCCAAGAACACCATCCCCACCGTCAAACATGGAGGTGGAAACATAATGCTTTGGGGGTGTTTTTCTGCTAAGGGGACAGGACAACTTCACCGCGTCAAAGGGACGATGGACGGGGCCATGTGCCGTCAAATCTTGGGTGAAAACCTCCTTCCCTCAGCCAGGGCATTGAAAATGGGTTGTGGATGGGTATTCCAGCATGACAATGACCCAAAACACAAGGCCAAGGGAACAAAGGAGTGGCTCAAGAAGAAGCACATTAAGGTCCTGGAGTGGCCTAGCCAGTCTCCAGACCTTAATCCCATAGAAAATCTGTGGAGGGAGCTGAAGGTTCGAGTTGCCAAATGTCAGCCTCGAAACCTTAACGACTTGGAGAAGATCTGCAGAGAGGAGTGGGAAAAAATCCCTCCTGAGATGTGTGCAAACCTGGTGGCCAACTACAAGAAACGTCTGACCTCTGTGATTGCCAACAAGGGTTTTTCCACCAAGTACTAAGTCATGTTTTGCAGAGGGGTCAAATACTGCATCAGCAATTGTGGGTTCGATTACAGGCTCAAAATGGCCAGAAACAAAGAACTTTCTTCTGAAACTCATCAGTCTATTCTTGTTCTGAGAAATGAAGGCTATTCCATGCGAGATATTGCCAAGAAACTGAAGATCTCGTACAACGCTGTGTACTACTCTTTTCACAGAACAGCGCAAACTGGCTCTAACCAGAATAGAAAGAGGAGTGGGAGCCCCAGTACACAACTGAGCAAGAGGACAAATACATTAGTGTCTAGTTTGGGAAACAGACGCCTCACAGGTCCTCAACTGGCAGCTTCATTAAATAGTACCCGCAAAACACCAGTCTCAACGTCAAGAGTGAAGAGGCGACTCCGGGATGCTGACCTTCTAGGCAGAGTTGCAAAGAAAAAGCCATATCTTAGACTGGCCAATAAAAATAAAAGATTAATATGGGCAGTCTGAGATATGGCTTTTTCTTTGCAACTCTGCCTAGAAGGTCAGCATCCCGGAGTCGCCTCTTTACTGTTGACATTGAGACTGGTGTTTTTCTTATACGCGTGATGCCAGAATGCACTCACTGTTACAAAATGTTATTGTTACGCAACAGGACAGTTAACCCGCGCTGCCCTCAAACTAAGGCACTTTGCCTGCTAATTATCTATAGGCTATGTTTCAATTTGTTAATTTCAAATTATTTTCTAACAAGTTTGATTTTCTAACAACAGTTTGAATTGAGTTGTGTTCCGCCTCCTCATTAATTCACATAAGAAAGTAGCCCATTTCACTGTTGCGGACAATTTATGTTTAGGCTTTACTGAGCCGGACAAACTTCTCTCTTCGACGAGAGCCCAAGCACTTCCCCAGTGTTTCCCCAGATCAAGTATGAAGACATCTCTAGTCAGAACAGACCTTGCACAAACTTTTCCCCCCTGGCACATTTTCTGGCTGGCGCCCGCATTGCCTTCATTGTTGTTTTCATTACAAATAATAACTTTGGACATGTGTGCGTTCCTATCAAAGTAAGTGCCTTATTTTCTGTGTATCGTGTTGTTGTTTCTGCTGTAGCATACTGTATGTACTGTATGTATGGAGCGCAATTATTTTACTGATTATGATGAGCTAATACAAAGCTATTTGCCAGCTATGTGTGGCGCCATGTTTGTTGACATCATAAAATGCATTCTGGTTGTCACGTAAGCATCTGTCAGACCAAAGATGTTATAAAAGAATGAGGTGAAGGGATAGTTGTCGACTGACTTATGGTGCTTTCAAGACAACTGGGAACTCTGAAAAATACAAGGTCAAATCATGACGTCAGTGATCTTCAGGTCGGAAAGTTGGAGCTCTAGAAAGAGGCCAGAGTTGACGAGTTGGAATTCTTGGATGACCTTTCCCCAAAGAAATCCCAGTCGGAGCTAGTTTTTTTTCCAAGTTCCCAGTTGTCTTGAACGCGGCATCAGATTGGAACTATGGTACCTCAGGGTTGCCAGCTCAGACTCCCCTTTCCAGGGGTTTTATTTTTATTTATTTGCCCCCCATTTATTGATAAATAAACCCCATCATAGTAATATTTTCTGCATCATATCCCCCCACGATACCTTCCCCCATTTCTACCACCAATGGACTTGAAAACCCCCCACAAATTAAATGAACCCCCCCACAAACCCCCCTAAAATGGTTTCATCCCTGTTTAGCTTTCGCGCTACGGTTAGGCTACGCAGTAGGCTTGTATTTGGGGTGATGATCTGTGAGGTGATAACATTTTATTTACTTTGTGTTTTGTCAAAAACGGTAAATGACGTTTCATGTGCTCCGGTTCTTGTATACACTGTAACAAGTACAGTTGAAGTTGGAAGTTGACACACGTAATTTTTCCAACAATTGTTTACAGACAGATTATTTCACTTATAATTCACTGTATCACAATTCCAGTGGGTCAGAAGTTTACATACACTAAGTTGACTGTGCCTTTAAACAGCTTGGAAAATTCCAGAAAATTATGTCATGGCTTTAGAAGCTTCTGATAGGCTAATTGACGTAATTTGAGTCAATTGGAGGTGTACCTGTGGATGTATTTCAAGGCCTACCTTCAAACTAAGTGCCTCTTTGCTTGACATCATGGGAAAATCAAAAGAAATCAGCCAAGACCTCAGAAAAAAATGGTAGACCTCCACAAGTCTGGTTCATCCTTGGGAGCAATTTCCAAATGCCTGAAGGTACCACGTTCATCTGTACAAACAATAGTACGCAAGTATAAACACCATGGGACCACGCAGCCGTCATACCGCTCAGGAAGGAGACGCGTTCTGTCTCCTAGAGATTAACGTACTTTGGTGCGAAAAGTGCAAATCAATCCCAGAACAACAGCAAAGGACCTTGTGAAGATGCTGGAGGAAACAGGTACAAAAGTATCTATATCCACAGTAAAACGAGTCCTATATCGACATAACCTGAAAGGCCGCTCAGAAAGGAAGAAGCCACTGCTCCAAAACCGCCATAAAAAAGCCAGACTATGGTTTGCAACTGCACATAGGGACAAAGATCGTACTTTTTGGAGAAATGTTCTCTGGTCTGATGAAACAAAAATAGAACTGTTTGGCCATAATGACCATCGTTATGTTTGGAGGAAAAAGGGGGTAGCTTGCGAGCCGAAGAACACCATCCCAACCGTGAAGCACGGTGGTGGCAGCATTATGCTGTGGGGGTGCTTTGCTGCAGGAGGGACTGGTGCACTTCACAAAATAGATGGCATCATGAGGAAGGAAAATGATGTGGATATATTGAAGCAACATCTCAAGACATCAGTCAGGAAGTTAAAGCTTGGTCGCAAATGGGTCTTCCAAATCGACAATGACCCCAAGCATACTTCCAAAGTTGTGGCAAAATGGCTCAAGGACAACAAAGTCAAGGTATTGGAGTGGCCATCACAAAGCCCTGACCTCAATCCTATAGAACATTTGTGGGCAGAACTGAAAATGCGTGTGCGAGCAAGGAGGCCTACAAACCTGACTCAGTTACACCAGCTCTGTCAGGAGGAATGGGCCATAATTCACCCAACTTATTGTGGGAAGCTTGTGGAAGGCTACCCAAAACGTTTGACCCAAGTTAAACAATTTCAAGGCAATGCTACCAAATACTAATTGAGTGTATGTAAATTTCTGACCCACTGGGAATGTGATGAAAGAAATAAAAGCTGAAATAAATCATTCTCTCTACTATTATTCTGACATTTCACATCCTTAAAATAAATTGGTGATCCTAACTGACCTAAGACAGGGAATATTTACTAGGATTAAATGTCAGGAATTGTGAAATACTGAGTTTAAATGTATTTGGCAAGGTGTATGTAAACTTCCGACTTCAACTGTATATCTACAGAAATACGACAGATCCTGCTTCTGTTGCCTCTTTGAGTGTTTGTTTAATAGCATACTGATTCCGTGAGCACCAAGCCGCATGCAAGGCGGATAAACAATTTCACAAATTCAGCTGTTTTTAATCTTTGCTATGCTGTAATAAAGGATTTACACTTTTTTTTTCGTTAGACCAGCCTCTCTGGTATTATTTATAATTTATTTAGTGTTCCAAATTGTCCAAAAAATGATATTTATAATAATAATAACCCTCCTTTTTCCTTGATCTCCTTCTTCTTATTACTATTATTAATATGATCATCATTATAATAATAAGTAATGTCATTATCATTAGTAGGTTTAGTATAGCAGCTTTGTATAACCACCATCGAGCTGTAGGCTTAAAAGCGCATCCTGTTTAGTCTTAATACCGTAACTTACTTAGGCCTATATTTCAATACTTATATAGGCTACTGTATCAATCTATCATTTATTAGTTCATGTCACCACACAGCATACGAGTCATTTATTACATTTTAGTCATTTAGCAGTCCCTCTTATCCAGAGCGACTTACAGGAGCAATTAGGGTTAAGTGCCTTGCTCAAGGGCACATCGACAGATTTTTCACCTAGTCGGCTCAGGGATTAGAACCAGCGACCTTTCGGTTACTGGCACAACACTCTTAACCACTAAGCTACCTACCTGATTTGAAATGCAATCAAGCATTTTAGTTTGAAAATAAAATAACAAAGCGACTATTGAATAGGCCTAATTAGCGTAAACAATAAATAGGCCTAAACCGCTCCATTTCGGAAAATGCATTTACGAATCAATATGACTGTTTTTAGTCTTTGCTGTAATAAAGGCTTTACAAAAAACAAAGAAACGTTACAACAGACTCTCTGGCACGCTTATAATTGATTTAGTGTTTACATTGTTCCAAACGGTCAGAAAAAGTATAGCCTATTGAAATCTAACAGCACCTATTTGGCACACATAATATGCACGCAGTGCTTGTTCCTTACCTTTTTCTTGATCTCCAGTATTTTCTACAACTAGTCAAATTTATTCCACACATCTGACTTCCTCTTTACCTCCTGAGCAACCAGTAAACATTCCCCCGTTTCGAGTTTATTTGTCACGTCCTCTGCATCCATTTTGCTGTCACATGTGTTACTGTGTTCAGAGTTTGTTTATAACCAGTTTATTGATGTGATTATGATATGTCATAGGTCAGGCCCTATTGGTCACGTGCATGCGATGCATACAGAGAGCAAGGGTTGAGAGAATAGGGAATGTTTTTTGGTAACAACTTTTCAGTCAGAAATGGCTGTTTTTATGTTGCAGCTTCAGCAACACGGACACTGTTGATGTTCCGTGGTGTTCGCTGCAGCAAGAAGGAAAGAGAAACAATGGGTGCTAGTCACTCGCTGTCTTTTTTTAAAAACACAAGTCTGAGCCAGGCCCGGCACAATCAAATCAATTGCGGTCAGACTCCCTCTAGTCATTTGTGTCTTAATTATTTAATCAAACAGTTCGCTTACAGCATCAGACAAGCTCAGTGCATATAGTTGATTTGATTAAAACAAATAGGATGTATCTATATATGAAAAAATACACATTTTTAAATTTCAACCAATCGATTGGTCGAAGGAAAGGAAGACTCTTTGTTGACCAATAGGTTTTTTAGTCGGGGACAGCCTTAATTATGTTACTTAACGATGATAGCCCCTTAAATCTCTCAATCAAACAGAGAAGATTAATTCATTTTAAATTCAGGCTGTAACACAACAAAATGTGGAATAAGTAAAGGGGTATGAATACTTTCTGAAGGCACTGTAAATGTTTTGTTACCTCAAGACTAAAAACACAAGAGCAATTGACTTCTGAAGGTTGAGCATGCCTTTGAAAGCCTTACCATAGGAGATTTACTAGTAACTTATTTTAGAGCACAAATCTTACAGGGCTACATTCTTTGACAGTGGTTTCTTGTGGTTCTGCCGGGTCTGTCATTGAGCCGTGGTAATATGTAGGCTGGGTGTGTGTATAGGAAGACAGAGGGAGCAGGATAATTGTCCAGTGTAGGCTAGGGTGGAGACTGGTTATGGTGTGTGTGTGTGTGTGTGCGTGTGCATTCGTGCGGGTGTGTGTGTGTGGTGGAGGAGGGAGGCATCTGGCTCTCGCTCTAGCTAAGCCCTCCTGGAAGCCAGTCAGTTACTGGTGCTAAGTCAGGGTGGGGAGACGACGCATGGAAACACTGACAGGAATCTAGATCATTTGACACTAGAGCGTGCCTACGTGCTCTCTCTCTCTCACTCACACACACACATATACACACATATACACACACACACAGAGGTCCTCACACTCTTTCACACAGCATAGCATGTAGAGGGGAAATGTTGGTAATGATTCGTCCCTGTGTGTCCGAGATGCTGGCAGGGCTGGAAGAGCATCACTGGTTGGAATGGTTTCAGCCATTTGGCTGGTGAGCAGGAAGTGGGAGCATGGCTAAGTTGCAGGAATGAGCCAGCCTGGCTTCCCTTCTCGACACTGATTAGTGCTTTGACATCCCTTTGCACTGTATTGACCACAGATCTATTTCAATATGCTAAGGTGCAGAGAGAGACAAGAGTCGCACAGTCATTGGATAACATGCTGTTACACTCAAGTGGCGTGAGTGGTTCACACCCTTTAACAAGTTTGAGACCTGTAACTTTCCAAAAGGAAAAGTAAACGTACATGGTAGAACTGTAGGTGAAATATAATATATACTGTAGGTCACAAGTCAGTGTCATGTTTTTGGCCCAAAGTCTCCTCTCCTCCTGTGGCACACACCTCATCATACACACAGTGACTCATATTTTGTGGCTCAACCAACCATCTATAAAAGTCATCTACCTGGGCCCCTTTTTGTGATGCGTCAAAGCCACAGTTGGTATATGGTGTCCTGTGGGGAGCTGTTACGACGCACTGATGTCCCTGGGGCCTTGGAGTCTGAAAACTGAAAGCCATCAAGACAACGCTACAGACTAACAATCAGCTCCTTGTCAATGTACTGTATTTATAGTCCTCTTGGAGAATCCAATTAGACATTGTCGTTGTTATACCAAAGGCTTTTTTGAAAATAAAGGGAACACTTAAACAACACATCCTAGATCGGAATGAATGAAATAGTCTTATTAAATACTTTTTTCTTTACATAGTTGAATGTGCTGACAACAAAATCACACAAAAATTATCAATGGAAATGAAATTTATCAACCCATGGAGGTCTGGATTTGGAGTCACCCTCAAAATTAAAGTGGAAAACCACACTACAGGCTGATCCAACTTTGATGTAATGTCCTTAAAACAAGTCAAAATGAGGCTCAGTAGTGTGTGTGGCCTCCACGTGCCTGTATGACCTCCCTACAACGCCTGGGCATGCTCCTGATGAGGTGGCGGATGGTCTCCTGAGGGATCTCCTCCCAGACCTGGACTAAAGCATCCGCCAACTCCTGGACAGTCTGTGGTGCAACGTGGCGTTGGTGGATGGAGCGAGACATGATGTCCCAGATGTGCTCAATTGGATTCAGGTCTGGGGAACGGGCGGGCCAGTCCATAGCATCAATGCCTTCCTCTTGCAGGAACTGCTGACACACTCCAGCCACATGAGGTCTAGCATTGTCTTGCATTAGGAGGAACCCAGGGCCAACCGCACCAGCATATGGTCTCACAAGGGGTCTGAGGATCTCATCTCGGTACCTAATGGCAGTCAGGCTACCTCTGGCGAGCACATGGAGGGCTGTGCGGCCCCCCAAAGAAATGCCACCCCACACCATGACTGACCCACCGCCAAACCGGTCATGCTGGAGGATGTTGCAGGCAGCAGAACGTTCTCCACGGCGTCTCCAGACTCTGTCACGTCTGTCACATGTACTCAGTGTGAACCTGCTTTCATCTGTGAAGAGCACAGGGCGCCAGTGGCGAATTTGCCAATCTTGGTGTTCTCTGGCAAATGCCAAACGTCCTGCACGGTGTTGGGCTGTAAGCACAACCCCCACCTGTGGATGTCGGGCCCTCATACCACCCTCATGGAGTCTGTTTCTGACCGTTTGAGCAGACACATGCACATTTGTGGCCTGCTGGAGGTCATTTAGCAGGGCTCTGGCAGTGCTCCTCCTGCTCCTCCTTGCACAAAGGCAGAGGTAGCGGTCCTGCTGCCGGGTTGTTGCCCTCCTACGGCCTCCTCCACGTCTCCTGATGTACTGACCTGTCTCCTGGTAGCGCCTCCATGCTCTGGACACTACGCTGACAGACACAGCAAACCTTCTTGCCACAGCTCGCATTGATGTGCGATCCTGGATGAGCTGCACTACCTGAGCCACTTGTGTGGGTTGTAGACTCCGTCTCATGCTACCACTAGAGTGAAAGCACCGCCAGCATTCAAAAGTGACCAAAACATCAGCCAGGAAGCATAGGAACTGAGAAGTGGTCTGTGGTCACCACCTGCAGAACCACATCTTTATTGGGGGTGTCTTGCTAATTGCCTATAATTTCCACCTGTTGTCAATTCCATTTGCACAACAGCATGTGACATTTATTGTCAATCAGTGTTGCTTCCTAAGTGGACAGTTTGATTTCACAGAAGTGTGATTGACTTGGAGTTACATTGTGTTGTTTAAGTGTTCCCTTTATTTTTTTGAGCAGTGTATATTTTTAAGAATAACTGATGGTGATGAATAGAGCTACAAGGAAATATCTATCTATAAATAACGCTACTTGTATTCGAACTGGCTGCAATGGGGTTTCTTATTTTCATTATGTGCAAGGACACACTGAAGTGTTTTATTGTGACAAGATGACAAGATGTCTTTTGGGGTATAAACCTATTTTTTAGTTGCGGGGTAAGGTCATGAAAACATGGTGCAAATCAACCAAAATACCCCCCTTATACCATCACCTCATGACTCCGACTGACTCATCCAATAAGGTGAATTCTTAAACTGAATACCCGCCTGCTGTTTTGTGCTCTTTTCAACCTTAAAATGCTACCAGCTTTATTTAGATGAATGACATTGATTACAGAGTTAATCTTAGATACATTTTTATTAACAGAACCACTGGCATCAGCACTCTTCATTACTAATTTACTCTGTTGAGGTACCTGCATTTATCACCCCTGTAGTTTGTTTCTCTCACACATACACAGGCTACAATCAATAAACAAACCAAAGTCAATCGCCAATGTTGGTGTGTCAGTTGAACACAAGGTGGGTGGGTTGGGGTGAGGATGAAGGAAAGTTGCTGTGAGCTGCTTTGTACTAACAGAGGGTGCAGGAGGTCATTGTAATGGCTGTAATTATTTGATGTGTGTTTCCAGGCAGGAAGCTAATTGAAAACACTGTGCACCATTGTGTTTGGAAGGTAACAGCCTTGAAAAAGTAATTTTCCTCCTGAACACCATTATCTTTTTTGAAGCATTGTACTGTTTGATTTCTCATCATGCCCTTTGAAGGATTAAGATGGGGGGAGGTGAGGGGAAAGGAAAGGGTGCTGGTTGTGGGGTGTCAAAGCTGGTAGATCTATGCATTGCCCTGGGGCGTCTTTGTCCAGTAGCTGTGGATGAATATTTGATGAGGAAGTTCTTGAACTGCTGTATGAGTGGCTGCTTTTTACACAACACTGCTTATATGTGTATGAATCACCTAACCCCCCTCTCCTCACCCAAAGAAGCACTGAGGGAATATGTGTGTCCTTGGCTGTATTCTTATTCACCTTGTCTCTCTGTGTATTAGGATCAGAGCCTTGGAGGAGACGCAGGCGAAAGGCCACAGGGGAGGATGCCGAGAGGGCGAAGCAGCGGCAGACAGCAGCCCGTTGAGCGAAGTTGAGGCGGCGGTGGACGAGCATCAGCGGCGTCTGGCCCTGGCCTGTCCGCCTGTGGTGACGTACGGGACATACCGTGGCCAGGGGGACAAACGCAGGATGAGGCGGAGGCACCAGGTGCAGGTAGAATGCCCCACCTCAGGTGTGGAGGGCAGCCCCTTGGGTGGGGTGACACCCTCCACTTTAGAACTTGCCATTTCAAAGCAGAGGGACATTCAGACTGTATCGACCAATCAGATTGGAGCTCCAACCTCAGAAACCAATGAGCGAGGAGCTTGGACTTCCGAAACAGACTCCGCTGTTTTGGGTCCAACTGGACCTGAGTCTAGTCACATTCCACTAACAACACATACAGCAGAAAGGGCTGGGAGTCAAAGTGCCTTCCCTTTACTCGGAGAGACAGACCTGGCTACTGTAGGAGGCCAGGCCAACGATTCTCTCTCTGGGGTTGGATCCGTCACAGGCCCCCCTCCTGCACCCACAGAGGACTCTGCTGATGCCGGGACTAGTACAGCAGTCAGTGAGACCCACAGTGTAGAGCAGAGCCCACGGGATAAAATTACTCATACGGAGATGGCCAGCGAGGACACTGACAGGGACACAGACGGGGACAGAGACACAGGGCTGAGTGAGCAGACAGAAACCTTATCTGCACACTGTTTTCAGACTGGGTCACCTTCATTTGCTGCTGCTGCTGCTGCTGCGTGGCCAGGCGCCGGGGGGACTGCACAGCACACACATCTGCCTGCCGCTGTTTCCGATGGAGATGGAGGCCAGCTGGCTCCGCATCCCATTTCACCTTCTGCCTTGCTTTTATCAGTGACCGAAAGCCAGGGACTCATGCCAGCAACCAGGCACTCAGATTCTGGTGATGCACTGAATTCAGGCCCTGGTGCTGGACTGCACTGCTTTGAGTCAGGGAAGGAGGAGGGGGACGTTGGTCCTCCAGACGATCTGTTTGAGGAGGCCCTTCATTTGGAGTCTAAAATGATGGTGGATAACATTCTGATTAATGCTCTAGCGGCCCTGGAGAAAATCGAATCCTCTGAGGAGGAGGGTAAAGTGATCCAGAAGGCCAGTGAGGAGACTTACCTGGTCCTACCCGTAGGCAGAGAGGAGGAGGAGGAGGGTGTGGATCGGTCCTTCGAGCCAGATAAGCTGGAGGAGGTAGGGCCTTCAGAGACAGGGGATGACAGACACCCATCAGCCATCCCGGCAGAACAGACTCTCTCATTAAACCCCAACCCTCTGGCGGAGGGCCCCAGGTCCACCCCCTCCTCGGGGTACGAGTCTATCGCAGGCTCGGACACTGACATCAGGAGCAGCCCTGGGCCGGCCTGTGAGAGCAGTGCCCCAACCATCGGTGTCTCAGACCACAGGCAGGGAGAACACTGTGCCGAGGGGACCCAAGGCACTGGTCACCAGCTACTTGTCAAAGGTCAACGGCTAATGGATGCTAAAGCTAATGAGCAGCCGCAAGGGGAAGAGGATTCCCAGCTAAATGATCCTATTGAATCTGTATACAGTGGCGATAAGCACCAGAGAGATGTGTTGCCTCTCTTGGGCGGTGGAGTGTCCTTAGAGAAACCAGGTCTCTATGGTGATGACGGAGATATTAATCAAGTAATGAGAGTGAGTCATGAGTATGAGTCTGTCTCAGGGAAAACTAATGAAAACAAAGATCAAGTGCTCGGCACTTTAGGGGACAATGGTTGTAACGAGGTGCTAGGCGTTAAAGGAACACAGGTCGGAGACGGCGCAGTCCACGTAGCCAAAGATGATATCGAAAGCAATAGACATAGTCCTAAACAAGACTGTAATGCTCAATATGGTCATGTTTCTGTGTCCAATACCTCGGAAAGTCCCAATAAGCTCAAAGCATTTCCTGAGCCTGATCTGCTTAGGAAAAGTTCCAAATATGAAGCTAAGGGCAATTCTGAGGCAGACCTCATGTCAGTCAGACCAAAACACACCCACAACTCACTAGAACCATCTCAAGTCAGACATGCCATAAGTCAGAAGCCTATTGCCTGTATAACTCTTTATGATGAAGGCCAAGAGAGCGGTCCTGAAATAACATTGAAAGTTCCTCAGACTGAGACCAATGGGCTGAATGACATCCCGGTCAGTGGGGATCAAAGCTTTGTACTGGTTGAGACTTACTTAGCCTCTGTGTTCTCAGAGGGCTCTGACTCTGGGGGTGAAGAAGATGAGGCTGACAGCAGACCAACAGGCACCATCAGCGTGGACCCCTCTTTTTCAAGGAGACTTCCCAAGGACCTGAGCACCTCAGAGGGCCTTGTGTCTAATTCAGCCCCTGACTCCAGTAACGAGGACAGGCCACAGTGGAGCTCGGTGAGCGCGTATCGATGCGACGTCTCTCAGCAGCAGCAGAGTCAGGACTCAGAGACACCGGGACACAGTGGTGCAGGTTCAGCAGCAGCAGCTGTGGCAGGGTTTCACCAGGACCTGGGCATCAGGCTAGCTGGGCTCCATACTACAGGAGGCCGGAGAGCCCCAGGCCTGGAACCTCTCCTCCCCCTCCTCCCCGTCCCCCAGCTTGCCTTCCACGACATGGAGACGAGTGGTTTCTCCATCATCGACGAGGAGGAGGAGACGGATGCGGTGTTCGTCAATGACACAGGCCCCATGCTGAGCCCCACGGCGCGGCGGGTCAAGGCCTACCCTTTCTCCCTGTCTCCCATCGTGGAGGAGGACAGTCTTCGTGGCGAGGAGGTGGCGGAGGGGGGCCTGTCGCAGGAGGACAGGGGCCTCATGGTGCCCCCAGCCACAGAGGAGCTGAGGAGTCTGAGTGGAGGTGTGGGGATGGAGCAGGTAGCCTCATCCTCCTCCTTGTCCATCCTGTCCCTGCTGCAGTCAGTCAGCGAGCGCCTGCAGTCCAGCGGCTACTCCGACACAGACGCAGGCTCAGAGGAGCCCTCCACCCCTCCTCTACGGCGCCCCCTATGGGACTTTTTCAACAGGGGCCAGGCGGAGGCTGAGGAGGGGGATGGCCAGGGAATGGATGGAGACCAAAGCAGCAAGCAGGAGGGCCCAAGCTCTCTGACACTTCCTACTGATTTATTCACTATGGGACCTCGAGATGGGGATCCAACGAAGGACGTGAAGAATCTTTCCACCCCTCGGATTACAATCCAAAAGCCTGCAGATTCACCCATGTATCAGTATTTGAAATCAGTGCAGCCAGTGTTGCCAGAGCCTGACAATGACAACAGTAAACATCATGCCAAACTCGTTCCGTGCCTCAGTGATAACAACTGTTCATCAACAGCAACTGACATGGTAAGTTCAACAGCAACTGACATTTTTATTCAATAATATTATATTAAAAGCTAGTTATGCAGCCTGACATTTAGAACTAATATATGTTAATATTTGACCCCTGTTGATATCATTTCAGGGGGGAAATTGGAGTTATGGGAAGGTCATCCCAAGGCCTACGCTGGTGAGATCACATGTATTACATGAGTCCTCTACTTTCTCACTGTCGTGCTAATTTCTGATCTCATCTTAATGACTGTCTTAATGTTTTAGGCAGTCTGCCTCCTAATTGCTGTGCTGCTGAATAGATTGGAGATGCCAGACTGCCTTTGAGCTGGACAGAACATTTCTCTTTCATTAGTTAATGATACCTCAGGCTGCAGAAAGTAGGGCAGCAACTCATCTTTTCAGTTGAATCTCTTCCTAAGGCCTGTCATAAATGGAGATGAGATTGCGATTATGCAACAGCCTATTAATTGTTGTAAAAGGCTATCTCATCTGCTGTCGAGGGCTGTAGTTTCTCAGAATCTGTACAGAGGAGTGTGGATCTCTTCTAAAGCACTATAATGATAGTCTACAGCCTTGAGAGCTGAATGCAACAGTGAGTCAGGAACTTGGAGCACAATCACATTAATATTCCTGTGGTCTAGCACTGTATATGTCAATTGTTTTATCCAAACCAAGCAAATCAGGAATGGGTTTTTCCTACAAACAACTTGTATGCGGTTTTACATAGATTATGAAGCTTATAGGCTCACAACACAGGCAGTGAACAAAGCACTGAGTGCCAGGGGTTTTGTCTGCATTGTTGTTTCACACAATCACTAATGGAATTGCTTTGCAACCGCACAACCACGGTTTTCTGTTCTATTAGCCGCGTTGAAAAAGTATTTGTTATCAAGGAGGAAACAAAGGGAGCAAAGCAGCAAAACTATCAAGACTTGGAATTAAAGCAGTATGAAAGCAGGCAGAGTCTCGTAGGCTGTTAGGAGTGAAAAAATATGAAAAAACACAGGGTGTTAATTATAGAAGAGGCTGTGCTCTATAATGACTGCTTGGGGCATCTTGTGGGCTGGTTAGGGGATTAACGACACCCTTCCCTCCTCCTTGGCCCCCCCTCCTCTCTCCCTTTCTGTCATCAGAAATGTGTTGGGGGCCTCAGGCATAGTCACTCAGCACCAATGTTACCTCATATTTCTTGGGGTATTGAGCAAATTTCAGGTCTGCTGAGCGCAAACTTGGACGTTGTGAAAATTCTGTGCAACTTCCGGTGCCCGTTTACTGTGAACACTGAGGCTGTACCCGCTTGAAGTTCTAGTTTTAACAGTGGCAAAGTAGGCAACTGTGGCTATTTGATCATAATCTAAGCCTACCAGAGTGGGCTACCATTAAAAGACAATGGAGAAAATGCATCCCATAACATTTTAACATGGAAATAGCAGTTATATTATTCAGCCTACAGTAGCAGCCAATGTGTGGTGTTCAATGTAGGCCTACATTCCATTAGTCTTTTTTTCCACTTGTCCTTCAGACAATGAGGTGACTGAAAATGTTGTTGTATTGTGTTTGATGCAAGAAACCACATTACAAAATAAAAAGCATTATTATTCCCATACCATTATTAATGTAACAGAGATTCAGACAAAATGTATGCTACCCTCTGCTGTCTCAAAATACAACACTGCCCCTTTTAAAGACATAAATAAAAAATATAAAGTTCTTTACTTGACACATTTTTCAAAGATGGCTAGAAATGTACACGTTTTGTGCTCATGTAGGAAGCAATCACTCCCCCATTGCTGACCAGAAATTAGCTATAACTGGTCTAATGCAGCTACATGCAGCTCTCGCTTTGATCTCAAAACAAGCACATCTACTCGCGACCACTTGTGCCTGTCAATGCAATAGAATCCTACTCCGATGCGCTCTGCAAAATCTTTTACGTAGTTAGTTTTGCATACTAAGGGTGGATTTACTTTAGTAAAATATGTCTAGTGAGATCTATCGCTTTTCACCATCAGATTAGCAACTTTTCTGTTCACACTAACCTTGGATGTGATGTGTCCAAAGCCACATTCCTGCTTCATGTGTGAATGCAGCTATTAGCATACTGTAAATACCATAGTATATAGACAAACAAAATAAAGATACTGTAGTAATTCAAACCAGGGGTTGGAACCGGTTCAGGGAACAGAACCGAAAACCGGAAAATAACAAACATTTTCGAGGAACAGAATCAGAACCCGGGAACTGTTCGGGAACAGAACCGTTATTTTAAAAGCATGGAAACCGGTTAATAACGTTATTTTATGTTTCTGTTATTTTTTTCCAGTCCCACAAAAAATGCAACAAAGCACCTATGCAAAGCCCTCACTCTGTCACTCAGAAACTTCTTCCAGTGTCTGCCTGCCAACTGAACATCTTTGCCAGTGTGTGTGCGTGTGTAGGCTACCTGCCCCTCCCCCTCTGAAGCATAGTCTACTGTAGCCTACTGACATTACAAGCGTGATTCAGAAATTAGGGAGCAATATTTTTTATTAGAGAAGAATGGATTAACTTTTTCAGTGCTATTTAAGGATACTAGAGTTATCACGTTTCACATTGGATTTATTAATTAATTATTTAAAAATAATAATCTGATGCCGCTCTGCACATACAAGCTTGTTAGCTATCTAGCTAGCTAGCTCTGGTCCAACGTTAAGCCATCTCTCTGAAGTTGAAAGACATTCAAAGTTCCTTCATAAAATCCACTCCTCCGTAGGTATAATTATGAAGGCCTAATTCAGATAATGCATGTCATAACAAGATGCCCAGCGCTTCAAGCCATGCTGCCTCAATCCCAATTCCCAAAGTAGAGGGAAACGTTGATAGTGTTAACTAACAGGAAAGCCTCTAAATTGAGTGAAGGTCAATCTTGTTCTTCTTTGCACGGGCTGGTATTTCTTCTGCACTGCAGTCCCGGGGGAGCTGCACATTGCTCAGCACCCTGCTCCATGCTGGAAACCCTTTTCCTCAGGCTTTTAAAACCTGACTGTTCACTCGCACCAAGCTTGCTGTAATAATATAATTATGAAAACAACACCCAACCACCACAGTTCAGCTGTCACACAAATATGATCTAACTTTGAAAAACATTGAATTATTGTATGGTTCCCATGTATTGAGTCAATAAATCAAATTCAGTTTAAAGATCATTTGCGGAGGTTGACTGTCAGACTGTATCTATTTTACCATATATTTAGCCTACATGTTGCTGTATGTTTCCTAATGACGTACTCTGTTTCTCCAGATGAGCATCTATGATGGTGTGACGTTCTCTGGGGAGATGCGGGAGATCCACAGAGACCAGGAGGACTCTGGGATGGTGTTTCCGCAGGGTGCCTCGGTGCGAGTCCTGGGAGGATGGTAAGAGGACCTTTAGAGCAAGTGGACTTCTTTTAAGGTTGCTTACTCCTTAAACAGAAGGGATGCTCTTTATGAGGTTATAGATCAGTCTTTGAATGACCAACAGTCTGGGCTTCCAGAAGTAGTTCTGTCGGATCAAGGCTTAGAGTTTGTTGAAGCAGGTAGCTGAAAATCTGTCAAACTTGTATTAAGTCCCCTGTAAAATAGCCCACCTGGATCAGAATGAGCCAGCCTTTCTGTAGCGTCATCCTCTGCTTTGGCCTTATACCCCTGTCTCATCCACTCCCTGCCTTACTCATGCACTCTCACGGAAGAAGGGCCTTATTACTGAACATGAGGCTTAGGACTTTTAGCTTATGTCAGAACAGAACATCTTGTTTGAGACTCCATAATGTTTCTTCCAACTGTGTTGGGGGGGGGGGGTTAATCTCCTGGGCTGGCTGTGACAGACAGTAATTGGGTAACTCATCGCTGTTCGCTCCCATTAAAAAGGCCTGTCTGCTGATGAATCTGCCCTCGCCAGACCTAAATGTGTTACATTTTCCATCATAATGCCACAAGCTGCTCTCTGCCCCACTCACAGTGTGAGGTAGCACTATTAATCATAAGGATTACATAATAAACCACACAAACACTGCCATCACTGGGAATCAAGGCCTCGTCCAAGTTTGAGATCTTGAGTTCTTCTCCTTGGCGTCATCACTAATTATTTTAATTCTCAAAATAAGTATTATTATGTATTCAATCAATCAGCAGAATAAACAGCATTGGACAAATACTTTGTCAGCGCACGTCCATATCACATGATAATCTTTACATGCTTTTCAATAACATAAGGTACATACAGTGGGGAGAACAAGTATTTGATACACTGCCGACTTTGCAAGTTTTCCTACTTACAAAGCATGTAGAGGTCTGTAATTTTTACAAAAATCCAGAAAATCACATTGTATTATTTTTAAGTAATTAATTTGCATTTTATTGCATGACATAAGTATTTGATACATCAGAAAATCAGAACTTAATATTTGGTACAGAAACCTTTGTTTGCAATTACAGAGATCATACGTTTCCTGTAGGTCTTGACCAGGTTTGCACACACTGCAGCAGGGATTTTGGCCCACTCCTCCATACAGACCTTCTCCAGATCCTTTAGGTTTCGGGGCTGTCGCTGGGCAATACGGACTTTCAGCTCCCTCCAAAGATTTTCCATTGGGTTCAGGTCTGGAGACTGGCTAGGCCGCTCCAGGACCTTGAGATGCTTCTTACGGAGCCACTCCTTAGTTGCCCTGGCCGTGTGTTTCGGGTCGTTGTCATGCTGGAAGACCCAGCCACAACCCATCTTCAATGCTCTTACTGAGGGAAGGAGGTTGTTGGCCAAGATCTCGCGATACATGGCCCCATCCATCCTTCCCTCAATACGGTGCAGTCGTCCTGTCCCCTTTACAGAAAAGCATCCCCAAAGAATGATGTTTCCACCTCCATGCTTCACGGTTGGGATGGTGTTCTTGGGGTTGTACTCATCCTTCTTCTTCCTCCAAACACGGCGAGTGGAGTTTAGACCAAAAACCTCTATTTTTGTCTCATCGGACCACATGACCTTCTCCCATTCCTCCTCTGGATCATCCAGATGGTCATTGGCAAACTTCAGACGGGCCTGGACATGCGCTGGCTTGAGCAGGGGGACCTTGCGTGCGCTGCAGGATTTTAATCCATGACGGCGTAGTGTGTTACTAATGGTTTTCTTTGAGACTGTGGTCCCAGCTCTCTTCAGGTCATTGACCAGGTCCTGCCGTGTAGTTCTGGGCTGATCCCTCACCTTCCTCATGATCATTGATGCCCCACGAGGTGAGATCTTGCATGGAGCCCCAGACCAAGGGTGATTGACCGTCATCTTGAACTTCTTCCATTTTCTAATAATTGCGCCAACAGTTATTGCCTTCTCACCAAGCTGCTTGCCTATTGTCCTGTAGCCCATCCCAGCCTTGTGCAGGTCTACAATTTTATCCCTGATGTCCTTACACAGCTCTCTGGTCTTGGCCATTGTGGAGAGGTTGGAGTCTGTTTGATTGAGTGTGTGGACAGGTGTCTTTTATATAGGTAACGAGTTCAAACAGGTGCAGTTAATACAGGTAATGAGTGGAGAACAGGAGGGCTTCTCAAAGAAAAACTAACAGGTCTGTGAGAGCTAGAATTCTTACTGGTTGGTAGGTGATCAAATACTTATATCATGCAAATTAATTACTTAAAAATCATACAATGTGATTTTCTGGATTTTTGTTTTAGATTCCGTCTCTCACAGTTGAAGTGTACCTATGATAAAAATTACAGACCTCTACATGCTTTGTAAGTAGGAAAACCTGCAAAATCGGCAGTGTATCAAATACTTGTTCTCACCACTGTATATAGTACATGCACAGACCTATGAAGCAACAATTGATGCTACACTAGTAAAACAAAAAACAAGATGAATTAGAAAATAAACCCCAAATAAAACCCACCCTATCACACAGCTCCCATCTGAGTGACCCTTTTGATTGAACTCGTCATAGCAAGAGATCTTACACTTACAGCTGCATTTGACCACATTGTTAAGGTTCTTTCATTAGCACCATGAGAACGAGTAGTGGGCATTACAGATACTTAAATGTTTGGAGGGCCTAACTATAGATAGATTGAAATCTATACTATTTCTAAAGAATCTCTCATATATCAATGTACTATCAGCTTCATATCATCTTACTACTGCAGTTCGAAAAATATGTTGCTTTTATTTATATTTAATGATGAAAAAGCTAAAAAGTATTAATATATACTAGTCATAAGTTTAGTTGTTCATATTAATCTCATATAATGCTGCACTAGGTTTAACTAATGCACATGACAGTATGTCTCTGTGCCTCTCTGCCAGGGGCAAAGCAGGTTCACGTACAAAAGAGCCTGGTAGCTGTGTGGCTATGTTGTAACACTGCTCTCATATTTAATGGATACAGAATGAGAAATGTTCAGTCTTGCGAACATGTTCTGGCGCTGTGTGCTTTTTGTCAAATGACTCACTCAAGGGCAGGCTCGCTCGACTCTGCGCGGCAACGCTAGTGAAAGTTTGGTGCCTTACGCAATATCTCATGCTTTATGGATTGACCCACCTTCCATTTGTGTACTAGTGCGTTGGCTCAGCCCCCCTTTCAGAGCCCTAGACCTGTTGTATTATTTACACCAAACCAGCCTTCCCAAGCAAAAAGTGGGAAAAGCAAAGCAGCTTTCCAACAATTTGAGTAGGAGCTCTCTCCCCTGTCCACCAGAGGGGAGGAGAGAAAGGAAGTGAGTCACGTTGTAGCTGCATTGTTGTGTTTGTGTGTGTTCTCCTCCATCCAATTCTCAGGTTAACAGACCGACTTGGGTCGTATTGTTCCCTCTACGGTCCACAGTGAAGGACCACTTAGAGTTGTTCCCCAAACTAGTTTTGATTTGCAGTACAAGGGCTACTTTACAGGTTGACTTATTTAAGTTTGACAGGTTTTTGACAGACTACATTACTCAACAAATTCCTAGGCACTTCTGGACAACCAGAGTGTTGGTCATTCAACGTTTTTTGTATTCAGTTCAAGTTAATCAGTGAAGGCGTGAGCCACAAAAAGACTCTCCTACATGCTAATTATGAGGGATTTGACTTTCTCGGGAGATGTTTCCTCCCTCCTTGGGCCTCATCCCCAGCAGCCTATACTATTAGGCGATATTGATCTCTGTCTCTCATGGTGGATGTATAATCAGTGAAACCAGGCACTAAACCATTTAGGAGAGACCTGGCTGTCTGTCTGAGTCAATATAGACAGACTCTTACCGCTTCAAAGCAGTTCCTGACCATCCAGATAGATTATTTATGGGCTACTGGCGACACAAATACACACACACACACACGATAGTGTTGTTTACACTGCACATATCACACCGCCCGTGTTATTTTCAGAATCTTCAATATTTGTTGACTGTTGGCATGTTTATCCTCAGATAAAAGGCAGTATTCTGGCCAGGTCTCAGCAGGGATATTGAAGTATTGAAGCCCCCAACTGTGTGCTGTGGGCCTGTAGTTCAGGGGCATTAGTAAGCAGCTTTTAATATTTCAACAAAAAAAAACATTGGTGAGAGCCAGATTGATTTACATTACTGTCAGCACAGCGCTGTAATCTTCTCTTCAACATGTAACTTTAATCATCAACTGTTATAGTTCATGTGTTGGGTGTGTGTACTGGTAGGGGATGATTTTATTTTATACATTATTATTTATTTATATTCTGTCACCAAGGAATAGGGAAGGTGGGGCCTGGTTTCCATGGCAATGCCCTTGCTCTGTTTATGTGTGAGCTCTGTGCAGTCAGTTAGTTGGTGGCTGGCATCTCTTTTTGTGCTGAGTGGGTGAGAGAGAAAAAAAGAGAGAGAGGGAGAGCGAGAGAGTCTGTGTGTGAGAGGGACAGAGAGATGGAAGTGGGTGCTCACACAGTGTGTTTGTGTCATAGCTGGCTGTTGTACCTGGAGCCGGGGTTCCGGGGCCCCGGGCTGCTGCTGGAGGAAGGGGAGACAGTACTGAGCCACCAACCAGGTCAGCAGCAGGCCAGCCAGGGGACAGAGGACAAGCCCACCGCAATCACCATCGGCTCCATCAGAAGACTAGTGAAGGTGGGCATATTTATTACCATGACATTACAGTGCCATGCGCCATTAGTGATTTCCCTCCAACATTTCTATTGGGAGACAATGGTTCCATTATTTAGACCTACCAATTTGCCTCAGGTCGCACTCTATAGGTTTCCGAGCTGGTCATGGGTGCACCTCAGCCACGCTCAGGGTCCTAAACGATATTATAACCGCAATCGATAATAGACAGTACTGTGCAGCCGTCTTCATCGACCTGGCCAAGGCTTTCGACTCTGTCAACCACCGCATTCTAATTGGCAGACTAAATAGCCTTGGTTTCTCAAATGACTGCCTCGCTTGGTTCACCAACTACTTCTCAGGTGGAGTTCAATGTGTCAAATCGGAGGGCCTGTTGTCTGGACCTATGGCAGTCGCTATGGTGGTGCAACAGGGTTCAATTCTCAGGCCGACTCTTTTCTCTGTGTATATCAATGATGTCGCTCTTGCTGCTGGTGACTCTCAGATCCACCTCTACGCAGACGACACCATTTTGTATACATCTGGCCCTTCATTGGACACTGTGTTAACAAACCTCCAAACAAGCTTCAATGCCATACAACACTCCTTCCGTAGCCTCCAACTGCTCTTAAACACTAGTAAAACTAAATGCATGCTTCTCAATCGAATGCTGCTGGCACCCGCCCACCCGACTAGAATCACTACTCTCGGCGGGTCTGACCTAGAGTATGTGGACAACTACAAATACCTAGGTGTCTGGTTAGACTGTAAACTATCCTTCCAGACTCACATTAAGCATCGGCTTCCTATTTCGCAAACAAAGCCTCCTTCACTCATGCTGCCAAACATGCCCTCGTTAAACTGACTATCCTACCGATCCTTGACTTCGGCGATGTCGTTTACAAAATAGCCTCCAACACTCTACTCAGCAAATTGGATGTAGTCTATCACAGTGCCATCCGTTTTGTCACCAAAGCCACATATACTACCCACTACTGTGACCTGTACGCTCTTGTTGGCTGGTCCTCACTACATATTCGTCGCCAAACCCACTGGCTCCAGGTCATCTATAAATCACTGCTAGGCAAATCCCTGCCTTATCTTAGCTCATTGGTCACCATAGCAACACCCACCCGTAGTATGCGCTCCAGCAGGTATATCTCACTGGTCATCCCCAAAGCCAACACCTCCTTTGGCCGCCATTCCTTCCAGTTCTCTGCTGCCAATGACTGGAACGAACTGCAAAAATTTCTGAAGCTGGAGACTCTTATCTCCCTCACTAACTTTAAGCATCAGTTGTCAGAGCACCTTACCAATCACTGCACCTGTACACAGCCCATCTGAAATTAGCCCATCCAACTACCTCATCCCCATATTGTTATTTATTTTGCTCATTTGCACCCCAGTATTTCTATTTGCACATCATCTTCTGCACATCTATCATTCCAGTGTTAATACTAAATTGTAATTATTTTGCACTATGGCCTATTTATTACCTTACCTCCATAACTTGCTACATTTGCACACACTGTACAGTGGGGGAAAAAAGTATTTAGTCAGCCACCAATTGTGCAAGTTCTCCCACTTAAAAAGATGAGAGAGGCCTGTAATTTTCATCATAGGTACACGTCAACTATGACAGACAAAATGAGGAAAAAAATCCAGAAAATCACATTGTAGGATTTTTTATGAATTTATTTGCAAATTATGGTGGAAAATAAGTATTTAGTCAATAACAAAAGTTTCTCAATACTTTGTTATATACCCTTTGTTGGCAATGACACAGGTCAAACGTTTTCTGTAAGTCTTCACAAGGTTTTCACACACTGTTGCTGCTATTTTGGCCCATTCCTCCATGCAGATCTCCTCTAGAGCAGTGATGTTTTGGGGCTGTCGCTGGGCAACACGGACTTTCAACTCCCGCCAAAGATTTTCTATGGGGTTGAGATCTGGAGACTGGCTAGGCCACTCCAGGACCTTGAAATGCTTCTTACGAAGCCACTCCTTCGTTGCCCGGGCGGTGTGTTTGGGATCATTGTCATGCTGAAAGACCCAGCCACGTTTCATCTTCAATGCCCTTGCTGATGGAAGGAGGTTTTCACTCAAAATCTCACGATACATGGCCCCATTCATTCTTTCCTTTACACGGATCAGTCGTCCTGGTCCCTTTGCAGAAAAACAGCCCCAAAGCATGATGTTTCCACCCCCATGCTTCACAGTAGGTATGGTGTTCTTTGGATGCAACTCAGCATTCTTTGTCCTCCAAACACGACGAGTTGAGTTTTTACCAAAAAGTTTCATCTGACCATATGACATTCTCCCAATCATCTTCTGGATCATCCAAATGCACTCTAGCAAACTTCAGACGGGCCTGGACATGTACTGGCTTAAGCAGGGGGACACGTCTGGCACTGCAGGATTTGAGTCCCTGGCGGCGTAGTGTGTTACTGATGGTAGGCTTTGTTACTTTGGTCCCAGCTCTCTGCAGGTCATTCACTAGGTCCCCCCGTGTGGTTCTGGGATTTTTGCTCACCGTTCTTGTGATCATTTTGACCCCACGGGGTGAGATCTTGCGTGGAGCCCCAGATCGAGGGAGATTATCAGTGGTCTTGTATGTCTTCCATTTCCTAATAATTGCTCCCACAGTTGATTTCTTCAAACCAAGCTGCTTACCTATTGCAGATTCAGTCTTCCCAGCCTGGTGCAGGTCTACAATTTTGTTTCTGGTGTCCTTTGACAGCTCTTTGGTCTTGGCCATAGTGGAGTTTGGAGTGTGACTGTTTGAGGTTGTGGACAGGTGTCTTTTATACTGATAACAAGTTCAAACAGGTGCCATTAATACAAGTAACGAGTGGAGGACAGAGGAGCCTCTTAAAGAAGAAGTTACAGGTCTGTGAGAGCCAGAAATCTTGCTTGTTTGTAGGTGACCAAATACTTATTTTCCACCATAATTTGCAAATAAATTCATTAAAAATCGATGGATTTTTTTTCCTCAATTTGTCTGTCATAGTTGACATGTACCTATGATGAAAATTACAGGCATCTCTCATCTTTTTAAGTGGGAGAACTTGCACAATTGGTGGCTGACTAAATACTTTTTTTCCCCACTGTATATATATTTTCTGTTGTATTTTTGACTTTATGTTTTTTTACCCCTTATGTAACTCTGTGTTGTTGTTTTTGATCGCACTGCTTTGCTTTATCTTGGCCAGGTCGCAGTTGTAAATGAGAACTTGTTCTCAACTGGTTTACCTGGTTAAATAAAGGTGAAATAAAAATAAAAAAATCAGGTCATTCATTGTTTTAATGAATCCTCTCCATCTAAATGGCCTGGCTTGAATACGATTCTCTGTAGATTTCCACTCACCTGTCCCTGTTACAAATAGAAAAGAGACCAGTTGTAAAGTGAACAGTGTAGCCAAGCTGTAGTCTCTAAGGAGACAACAGGGGGGAGGATGCAGAAAAACACACAGCTGGAAGGACACTGAGAAGCTTTGGCAGAGGGCCAGGGTCTCTCTGTCTATCCCTCTCTCTCTCATTCTCTCCTCTTTTCTCTGACTTTGTGACTCTCTCTATTAGCCTCTATCTGCTCCCCCCTTTTCTCTCAATGCTCTCCTCTATCTTCCCCTTTCTCAGCCTTAGGCATTAAAGTGGGGCCTGATAGAGAAGGATTGATAGAGCTGTGTGTAGTGGAATGTGTCCACATATTAAGGGAATGTTGTTGTGTCTCTCTCACCGTTCAGGATGACGGCACTCCAGAAATCCATCTGCTTCCGTCCGGAGCGCCAGGAGGAGCCACGGAACGTTTCAACTCGGAAGTAAACAGCTTGGGAACATGTGGTGGACCTATCCACCTGTCAAACCTGACTGTCAAGTCTGGCTGGTGAGGAGACCTATCCTGTTGCTTGACTGTTAGTGGTAACTGTAACTGTAGAGGAACTCAATGCCATTGTCTGAGGGGGTGCTTTAGTAGCTACAGGCTATATAAACTGAAATAGGAAGCACTAACAATGCTAAAACAATGGGGGAATGACTCATTGAGGAGATGTGTCCTTGCCAACCAGCGTCCGTATTGTTTCAACAGAATTTCGGTGGATTGTTCTCTGCTGAGTCATTGAGCTCCAGCTCTCTAGCATGCACCTGCTAGGAAAGGGCATTTCCTGCTCAAACTGTTCTTTTCAGGTGTGTTTATAAAGCACACACATTTGGTACAGGAATGTTTAAGGGTGGTAATAGAAGTGACAGAATTAACACTTAAAATTAAGTTTCATAATGACTCACTTCAGGGTGGAGGTAGTGGGGTAGTTATTGTGGTAACTCTTCAATAAAGACCATGTCATCAGACTCTGTAAAATGTATTTACAAACACACCCATATTTACAGTTGAAGAATTGTAAAACATTTAGGATCAGAATCTGACTGCCAAAGTATGATGCAATTAGGGATGCGACAAATTGACAGTTTTGCTTAATGTTTAAACATTGGTTTAAAACATCAGTTTTCCGTAAGTCGCTCTGGATAAGAGCATCTGCTAAATGACAAAAATTTAAATGTTAAAACGATCAGAAAAAATCACATCAATTCACAATGCAGAATAATGGAACTATTACGTATATATGACCACTACGGCTGGGCAATGTAGTTATATCTACTGCAGTCATATACCCTTGAAAGCGCCTCGGCTACAACATGTTTGTTTGACTGTAAGGGTACACTACGGCAACTACCACAACTGAAGTTGCAAGAAATTGCGAGCCAAGAAATTGCTTTTGATTGCAGATCGATAGGCCTAGTGCACGGTTCTGACTCCGTCTGTGCCCCTCCCCTCTCTCTCCTTCCCCCGCTAGCTCGCTATGAAAGATGCAAGTGTTTGTGTTTTCGAAGGTACGGAAACTAATCAGTCTCCTCTGTTCCAAAAATACTGAATCTTAGGAGTCAATTCCTAGCCGTAGATGTATTTTCTTTCTACTAAATGTCTTGATAAGTCACAGTAAACTTTAAAGCAGGGCCTATCATCAAAGAATAGGCTAGGATATTCTACACGCAACAGACTGAAGACTGAACACACACTCGCATCATTGGCGAAGAGAAAGAGCAAGCGAGCCAGCTGCACTGTGATTTAAATGTTATGGGGAAAAACATTGTTTTTCCGTTAGGGATTTTCCTTTGTTGTTCCATAGTAACACATTTTCAATAAAATAGTTTTCTTCTCACAGAGAAGATGAGTGGTTTCTATTGTAGTGGAGATTAGTGACACTGACAGTATGACTGTGGACAAAGTATTTGTGTTTGATCATGCATTCAACCATGCATACATTTCATGCATAAAGCAATGAACTGAGCAGCCGCCATAAATGTGGTGCCACATAAATGGACAATGTTTACCTGTAAATTAAAAACAATATCAGCGACGCCCGATGCTTGTAACATACGTGTCTGCTTAGCAAACAAGTGAGATTAGATTACCTGGGCCTCTCATTGATAATGCCTTGATCTTGTTTTTCCACCTTAGTTGGCTTGCCTACGCTAGCCCTGGTTTCCATGGGAACTATGCGGTTATGGAAGCAGGCGGCTCCACAACACCTGGCATTGGTCATCCCCAGGTCACCACTGTGAGGTCACTGAGACCCCTCAGAATGGTAAGGGTTCACCAAGGTGGCATCACTTCGAGGTGGCTGACACTGCTTGGCTGTGGTCGGGGTTGGGCCCAATTACATTTCAATGCTGTACACTCAGGAAAGGAGTTTATATTCGATTTCCAAATTGGCCCATAGGATTTCTTAAATGTAATGGGCTATGTCTCAACGTCTCAGAAATATATACGTCTGGGCCTCATTTTCATCAAGGTTAGGTTTCATTGTGTTCTGTGTCTTTCTGACAGAGTGGGCTCAGAGTGAGCAGACCACTGGATCCTAAGGTAAGACATTATCAATAGTGAAAGTAAAGCACAAACCCCTGTTCCCTGCAGTAAACATCCGATCTCATACAGTTAAATAATCACTTCAATTTGCACAATGATGATGAATTATAATGATAATGAATGTAAATTAATTTAGGAAGTGCATGAGATATCGTTTTTTGTTTGTGATTTTTTTTTAGATGTTGGTATTCGAGCAGCCCCTCTTCCAGGGGCGGGGCAGAGAGCTGGGAGGCCACACCCCCAGTCTGGGAGCTGTGACTGGGATGAAGGGGGTGTCGTCGCTACGGGTCATTGGTGGAGTGTGAGTCCATGTCACTGCCCTCCCTCCTGTTTGTCTGCCTGTTTGTGTCTGCCTGCCTGTCATCCACAGCTGATGGAGACAGACGAGGACTCTCACTCATAGACTCAGATTAATGAACATGTCTAAACCCTCTTAGTTAAATGTCATTCCAATTTCTATGGAGAATATAAGGTTTTGTTTGTTTGGGAATCCACATGCATTTGTTTTTTGTGAGTGAGAGAGTGAGTGAGTGAGGGACGGAGTGAGGGAAGGAGAAACTAAGTGCATTCATGCCAAGCTGCATACTTACTCTGGAATGCTACCTCTACTGAGGATTTTGTAAGGTGTCTTTCTGCTGCAAACAGTTTCACAATCTGCTGGTCATGTGATTACTCAGGAATGCTACCTCTACTGTGATATGAAGCAAATGTAGTTCACCTCCCTGCGCAAACATAAGCCAAGTAGAACAGGAAGTGTGTGTGTGTGTGTGTGCGCATGCATGCTTTGGTGTGGTGTTTGGTTACAGAGAGGGTTGGTACGCCTGACATCTGATAACATTTCAATTGTAACACCTCAAAAAACCCAAACAATCACGATCAATCAAACAATAAATCAATCAAACATTCCTTGCCATTAACTCAAGTGGCATATCCACCGCTAAGACACTGTTATCAGCACCACCATATCATTGACACCCAGGCTCCTATTCAAGCTGTGTTGGTATAAGTGTGGGTAGGAATATTTAGCTGTGGTTTGACCTGTGACCTATGTGTTTGACAGATGGGTGGGCTACACTGGAGAGGACTACACAGGGTGGGAGTATTTACTGGAGGAGGGAGAATACAGTGACTGTGCAGATCTGGGTGGAGCCGATCACCCTCTGTTGCTTTCTTTCCGCTTCTTACAGGCAGTAAGTTACGGGATTTTAATAATATGGTTATTTACAGTGTATTCAGTATATGTGGCCTATGTGGGAATGTGTACATGTACAAAGCCTATCCTGAAAGCTTACACTTGATTTGAAAGAATGAGGGAAGTCAATAAAATGTGTTGGGGTCTATGAGTGTGCCTGCATGTGTGTGTGAGTTTTCCAACTCTCAATGGCAGAAGCATTTGTCTGAAACCAGGCCAAATGTTTTATATTAGCCATCGGTATAACCCAGTTGACAGCCAGCAGACCTCTATTCCACTCCCTTTCCATCACCTCACCACTGTCTAAGTGTCTATTTTAGCCTCCTGATATCAGTCAGAAGCACTAGCTAGTAGAAACGCTCTAACAGCAAACTCCTGGCTAGGATAGGTTAGGCTACGCTTCTAATGGGATTAAACAGGTAGAGTTCATTGCTAGCTGTCTATCATACCGCAGGTTCATTAGCATTCCAGTTACCTCCACCCCAGTGCCCTCTGGCTGTTAGCGGCACAACTCTTTTGATCAACTATACCCTGTCGTGTAATCACCAGCCGCCAGCAGCCATTCTGTAAAGCTCCCACTACGGCTAGTGCTTACTACCTGAGCTAAATGCAGCAGTTATGTAAATGCAGCTTGTAGAGTTTTTCAGTTCGAGGCTGAAAAAGGGAAACTTCATAAGAATTGGATAAAGGTGGTTTGTACAGTTGTGCTAGTTTCTATACAGTTAACCAGCCCACATTTCTTCATATAAACTCTGTTTATGCACTAGGCTTCTTTAGTGTAAGAGTTGTTGTAGCTATTTTATAAAGCAGTCTTACTCATTGAGCTCTTCTGCATGGTTCCCATTGCTAGGACTTCATAGAGCCCTCAGTCTCACTGCAGGAGGAAACTAGCTCGCCTGGAGCCGGGAGAAGGGACATTTTGGATCTGGACGTCCCTGATCTGGAGAAGGCTGGAGCCACTGAAAAGACCACCACCTTCTGTGTGAAGAGTGGAGTGTGAGTATCAATTAGAGGACCAGGGTTGTCGTCAATTCAGGAAGTAAACTGAAATTCTGTTTACTTCCTGAATGTAGCCCTTTACACTCGTACCCGTATATGGGTTGAAAATTGCAGATTTGGACACTGATAAGTGTCTAAATTGGAAAGCAGTGGCTGTATAGTAACACGCTATAAATTACGTCAGAGCTCTGGCT
The DNA here is from genome assembly GCF_020615455.1 of Coregonus clupeaformis. Taxonomy (NCBI): domain Eukaryota; kingdom Metazoa; phylum Chordata; class Actinopteri; order Salmoniformes; family Salmonidae; genus Coregonus; species Coregonus clupeaformis. The sequence continues at coordinate 16,560,429 of NC_059204.1, read as the reverse complement.
CTGCGCTTCACAGCTCTGTATGGGTTTTGACTGACAGCCGTTCTGAACTTGAGCACAGCACGCGACAAAAAGTTGCCCCCTACCCTCCCGCTAATTGGGCAACTTTTGCACATGTCTGAGTTAAGGAAATGCTGTAAATTAAGAGGACTCAATGTATCTTGAAAGATGAGATGTTGAGGATTATAATAAATACAGCTTTGATGTCATACAAGCATGCCAAACACCCGTGAATCCAAATGTGCACTTCACATTTCCATATCATAAAACTCATGTCATATACACTGAGTGTACAAAACATTAGGAACACCTTCCTAATATTGAGTTGCATCCCCTTTTGCCCTCAGAACAGTCTCAATTCGTCGGAGCATGTACTCTACAAGGTGTCGAAAGCATTCCACAGGGATGCTGGCCCATGTTGACTCCAATGTTTCCCACAGTTGTGTCAAGTTGGCTGGATGTCCTTTGGGTGGTGGACCATTCTTGATACACACAGGAAACTGTTGAGCGTGAAAAACCCAGCAGCGTTGCAGTTCTTGACACGCTCAAACCGGTGTGCCTGGCACCTAATACCATACCCCGTTCAAAGGCACTTAAATATTTTATCTTGCCCATTCGCCCTCTGAATGGCACACATACACAATCCATGTCTCAATTGTTTAAAGGCTTAAAAATCCTTCTTTAACCTGTCTCCTCCCCTTCATCTACACTGATTGAAGTGGATTTAACATGTGACATCAATAAGAGATCATAGCTTTCACCTGGATTCATCTGATCAGTCTGTCATGTCTTGTACACTCAGTGTACAGTGTCAACGTTTATGATCACTATGTTTGATGTACAGTTACAAGATGACATGGCGTTATACCCTGGGTTGTTTTGAACAGAATGAGCCTATGTTTGTCGATTGTGAAGAAAATTATGATCTATTTCTCTGATTTGCCTTGTGAAAGCCTAACACTATTATATCCTATTTTATAACTTAGCTAGTCATGTTGGCAATAGAACAAGCATTCAAATGATGCCCACCTGACCCAGAATGTGATTTAAAATGGGCCGTTTTTGGATTGCGTTAACAACAACAGTAATTGTGTGATGGCGGGGATGCAGGGTTGTGTTCTAAACAAAACAACTACAAGTGTGCTTGTTCTAGTTCCTCAACGGCACAGCTAGGAGAGCTCACAAAAACACCTTATAGCTGAAGACTTCTTGGTCATGAAAATGCATTGAAATTACTTAGGAACTGTGCACACTTTGGAGAGGTGTGTGGCCACTTGGAGACACCAGTTAGTCCTCTCACTCAAACCCTTGTATTGTTTTTGTCTTATGTTGCACCTACCCCACATTTCCCAGGAATAGTCTTATCATGTTACTGAATGTATCCAGAGTGTTTTCAAATTTTGTTATCAACAAATGCTGTGAAAAATACAGTAAATATAAAATCAACAGTGTAATGTTTGCATTCAGTCTTGTCAAGTGAACTGTTGTGTCCTCAACTTTGGTCTAATAATTTTCCCATAATCTCCAAACTGTTCCCTTTCAATTGCTACCATGTTTATGCATAAGCTTTTCATATTTCTTCTGTAAGAAATATAGGCCAATTCCATATAGGCCAATTCCCACGAGTGTAAAGGGTTAAATGGAATTGACCCCAACACTGCAGAAGACCAGTCATAATAACATCTCAATAGAGGTGCATCTTAACTAGGGTTGCAAAGCTACCTGTAATTTACCAAAGTTACCAGAATCTTCTGTAATTGTGGTAATTAACAGGTAATCTATGGTAACTTTGGTAATTTATACTTGATTAACTTTTTTTAAAATGTATTCATATATAGTATTCATTTTTTTTATATATGTCCATATTGTCCATTAGTTTCTAGTGGATAGACCATATGGTTAAAGATATGTATATATATATAGATAGATAGATATATATATATATATATATATATATATTTTTTTAAATCTAATCAACAATGCCATTATTTTAAATTAACTCTGCATCTCTTCCAACTATTTACTTTTTTCACAACTGCCACCAGTTTGGCACCAAAACATTTACAACAAAGACATATTGACATAGTCAAATAAATAAGTGTGTTAAGAAATATATAAAGGATATTTCATGCTGAAACCCTAATATTAAACCCCAATGATATTCACTAAGTTGATGGTTTATATTTAGGACAATGTTTTAAATCTTTGTCATTCTATTTTGTATTTTAAAATCATCATATTTCATTATTTTATATATTTTACAAGTGGTAAGGTCTCACAGAGGTCCAGAGATAATTACAGACACCTGTGATAATCTGAAGTACCCAAAGAGGCCACTAGATGTCATCTGTTAAAATTAAAACTTGAAAGTTACCAAAATTCTGGTAGTTCCCCGTAATATACCCTTCCTATGCAACCCTAATCCCAACAAACTAAAGTTCACATAGTTTCACATGACTTTGTCATTCACTAATCACTGTGCCTCTGCGGTGCTGATTGTCTCTGGGCTGTGCTGTGTTTCAGATGGGTGGCGTATAGCGAGCAATGTTTCAGTGGAGAGCAGTGCATACTGGAGAAAGGCAAACATCCTGCCACTCTGTACTGGGGTGGCAACCATGGGGCAGCCAAGTCTATCCGACCCATACGATTGGTGAGCTCCATTTCATAGCCTATTAGAGGAATAGATCATAAGACTGACATAAGAGTGTCATGCAGATGAAATCCCTCCTATGTCTCTTCTATGTAGCTCTATGTTGCTCTCTGAAAAATATATGGTATAGATGTTGGAAAATATGACTTGGGAAAATATGTCAAAACACTTTTTTTTTTATTACAGCAGCACCTTTGTTGCACCGGAGAACCAAAGTTCTTGGTATGTATATGGAATTACACCACATTAATTTCACCTGTCAAAAAGAGACTAGGGAAAGGGGCTATCTGAGTATTGATATCCAGCTGTGAAGTGTGTACTAAGTTGTGCTTTTGTGTCTCCAGCTGTGGGCCTACAGCCAGCCCCACTACAGGGGAGTGAGTGAGGAGTACAAGGGGGAGGCAGGGCACTGTGGCTCTGCCTCCCCCATGTCCTTCAGAGTCATCAGGGGAAGGTGAGTACTAGAGGACTACCATTGTACTATTGGATCTGTATTGATCCTAGAGGTGGAGTTATGTCCCCTTTTACTATGTAAAGCGCCTTGAGCACTGGAAAAGTGTTATATAAATCCAATCAATTATTATTATGGGTTAATGCACATTTTTACTTAACAATTTTCTTTATAGGTTGCTAATTATGGCTTGTCAGTACTCTACTGTAGGCATGCCACAATGTATCTTTAATTGTAGTTGCCATAGGAGGCAGAGAACAATGTCTGTGATGCTGATTGTCTTACTCACGCTCACTGCTCTTCTTGCCCCTGTCCAGCTGGCTGCTTTTTGATGAGGAGGGTTGCTGTGGAAACCAGTACATCCTGGGAGAGGGCCTTTATCCTGACCTCATTTCCTGTGGCTGTGTGGCCACTTCTGTCAAATCACTGAGGCCCATTCCTTATGTGAGTGAACCTGGCATGACCTCAGCCCATTTACTGCTATCTTTAGGTAGCACAACAAGCTAGATGAGACACGTGAGCACACATTCAGTTTAACAGTATTATATGCCATGATAAATAGATGGTGATAAATACACTATATATACAAAAGTATGTGGACACTCCTTCAAATGAGTGGATTCTGCTATTTCAGCCACACCTGTTGCTGACAGGTATATAACATCGAGCACACCGCCATGCAATCTCCATAGACAAACATTGGCAGTAGAATGGCCTTACTGAAGAGCTCAGTGACTTTCAACGTGGCACCGTAATAGGATGCCACCTCTCCAGGAGAACGCTACCTGCCCAAATGCATAGTGCCAACTGTAAAGTTTGGTGTTTGAGAAATAATGGTATGGGGCTGTTTTTCATGGTTCGGGCTAGGCCCCTTAGTTCCAGTGAAGGGAAATCTTAATGCTACAGCACACAATGACATTCTAGATGATTCTGTGCTTCCAACTTTGTGGCAACAGTTTGGGGAAGGTCATTTCCTGTTTCAGCATGACAATGCCCCCTTGCACAAAGCAAGGTCCATACAGAAATGGTTTGTCGAGATCGGTGTGGAAGAACTTGACTGGCCTGCACAGAGCCCTGACCTCAACCCCATCGAACACCTTTGGGATTAATTGGAACACCGACTGCGAGCAAGGCCTAATCGCCCAACATCATTGCCCGACCTCACTAATGCTCTTGTGGCTGAATGGAAGCAAGTCCCTGCAGCAATGTTCCAACATCTAGTGGAAAGCCTTCCCAGAAGAGTGGAGGCTGTTATAGCAGCAAAAGGGGGGACCAACTCCATATTAATGCCCATGATTTGGAATGAGATGTTCGACGAGCAGGTGTCCATATACTTTTGGTCATGTAGTGTAGATGAAGGTAGTTTCCGTTCAGCCACCATTGGAGCATCACAAATGACAACCTTTTCCCCATAATGTCCTACTTTTGACCAGAGACAAGTTTTAGTATGACTCCAGCCAAAAGTAGTGGACTGCTTTACGAATATAGGGAGAAAGGATGTATTGTGTAGTTTGCCCTAATATAGTTCAATACAGGCACTTATTGAAAAAGGACAGAACATACATAAAGTAAATCCAATGGCATTCTCATCTAAGATGGCTCCCTTCCCTTCCTGTTACCTCTGTAGAGTTTCTCCGACCCGTCCATCAGCCTGTTTTCCCTGGGTTCCTTTGAGGGCCTCAAGATGGTTGTTGTGATGCCCACAGACCACATGAAGGACTTCTTCACCCAGTCTCTGCAGGTCCACAGTGGACTGTGAGTAGAGAGATAGCCTATCACCTCTTATGTCACTGAACAGCTAACATTACTGCCAGACACTATACATAGAGAAGGAACTTACTGTTTCTTTGGCCTCTGACGTGTGTCATGTTCAGTAAGAAAACAAGTGAAACAGGGAGGTACTACCTGAACTTGTCCAATAAGAAGGCTCATTTATTTTCAGCTTTAAGATGTTTCTCTGCGTTACACCCTAATGAATATGGCCCTGTTTCAGCTGTGTGTGTGTCTTTGGCAGGTGGGTGGTGTATGAATACAGTAACTATAAGGGCCGTCAGATGCTGCTGCAGCCAGGGGAGCTTCCTGTGTGGGGAGAGCACAGTGGCTGGGACACCATTGGCTCCTTACGGCCCCTCAAACAGGTAAAACACACACAAAATTGACATTTGAGTCACTCTGTGTCATTTCCCAGCTAGCACATTTGGTTCCTTGGAAGTTGTGGGAACGTATGTTTTTCATTTCCAATTGGTTCTGGGAATAAAGCTATACGTTTCCTGACCTGTAAAACTGAATGTTTTTTTTAAATGTTCTGAGAACGGAAGTAAAAATGTTGCCTGTTCTGGGAACATAAATGTTTATGTTGCAGGGAGGATCTGAGAACATTTTACTATGGTTCCCTGAATGTTTTCCTGGGAAGTTTTATTAACATTTTGTGAATGGAAATTATAGGTTATTTTGAGGTTTTGGAATAACTTCCTTAAAACTTTGACCTAATGTTTCAATAAGACTTTTAATAACACTGCTAGCTTAGTTTGGGTTAACTGTTTTGAACTCCAAACACAGATAGGACACATTAAAATTAATTTGCTTAGGCATTAATCATGCAAACAGATTAATTTTTTATTGTGGCACCGCGTCAGTGAGATTCGAACCTACAGTGCCTTCAGAAAGTATTCACACCCCTTTACTTTTTCCACATTTTGTTGTTACAAAGTGGGATTAAAATGGATTTGTCAACGATCTACACAAAATACTCTAATGTCAAAGTGGAAGAAAAATTGTAACATTTGTAAATGAATATATACAGTTGAAGTCGGAAGCCAAATACATTTCAACTCAGTTTTTCACAATTCGTGACATTTAATTCTAGTAAAAAGTCCCTGTTTTAGGTCAGTTAGGATCACCATTTTATTTTAAGAATGTGAAATGTCAGAATAATAGTAGAGAGAATGATTTATTTCAGTTTTTATTTATTTCATCACATTCCCAGTGGGTCAGAAATTTACATACACTCAATTAGTATATGGTAGCATTGCTTTTAAATTGTTTAACTTGGGTCAAACATTTTGGGTAGCCTTCCACAAGCTTCCCACAATAAGTTGGGTGAATTTTGGCCCATTCCTCCTGACATAGCTGGTGTAACTGAGTCATGTTTGTAGGCCTCCTTGCTCGCACACGCATTTTCAGTTCTGTCCACAAATGTTCTATAGGATTGAGGTCAGGGCTTTGTGATGGCCACTCCAATACCTTGACTTTGTTGTCCTTAAGCCATTTTGCCACAACTTTAGAAGTATGCTTGGGGTCATTGTCCATTTGGAAGACCCATTTGCGACCAAGCTTTAACTTCCTGACTGATGTCTTGAGATGTTGCTTCAATATATCCACATCATTTTCCTTCCTCATGATACATCTATTTTGTGAAGTGCACCAGTCCCTCCTGCAGCAAAGCACCCCCACAGCATGATGCTGCCACCCCCGTGCTTCACGGTTGGGATGGTGTTCTTCGGCTTGCAAGCATCCCCCTTTTTCCTCCAAACATAACGATGGTCATTATGGCCAAACAGTTCTATTTTTGTTTCATCAGACCAGACGACATAGTACGATCTTTGTCCCCATGTGCAGTTGCAAACCGTAGTCTGGCTTTTTTTTGGCGGTTTTGGAGCAGTGGCTTCTTCCTTTCAGAGCGTCCTTTCAGGTTATGTTGATATAGGACTTGTTTTACTGTGGATATTGTGATGTCACGAGAGGCTGTGTCCTGGAGGGACGTTACATCCCCCTGAGGTGGCTGCAAACCCAGACAGCTATGGCTCCATCTGCTGGTATGGTCGGGAACTCCACCCCTCTATGGCCAATCTTCCCACGCAGCTGAAACAAATGAGGAGCTGATGAGCTGAAGGTTTGGGAAGGGAAGAGACACAGTCTCCAACCTGGGCTCTCTGGAGGACAAGAGTGCTGCACGTCCACTTCCATGAGGAATATAAGGATTTGGAGATACTTACCTTTGGGGAAATACTCACCTTTGGATATATGCACCTGTGGAAATACGTGTGGGACATTTGGAAGGACGTTTTGCTGGGTTGGCCACTAGCTGCAACGTGGAATACAGTAAGACTGGGGAAAAGTTATTTGAGCGAGTGAGAGTTATGATTTTGGATGTGGAAGAGACATCCCTGAACTGTTAACCCTTAAAGAGCCACAAGAGAACAGAATTGTGTTATACTTTCGTTAGTTTCCCAAGACCTTTAATAAAATCCTTGTTTTGATTGAACCTGGCCTCCTTGCACTACTTGAGCAATCCCGCTGAAAGCTGTGTAGCCTCTCGTGACGTCACAATATAGATACTTTTGTACCCGTTTCCTCCAGCATCTTCACAAGGTCCTTTGCTGTTGTTCTGGGATTGATTTGCCCTTTTCGCACCAAAGTACGTTCAACTCTAGGAGACAGAACGCGTCTCCTTCCTGAGCGGTATGACGGCTGCTTGGTCCCATGGTGTTTATACTTGCGTACTATTGTTTGTACAGATGAACGTGGTACCTTCAGGCGTTTGGAAATTGCTCCCAAGGATGAACCTGACTTGTGGAGGTCTACAATTTTTTTTCTGAGGTCTTGGATGATTTCTTTTGATTTTTCCCATGATGTCAAGCAAAGAGGCACCTAGTTTGAAGGTAGGCCTTGAAATACATCCACAGGTACACCTCCAATTGACTCAAATGATGTCAATTAGCCTATCAGAAGCTTCTAAAGCCATGACATCATTTTCTGGAATTTTCCAAGCTGTTTAAAGGCACAGTCAACTTAGTGTATGTAAACTTCTGACCCACTGGAATTGTGATACAGTGAATTATAAGTGAAATAATCTGTCTGTAAACAATTGTTGGAAACATTACTTGTGTCATGCACAAAGTAGATGTCCTAACCGACTTGCCAAAATTATAGTTTGTTAACAAGACATTTGTGGAGTGGTTGAAAAACTAGTTTTAATGACTCCAACCTAAGTGTATGGACACTTCCGACTTCAACTGTATAGACAGTACCAGTCAAAAGTTTGGACACACCTACTCATTCCAGGGTTTTTCTTTATTTGTACTATTTTCTACATTGTAGAATAATAGTGAAGGCATCAAAACTATGAAATAACACATATGGAATCATGTAGTAACCAAAAAAGTGTTAAACAAATCAAAATATATTTTATATTTGAGATTCTTCAAAGTAGCCACCCTTTGCCTTGATGACAGCTTTGCACACACTTTGCACGCTTCATGAGGTAGTCACCTGGAATGCATTTCAATTAACAGGTGTGTCTTGTTAAAAGTCAATTTGTGGAATTTCTTTCCTTCTTAATGCGTTTGCGCCAATCAGTTGTGTTGTGACAAGGTAGGGGTGGTATACAGAAGATAGCCCTATTTGGTAAAAGACCAAGTCCATATTATGGCAAGAACAGCTCAAATAAGCAAAGAGAAACAACAGTGCAACAGTGCATCAGCTTAATATTGCAGATAGATTGTAACTTCCATCAATGTAATTGTCTGCATCACTTCCAATCCCCCATGTTTAAAAAATATATATATACATGTATATATATATATATACATATATATATATATATATATATATATATATATACACATATATACATACATATACATATATATATACACATACACATACACACATACAGTGGGGGAAAAAAAGTATTTAGTCAGCCACCAATTGTGCAAGTTCTCCCACTTAAAAAGATGAGAGAGGCCTGTAATTTTCATCATAGGTACACGTCAACTATGACAGACAAATTGAGGAAATAAAATCCAGAAAATCACATTGTAGGATTTTTTAATGAATTTATTTGCAAATTATGGTGGAAAATAAGTATTTGGTCACCTACAAACAAGCACGATTTCTGGCTCTCACAGACCTGTAACAACTTCTTTAAGAGGCTCCTCTGTCCTCCACTCGTTACCTGTATTAATGGCACCTGTTTGAACTTGTTATCAGTATAAAAGACACCTGTCCACAACCTCAAACAGTCACACTCCAAACTCCACTATGGCCAAGACCAAAGAGCTGTCAAAGGACACCAGAAACAAAATTGTAGACCTGCACCAGGCTGGGAAGACTGAATCTGCAATAGGTAAGCAGCTTGGTTTGAAGAAATCAACTGTGGGAGCAATTATTAGGAAATGGAAGACATACAAGACCACTGATAATCTCCCTCGATCTGGGGCTCCACGCAAGATCTCACCCCGTGGGGTCAAATGATCACAAGAACGGTGAGCAAAAATCCCAGAACCACACGGGGGGACCTAGTGAATGACCTGCAGAGAGCTGGGACCAAAGTAACAAAGCCTACCATCAGTAACACACTACGCCGCCAGGGACTCAAATCCTGCAGTGCCAGACGTGTCCCCCTGCTTAAGCCAGTACATGTCCAGGCCCGTCTGAAGTTTGCTAGAGTGCATTTGGATGATCCAGAAGAGGATTGGGAGAATGTCATATGAAACCAAAATATAACTTTTTGGTAAAAACTCAACTCGTCGTGTTTGGAGGACAAAGAATGCTGAGTTGCATCCAAAGAACACCATACCTACTGTGAAGCATGGGAGTGGAAACATAATGCTTTGAGGCTGTTTTTCTGCAAAGGGACCAGGACGACTGATCCGTGTAAAGGAAAGAATGAATGGGGCCATGTATCGTGAGATTTTGAGTGAAAACCTCCTTCCATCAGCAAGGGCATTGAAGATGAAACGTGGTTGGGTCTTTCAGCATGACAATGATCCCAAACACACCGCCCGGGCAACGAAGGAGTGGCTTCGTAAGAAGCATTTCAAGGTCCTGGAGTGGCCTAGCCAGTCTCCAGATCTCAACCCCATAGAAAATCTTTGGAGGGAGTTGAAAGTCTGTGTTGCCCAGTGACAGCCCCAAAACATCACTGCTCTAGAGGAGATCTGCATGGAGGAATGGGCCAAAATACCAGCAACAGTGTGTGAAAACCTTGTGAAGACTTACAGAAAACGTTTGACCTGTGTCATTGCCAACAAAGGGTGTATAACAAAGTATTGAGAAACTTGTTATTGACCAAATACTTATTTTCCACCATAATTTGCAAATACATTCATAAAAAATCCTACAATGTGATTTTCTGGATTTTTTTTCTCATTTTGTCTGTCATAGTTGACGTGTACCTATGATGAAAATTACAGGCCTCTCTCATCTTTTTACGTGGGAGAACTTACACAATTGGTGGCTGACTAAATACTTTTTTCCCCCACTGTACATACACATACATACACATACATATCCTTTAAAAATATATATATATTCCCCTTTATTACTTTCCAATCCCGCCACCCTTTCCCCACTTGGAGTAAACTAGTGAACAACAACGCCTAGGCCTCTACTTCCAGCCCATACCCACTATCTACATTTTATGGACACAGTCAATTTTACAATAATTACATTTTGTTTGTTCTTTCTCCTGAACTTCTTCTACTCTCAACCTCTCCTGATCATTTTCATGATGTCCATCCGGTTTGCTTGTATATGCCATATCTTTCTAACTGTGCTCCTTCACAAAAGCTCCCAACCTACAACCCATACTCTTATTATGGACATAGCGTGCCTACATTATTAGTTATCTTGTTATTGTTTGTTGTTAGTTGTTATTAGTCCCATCCTTCAATTCCATTCAACACCTCCCATTCAACACCATCCATATAGGATTTCTATTTGCCATATATATTTCAACTGTACTGTGATGTCTTACAAAAGTTCTGAACCTTTCTATTCTCATTGTTTCTACAGATTGTGAATTGAATTTTTTTTTGCTAATAGTATTATTATGTTATTGATCGATTGACTATGACTTTTCAGATCACCCAGTAATGCTATCTGCAGGGTTAGCTCCAGGTAAATATTGCAATCCTTTAGCCATTCCTGGACCTGTGTCCAAAAACAAGCTACAAATGGACAGTACCAAAACAAATGATGTAATTTCTGTCTCTTCGCAGCAAAATCTGCAGAGCTGGGAAGATTGTATCCCCCATATAAATAACATTCTATTGGTAGCAAGAATTTTATATAATAATTTAAATTGAAAGATTCTAAGTTTTGAATCCGGTGTCGTTTTGCGTATCAGTTCATAAACACTATGCCATGGGATCGGTACGTCAAAAATCTCTTCCCAACTATTTTGCAATCTATATGGGACGGCTGTCAATCCTTTGGTCCTTAAATTAAACTGATATACTTTTTTATTTATCACAGTTTTCCTTAACCAATTATGTTATTTAATGCAAGGCCGACAGACAAGTTCCTTACTTTCTCCTCCTTCCACTTTCCTCTTCCATTTTTGCGGTAAGACTGCAATTATTTGGTTGTAAGTTTGGGTAGAGCAGACATTTCCATATGTTTTTGTTAGCTGCATGTGCGACATAACTCCACCAGTCCGTCCTACCGATGATATCATTTACAAAGATTATACATTTTTTAAACATTTTGTCAAAAAAATAAGGTTTTTTTGTCAATTATTATATTTGAGTTTAACCACAATATTTGTTGCATTATTTGTTCTGTCGTTTCTGGAGGATTACATTTAAATTGCAACCAACTTTCTATGGCTTGTAGAAATAGTGATATCTGGGAGATGATTTCCTTTTCAAATAACTGAAAGTGAGTGGTTGTAATCTGAATAAAGGGAAAAAGGCCATTCTTGAACATTGGGTGAGACAATCTTACTAATTTGCTAGAGAACCAGTTCGGATTTAAGTATAACTTTTGTATGACTGAAGCTTTTAGTGATAGGTCTAATGCTTTAATATTTAATCATTTCTGTCCTCCGAATTCATATTCATTAAAAAAATAGGCCCGTTTAATTTTGTCTGGCTTGCTGTTCCAAATAAAATGGAATATTTCTTTCTCATATAATTTAAAAAACTGTTCGCTAGGCGTAGGCAAGACCATAAGCAAATAGGTTAATTAGGGTGATTTTTCCACAAATTGACAGGCACCCACCTTTCCATGGTAGCAAGATCTTATCTATTTTTGCTAACTTTCTATTATAATTTATTGAAGTGAGATCATTTATTTCCTTTGGGATATGTATTCCGAGTATATCCACATCACCATCAGATCATTTTATTGGTAAACTACATGGCAATGTACTATTTTTTATTTTTTATTGATCCAATACGTAATATAGTACATTTGTCATAATTTGGTTGTAATCCAGAGAGGTTAGATCCTCTATGAGGCTGTGGAGCGATTCTAGTTTTGGATTTAAAAGAAAACATGAATCATCAGCGTACAATGACACCTTTGTTTTTAAGCCCTGGATTTCTAATCCCCTGATATTATTGTTGGATCTGATTTTAATAGCTAACATCTCGATGGCCACAATACCCCAACCAGAAGCCATGGATTACAGGAAACATCCGCACTGAGCTAAAGGGTAGAGCTGCCGCTTTCAAGGAACGGGACTCTAACCCGGACGCTTATAAGAAATCCCGCTATGACCTCCGACGAACCATCAAACAGGCAAAGAGTCAATACAGGTCTAAGATTGAATCATACTACACTGGCTCTGACGCTCGTCGGATGTGGCAGGGCTTGAAAACTATTACAGACTACAAAGGGAAGCACAGCCGCGAGCTGCCCAGTGACACAAGCCTACCAGACGAGCTAAACCACTTCTATGCTCGCTTCGAGGCAAGCAACACTGAAGCATGCATGAGAGCACCAGCTGTTCCGGACGACTATGTGATCACGCTCTCCGTAGCCGATGTGAATAAGACTTTTAAGCAGGTCAACATTCACAAGGCCGCAGGGCCAGACGGATTACCAGGACGTGTACTCCGAGCATGTGCTGACCAACTGGCAAGTGTCTTCACTGACATTTTCAACATGTCCCTGACTGAGTCTGTAATACCAACATGTTTCAAGCAGACCACCATAGTCCCCGTGCCCAAGAACTCTAAGATAACCTGCCTAAATGACTACCGACCCGTAGCACTGACGTCTGTAGCCATGAAGTGCTTTGAAAGACTGGTCATGGCTCACATCAACAGCATAATCCCAGAAACCCTAGACCCACTCCAATTTGCATACCGCCCCAACAGATCCACAGATGATGCAATCTCTATCGCACCCACACTGCCCTTTCCCACCTGGACAAGAGGAACACCTACGTGAGAATGCTATTCATTGACTACAGCTCAGCATTCAACACCATAGTGCCCTCTAAGCTCATCACTAAGCTAAGGATCCTGGGACTAAACACCTCCCTCTGCAACTGGATCCTGGACTTCCTGACGGGCCGCCCCCAGGTGGTAAGGGTAGGTAACAACACATCTGCCACACTGATCCTCAACACGGGGGCCCCTCAGGGGTGCGTGCTCAGTCCCCTCCTGTACTCTCTGTTCACCCATGACTGCATGGCCAGGCACGACTCCAACACCATCATTAAGTTTGCCGACGACACAACAGTGGTAGGCCTGATCACCGACAACGATGAGACAGCCTATAGGGAGGAGGTCAGAGATCTGGCCGTGTGGTGCCAGGACAACAACCTCTCCCTCAACGTGACCAAGACAAAGGAGATGATTGTGGACTACAGGAAAAAAAAGAGGACTGAGCACGCCCCCATTCTCATCGACGGGGCTGTAGTGGAACAGGTTGAGAGCTTCAAGTTCCTTGGTGTCCACATCACCAACGAACTATCATGGTCCAAACACACCAAGACAGTCGTGAAGAGGGCACGACAAAGCCTATTCCCCTCAGGAGACTAAAAAGATTTGGCATGGGTCCTCAGATCCTCAAAAAATTCTACAGCTGCACCATCGAGAGCATCCTGACTGGTTGCATCACCGCCTGGTATGGCAACTGCTTGGCCTCTGACCGCAAGGCACTACAGAGGGTAGTGCGTACGGCCCAGTACATCACTGGGGCAAAGCTCCCTGCCATCCAGGACCTCTATACCAGGCGGTGTCAGAGGAAGGCCCTCAAAATTGTCAAAGACTCCAGCCACCCTAGTCATAGACTGTTCTCTCTGCTACCGCAGACGGCAAGCGGTACCGGAGTGCCAAGTCTAGGTCCAAAAGACTTCTCAACAGCTTCTACCCCCAAGCCATAAGACTCCTGAACAGCTAATCATGGCTACCCGGACTATTTGCACTGCCCCCCCACCCCATCCTTTTACGCTGCTGCTACTCTGTTAAGTATTTATGCATAGTCACTTTAACTCTACCCACATGTACATATTACCTCAACTACCTCAACTAGCCGGTGCCCCCGCACATTGACTATGCAACGGTACCCCCCTGTATATATAGCCTCCCTACTGTCACTTTATTTTACTGTATATATAGCCTCCCTACTGTCACTTTATTTTTACTTCTGCTCTTTTTTTCTCAACACTTTTTTTGTTGTTTTATTCTTACTTTTTTGTTTAAAATAAATGCACTGTTGGTTAAGGGCTGTAAGTAAGCATTTCACTGTAATGTCTGCACCTGTTGTATTCGGCGCATGTGACCAATAAAATTTGATTTGATTTGATTTGAATAAATAGATATGCCGATAGTGGACAACCTTGTTTCACTCCTCTTGACAGTTTAAAACTTTCTGAGAAATAGCCACTATTTACTATTTTACACTTAGGGTTACTATACATGATTTTGACCCATTTTATAAGAGGAGCTCCATGCTTGGGACTTTGAGCCTGAAGCCTGCTGGGTCCTGATAAAACCCACTTCCCAGAAAGTTATTTATACCCAGTGAGCGACACAGGGCTTAGCACTGACTCGTGTGTGTGTGCGTACGTGTGTGTGTGTATATGTGTGGCGGAGCGCTTCTCTCACTGTTTGTTGACAAGGCAAACGGTGTGAAAGGGGTTGTGGTGATTTATACCCGTTTCTCGCTCGAGCTGATTTGACTGGAGCCATATGCAGCTCTATAGAGTACCACAGTATTAGTCATAAAACCTAGTGGTCAAACAAGAAAATGTTTCAATTTTTTTTCCCACCATTAATTTTTCCCATAGGGGATTTTAGAAACACTTAAAATAAGGGCTGTGTTTCATGTAGGCTTACCCTGGCATGACGTTTTGATAACCGTGTAAATCTCTCTAGGACAAGGTGACTTTTATCAATACCTGTATTTACCCCCCCCCCAAATGAAATGCTAATTAGCTGATAATGTGGCTATCATAAAGAACTACAAATGCCATGATGATCTGGGCAAGACTGCCGAATTGAGGCAAAGGTAAGAATCTCTAGATTAATTCATGTTAGCTACATCTTGTAATGAATAAATTGCCAACATTTCTTTAAATTGACAATTCTGTGAACTGTCTTGTGCAAGTTTTAAATGGACACTACCTGTTAGCAAAGGCGTCAGCTAGAGATGACGTGCAGGGATTTGTAGTCTTGCATGATGTCTACTTTGATGCTAATTAGCATTTTCGAATCTGAGAGTAATTGGAGGTGAATATATTGATAAAAGACACCTTGTCCGAGAGAGATTTACACGGTTATCAAAACGTCATGCCATGGTAAGGCTACATGAAACACAGCCCTTATTTTAAGTGTTTCTAAAATTCCCTATGGGAAAAATGAATGGCGGAAAAACGATTTGGATCCATTTTCCTGTTTGACCACTAAGTTTTATGGGTATTATGACACCTCCACTGTGGGGCTCTATACAGGTAACTGCCAAAATAAAGGAAACACTAACATAAAGTGTCTTAATAGGGTGTTAGGGCACCATGAGCCACCAGAACAGCTTCATGCGCCTTAGCATAGATTCTACAAGTGGCTATAACTCTTATTGGAGGGATGCGAAGCCATTCTTGAACAGGAAATTCCATCATTTGGTGTTTTGTTGATGGAAAACGCTGTCTCAGCCACCGCTCCAGAACCTCCCATAAGTGTTCGATTGGGTTGAGATCTGGTGACTGAGACATACACACCCTTTAAACCCCCTCTGCTACTTTGAGACTCCTCTTTCAAAGTCACTGAGATCTTTTCTTCTAGCCATGGTAGCCAAAATAATGGGCAACTGGGCATTTTTATACATGACCCTAAGCATGATGGGATGTTTTAATTGCTTAATTAACTCAGGAACCACACCTGTGTGGAAGCACCTGCTTTCAATATACTTTGTATCCCTCATTTACTCCTGTGTTTCCTTTATTTTGGCAGTTACCTGTAGGTTCTTCCACTTACACGTATTTAATGTGGCATGGCTCACGTTTCCCATTGACCTCTGAGTGAAGCACTCTCGTCTGTGCTGTGTACCATAGATGGCAGTGCTAGCTGTCATGTGTTACATAGCGGTTTTCACATTACACAGTCCTTAGAGGAACTACCAGTAGGATAGCAACTGTTATTATTACTTTGTTGCAAAAGTAAGTACACTGAACAAAAATACAAACGCAACGTGTAAAGTGTTGGTCCCATTTTTCATGACCTGAAATAAAATATCCCAGAAATGTTCCATTTCAAAAAGCGTATTTCTCTCAAATGTTGTGCACAAATTTGTTTACATCCCTGTTAGTGAGCATTTCACCTTTGCCAAAATAATCCATCCACCTGACAGCTGTGGCATATCAAGAAGCTGATTAAACAGCATGATCATTACACAGGTGCACCTTGTGCTGGGGACAATAAAAGGCCACTATAAAATGTGCAGTTTTGTCACACAACACAATGCTACGCGCAGCAGGCATGCTGACTGCAGGAATGTCCACCAGAGCTGTTGCCAGAGAATTTAATGTTCATTTCTCTACCATAAGTCGCCTCCAACGTTGTTTTAGAGAATTTGGCAGTACGTCCAACCAACCTCACAACCGCAGATCACGCGTAACCATGCCAGCCCAGGACCTCCACATCTGGCTTCTTCACCTGGGGGATCGTTTGAGACCAGCCACCCGGACAGCTGATGAAACTGTGGGTTTGCACAACCAAAGGATTTTTGCACAAACTGTTAGAAACCGTCTCAGGGAAGCTCATCTACGTGCTCGTCGTCCTCACCAGGGTCTTGACCTGACTGCAGTTCGGCCTCGTAACCGACATCAGTGGGAAAATCCTCACCTTCGATGGCCACTGGCACACTGGAGAAGTGTGCTCTTCACGGATGAATCCCGGTTTCAACTGTACCGGGCAGATGGCGTGTGTGGTGTCGTGTGGGCGAGCAGTTTGCTGATGTCAACATTGTGAACAGAGTGCCCCATGGTGTGGTTATGGTATGGGCAGGCATAAGCTACGAACAACAAACACAATTGCATTTGATCAATGGCAATTTGAATGCACAGAGATACCGTGACAAGATCCTAAGGCCCATTGTTGTACCATTAATCTGCCGCCATCACCTCATGTAATAATGCACAGCCCCATGTCGCAAGGATCTGTACACAATTCCCGGAAGGTGAAAATGTCCCAGTTCTTCCATGGCCTGCATACTCACCAGACATGTCACCCATTGAGCATGTTTGGGATGCTCTGGATTGACATGTATGGCAAGAGTGTTCCAGTTCCTGCCAATATCCAGCAACTTTGGACAGCCATTGAAGAGGAGTGGGACAACATTCCACAGGCCACAATCAACAGCATGATCAACTCTATGCGATGTAGATGTATTGCGCTGCATGAAGCAAATGGTGGTCACACCAGATACTGACTGGTTTTCTGATCCTCGCACCTACCTTTTTTTTTTTTAGGTATCTGTGACCAATAGATGCATATCTGTATTCCCAGGCATGTGAAATCCATAGATTAGGGCCTAATGAATTTATTTCAATTGACTGATTTCCTTATATGAACTGTAACTCAGTCAAATCTTTGAAATTGTTGCATGTTGCGTTTATATTTTTGTTCAGTGTAGTTGGAGTACAATACAACTGGCGAAACCTACACACCCGATGCGAGGTAACCACTTAAGTTATAAGTTAGTTTTTCCCTTTTGTGAACAATGTAGTTTCCTTGCAGCATTGCCTAGGGTCTATATAATGTGCTGTGAAAGTTGTTGATCCTCATTCAGTCTGTACTGTGTGCTTTGTGTGTGGTCTCCCTCCAGCCCAGGCTGTATGTACAGGTGAGGAGCCGTGCTCTGGGCTCACTGCTAACCTCTGAGAGTGACCAGGACGACTCGTCCCCAGCCAGAGTGACCCTGTCCCCGGCCTGCTCTCTGGACACCCAGCGCTGGCTCTTCACTGGAGGACTGCTCCGCTGCAAGGTGAGTGAGTGAGTGAATGTGTGTGCATGCATGCATGCAGTGGAAGTGGTGTACTAGAGGGCGTGACAACCATATGTGTGTATGCATGAGGGGAGTGAAAGAGGTAAAGTCTCAACATTTACGCAAAACTAGAATGGGAATATTCTGGGAAATATGCAATCCTCTTCCCTATGGTATGCTATGGTAAGAATATGTGCATGTGTGTGTGTGTGTGTGTATTATGCAGTATCTGTGTGAAATACTGACAAGGTGTGTGTTGCCTGTAGGCCAGTAAGGCATGTCTTTCAGTGATCGGGGGGAAGGCCACAGTGGGGGCCAGAGTGGCCCTGTGGCCGGAACATGGACGCACACACCAAAGATGGAGCCTGAACCACAACGGAACCATCTCTTCCCATCTCAACCACAAACTAGTACTGGACTTGAGAGGTGAGACCATAAGAGTTCCACTATAATGTATGGTCTTTGATAAACACAGAGTAGCCTACTGTAATAGTGGAGAGCTGACAGATCAGACAGGTTTCTGTTGTGTATTGCTGCTGAAACTCAACTACCGTATGCTGTACTTAGTGGAGGATCTATTTTGAGATCATAACAACCATATTTTCAGAGCCGTCTCAGAAAAGAGGTAGAAATTGTATTGGTATAGAATTGGTTATTCCCAGAACCAGGAAATGCTGTATTTCCAGTTATACAAATACCAATCATTAGGGGAAAAAAGCATGGACGTAACTTATTTTCAGTTGTCTCCAAGACACAATAGAAGAAAGATTGTTGCCTAAAAGGAACCATTTGTGAAATGTCTTTCAGGTGGAACAGGTTTTGAGAGGGACCACCTGGTCGTCAATGAATTTGCCACTGATCAGGCCACACAGTTCTGGGACATAGAATAATATTTCAAAGACTCATAAAAAGTCCGGCCAAAGCCCTGCAGTGTCCCAGTGCAGTATGGGAGATGTAGTGTTTGTTTCTATCCTGGGAGAGCACTTCTCCCAGCCATCTGGCCCACGTGTCCATGACGACAGAGCAAGAAGCATTGTGTTCATTTCCTGTCTTTTTCTGTTTGATCTCAAGACCCAGAAACCATTGCAGCAGTGCTGACACCGAGTAGCGATACAGAATCCAATTGTCTTTATCTACTTGAACATGTCAGTGTGGCACTTAATTTGTAGACAGTTGAGAACTGACAGAGGAATAATTAAATGTCAAATTAGAGAGGAAAGTTTTTTTTGCTGATGTCAAGGAATTTGCTGCTGTAAGCTACCCTCGTCCTTAAAACATCATGATTTCATGTCACCACTAACTGCCGCTAGCCCAAGGTTAAATAGTCACTGGCCCTCTACAAATGTGTTTAGTGGGAGTGTTTTAAATGAGCGTCTGGTTATTTCACTGAAGCAAACGCAGAACCTTAATATATACAGTTGAAATCGGAAGTTTACATACACTTAGGTTGGAGTCATTAAAACTCGTTTTTCAACCACTCCACACATTTCTTGTTAATAAACTATAGTTTTGGCAAGTCGGTTAGGACATCTACTTTGTGCATGACACAAGTAATTTTTCCAACATTTGTTTACAGACAGATTATTTCATTTATAATTCACCATATCACAATTCCAGTGGGTCAGAAGTTTACATACACTAAGTTGACTGTGCCTTTAAACAGCTTGGAAAATTCCAGAAAATGATGTCATGGCTTTAGAAGCTTCTGATAGGCTAATTGACATCATTTGAGTCAATTGGAGGTATACCTGTGGATGTATTTCAAGGCCTACCTTCAAACTCAGTGCCTCTTTGCTTGACAACATGGGACAATCAAAAGAAGTCAGCCAAGACCTCAGAAAATAAATGTAGACCTCCACAAGTCTGGTTCATCCTTGGGAGCAATTTCCAAACTCCTGAAGGTACCACGTTCATCTGTACAAACAATATTACGCAAGTATAAACACCATGGGACCACGCAGCCGTCATACCGCTCAGGAAGGAGATGCGTTCTGTCTCCTAGAGATGAGCGTACTTTGGTGCGAAAAGTGCAAATCAATCCCAGAACAACAGCAAAGGACCTTGTGAATATGCTGGAGGAAACAAGTACAAAAGTACTGTATATATATCCAAAGTAAAACGAGTCCTATATCGACATAACCTGAAAGGCTGCTCAGCAAGGAAGAAGCCACTGCTCCAAAACCGCCATAAAAAAGCCAGACTACGGTTTGCAACTGCACATGGGGACAAAGATCGTACTTTTTTGAGAAATGTCGTCTGGTCTGATGAAACAAAAATAGAACTGTTTGGCCATAATGACCATCTTTATATTTGAAGGAAAAACGGGGACGCTTGCAAGCCGAAGAACACCATCCCAACAGTGAAGCACGGGGGTTGCAGCATCATGCTGTGGGGGTGCTTTTCTGCAGGAGGGACTGGTGCACTTCACAAAATAGATGGCATCATGAGGAAGGAAAATGATGTGGATATATTGAAGCAACATCTCAAGACATCAGTCAGGAAGTTAAAGCTTGGTCACAAATGGGTCTTCCAAATGGACAATGACCCTAAGCATACTAAGTTGTGGCAAAATGGCTTAAGGACAAAGTCAAGGTACCATCACAATGCCCTGACCTCAATTCTATAGAACATTTGTGGGCAGAACTGAAAAAGCGTGTGCGAGCAAGGAGGCCTACAAACCTGACTCAGTTACACCAGCTCTGTCAGGAGGAATGGGCCAAAATTCACCCAATTTATTGTAGGTAGCTTGTGGAAGGCTACCCGAAATGTTTGACCCAAGTTAAACAATTTAAAGGCAATGCTACCAAATACTAATTGAGTGTATGTAAACTTCTGACACACTGGGAATGTGATGAAATAAATAAAATCTGAAATAAATCACTCTACTATTATTCTGACATTTCACATTCTTAAAATAAAGTGGTGATCCTAACTGACCTAAAACAGGGAATTTGTACTAGGATTAAATGTCAGGAATTGTGAAAAACTGAGTTTAAATGTATTTGGCTAAGGTGTATGTAAACTTCCGACTTCAACTGTATGTATGATATTCAGGTATAGGTGTATTCAAACATTTCAAAAATAATTGATGTCCATAAAGATGATAAGATGACAGTGTTCGGTTCAGGCAAGCTGATGGTATATTAATAATAAAGATGTTTGTTTTTAAATCTGTGATTAATATTAAAGGTCAATGTCATATCTGTTCACTTGCTGTGGGTTGTTATTCAAAGGTTCTGAGAACTATAGCTGATTGGGAGAAAAGGATTGACAGGTACAGCATTCAGTACATTTTCAGAGGATACACTCCAAAGTAATGCAAGATTTTCAAAGCCATTAAATTCTCTTTACAAAATAAAGAGAATTTAATGGCTTTAAATCTTCTTGCATTACTTTGGAGTTTATCCTCTGAAAATGTATTGAATGCTGTACCTGTCAATGATCAAAAGGTCCATAGTTCCAAATGGCTTTTTGCAATTCATAGAGAGATAATGCCACAATGTGGTGCAATATGTAAGTTGCAAGCTTGAACAATGATTTC
Source organism: Coregonus clupeaformis (assembly GCF_020615455.1). Classification (NCBI taxonomy): domain Eukaryota; kingdom Metazoa; phylum Chordata; class Actinopteri; order Salmoniformes; family Salmonidae; genus Coregonus; species Coregonus clupeaformis. The sequence goes on along the minus strand of NC_059204.1, from coordinate 16,538,571 downwards.
TGTAAATGTTTGTTCATTTTGTTCAGGCTATTGATGTTTGATGGAGAGACATATCGTTTGCCAGTGTGAGTCAGTAGTCAGGCGGTTTGCACGTAGGCCTGGATGACTACAGTAACAACTTCCACAGTAGTTACAATACAGTACAGACATTTGGCTGGGCTGATCTTACTGTGCACCTCATTGTCCTCGTCACATGGGACACTGCTGAACAATAGCAGGCCCTGTCCTGGAAGAATACTGTATCACAGACCAGCCATGTGCCATCTATCTGAACAGTTTTTTAAAATAAATTGTGTACAGACAGGCACGTGTATGATAATCAATTTTGAGAAGTGTCACAAGTTGATGAAATATGTCATGATTAGATCTAGGGCTCTATTCAATCTGTATCGCTGAAGCAATAGAAATGTAAAGGTAATTTCCGATTGAGCCGACATGTAGCGTTTACCGTGAATGCAGTCTCCACTAACGCGGGAACATTGCCTTTCAATTTAAATCACAAATGTAACGCTTAACTTCTGCGATACGGATTGAATAGTGTCCTTACAGTAATATCCGATCTGTAAACAGAGATTCAATTGTAATTTGTATTGTGTGATAACATGTTCTTAAAGATCTCATTTCACACACACACGTCTCTCGTGACGGACGAAAACATAGCGCTCACGCACAATTTGGTTCTGGTTTGCCGAGATTACTTAATTACCCATACATGCTTGTGTGTGTAATGTTTAAACTTTAAATAAATTAAGCACACACCAAAGCAAGGTACACTGTCAACTGCTGGAATTGGTTGTGTGCACTCCTCTAGCTCCATCTATTGGAAAGATTCCTTTATGGCCTAGTTCCCTCTAGATGTAGAACTGATGTACAACACATTTCTTAAGGCATATAACACTTCAATCAAACCCATTCACTAAAACACATGTGTTTTCTAAAAGAAATTCAAACAATAGAATGTGCACAGATGTCCAACTCCATACTCCTTTATAAAATAATTTGTACTTGGAAAATTACAATAAAATACAAAGTACTCTTTACAAACTCTTCTCCAAACATCCTTCTTGAAAAATAAAATTCTCCATTAGCAGAATAGGACTACCATCCCAAATTAATCTGCAAGGTGGTCATTTAAATGTGGATGCAGAAGTCATTACATTATAAATGCCTTCATTTTAGTGGCCCATTCAACATACTGGCATCACTGGAAATAATGATGTCTTATCAAGAGACTAACAGTACTATGAAGTAATAAGACTGAAAATTAAAACTGCTATAAGTTGGTAATAACTAGCGATATTGCGGGAGTTAACTTTTGTCTCCCAGTCCCAAATATTACAGCATTTCTTTCATAAATGGCGAACCACTACACAATGATCTATTTGCCAAACCTGTGTGTAATTGCTGTCGATTGTCAGAAAAAAAAAAAAAAAAGTATATTATATATATATATATATATATAAAATGGTTACTATTAAGTATTACAATTACTCCAAAATAACATCAAATGGTCAGTGTACATGCTAACCTGATAAAATAAATTTCCTAATTTCACTCAAGTAAAATATGACAAAACATCTCTCTGAGAAAGACAAGTGCTTCTTTGGGTTACTAAGGACGATAACTCAAGACAGATTTTAGACAAACAATCTGTGTTCATTTTACAAATGACTCTTACTTAAATAACTGAGACAACATCTTTAAGAGATAAATAAAACATAAGGACCTAGTATCATAATTTAAGTAACTTCAAAAACATCAGATACAGTACTTGTAATTTTGAAACATTCTACAATGTTAAACTTAGTGCGTTTGATTTGCACACCAGTGTGTCCTGGATGGACGGATATAACACTTGATTTAGAAATCGGCAAAACTGACAAAGATCCTGACAGCTAGCATTGAGTAAACAAGTGGCAATGGCACAATATGAAGCTGCATTCAAAATAGAGCCAATCAGACTTGAAACCTACAACACTGACCATAGCTTAATTCAACTATTACTTCATAAATTGCCTGTCATTGCTTTGCAATAAATAGTTTACATTATGGAGACAGTAAACGGTATTTCCCAAATAAAATTAAAAGGACAGACATGTAACCTACCAGACTGCACTACCTCGAGAGTGCTGGTAGAGTGCTTTGGTTTTGTATTTGGCTGTTAATCCATTGAAACTAAATAGTGTAAAATAAACTACATATTCATGGGTCCTTTGAGGGAGAAACTAAATCACTTTGAAAGAGATTCAATATAAAACCATAACAAGTATGGTGGTCCTTACATACAGTGGGGGAAAAAAGTATTTAGTCAGCCACCAATTGTGCAAGTTCTCCCACTTAAAAAGATGAGAGAGGCCTGTAATTTTCATCATAGGTACACGTCAACTATGACAGACAAATTGAGGAAAAATAATCCAGAAAATCACATTGTAGGATTTTTAATGAATTTATTTGCAAATTATGGTGGAAAATAAGTATTTGGTCACCTACAAACAAGCAAGATTTCTGGCTCTCACAGACCTGTAACTTCTTCTTTAAGAGGCTCCTCTGTCCTCCACTCGTTACCTGTATTAATGGCACCTGTTTGAACTTGTTATCAGTATAAAAGACACCTGTCCACAACCTCAAACAGTCACACTCCAAACTCCACTATGGCCAAGACCAAAGAGCTGTCAAAGGACACCAGAAACAAAATTGTAGACCTGCACCAGGCTGGGAAGACTGAATCTGCAATAGGTAAGCAGCTTGGTTTGAAGAAATCAACTGTGGGAGCAATTATTAGGAAATGGAAGACATACAAGACCACTGATAATCTCCCTCGATCTGGGGCTCCACGCAAGATCTCACCCAGTGGGGTCAAAATGATCACAAGAACGGAGAGCAAAAATCCCAGAACCACACGGGGGGACCTAGTGAATGACCTGCAGAGAGCTGGGACCAAAGTAACAAAGCCTACCATCAGTAATACACTATGCCGCCAGGGACTCAAATCCTGCAGTGCCAGACATGTCCCCCTGCTTAAGCCAGTACATGTCCAGGCCCGTCTGAAGTTTGCTAGAGTGCATTTGGATGATCCAGAAGAGGATTGGGAGAATGTCATATGGTCAGATGAAACCAAAATAGAACGTTTTGGTAAAAACTCAACTCGTCGTGTTTGGAGGACAAAGAATGCTGAGTTGCATCCAAAGAACACCATACCTACTGTGAAGCATGGGGGTGGAAACATCATGCTTTGGGGCTGTTTTTCTGCAAAGGAACCAGGACGACTGATCTGTGTAAAGGAAAGAATGAATGGGGCCATGTATCGTGAGATTTTGAGTGAAAACCTCCTTCCATCAGCAAGGGCATTGAAGATGAAACGAAGGAGTGGCTTCGTAAGAAGCATTTCAAGGTCCTGGAGTGGCCTAGCCAGTCTCCAGATCTCAACCCCATAGAAAATCTTTGGAGGGAGTTGAAAGTCCGTGTTGCCCAGCAACAGCCCCAAAACATCACTGCTCTAGAGGAGATCTGCATGGAGGAATGGGCCAAAATACCAGCAACAGTGTGTTAAAACCTTGTGAAGACTTACAGAAAACGTTTGACCTGTGTCATTGCCAACAAAGGGTATATAACAAAGTATTGAGAAACTTTTGTTATTGACCAAATACTTATTTTCCACCATAATTTGCAAATAAATTCATTAAAAATCCTACAATGTGATTTTCTGGATTTGTTTTCTAATTTTGTCAGTCATAGTTGACGTGTACCTATGATGAAAATTACAGGCCTCTCTCATCTTTTTAAAGTGGGAGAACATGCACAATTGGTGGCTGACTAAATACTTTTTTTCCCCACTGTATGTCTGGCCCTTAAAATGTGTCTATTGCAGTCATCGGAGGATAGACTTGCGGTCGTGCAACTCGCTGACTAAAAGCTAAGCAGGGCTCAAATCATTTTATTTTTAAATCAGCAAATTAGTTGAGTTCCATTTTTTTTTTTTATGTTTTGTTCAATTTGTGAACCAGAAATGTCCTTCATTGAAAATGATAAGACAATTTTTCCAAATCAAAAAACAAGATTCAACAAAGTGCCTGAAGTGAAATGGGTCTGACCCTGATGCTAAGTGTTAGCTCATCATGGAGGAGCTCTGCAGGACGGAGTTCTGCTCAGAACACACCCTCTTCAGTGGCGGAGCTCCAGAACACTCCTCTTCCTCCTGTGTGGGGAAACACAGCTAGGTTTGTTTGAATCCATGTTTTATCAGTTTAATGTATAATGTTCTGAGTAGATTGTTGGACAAACTGAGTCTGATGTGTTGTCTTGAAAGTATATTGAACAAAAATATAAAAATGCAACATGTAAATGTTAGTCCCATGAGCTGAAAAAAAAAGCACAAAAAGCTTGTTCTTCTCAAATATTGTGCACAAATTTGTTTACATCCCTGTTAGTGAGCATTTCTCCTTTGCCGAGATAATCCATCCACCTGACAAGTGTGGCATATCAAGAAGCTAATTAAACAGCATGATCATTACACAGGTGCACTTTAAAAGGCCCCTCTAAAATGTGCAGTTTTGTCACAACACAATGCCACAGATGTCTCAAGTTCTGATAGATTGTGCAATTGGCATGCTGCCTGCAGGAATGTCCACCAGAGCTGTTGCCAGATAATTTCATGTTCATTTCTCTACCATAAGCCGCCTCCAACGTCATTTTAGAGAATTTGGCAGTACGTCCAACTGGCCTCACAACCGCAGACCAAATGTAACCACGCCAGCCCAGGACCTCCACATCAGTCTTCTTCACCTGTGTGATGGTCTGAGACCAGCCACCCGGACAGCTGATGAAACTGTGTTTGCACAACCAAAGAATTTCTGCACAAACTGTCAGAAACCGTCTCAGGGAAGAGCATCTGCGTGCTCATCGTCCTCACCAGGGTCTTGACCTGACTGCAGTTCGGAGTCGTAACCGACTTCAGTGAGCAAATGCTCACCTTTGATGGCCACTGGCACGGTGGAGAAGTGTGCTCTTCTTGGCAGACAGCGTGTATGGCGTCGTGTGAGCGAGCGGTTTGCTGATGTCAATGTTGTGAACAGAGTGCCGCATGGTGGTGGTGGGGTTATGGTATGAGCAGGCATAAGCTACGGACAACAAACACAATTGCATTTTATCAATGGCAATTTGAATGCACAGAGATATTGTGACGCGATCCTGAGGCCCATTGTCGTGCCATTCATCCGCAGCCATCACCTCAAGTTTCAGCATGATAACGCACGGCCCCATGTCGTAAGGATCTGTACACAATTCCTGGAAGCTGAAAATGTCCCAGTTCTTCGATGGCCTGTATACTCACCAGACATGTCACCCATTGAGCATGTTTGGGATGCTCTGGATCGACGTGTTCCATTTCCCACCAATATCTAGCAACTTCACACAGCCATTGAAGAGGAGTGGGACAGCATTCCACAGGTCACAATCAGCAACCTGATCAACTCAACACGAAGGAGATGTGTTGTGCTGCATGAGGCAAATGGTGGTCACCCCAGATACTCACTGGTTTTCTGATCAATGCCCCCCTCTTTTTTTTTTAAAGGTATCTGTGACCAACAGATATCTGTATTCCTAGTCATGTGAAATTCATAGATTAGGGCCGAGTGAATTAATTTCAATTGACTGATTTTCTGAAAATCTTTGTAATTGTTGCATGTTGAACTTATAATTTTGTTCAGTATAAATAGGTTGAGTAACAAAGCTGTGGTGTCGAAGTGGAATGATCCTTGAGATGTTCGATGCGTTTTACCTGAGTAGTGAGTGGCAACAGGTCCTCTTTAATCAGTAATGGAGGTTCGTCAGCCAGTTCACTTGGCAATGACGGCTCTGAAAACAAAAAAAAGTCTAATAAATAGACATTTACTTAACACCTCTAAGAATCAGAAGATACATGTGACCTTATTAGTTGACATCAAAATAATTGAAAAAGATCTTCAGTTAACGTTTCCATGTAGAGGTAAGTGTGTGTACATCTGTCTGTCCTTCTGTCTGTCTGTCTCACCCTCCATGATCTCCTGGCCCAGAGTCGGGGGCTGTGAGTCATCTGTGCGGAAGTCACACAGGTTCTTGGGGCTCAGAGGTTCACTCGGCTGGGGGCTGGAGTTACTGCTGCTGTCCACTTTGGGCTGGTACGCATCAGACAGGGAGCTCTGGTTACTGTTCTCATCTGGGGAGGAAGAGAGTACAGGAATAGGAGGAAATGGAGAGAGCTCTAGAACAGCATATGGTGAGGTCATACAGTGCATTTGGAAAGTATTCAGACCCCTTTACTTTTTCCATATTTTGTTACATTACAGCCTTATTCTAAAATTGATTAAAATTAGTTTTTTTCCCCTCATCAAGCTACACACAATACCCCATAATGACAAAGCAAAAACAGGCGATTAGAAATGTTTGCAAATTTATTAAAAACTCATATCACATTTACATAAGTATTCAGACCCTTTACTCCTTCGGCAGCGATTACAGCCATGAGTCTTCTTGGGTATGACGCTACAAGCTTGGCACACCTGTATTAGGCGAGTTTCTCCCATTCCTCTCTGCAGATCCTCTCAAGCTCTGTCAGGTTGGATGGGAGTGTCGCTGCACAGGTATTTTCAGGTCTCTCCAGAGATGTTTGATCAGGTTCAAGTCCGGGCTCTGGCTGGGCCACTCAAGGACATTCAGAGACTTGTCCCGAAGCCACTCCTGCGTTGTCTTGGCTGTGTGCTTAGGGTCGTTGTCCTGTTGGAAGGTGAACCTTCCCCCCAGTCTGAGGTCCTGAGTGCTCTGGAGCAGGTTATCATCAAGGATCGCTCTGTTCACCTTTCGCTCGATCCTGACTAGTCTCTAAGTCCCTGCCACTGAAAAACATCCCCACAGCATGATGCTGCCACCACCATGCTTCACTGTAGGGATGGTGCCAGGTTTCCTACAGACGTGACACTTGGCATTCAGGCCAAAGAGTTCAATCTTGGTTTCATCAGACCAGAGAATCTTGTTTCTCATGGTCTGAGAGTCCTTTAGGTGCCTTTTGGCAAACTCCAAGTGGGCGGTCATGTGCCTTTTACTGAGGAGTGGCTTCCATCTGGCCACTCTACCATAAAGGCCTGATTGGTGAAGTGCTGCAGAGATGGTTGTCCTTTTGGAAGGTTTTCCCATCTCCACAGAGGAACTCTGGAGCTCTGTCAGTGACCATCGGGTTCTTGGTTCACCTCCCTGACCAAGGCCCTTCTCCCCCGATTGCTCAGTTTGGCTGGGCAGCCAGCTCTAGGAAGAGTCTTGGTGGTTCCAAACTTCTTCCATTTAAGAATGATGGAGGCCACTGTGTTCTTGGGGCCCTTCAATGCTGCAGACATTTTTTGTCCTTCAACCTCATGGCTTGGTTTTTACTCTGACATGGACTGTCAACTGTGGGACCTTATATAGACAGGTGTGTGCCTTTCCAAATCATGTCCAATCAATTGAATTTACCACAGGTGGACTCCAATGAAGTTGTAGAAACATCAAGGACGATCAATGGAAACAGGACGCACCTGAGCTCAATTTCGAGTCTCATAGCAAAGGGTCTGAATATTTATGTAAATAAGGTATCTGTTTTTATTTTAAGAAATTTGCTAACATTTCTAAAAACCTGTTTTCGACTTTGTCATTGTGGGTATTGTGTGTAGATTGATGGGTGGGGAAATAATTTTATTCATTTTAGAATAAAGCTGTAACATAACAAAATGTGGAAAAAGTGAAGGGGATGGAATACTTTCCGAATGCACTGTATGTCACTGAAAACGGTTCTCCATTCTCACCATGAAAATCGAGAAGACTTGAATGTGTGTTTTCTGAGGCTGGATCTGTGGAGAAGCTATTCAGCTCCCTGACTGCTCCAACCGGGACCGCCTTACTCTTCTCCTACAAGAAGACAAAGCATTACAAACTGACATTGCTATTTAGGTTATTAAATAAGAAAATAACTTACTTCTTTTGTATCCACCACTGGCACCCATTTGAATATCCTCAAAGATGTGTCTCCGACAGTTACCCATTTCTTCTCCCTGTAGAAAACAATGAGTGCTCTCCTTTACAGTCAGATAGTTCAAGGGTCAAGTGCACCCATTGAAGTTGAAATGTAAAATGGTAAAGGTTAGGGTATGGACGTCCCAAGGATCCCGCATAGCATTAACCGTTTACATATCCTTTCCATAGAGTGGAATTATACCAATGAGTGCGATGATATTAGTGGAAGCTGCTACAAATAAGCGAGGATACACCTCACTGGCTATGGTTGGCTAGTATCTTATTGATTACTACATGACACTGCATAGTTCGCTTGCTAGCCTGTCTGTCCATTCACCAATTATAAGCGTATTAGCAAGCTAGCTAACGAGCTTTCCACGAGCTTTGCGCAAGTCTACTTTTGGGTCGCCTCTTGTTGAAAAGCCACTTGTCTCGAGGGAGAAAGCTTCACAGTGATTCTCATTGGCTGTGCTCTCGGTCTTTCGCTGTCATTCTGTCTCAAACCACGCCTCCGTGTCGCTGAACTTTCTGTATCCGCAATCTTTTATGATCTTTCACACAAATAAACAGTGTTGTACTTACCATCTTCTGACCCTTTCAATGGCCGCCATCACCTTCTTCATGTCATCTTTAGCGCGGCTTCGTGTCTCAGCGCGAACCGAGCGTCCAGACATCTTTGTGCTTGGTTTTAGTTTTACTTGCCTCCGACAGACTGTTCAGCTTTCGCTAGCGCTCCGTCCTGCCCACCGAATCTCGCGAGCTTTCGGGACCCATTCGCTTGTTCTCACAGAACGCCCTCACTAAATGTGCATGTTTATCATCTGGGGTCACTTGCTACATTGCAGTTACACTGGCATCACTAAGGCCGTGTCTAGACTTGACAGTTCATGCAGCGTTCTTATTCTTATCATGGAGTTCTGATCATGGAATTCCGAACACGTCATGCGTCTACTACACCTACATTTAAATGTATCTACCGTGTCCAGGTTCCCTTTTCCCGCGCTATATTGAAATGCCGGTACGCATTCTGCAAATTGTAAAACAGGCTAAATCTGATAGCAACAACTTGATGGCAGTAGCCAACTACTGTAGCTAACTAGCCAGCAAGCTAGCTAGCAAAGCAAAAGGGATTGCAAACAGGTTAGCATAACTCTAGCCAAACAACAATATCACAGGCTAGGAACGTATTTCCTAGCCTCTCGCTCCCAAAACATACGTTTTATGGAGAGTTGTGGTCGAATTGCTGACGACGTCGCCCACTGTATGCGCTGTAGGTAGCCTGGTTGCGTCCAGACTGAAGAGAAACCCTGACCACACAATGCAGCCCTGACCACCAGTGGTTGGTTACTGCCATCAAGTTGTTGTGTTATCAGATTGAGGCGCTTCCACCGTTTACAGAATGCATACTGGCATTTGAATATAGCGCGGGAAAAGGGAATCCCGACGCAGTCGACATTTAAATGTCGGTGTAGACGCATAATGTGTTCACTAGTCAATCAGAATACAAAAGCTGCATGAACTATCAAGTCTAGACACCGAGGGTACAAAACATTAGGAACACTTTCCTAATATTGAGTTGCACCCCTTTTGCCTTCAGAACCTCAATTCGTCGGGGCATGGACTCCCAAGGTGTCGAAAGCGTTCCATAGGGATGCTTCCCAGTTGTCAAGCTGGCTGGATGTCCTTTGGGTGGTGGACCATTCTTGATACACATGGGAAACTGTTGAGCGTGAAAAATCCAGCAGCTTTGCAGTTCTTGACACTCAAACTGGTGCGCCTGACACCTACCATACCCCGTTCAAAGGCACTTCAATCTTTTGTCTTGCCCATTCACCCTCTGAATGGCACACATACACAATCCATGTCTCAAGGCTTAAAAATCCTTCTTTAACCTGTCCTCCCCTTCATCTACACTAATTGAAGTGGATTTAACAGGTGATGTCATTGGGATCATAACTTTCACTTGGATAGTATGTCATGGAAAATATTGTTAGTTTAGTATGTCTTATGTTTCTACAGAGGAACACCCCAGCTGAATTCTGGTCCTATTATACAAAAGTTTAAGGTACAACGACCCCCACAGCCAAAGCAAGCTCTTCTATAGTAGTAGGATTAGTGGTCCAAGAAGAGAGAGAACATAGTATTCCTGACTTTGAGGCAGGCAGAGCATTCACAAAACAAAGCCATATTTCTATAGAAACATATCATGATTTATTTATTAAAATCAGCATGCAAATGCCACATCCCTGACAGGAGTTGAATTGCATGCCATTCTGTGGAGGCAGTGTGTGAGAGAAGGGGAGGGAGAGAGAGAGATAGAAAGAGGGGTCTACACAGCCAGCCTGGGGGGGGTCTTTAGTTCTTTAATCCTTGGGTGCTGTGAGCACAGTGTCCAGCGCGCTCTGTGCCTCCTGTATCTGCTGTTGCAGCCTTTGTTTCATGCCCTCGTTCTGGGCCTTCTTCAGCATGGCCTGCATGTCCTGGATTGCCGCACGGTAGCCCGGCGCATTGTGGAACACACGTACTGCCCGGTCCCCGCTGCACACCAGGTAGCGGCTGTTGATGTCAAACCTCAGGTCAGTGATCTCCTCGCTGTGGACTCCGTGGAACTCCTCCTCCAGTTGACCTGTGGAGGTGCTGTACATGGCCACGCTGCAGCTGTTGGAGATGGCCACCACGCGAGCGTCCGGCGACAGGGCCACACGGCTGCCCTCCGACGACTGGCAAGGCACTGACTTCAGTAGGTAGGGGTCCTGTTGCTTCTTGTACTCCACGTCCGTGTCCCACAGCCGCCACGTGCCGTCCTTGGAGACGGTGGCCATTCTGGGGGGAAACGAAAGACTGTTTCACATACCTCAATTGGGAAATCTACCTTATGAATGTTATCATAATGTCATCCATGGAAATCAACCATCAATGTTTTGATAGGATACCACACAATGCATGCCTTACCTGCTTGAGTCATTAGAGAACGCAAAGGAGTGGACTCCAGCTGAATGGCCCTTTAGGTCGAAGGCGCGGGCCACCTCTTTGAACTCGCCACCCTTCCCGAAGCACACCTCCCACACCTTCACGTCAGGAGTGAAGCCACAGGAGGCCACAAACCTGAGGACAGAGAACCATCCAGAAATGATCTACCTGAGAGTACTATTATATTAGCTATAAAACCCACACAGACACATTTAGGGTACTGACCTGCCACATGGTGAGATGGCAGCGTAGGAGTTGGTCATCTGGTTGGTGATGATAGAGGCCAGTACCTCTCCTTTCAGGTCCCAGATGAGGATGTTGGTGTCGGTGGAGGCACTCATGATGAACTTGCCTGGAACACAGAAAACAAAAGGGAGACAGATGAGATTTTAGACAACTGGAACAAGGGTCTCTTTCATAACTTCTAACAGTCATTAATCATAAAAATTAGCATATCACGCATTCACATCTTCCTGCCTTTTAGTCATTCAGTCTGAATACATTCAGCGGTCATACCCGTCTCTGCGATGCCGATGTTGATGACATTGGTCTTGTGTTTCTGAGGGAAGTCTTCAGGGGCAGCTTTGAAAGTGAAGCTACCATCATCCTTCTTGGTCATCTTGAAGATGCGAATAGTATCTCCGTTAGCCAGCCATGTAATGAACGCCCTGCATACCAAGACAGAGTGAAAATAAGTATAGAAAGACAAGCGGAAAGTATTGAGACCCCTTGACTTTTTCCACATTTTGTTACGTTGCACCTGAGCTCAATTTCGAGTCTCATAGCAAAGAGTCTGAATACTTATGTAAATAAGGTATCCGTTTTTTATTTGTAATAAATTTGCAAACATTTCAAAAAACCAGTTTTTGCTTTGTCATTATGGGGTATTGTGTGTAGATTGATGAGGGGGAAAAAACCATTTAATCCCTTTTAGAATAAGGCTGTAACGTAACAAAATGTGGAAAAAGTCAAGGGGTCTGAATACTTTCCAAATGCACTGTATCTATACCCTTTGTTCTGGACAGGAGTGTGTGTGTGTGTACTTTGAGTCCGGGCTGAAGCGGACCAGTGTGGCGTGGTCCAGCTCTACGTTGGCCCTCAGACATTTATGGTCTCTGTCCAGGAAGTCCTTGGTGCTCCATATCCTGACAGTGCGGTCGTCAGCACAAGTGGCTAGGTACTTCCCGTTGCTGCTGAAGTCCAGGGACGTCACATTGCCACTGTGACTCTGGGGAGAAAGACAGAGACGAGTGAGCCAAGCTGTTGTCGAATTGCCCCTACACTGACTGCCAGTCTTCTCATCCAACCACAACCACCATTCACCTGTCCAATCCCCCTCCAGCAGAGGCGGAACTTCAGCCAATCCACCAGGTTAAACGCTCACACCTGTCACTAATCAATGTGGCAGACCAAACTTTACAGTTCGCAAAAGTGTTTTCTGCAAGACCTTTCCTTTGTGTTTTTGGATGCATTTATGATAAGTTTGTTCTCATTTCTTGATTTATATTATCACCTGATTGGAGAACCTTTACTGTTATTATTTCCTTTGCTTGTTTTTTCAGTTAACCATCCTTTGACCATCTCCAACCATTGTGAATGAACGGGCATCAGCCCTTTAAACTGCAACCTCCATCTCTGTGCTTTAATAGACACCGCCACGATAGCCCCAACTCAAACCAGCAAACTAAACTCTGACCAGTTTTTACACAAGCGATGATCAAGCATCAGATGATTCTGTAACCTCGTCACACACCACTGTCATTACATCATGTGCCTTGTTGGTGCAGCTTATCATGCATTACACAACTGGCTTATGGGCTGGTTTTTATAATGTAGATAAGACTTCTTAGCTACCCTTAGCTATGACATCATTCACTCTAGTAAATGGCAGAGTATGCCTAAATATGTCCAGAGAGGAAAAGGTGAAGCGAGAGGATTTACTCCGCATGAGATAAGCAGACCAAGTGGGGATTTTTTGTATGGAGGACTATGAGTGTTGAATTACGTGAGGCTTATTTGACCGAATATCCGTTTTGTAATGTTTAGGCTGTTACAAATGCACTGATATAAGTGGATACATGTGGCATTCCGGCAACTTTGGGTGAAAAAACTGTTGTTCACATGCGTATCTGCCCTCATTAGCTAGAATGGTCCCACTGATCTCGCCTCCCTTCCATCTTTGAGGACATGCATTTCCATTGTTAGAGCGGTCACTTGACTATCTTGTCAATATAATAGATCATCTTTGATATGGCGTAATATGGGGTTCACAGTATGTGAAGCATGGCCCACCTTCAAGGAGGATGCCAGGAGAGGGTGGCTGAAGGTTTGCTGTTGGGCTTTCTCCTTGCGAGGACGCTGTTGTTTCTGTTTCTTGGCAGTGGAAGCCTTCACTGCACTTTCCTCTACTGCAGGGGATGAATTGGCATCACGTTACACAAGACGTTCAAGCAGACACTTTCTAGTAACTTCCATTATCAAAATGTTCAAAATTCTGGTTGCTTTCACCTCTGGAAACGGTAAGATGTTGCCTCAAAACATTTACAATTCTGTAACAAAACAATGTTTTGGTCAGAGATCCTATTAAATTACTAGACATGTCATAAACCTTCAAATTTCTGAAATGGGGTGAAAATGGCAGCCATATTGGTCTAAGAGAAATCCAGTCTAATTGGAATTAATGGCAGTAGAGGCATACTCCTGATTTTACTTATGCAGGAAAATAAAATACATTTGTTATCAGAAATTGTGTAATAGAATTGTCAACCTAAAATATTTTCAAATAATTATAAATACAGTTTATAAGGATTTTATACAAATGTTCTGTACAAATAGCCTCTAAAATATATGTAAACAGACCATAAATGTCTACATTTTTGTTTCCTTGGAAAGCTGTGAGTGATATGATACAATATTGGTCCTTGTTGCATTTACAACATGTCTAAGTCCTATCATCAACTGATTTCAGCCAGTCTATGGTGGAGGATTGACTGCATTGTTTGAAAGGAATGTTGGCATATTGGCAGTTAATTTGAAAAATTTATGATATCATTCCTCTAAAACTAGCAGCCTAGTTAGCTAACAAACAGTGCAGATACAGTCTTCAAAAGCATTATTTTACACTATCACAGAACTTGCGAACCATGATTGACCAACTCCCTGACCCACAGAAGTATGAATTAGAATACTAATTAAATTAATAGGATCTCTATGGGCTGACCTTCATCCCATCATATGAAAATTAATGTCCCTTCTAGTATTCTAATTATATGGTTTTGGTCACCATTTAATTCAAACTTTCTTCCATAACTTTTCTTCCAGCAACAAGTTTATGGCTGTAGATAATTTTGACCTGGTGCCAATACTTTTAAATGAATAGATCTATTGTAACTATCATCAAGGGCCACTGGCTTATATTACATTGTGTAACTTGCACCTGTTTGACGCTTGCTAACGTTAGTACAATTGCAATCCATCGCAACAAGACATGCAAGGAGAGCAACTTACCAACTGAATCCTCTTCTTTCTGCTCTAGTTGTTCACTTATTTCTCCTTTCTGCTTTCCCACTGCGATGGCGACCAAAATTATCAGCATTCCTATTAATACGGTCAAGGCAATAAGAGCAGCAAACTCCATCTTCACCCAGTTTGTGCCACGTTAGCACTGGCTAGAATTGTAGCTAGGAAACTGTGAGAGGCTAGCATGGGTAACGTTAGCTACTTGCTGTGCCTGCAGCTTTGCTCAGCTAGCAATATCGTTGTATTTAAATATAAATAATGTTGTAGTTATTAACTGTATGATATCCAAAAGCGACTACTCTAACTTGCTTTACAAATGCATACAAATTCGTCTTCATTTCGTTTCTGAAGTCAGTAGCAGAGCACGGTCAAAGACAGTCCAGTATGAAACTCTATCGCACGGTCTTAGGCACTTTGATTTCTAACGTAAATCGATACCTACATTTTTCATCAGGCCGTAAAGTATATTGCCCACTTGCAGAAACGTGGGTGTCGTGGAGATATATTAATGTTGTTGTACATAATGATAACACATTCTCTGTAAAAAAAAGTATTCTAAACTAGTTTTGTACATGAAAGCTGCTAGATTCTCGAGAAAGAGGAAGCAGGCTGCTGTATAGACTTTGGTTTACGACAGTACATTTCAGGTAATTTGCTCCAGTGTACTGAGTACAGTAGCTAACGCCTTGCTCTGTAAACATTTACCACGTAGCTAACCAGTAAACATCAAATAACACAGGCAACACCTTGCTGTTCATGCCTAGAAGCAGAATATATTTTCTCCAAAGATAAACTTTCCAGCAGTACTGTGTGTTAATATTGTTAACTATAATGCTCTCACCTCACCAGAATATCAAGCATATATTTGCCCTGGTGTGAGACACAGAAGTTTTCATCTATCCTCCAAGAGATCATTGAGTCCACTAAGCTCCTCAAACAAACTAAAATAAAAATTAATCTTGCCAAGGTAATGTGAAACACATTGGACAGTTCTCTCCCCCATCATGCCTTTTTGAACAAGCACAGACTAAGTCCATTCAGTCCCTCCAACATATAGTTCTTCAAGCCTGGTCCTTGGAACCCACAGGTCATAATATGCAGGCATTTGTTTTGGCCCAGACAAACACACCTGATTAGCTTCTGTAATTGAATCAGGCGTGTTAGAACATGGATAGAACAAAAGCTGCACACCCTGTGGATCAGATCCCCGTGGACCAAGATTGAAGAACACTGCCCCAACACTATGGCTGGTCACTTACCTCTTGTTTGGTCCTGTCCATTACACAGGTTCTGGTGTATGACTTGGTTGTCGGTAAGGGGCTGAAGTGTGGCGGGGCCTGGAAGGCTCTGATGATTAAGCACTGCTCCATACTGCCCCGCATGAAGATCAAGCAGAAGGTCAGCTGCAACCAGGACCTACTCTCCTCCAGTCTCCAGCAGCCTGAAGGTTGGATTGATTGATCCTTATTACTCCTGTTAGACATTTTTGAAAATAAGACATTTGAGCTGCAAGAGGTAGAGTGGCATAGTAGTCTTAGATACAAAATGTACATGCACTAATGTTAGTGGCTTAGCTAAGTTGACTCAAACTCTACATTTGGCTGCTTCTGAAGTCTGTACAGCTGGTCATCTTTTTGCATTATTCCCACTGTCTGGCATACTTCACTGGAAATATGTTAAATGTTACTTGCCTTTGTTTAGCTAAATAACAATACTTTTCCTTCCTCAGGCAATCAGCTCCTGAGGTATGTGAGTGTGAACACATTAAAGACCACGGTGGAGGACGCCATCGATTACTTAAAGAGAGAGGGCTTTCGCCTACCTAGGACAGGCCTACAAGTCAGTCAGTGACAAGCCTTGGATGTTTCTTCCTTCCCTGTTAATTATATTGACTGAGCATGGATTCATTCTAGTGATTGAGCTTGACATGAGGCAAATTGAAAACAGAATGTGTGTTTCTGATGTCCAGGCTCAATTACCTGAATCTGAAGAGGAAATCCTTTGTGGGTGACCTGCAACTTTTAGACCTACTGGTTTTCTCTGCAAAGACAGACTTCCATGACCACAATCTGTACAAGGCTGGCCACATCATTCTACAAGACAAGGTGAGGATTCTAAATGCGTCCTTCCATCCTTCTTTCCTTCCTTCCTTGAGGTCATCACTGATCTGTACATGATTGGATGAGGTTACCTTGTTAGATCTATTCTGATAAAAGAAAGAAGCTAAGATGCATTTCTAAGGTATTCTAACAGGGCCCATGGACTTGCCTGTCTACTATTGTCTCCCTTATATCCCAACAGGCCAGATGGTGTGCCTGCGGGATGAGACACCGGCCTCCCAGAAGGAGCAGGACAGTCACCGTCTGAAGGCCCTGTCAGCGTTCCAGCTGCACTGTATCAACCACGCCAGGCGCTTCCTTCGTCTGCAGCGACTCCACCGGCTCCATCCACACCGAGGAGAACGAGCAAGTGGTGGCCGCCTGCCTGCAGCAGAACCCAGGCTTCAGGTAGGGAACAGAAATTAATATAATGATCAATTCCCAAATTGAATAGAGATTATGATGGAACTGACTAAGTATTTTACCTATCTGTGTTTCTGGGATTTTAAGAGCAGTAAAGCATTGTCTTGTGGAAACTGGTGGAAACCTTTTGATCTGAGACACCAGCTCTGTTTCCACCCTTTGTTTATGCAGGCTGGTTCCTCTGCTCCAGCAGTGGCCAGAGCGTGGTCTGGCTGCCCTCACACAGTGTCTCCAAGCCAGCACCACCAAAACCCTCACCCACAGCTTATTTGTGGCCCTGCTGGAACGACACACGGCACAGAGTCTAGAACAGCAGGCCTCTCAAACACTGTGAGTAGCAGTCATACATTTGAATTACATCACATTCAATGAAACTCTCATTAATTGAAATAGAGGATATTTATAGAGAAAACGTCTAGATTATACTGTTTGCTGTGTGAAGTTTTAACCACCAACAAAAATGCAACATTGTTAATGCTCGTCTTCACTATTGTAGCAATCCGGTTGCTGAGATGAGTCCAAGTAGTCCTTCTGCCAGTGAGGACAAGCATGAGGCTGAAGAGGCTGATATCACAGAAGATAGGGATGAGGAGGTTCAGGAGCCTAGTAGCACCACTGAGGATATGGACGTGGCTAAGGAAGCCAACCCCACTGAGGAAAAGACAGATCAATCAGAAGGAGCAAAGAAAAAGAGGAAGAGGAGGAAGAAAAATAAAGATGGGGATGAGGAGGCTCTGGAGCCCAACACCACTGAGGATACAGTGCCTTGCAAAAGTATTCATCCCCCTTGGCATTTTTCCTATTTTGTTGCATTACAAAAAAAATAATCTGCCGTGTTAGAACATGGATAGAACAAAAGCTGCACACCCTGTGGTTTTTCATCGGCAGGGACTGGGAAACTAGTCAGAATTGAAGGAATGATGGATGGCGCTAAATACAGGGAAATTCTTGAGGGAAACCTGTTTCAGTCTTCCAGAGATTTGAGACTGGGACGGAGGTTCACCTTCCAGAAGGACAATGACCCTAAGTATACTGCTAAAGCAACACTTGAGTGGTTTAAGGGGAAACATTTAAATGTCTTGGAATGGCCTAGTCAAAGCCCAGACCTCAATCCAATTGAGAATCAGTGGTATGACTTAAAGATTGCTGTACACTAGCGGAACCCATCCAACTTGAAGGAGCTGGAGCAGTTTTGCCTTGAAGAATGGGCAATAATCCCAGTGGCTAGATGTGCCAAGCTCATAGAGACATACCCCAAGAGACTTGCAGCTGTAATTGCTGCAAAAGGTGGCTCTACAAAGTATTGACTTTGGGGGGGGTGAATAGTTATGCACACTCAAGTTTCGAAAATATTGACGGCCGTCAATATTTTCGGGACAACATCAATATTTTCATTACAAAGTGTCTGACCACCCGCTCCCAATCGCAGCATGAAATATGCCTACCGCGCCGTAATGATCTCTGTGGGCATCCCGCGAGAATGCAGCCCTCCAGTTCAGACAGATCAGTCACAAAGATCTCTCTTTATCACATTTTATTTAAAACCAGTACATTTCAAGACATGAGCAGCGGGGATAATGTTACTAATACATTGCCCAGGTCTGAACATTCACTCTCCTCTCCAATCCTCCAATGGAAACGTAAACATCTGCTAACATACATTAGCTAGGTTTCTATACAATTGGCGACAGATTGTGAATATTCTCAAATCTGTTTAAAGAAAATATGCCAATTTTCCCCACCAGTGGTGCTTCCACCAAATGGACTTGTTGCGGATAAAAATCAGTGCGTGATGACATTGTGCACAAAAAAATAAATGTTAGGACCACACACCTAATCATCGCGAGTCCAAGTTTACTTCCATACGATGGTTATTATATCAATATTTGTACATAAAGGTGTTTCCACCACCATTTCTCGCATAATCAATTTTACTGACACAAAAAGATCCCACCATGTCAAAAAAACAATCTGTCGGCATTTATGTAATTGTACCGAAAATTTGTGTTTACATCACAGCAGTCATGTTATTTTTTTTTATATAGGCCTATGGAATGACTTTACTCGCATAAAAACTGGATGGAAATGTGGTTCCTGTCACACAAACACACTAACATCCCTCCTCCATACAGTAGATTATAACTGATGCTGGCACTAAAATATACAGCTCATTGAGTGCAAAGGCCAAAAGCAAACAGGAAAACGCTCATCCAGAGGCAGCGCTCCTAGTGGCCGGAAACTTTAATGCAGGGAAACTTAAATCCGTTTTTCCTAATTTCTACCAGCATGTTAAATGTGCAACCAGAGCTACAAAAACTCTAGACCACCTTTACTCCACACACAGAGACCCGTACAAAGCTCTCCCTCGCCCTCCATTTGGCAAATCTGACCGTAATTATATCCTCCTGATTCCTGCTTATAAGCAAAAACTAAAGCAGGAAGCACCAGTGACTCGGTTAATAAATAAGTGGTCAGATGACGCAGATGCTAAGCTACAGGACTGTTTTGCTAGCACAGACTGGAATTGAGGAGTACACCACATTAGTCGCTGGCTTCATCAATAAGTGCATCAATGATGTCGTCCCCACAGTGACGACAGGGTAGAGCTGCCGCTTTCAAGGAGCGGGACTCTAACCCGGACGCTTATAAGAAATCCTGCTATGCCCTCCGACGAACCATCAAACAGGCAAAGCATCAATACAGGACTAAGATTGAATCGTACTACACGGGCTCCGACGCTCGTCGGATGTGGTAGGGCTTGCAAACTATTAGACTACAAAGGAAAGCACATCCGCGAGCTGCCCAGTGACACAAGCCTACCAGACAAGCTAAATCACTTCTATGCTTGCTCCGAGGCAAGCAACACTGAAGCATGCATGAGTGCATCAGCTGTTCCGGACTACTGTGTGTTCACGCTCTCCGTAGCTGATGTGAGTAAGATCTTTAAACAGGTCAACATTCACAAGGCCGCAGGGCCAGACGGATTACCAGGACATGTACTCCGAGTATGCGCTGACCAACTGGAAAGTGTCTTCACTGACATTTTCAACCTGTCCCTGACTGAGTCTGTAATACCAACATGTTTCAAGCAGAACACCATAGTCCCTGTGCCCAAGAACACTAAGGTAATCTGCCTAAATGACTACAGACCCGTAGCACTCACGTCTGTAGCCATGAAGTGCTCTGAAAGGCTGGTCATGGCTCACATCAACACCATTATCCCAGAAACCCTAGACCCACTCCAAATTGCATACCGCCCCAACAGATCCACTAATGATGCAATCTCTATTGCACTCCACACTGCCCTTTCCCACCTGGACAAAATGAACACCTACAGTGAGGGAAAAATGTATTTGATCCCCAGGTGATTTTGTACGTTTGCCCACTGACAAAGACATGATCAGTCTATAATTTTAATGGTAGGTTTATTTGAACAGTGAGAAACAGAATAACAACAAAACAATCCACAAAAACACATGGGAAATAAGTATTTGACCCCTCTGCAAAACATTACTTAGTACTTGGTGGCAAAACCCTTGTTGGCAATCACAGAGGTCAGACGTTTCTTGTAGTTGGCCACCAGGTTTGCACACATCTCAGGAGGGATTTTGTTCCACTCCTCTTTGCAGATCTTCTCCAAGTCATTAAGGTTTCGAGGCTGACGTTTGGCAACTCGAACCTTCAGCTCCCTCCACAGATTTTCTATGGGATTAAGGTCTGGAGACTGGCTAGGCCACTCCAGGACCTTAATGTGCTTCTTCTTGAGCCACTCCTTTGTTGCCTTGGCCGTGTGTTTTGAGTCATTGTCATGCTGGAATACCCATCCATGACCCATTTTCAATGCCCTGGCTGAGGGAAGGAGGTTCTCACCCAAGATTTGACGGTACATGGCCCCGTCCATCGTCCCATTGATGCGGTGAAGTTGTCCTGTCCCCATAGCAGAAAAACACCCCCAAAGCATAATGTTTCCACCTCCATGTTTGACGGTGGGGATGGTGTTCTTGGGGTCATAGGCAGCATTCCTCCTCCTCCTCCAAACACGGCGAGTTGAGCTGATGCCAAAGAGCTCGATTTTGGTCTCATCTGACTACAACACTTTCACCCAATTCTCCTCTGAATCATTCAGATGTTCATTGGCAAACTTCAGACGGCCCTGTATATGTGCTTTCTTGAGCAGGGGGACCTTGCGGGCGCTGCAGGATTTCAGTCCTTCACGGCGTAGTGTGTTACCAATTGTTTTCTTGGTGACTATGGTCCCAGCTGCCTTGAGATCATTGACAATATCCTCCCGTGTAGTTCTGGGCTGATTCCTCACCGTTCTCATGATCATTGCAACTCCACAAGGTGAGATCTTGCATGGAGCCCCAGGCCGAGGGAGATTGACTTTTGTGTTTCTTCCATTTGCGAATAATCGCACCAACTGTTGTCACCTTCTCACCAAGCTGCTTGGCGATGGTCTTGTAGCCCATTCCAGCCTTGTGTAGGTCTACAATCTTATCCCTGACATCCTTGGAGAGCTCTTTGGTCTTGGCCATGGTGGAGAGTTTGGAATCTGATTGATTGATTGCTTCTGTGGACAGGTGTCTTTTATACAGGTAACAAACGGAGATTAGGAGCACTCCCTTTAAGAGTGTGCTCCTAATCTCAGCTCGTTACCTGTATAAAAGACACCTGGGAGACAGAAATCTTTCTGATTGAGAGGGGGTAAAATACTTATTTCCCTCATTAAAATGCAAATCAATTTATAACATTTTTGACATGCGTCTTTCTGGATTTTTTTGTTGTTATTCTGTCTCTCACTGTTCAAATAAACCTACCATAAAAATTATAGACTGATCATTTCTTTGTCAGTGGGCAAACGTACAAAATCAGCAGAGGATCAAATACTTTTTTCCCCTCACTGTACGTGAGAATGCTATTCATTGATTATAGCTCAGCGTTCAATACCATAGTGCCCACAAAGCTCATCACTAAGCTAAGGACCCTGGGACTAAACACCTCCCTCTGCAACTGGATCCTGGACTTCCTTACGGGCCGCCCCAGGTGGTAAGGGTAGGTAACACACCACCTGCCACGCTGATCCTCAACACAGGGTCCCCTCAGGGGTGCATGCTCAGTCCCCTCCTGTACTCCCTGTTCATCCATGACTGCATGGCCAGGCATGACTCCAACACCATCATTAAGTTTGCCGACGACACAACAGTGGTAGCCCTGATCACTGACAACGATGAGACAGCCTATATGGAGGTGGTCAGAGACCTGGCCGTGTGGTGCCAGGATAACAACCTCTGCCTCAACGTGATCAAGACAAAGGAGATGATTGTGGACTACAGGAAAAAGAAGAGGACCGAGCACGGCCCCATTCTCATTGACAGGGCTGTAGTGGAGCAGGTTGAGAGCTTCAAGTTCCTTGGTGTCCACATCACCAACAAACTATCATGGTCCAAACACACCAAGACAGTGGTGAAGAGGGCAAGACGAAGCCTATTCCCCCTCAGGAGACTGAAAATATTTGGCATGGGTCCTCAGATCCTCAAAACTTTCTACAGCTGCACCATCGAGAGAATCCTGACTGGTTGCATCACTGCCTGGTATGGCAACTGCTCGGACTCTGACCGCAAGGCACTACAGAGGGTAGTGCGTACAGCCCAGTACATCACTGGGGCCAAGCTTCCTGCCATCCAGGACCTCTATACCAAGTCTAGGTCCAAAAGGCTTCTTAACATCTTCTACCCCCAAGCCATAAGACTCCTAAACAGCTAATCATATGCCTACCCGGACAATTTGCATTGTTCCCCCCCACCCCCTCTTTTACACTGCTGCTATTCTCTGTTTATTATTTATGCATAGTCACTTTTACATGTACATATTACCTCAATTACCTCGACTAACCTGTGCACCCGCACATTGACTCTGTACCGGTACCCCCTGTATATAGCCTCGCTAATGATATTTTACTGCTGCTCTTTAATTATTAATGTTTTTACTTAACACTTAAAAACAGTTGTTGGTTAAGGGCTTGTAAGTAACCATTTCACTGTAAGGTCTACACTTGTTGTATTCGGCGCATGTGACAAATACAATTTGATTTATATAGCCGCATCACTCTCAAACACTCATAACTTTAAGACCCAGTCAAAACGTGACTTTCCTGCGTTTTATATTTCCACACTGAGATTGGAATAATACTGTGAAAATGATGATAATGCCCTGTTGTAAGAGCTGTAAGAGAGGGTGAATATCCATAGGGGGAGTAGGTAGCTGAATAGCTTCCTGCTTCCCCCTTCACCTGCTAATCCCCCTATGGACACCCCCCCAACAGTCTTTACTCTGCCTCCACCCCAAAGGCCATTTATTTATTAATCACTGCCAGAGTTATGTACATAGTGCTATTTCTATTGTTTTTTTAAATTACCATTTTCATTATTTTATTTCACTTAGTCCTGCATGTTGGAGCTTTGAAGCCTAAGATTTTCACTGTACCCTGCAATCACACCTGTACATGTGACTATTAAACCCCTAAAGGTCGATGTCCACGCCCCCACGTCAATCTTAGCATAATAAAAAAAGCCCCATAAAAATCCCTTCAATTTAAGCTAGATAGTTGTTTTTTTTTGCATTGGATGCGTCTCAAACCACTGCATCCGCCTATGTCGCACTTCCGCATCTGTGGTGAAAGAGCTAGAGCAGTGTGTCAGACCATGAGACATCTTCTCACAAATTGTCTGTAGAGTCACTCTTATGGGTTAAACATTGAATCTTAAAACGACCACCTGAAATTTCAGTCTGTTTGGGTGGGATGGTGTTTTGGCCTGCCTGGTGACGTCACCAGGTGGTAAATTTGTTAATAGGCCAATAAGAAAGTGTTTCAAACCTCTCTGCCAATAACAGCTAGTTTTCCCCTCCCTACTCCCAGAAAGTTCTAGCAAAATTCTTGCTTGAGAATCTGCTCTTTGCTAAGAAGCTATTTGTTTCTTTTTGACTATTTTTATTGCCTTACCTCCATAACTTGCTACATTTGCACACACTGTATATATATTTTCTGTTGTATTTTTGACTTTGTTTTTTTTACCCCATATGTAACTCTGTGTTGTTTTTAATCGCACTGCTTTGCTTTATAATAATAATAATAAGCCATTTAGCAGACGCTTTTATCCAAAGCGACTTACAGTCATGCGTGCATACATTTTTTTTTGTGTATGGGTGGTCCCAGGGATCGAACCCACTACCTTAGCGTTACAAGCACCGTGCTCTACCAGCTGAGCTACAGAGGACCACAGAGGACTTTATCTTGGCCAGGTCGCAGTTGTAAATGAGAACTTGTTCTCAACTGGCTTACCTGGTTAAATAAAGGTGAAATAAAAATAAATAAATAAAAAACAATCACAATAAGGTACTTAATTGTTACCCTCACATTATTTAATAATGAGATAAAAACTGCTGCATTGGACCTTTAAGACATCCAGCTCTCGAAAACACTGTCACATTTGATCAAAAGTCATTTGGTGACTCTTCGACAAAAAAAAAAAAAAAAATCAAACACATGGAATAGCCTGAGCCCCTGGTTAAATCCATACGGGTAAGTATGGCCACAATAAGTCAAAATGTTAAACACCTCTACTTATTTACACAGCTCTGTACAAGGCTGAATGACGATGTACAATTTACAAATGACTTAGGTGTATGCGAATTTGCCGATCTACTGCAGGACATCAACGTTGTACTAAATGGGTAAAGCACAAAAAATGTCTATAACAAATTATCAACAGAAAAAAAATGACAAATCAGAGTACTAAATATTATACTACTATTCAATGTTCTGTGCTTTTCAAATTGTGCATACCGGAAATCTCTACTAACAACATAAAAGACAATGATTAAGCCCTGTCTATGGGAACAAACACTTCAACAAAGGTGGCCAGGCCATTCAAGGTGGTTTGAGTTAACGCCATCACCACATTTTCCAACCATGTGTCATAAGCATATTTCAAGACACAATAACATTTTATATCGCAAGATGTAAAAACAAGCCTGGTAAATGAGCGAAGCATGCATCAAAAGCTGTCAGTCAAAATGACCACAGGGCAGAGTTTTCATTTATCTCACTTCACATCCAAATAATTGAGGTGGGGTGCTATCAATTGTTTTAAAGGGATTAAGTATAACACAAAAACATGGGTATCATACATAATGACATACTGGAATAATGCTACATATTGAAACAGATAATTTAAAAGAACAAACAGGGGACTTGAGTGTCCCAGCAAAACAAACGCATTAAAGTCAGTATTTATCTATACACACACCTACACTCTCAGCCACACACAAAGCCAGTCTCACTCTCTAAATCGACACAATTCACGTTTGTCAGGCTTGTACACAATCAGACAGCATTCACATACAGTACTCATACAGTAGCAGACCCAGTACGCTCTTGTATAAAAAAAAGTGGAGCTCTTCCAAAGGGAAACTTTTAGACGCTTTTATTCCACCATTGCAATACAGTTGAGGAATGATTAACAAATGAAAAGTCATTCAATAACTATAGACCAATTGCTTCAGTGAGCCAAGCTTGAAGGAATTCTAAAAGGCAACCTGCTTTAATACAAAAATAAAGTTTGTGCGTTTTTCTTTCTTCATGTTTAGCATTCATTGCCACTATTTAGCCAAATCATGCCCCACACACACACATTCACACACTTCTCTTACAAACACTAACTGTCTCGAACAGGAGAGGTTCTGATTAAAAATTAGTATTCAAAATCCTAGTTCTGTCTCAAGAGGGGCGGACCAATTAACAACTGATTCAACACCCGAGGTAATTTTTGTAACCTACATGGTTATTAAAGATGTTTAGCGCACAACAAAGAGGTTAGGTTTCACTTGAAAGAAGACAATACCCCTCCAGTTCCTTTAGTCCTGAGTTTCGATCCAGCATTAAATGACAAGAACACCTCTCCTGTTGTGCACATTTGTGGATCTAGTTGTATAGTCACACCCAACACATTTATCATTAAATTGTTAAAAAGTCAACAAAACACCTTACCTCACCCATTGGACTTGCAGGTAAAACCCATGTCCGGCACTACCAATATGCCGCCATTCACCACATTATTTCCTCCAAGCCAGACTCACCGAGGCAAAACCAGTAACAAGCAAAAAACACCAGAAAAGACTTGAAGGGAATCATACAAGGGAGGGGAAAGCGGTTTGACTGCTGAAGGCGCAAGTATGTCCATCTTCAATGCATAAGAGGGGAGCATGTGAGCACCAAGCTCAGTTCGTCTTATAAATGCACTCAGCTTTGTCTTGGTAGTATACAGATGCAGGCTATTGTGGTACAGTGCCCAGATGTTTCTAGTTTCTGTCATGGCCAGTCAGAACCTAATAATAGATCTTATGGGGCTATATGTGTGAAGGTGGGGGCTGGGTTTCAAGACAGATAAATTGTTCTGTGCCATATCGGTGGGGAACACTTACAACGCCATATTTAACTGATCAAACAGGGTCTTTAATCAAGACTGTGACTAGTTAGATCTGGTGTTTCAGTGCTGGGCTGGGGGAAAACCTTGCATCTCCTATGGCTCGCCAGGATCACCATACCCATTCCTCCCATAGCATACAACTGCTCTGATTGACCACATTCAAAATGCATCCTTACATCATCTCCCTTGAAGTAATCACTAGGTTAGGATAAGTGGAAGCTGCAGTAACTAACTTTTTCCCATCCAATGGAATACAATCCTCAGAAGTTATTTCAAGGAATAAATAATAAATAATTAGTCATTTAGCAGACGCTCTTATCCAGAGCGACTTACAGGAGCAATTAGGGTTAAGTGCCTTGCTCAAGGGCACAGACAGATTTTTCACCTAGTCGGTTCGGGGATTAGAACCAGCGACCTTTCGGTTACTGGCACAACGCTCTTAACCACTAAGCTACCTGCCGCCCAGAAAGGAGGAAGGATTTGTTAACATTCTCAAACAGTGCACCGATCGGTCTTGCATGTCCCCACCTCCCATCTTCACTATGGCGATAGCAGGATTAGAGAGTGGGGAAAAGGACTTCGAGGTGGTAGAAGAGAGAATATTTTGTAGGTCAGGCCTTTGGTTTTTAGCGCAAGTCCAGGGTAGCCCATTTACACCAACACAATATTGACCCACGAATGACTACTACCCTGGGACTCCACATGATCATAATGCCATCCCCAGATCGGTTAAACATAAATTATCTATATCAAAGGATTTTCTTGTTCACCTTATTCTGTCATTCAGGATCAAACGAGCAGAACAAATTCCATTGTAGGAATGCTTCCCAGTGCCCGTGACAATGTACAATAATACAAGGGCATCTCTGAGACCACTACACTAAGCACTCATTCAAAACACAGGTAGGCCTAACTAGTTTGCCCTTTTAAGTGCAGAGATGCCACATACCATTCTTCATTAACTGAGTGAAACAGCCTTTAGGAATCCAAATTGAAACGCTTTACATGCAAAATAAACGCAATTCATTATCTCAGAACTGTCAACATCTCCTATACATTATGGTTGCCATGTACAGCTGGATACGTCCACACAGATCATAATGTACGTGAATTTTGACCGTGGGCATACATCCAAAAAACCTGTTCAGCCCTTGTATAGCCGTTAACACACAGCCCTGCTTAGAATTGTATACAAAAACAGAGTGAGTGAGAAGCATGTCTCGATTCGAATGTACCACGTCGGATCTGAACAAAACCTGCTCTGTTAGCAAATCAAAAACTGGTGATAAACAGGTGTAGTAGGGGAAATCCAAAAAGCGGGGGGGAAAAAGTTGTTGGAATTGGATATGCTACACTTAAAGTCAAATGGATTTCAACAAGTCTTGTCTTTCAAGTATAATACATTTTATCGTTCTGCCTCCTATCCCCCTTTTCTTCCCTCCCTGGGAGAGTGGCTACACTGTCAGAGCAGTAGGCATCCTAGGAGGGGTGTGTGCTCCTCTGCTAGCCTTGTACCACAAAGCGGGCCAGCCCAGGCCAGCCAGGGGAACAGGAGGGTAGGGGAGGGATGTTGGTCTGACTGGGGTTACAATGGAAAGCAGTGTTAGCCATAGCAGCAGTTCAGCTCCTCTGGAGGATGTCATGGGCGTCGTCCATAGCAGTGCTGAATGGGTAAGGGCTTCCAAGCCATTCCATATGCTACCTGCCCTGGCTAGGCTACTTCTTCCTGGGGTGCTGCCTTCGGGCCTGTAGCCTCTGGCGTGCCCCTGACGTTTTGGAGCCAGCGCCAATGGAGAATGAGGGAGCTGATGGAGAGCCTGGTCAACAAAAAACAAATCAATACAAAGACGCACCTGGCTGTTGACTATAACCATTGCAGCTTCTCAGTCAGGAAGAAACACAGACTATGCTTTTTGCTGCACACTTCAGACAGAAGGCTGGAGAATCAGAATCAAGCTCTAGTTATTTTCTTACCGAATGCTGAGGGTGCCAAAGCACTGAATCCTTGAACTGGAGTTCCTGGGCTTCCAAAGGGGATAGGACCTGCAGCTGTGCTCTGGCCAAAAGTAGGGGTAGACGTCCCTGTACAATAAATGAACAATTAGAGCTCACTAACTGTAAGTCGCTCTGGATAAAAATTGGCCAATACTGTAAAATCTCACTGCCACCAAAACGCAACATTGAACAACATCTGCGATTTTTTTTAAATCATAAAATTCAGTAAATGAGTTTTTGCATTATATTATACTAAATCTACTGACCGAAGGCTGGCTTGTCACTAGCTGCAGCCCCAAAGTTGAAGCCTGGCGTCTGCGTTGTGAGATTGGGGGTTCCAAACTGAGTGCCTGAAATGGCTGCGCCAAAGTTGAATCCTCCGGTGGCTGGCTGGGCAGGGGTAGTGGGGGCCTGCTGTGCAGACACACCGCCAAACGAGAAGTTTGGGGTGGAGGCTGGGAGTGTGCCGGCAGTCTGGGTGCCAGAGCCAAAGGCAGGGGCTGCTGGGGAAGCTGTGGTGTTGCCAAATGCAAAACCTGTGGAGCTGGCTCCAAATGCCAGCTTAGTGGGGGTCCCAAACGTAGAAGCCGCCGTAGTGGCAGCTGCGCCAAAAGCGAAGGGGGCAGGGTTGGCCCCAGCTCCAGCTGACCCAAATGTGAAAGGATTAGCTGCTGCAGTAGCAGCCGGGGCCTGAGTGGCGCTGGGGAACGCCGATGCTGCCGGGGCGTCGAACGACGACTTCCCAAACGTGAACGTGGACTGGCTTGCAGGTGCTGCAGCAGTAGTAGTGGCTGCAGTGGCCATGCCAAAGCCACTGAAGGATGCAGTGGTAGAGTTTTGGGTGGCTGCAGCCTGGCCAAAGGTAAATCCCCCAAGGACGGTGGCTGGGGGGGCAAGTTGAGTGGCAGCAGAGGTGGTGGTCATAGCACCAAACGAAAAGCCGTTGTTGCTAGTGGTGTTGGCGGCTGCAGTGGAGCTGAGGGTGGGTGCAGGAGCTGTGGTGGAGGTGGCGCCGAACTGGAAGGTACTTCCTGTGGCAGGGGCAGTGGTCGTGGCAGAGGTCATTGCAGGCGGCGCACTCCAGTTTCCAAACAGAGACTTGACAGGTGGCGAGGCAGCTGGGGCTGTGGAGGGGACTGGGGCAGGAGCGGTGCTGCAGGAAAGCCCAGTGAACAGGGAGGCGGCAGGGGCCATTGTACTGCTGTTGGTGAGCCCGCTGAACAATGAAGCAGACGCGCTGGCTGTGGATGGGGCGGAGGTGGCGGCTGGCTGTCCAAAAGCACTGGTGGCTGTGGCACTTCCAAATATGGGCTTAAAGGTTGGGACAGCAGGTGTGCTCTCTGGGGCTGAGGAGGCTGGGGTCGAAGCCCCGAAGATGGGTTTGAACACAGAGGCCAGGAGGGGATTATTACTGCTGGTGGTTTCTGTGGTGGCAGTTGAGGTGGGGGCCAGTGAGGAGGAAGGGGCTGTCAGTGTGTTGGCCAGGCCAAACAGGCTAGCTCCACCCAGTGTGGGGACACTGCTGGGGGCCTTGGTGACTTGGCTCAGCACCTGGGTGAAGGTAGAGTGCATGGGGCTGGCAGGCTGGGAGAGGGAGGTTGGGGCAGACTGGGAGTTCGAGGCTGGTGTGGGCTGAGGAGCAGTTAAGCTGGTCTCAGACTTCTGCTCTGCAGGCACCAGTGGTGCAGGGGTCGTAAATGCTTTCACCAAGGAGACAGACTGAGCTGGAGGAAAAAACAAGAGAAAAACAGGCTTATGAGTAACATCAAACGATCTTCACTCAAAGACAACCACCAAAGAAAAGTGTCTCCCAACATTAAATGATTGATATGTGATAACAGACCTGCAGTGGTGGCAGCAGCAGCACTGGCGAGGGTGTTGTTCCTCATCATTTTAAGAGACTCCAGGAGGGGGTTGGCAGTGGTGGTGACGGGGGCGGCTGTGGAGGGGGCGGCTGCGGAGGTGGGGGCTGTGCTGACTGTGCTTGAGGAGACAGGGTCCAGGTTGATCACAGGGATAGGAGCCGCCACACTGGCAGGTGTCGATATGGGAAGAGGGCTGGCCAGCAGGGTGGCCAGGGTGGGTGTGGGGTCGCTTGACACGGGAGGCTGAGAAGATGTGGTCACTACTGGAGCTGGTGCAGACTTCTCTGGAACTAAAAAATGACCCCAAATCAATATTCCATACTTTTTTTGGTTGACAAACTGGTTTATAAAAGTCGTGATTTGGGAATACTCACCACACTCTTCGAGGACAGTATTGATCTGGCTGAGAGCGTCTTTCTTCTCCTGATCCAGGTCTTTCACAGTGATGGTGTAGCCCAGCTCAGGAGGTGGAGGCTGCAAAGACAACATCAATGTTAAGACTCCCCATCTGTCTGATGATTAGCTACGTGTCCCATTTGAGTACATGTTCTATTACGCAGAATTTCTCACCAGAGAGATTTGGTCTCCTCTACGGCTGGACACCAGCGGAATCTTGCGTTTCCGTTTCCCTCTACCGGCAGAGTCTGACGCCACATGGACCTCAGGGGCTGGAGTCAGTTTTTCTGTAACAGAAAATATAGTGCATTGACCATTAATGTGGTGGCTCCAGTTATTTTCAATTATTTAAAATAAAAATGTAAGTCTCTTTTGGGACAAGGCTAAAGCCCTGAGCCTGATCTGGAATACACATGATAAACATGCTCTAACCAGTGGTGGGTGCTGGGTCCGTCAACATCTTGTCAGACCTCGCTGAGGACGCAGAGCTGGGTGAGCGAGCATCCTCTTCCCTGACAGACAGAAAAAACAAGGTCAAACTGCTAGCAACAATGGCAGCTCTCATTTCATCACAGGACATAGTGTGAACTTAGAAATGTCTAGAAGGAAGACCGGGTGAATACCTGGGCTTTTTAGAGGCTCTCTCTGGGGTCTGGGAGCGGGACGACCCAGGGCTGGAGAGAGGGGAGAGGCTGCGGGTGGAGGCCTTTTTCCGCTTGAAAACAAACGTGAAAATGAGGGTTAGGTTAAAAGGATACCTAGTCAGTTGCTCAACTGAATGCATTGAACTGAAATGTGTCTTCCGCATTAAACGCAACCCCTCTGAATCAGAGAGGTGCGGGTGCTGCCTTAATTGAAGTCCACGTCATCGGCACCCGGGGAGCAGTTGTTGGGGGTTAACTGCCTTGCTCAAGGGCAGAATGGCATTTTTCCACCTTGCTGGCTCTGGGATTCGAAACCAGCAACCTTTTGGTTACTGGACCAACACTCTTAACCACTAGGCTACCTGCTCTCCCCCGGTTTTCCGACAATACCGCTCAGTGTAGGTCAGCTCTGTCAACTGAACTCCTGGCTGTTGATCCCAACAAGAGGAATACCCAATCAGAGGAGTACTGTCCATCCAAATTATAAAAAGGTACCTGAGCAAAGCCTTGTGAGGAGCTGAGGGAGCTGCGGATGGAGTTGCGGACCGAGCCCAGGGTGCCGCTGGGGGTCAGGCCACAGCTCACAGAGCTGATGGAGGAGGTGCGTGACTTCTTCATCATCGACTCCTCCACCATAGCGTTCAGTCCTCGCTTCAGAGTACCGGGCCTAAAGAGGAGACAGGATTTCAGGAGAGATTGGAGGAGGGGATACAGTATTTGAATAATTAATGATTTAGATATAACTAAACATATCTATATAACACACTGAATGAAAGCAAAGTCGCATTCAAGTGTAATATCAGGACTTGAATTATGGAGAAACTTTTTGTACTGGCATTGCTCATACTCACTTGGGCACCAGCTGTGTAGGAGCTCCATTGGGCAGCAGTGGCTCAAATGCCGAGTGAGCACTCCCACTGCTGTCATGGCGTCTAAGTGAACAAAGAGCAGGTGTATGTCGTAAACCGTCTTCAAGAGCCACACAATACCAAGAGAGACACTGAAGCGTGAGAAGAACAGTACGTTGTATACAATAATATTTAATCATGTGGTAGTCACATACCTCCTTTTGCACTTTTTCCCTGCAGTGAAGCTCCTGTCATCTTCATCGTCCACCTCTCTCTTGCGGCTATCTTTGAGCACGCTCAGAACAGTCTCCCTGGAGCAGGGGTCTGCAGGGGCCCCCAGGCCTGGAGAGCCCAGGACTACCGGGGAGTTGAAATTATCAAAGCTGCAGACACAACATCAATTACAGAACAAATGTCAAAAGGTCCACCCAACAACTAAGGATGTTTTCAAACTTCACATGGACACTCAAATAATGTGGACACTCAAATAATGTGCCACAGAATGATCACAGAAGTACAAGTTGCTTGCATTATCACCAACAGATCTCTGAAAATGTTGATAGAAAACTTAAGGTGAGGCAAGACAGGGCCAATATGACTTACAAAGGGGATAGAGTGGTGTTGTGATCTGGCCTAGCAATCTTCACTGTGACTGGACTGTGGACTGCCGGGGAGTTGCGAGGGGTGAGAATGTTCTTCTTTCTGAAGCCGTCCCACTGGGCCGGGGGCAGGATGCCCACAGAGGTGGTGCCAATCTGCTGGAGGGGGTAGTGGCGCTGGGGAGTGATGGTGAACCTGCCCATCATGCCAAGGGGCTCCCTGTACACAATAGTTACCACAGGATTAAGTCATTGCATTCTATACAAGAAACTGTCTGGCATATATAATTCATAAGCTGATTTTATATGCCACAAAACAGGAATTTAAACAAAATAGGGGACATTTTATCTGTCAAGAGCCTGAGCTCTGACCAACCATTTGTTTACATAGCTATTTTAATAACTATCAATGTTTTGAAAATGATAGTAAAAGCTATTGTAACTGCAGTTATCATTAAGTGGAAGTGTCTTAATGTAAAACTTCCTATAATGCATGTTCAAAACATTGTTATCGCTTGTCTCATGCCATACAAGCATCCAAAGAACGAATATAGTCTCGAGCACTATCTGAGGGGGAAGGAACACTTCCTTGTAGAGAATGGAGCCGATAGCAACTCCCACATTTTCAAATCTTGGAGGGAATGTTAGTACGTGTTGCGGCGAAGCAGCACGTCTTCTCAATAAATTTCAAAACAAGCAACTGTTTTCCTATTTACTGATGACTAGCTACGATACGAACTTTAGCAACATTGGAATCGTTTAAAATCGTGTTTGACAACTGCACTATCATGTGTGCAACATGATCCGTAAGCGCATTTTTTTTCCAGAATTAACTAACGAACGTTACCGTTAGCACACATTGGCTACTGACAGTTGCAAACCAGTTAGCTACGTTAGCTGATGATGCTAGGCTAACTACCTAGTCACTGTTAGCTTGCCTAAGAACTTTAATGCTAATGTTAGCTAGTTAAACATTATTTCAGTACTCACCCCCCGAATGACAGTCTTTTGTTTGGAGTATAAACAGCGTGGTTGGGTCGCGCCAATATTTCGCGCAGTTGCTCTCGTGCGTTTGGTTTAACACCCGAACTTGCACCGGCTCGCGGCCTCCCCACAACTGAGGGAGGACTTTCTGCCTTCCCAATGTAACTTCCCATGAGTATATCCCGAGGACTGAACATAAATGAGTCACTGTGTCCCGCGTCTTCCCGATAAATTGCACTCGCGAAACGTCTTTGGCCGGTAAATACTACCGATTCCCTAACATCACCCTTGACCGTACGACTTCTGACTCTTCCTGCTGTGGGTAATCCGTTCGCAATCTCTGGCAACCAGCGTCGCAGCACGGGTGGAATAGTCAGACCATGGCGTGGATGAGGGCCTAACCTAGCGTTGAGTGATTCTCCGCTGTGATAATAACAGGCAACGCAACAAACTCCAAGAATGAAAACTATATAAAAAAAGGTTGGAATATAATAGAGAACTAGACAGAATATTACGATAGCACAGAACACGAGAGAGCTAAGCGCTATGAACCGCTTCTCTCTTGGAGACATGGCGGCACCGCGCCGCCGGAGGACTTTGATATCCCATGATGCCGCGCGTCAACATAGTACATAATTTATTCGCAAACCCCAATCAACGCATATTCTGCTGGAAAAAAATACATTACTGTTTACATTATTGCAAAAATAAATCCTTAAATAATCAGACAAATTAAATTGCTCTAACTTGGGTTTTACACCAGCCGGGTTTTTAAAATCATGATTACTTAGCCAATCATACAGATGATTGCTGAATAAACTCAGAGAGGAAGAGGAAGAGAGAGGCCCAACTCGGCGGAAAATCTGTCTCCCTCCAGCAGGTGGCGTTTTTTCGTTGTTTCGCCCACCAAGCAATGAGTTTTTGGAGGCCAATGAGAGAGTGGACGAAAGAAATGAATGGCTTATAGAGTACCACAGTATAATACCCACAAAACAGTCATAATACCCACAAAACCTAGCGGTCAAACATGGAAATGGTTCCAATCGTTTTTCTCTCTATGACAGGTGACTTTTATCAATATATTTGCCTGTATTTACCCCCAAAAATGAAATACTAAATGCCATGATGATCTGGAGGAGACTGCCAAATCGAGGCAAAAGTAATAATCTCTGGGTTAACTATCTAATGTTAGCTAAATGTAGTAATGAATAAATTGGCTAAATTATTTAAATGGAAATTCTGTGAACTGTCTTGTGCAAGTTTTAAATTAACACAATACCTGTTAGCAGAGGTGTCAGCTTGAGATGACGTTCAGGAGTTTGCAGAGATTTGTAGTCTTGCATGATGTCTACTTTGATGTTAATTAGCATTTTCGAATCTGAGAGTAAATAGAGCTGAATATATTGATGAAAGTCACCTTGTCCAAGAGATATTTACATGGTTATCAAAACGTCACGCCAGGGTAAACCTACACGAAACACAGCCCTTATTTTAAGTGTTTCTAAAATTCCCTATGGGAAAAATGAATGGTGGAAAAACAAGGCTAGTAGCATAGCCTCTCTCTTCATTGAATACAGGCGTCAACAACCCTCATCGTATATTCAAAAGAGGATTACAATAATGAGATGTATCCACCAATCCAAAGAAAGGACAGTCCGCCGTGCTGCATTATGGACAACGACTTTAATGTAGGGAAACTTAAATCAGTTTCTACCTAATTTCTACCAGCATGTTAAATGTGCAACCAGAGGAAAAAAAACTCTGGACCACCTTTACTCCACACACAGAGACGCATACAAAGCTCTCCCTCGCCCTCCATTTGGCAAATCTGACCATAACTCTATCCTCCTGATTCCTGCTTATAAGCAAAAACTAAAGCAGGAGGCACCAGTGACTCGGTTAATAAAAAAGTGGTCAGATGACGCAGATGCTAAGCTACAGGACTGTTTTGCTAGCACAGACTGGAACATGTTCCGGGATTCTTCAGACAGCATTGAGGAGTACACCACATCAGTCACTGGCTTCATCAATAAGTGCATCGATGATGTCGTCCCCACAGTGACCGTACGTACATACCCCAACCAGAAGCCATGGATTACAGGAAACATCCGCACTGAGCTAAAGGGTATAGCTGCCGCTTTCAAGGAGCGGGACTCTAACCCGGACACTTGTAAGAAATCCCACTATGCCCTCCGACGAACCATCAAACAGGCAAAGAGTCAATACAGGACTAAGATTGAATCGTACTACACTGGCTCTGACGCTCGTCGGATGTGGCAGGGCTTAAAAACTATTACAGACTACAAAGGGAAGCACAGCTGCGAGCTGCCCAGTGACACAAGCCTACCAGACGAGCTAAACCACTTCTATGCTCGCTTCGAGGCAAGCAACACTGAAGCATGCATGAGAGCACCAGCTGTTCCGGATGACTATGTGATCACGCTCTCCGTAGCCGATCTGAGTAAGACTTTTAAGCAGGTCAACATTCACAAGGCTGCAGGGCCAGACGGATTACCAGGACGTGTACTCCGAGCATGTGCTGACCAACTGGCAAGTGTCTTCACTGACATTTTCAACATGTCCCTGACTGAGTCTGTAATACTAACATGTTTCAAGCAGACCACCATAGTCCCCGTGCCCAAGGACTCTAAGATAACCTGCCTAAATGACTACCGACCCGTAGCACTGACGTCTGTAGCCATGAAGTGCTTTGAAAGGCTGGTCATGGCTCACATCAACAGCATTATCCCAGAAACCCTAGACCCACTCCAATTTGCATACCGCCCCAACAGATCCACAGATGATGCAATCTCTATTGCACTCCACACTGCCCTTTCCCACCTGGACAAGAGGAACACCTACGTGAGAATGCTATTCATTGACTACAGCTCAGCATTCAACACCATAGTGCCCTCTAAGCTCATCACTAAGCTAAGGATCCTGGGACTAAACACCTCCCTCTGCAACTGGATCCTGGACTTCCTGACGGGCCGCACCCAGGTGGTAAGGGTAGGTAACAACACATCTGCCACACTGATCCTCAACACGGGGGCCCCTCAGGGGTGCGTGCTCAGTCCCCTCCTGTACTCCCTGTTCACCCATGACTGCATGGCCAGGCACGACTCCAACACCATCATTAAGTTTGCCGATGACACAACAGTGGTAGGCCTGATCACCGACAACGATGAGACAGCCTATAGGGAGGAGGTCAGAGACCTGGCCGTGTGGTGCCAGGACAACAACCTCTCCCTCAACGTGACCAAGACAAAGGAGATGATTGTGGACTACAGGGAAAAAAAAGAGGACTGAGCACGCCCCTATTCTCATCGACGGGGCTGTAGTGGAACAGGTTGAGAGCTTCTAGTTCCTTGGTGTTCACATCACCGACGAACTATCATGGTCCAAACACACCAAGACAGTCGTGAAGAGGGCACGACAAAGCCTATTCCCCCTCAGGAGACTGAAAAGATTTGGCATGGGTCCTCAGATCCTCAAAAAATTATACAGCTGCACCATCGAGAGCATCCTGACTGGTTGCATCACCGCCTGGTATGGCAACTGCTTGGCCTCCGACCGCAAGGCACTACAGAGGGTAGTGCGTACGGCCCAGTACATCACTGGGGCCAAGCTTCCTGCCATCCAGGACCTCTATACCAGGCGGTGTCAGAGGAAGGCCCTCAAAATTGTCAAAGACTCCAGCCACCCTAGTCATAGACTGTTCTCTCTGCTACCGCACGGCAAGCGGTACCGGAGTGCCAAGTCTAGGTCCAAAAGACTTCTCAACAGCTTCTACCCCCAAGCCATAAGACTCCTGAACAGCTAATCATGGCTACCCGGACTATTTGCACTGCCCCCCCACCCCATCCTTTTACGCTGCTGCTACTCTGTTAATTATTTATGCATAGTCACTTTAACTCTACCCACATGTACATATTACCTCAACTACCTCAACTAGCCAGTGCCCCCGCACATTGACTCTGCACCGGTACCCCCCTGTATATATAGCCTCCCTACTGTTATTTTATTTTACTTCTGCTCTTTTTTTCTCAACACTTTTTTTGTTGTTGTTTATTTTTACTTTTCTTGTTAAAAAGAAATGCACTGTTGGTTAAGGGCTGTAAATAAGCATTTCACTGTAATGTCTGCACCTGTTGTATTCGGCGCATGTGGCCAATAAAATTTGATTTGATTTGATTTGAGGGATGTGACACCATTCTTCCACGATAAATTCCATTATTTGGTGTTTTGTAGATGGAAAACGCTGTCTCAGGCACTGCTCCAGTCTCTTCCATAAGTGTTCAATTGGGTTGAGATCTAGTGACTGAGACAGCCATGGCATATGGTTTTCATGCTCATCAAACCATTCAGTGACCACTCGTGCCCTGTGGATGGGGGCATTGTCATCCTATGGGGGCACAGCCATGGTAGGCAAAACATGTGGTCCTCTGTAGCTCAATTGGTAGAGCATGGCGCTTGTAACGCCAGGGTAGTGGGTTCGATCCCCGGGACCACCAATACGTAAAAATGTATGCACACATGACTGTAAGTCGCTTTGGATAAAAGCGTCTGCTAAATGGCATATTATTATTATAATGGCCTGCCCAGCATTTTTATGCATGATGGGATGTTAATTGCTTTATTAATTCAGGAACCACACCTGTGTGGAATTACCTGCTTCCAATATACTTTGTATCCCTCATTTACTCAAGTGTTTCCATTGTTTTGGCAGTTAGGGACAGATGCAATTTACTGGGGGGAGGGGTAGTCCAAAATCGGGGAGGGTTGTCCAACTTTTTTTATTTTTGCTTTGGGGTGGGTTGTGTGTTTTTTTTTAAATTGGGCACAGGGGAGGGTAGTGTATTTTTTTCCCCTGGTTTACATTCGCTCTTTTGCAGGTTTTACTATATATTTTTTTTCCCATCCTAGCCAAATTTCCTCATGTGCTTGCATGCCCTTATAACAAGATGTTTTGGTACTTCCCTTATGCTCTAGCTTTTCCATGTGCTAACTTTTACTATACCACAGTCAGTATAGTCTACCAGTTTAATGGTCTATCCTGCCCTCTATCCACCATTCATAGTGACAATAGTGGTAGGTGGATCATTTGTCCATATCTGCAATAGGCCAACTAGCAATCATACCACACACGAAAATATTCAAAGCTGCATAAATTTTTTATATGAATGACAAGAACAAATAAGAATAGCTGATAGGCAGCGGAGAGGCCATGGGCATCATTGCGCATTGAAAGAACAGTGAAGACATGAGACACACAGCTCAAAAATCTCCCCTATTGATCTTGTTTAGGGACAATACAATTATTCTACCTAGACTAGCCTACAACACCACAATGCAATGAGTAATTGCATTATTGTTTTCAAATGAGTACAACATTCTACTCTAGGCTGCAGTGAATATGTTATTTGAATAATGGCACAAAAATCCTGTGATTTTAATGTTTCATTCAATTTGGATCAGTTGTGGGTCTACTCTCCACAGTTTATACGGTCTAGAAAGGCACAGTAGCAGGCCAGTGTGGCTGTATTTTTACTTCTGATACTGCATGCGCTGTCTATTGCAGATCATCATTCTTCCAAGTCCTCAGATAACAATGTGGCGACATATTCTCCAGTCAGGCCCAGTTATTCAGGAAAGCTTCTCTCCAAACTGAGCGGGCTATTCCTCACGCACCTAGAACCTAACGTTTCAATATAGCCTAAATATTTATCATGTCACTTTTTTAACGTATTACCTTTTTATATGTGACATAAACACAACCAGTCACAATGTTTTAATCTGATTGGGCTACTTCAAAAGTCTCCTGTAGGCATGCGCACGTTCATCCAAAACATTATTCCAGAATCCTCCAAATGGCTTGACATTAACCAGGTTTCCATCCAACCTTTTTATGCAGTAAAGTAGCCTACAAGGCTGATTAAAAAATGTCACCACATCATGGGAAAGCATGCAGTTCATACAGATTAAATAAATTATGAACTTCACAGGGTGGTGAAAGTGCACAGTGATAAGGCTGATGCTCCTTTCAATAAATGTCGAGGGTCTTATTCTGGTGACATGATGATCGATGCTTGGCTGCCATTTGACAAATAAAAATAATCTTGCACTTTTGTCCATAATAATCTCATAATGTACTGTAGTAGCACTGTATCTGCAAGCTGTTGGCTAGAGCGCATGTGCCAATACCAGAGTGGGCACTACGCAACATTTTTAGTGACAAAACCATCAGTATGCCTAGAGTTGAAAATGTGATGGAAACCCATTTAACTTGTATTTTATATTCGGTACATGGGAATTTAACCTCCAAAGTTATTTTTATGTGCGCTACATATTCAAGCACAGACTTTTATCTGCCACAAGTCAATTCGATGGAAACACAACTCTGATGGGAAATTGCCAGCATTTGGCCGAAAAATATACAATAAATGAAAAGTTGATAAATAAAATTGTACTAGGCCAAATTGTCCAGGAGAGGCTGTCTATCATAGCCTACTCCCCAAATTCGCCCTTCAGCACCTTGCGCGCACGTGCGCTTGCTGCTAAGCAGAGAGGGACAGTTGAGCCTTGGCCAAGGCTACTGTTGATTGCGAAGATGGAGGCCTTTTTCATTGTAGTAAAACAAAACTTAGAGGAAAAAGAGTATGCCTATAGTAAACATCCTACAAGGGGAA
This sequence comes from Coregonus clupeaformis, assembly GCF_020615455.1. Classification (NCBI taxonomy): domain Eukaryota; kingdom Metazoa; phylum Chordata; class Actinopteri; order Salmoniformes; family Salmonidae; genus Coregonus; species Coregonus clupeaformis. The sequence continues at coordinate 16,498,039 of NC_059204.1, read as the reverse complement.
TTTATACTGAACAAAAATATAAACACAACATGTAAAGTGTTGGTCCCATGTTTCATGAGCTGAAATAAAAGATCCCAGAAATTTTCCATATGCACAAAGCTTATTTCTCTCAAATTGTGGGCACAAATTTGTTTATGTCCCTGTTAGTGAGCATTTCTACTTTGCCAAGATAATCCATCCACCTGACAGGTGTGGCATATCAAGAAGTTGATTAAACAGCATGATCATTACACAGGTGCACCTTGTGCTGGGGAAGATAAAAGGCAGCTCTAAAATGTGCAGTTTTGTCACACAGCACAACTTCTCACGTTTTGAGGGAGCATGCAATTGGCATGCTGACTGCAGGAATGTCCACCAGAGCTGTTGCCAGAGAATGTAATGTTGATTTCTCTACCATAAGCCGCCTCCAACATCGTTTTAGAGAATTTGGCAGTATGTCCAACCGGCCTCACAACTGTAGACCATGTGTAACCACGCCAGCCCAAGACCTCCACATCTGGCTTCTTCACCTGTGTGATGGCACAACCAAAGAATTTCAGCACAAACTGTCAGGAACTGTCTCAGGGAAGGTAATCTGTGTGCTCATCGTCCTCACCAGGGTCTTGACCTGACTGCAGTTCGGCTTCATAACCGACTTCCAGTCGGCAAATACTCACCTTCGATGGCCACTGGCACGCTGGAGAAGTGTGCTCTTCACGGATGAATCCCGGTTTCAACTGTACTGGGCAGATGGCAGACAGCGTGTATGGCGTTGTGTGGGCGAGCGGTTTGCTGATGTCAACGTCGTGAACAGAGTGCCCCATGGTGGCGGTGGGGTTATGGTATGGGCAGGCATAAGCTATGGACAATGAACACAATTGCATTTTGTCTAAGGAAATTTGAATGCAAACAGATACTGTGACGAGATCCTGTGGCCCATTGTCGTGCTATTCATCTGCCGCCATCACCTCATCACCTCATGTGTATAATAATAATAATATAATATGCCATTTAGCAGACGCTTTTATCCAAAGCGACTTACAGTCATGCGTGCATACATTTTTGTGTATGGGTGGTCCCGGGGATCGAACCCACTACCTTGGCGTTACAAGCGCCGTGCTCTACCAGTTGAACGCCAGGGTTGTGGGTTCGATTCCCACGGGGGGGCCAGTATGAAAAATGTATGCACTCACTAATTTAGCGTCTGCTAAATGACTAAAATGTAAATGTAAAATGTATAATGCACGGCCCCATGTCGCAATTCTTGGAAGCTGAAAATGTCCCAGTTCTTCCATGGCCTGCATACTCACCAGACATGTCACCCATTGAGCATATTTGGGATGCTCTGGATCGACGTGTGCGACAGCATGTTCCAGTTCCCGCCAATATCCAGCAACTTCGCACAGGCCACAATCAACAGCCTGATCAACTCTATGCGAAGGAGACGTCCTGCTGAATGAGCCAAATGGTGGTCACACCAGATACTGGCTGGTTTTCTGATCCATCTGTGACCGACAAATGCATATCTGTATTCCCAGTCATGTGAAATCCATAGATTAGGGCCTAATGAATTTATTTCCTCATATGAACTTTAACTCAGTAAAATCTTTGAAATTGTTGCATGTTGTGTTTATATTTTTGTTCAGTGTAATATACGTTTTAACATTGTAGTGGACTAAGACGAGAAGAATGCAGGCTACTGTGCAACTCCCTATTCAGATAGGATGCATTTTTGGAACTTAAATGTATTTATAATAATTTGTTTTATTATTATTATTATTATTATTGTATATCATTGTTATTATTGTAAGCCTATTTATTGATCGAAACCAATTCTTTAAATAGCCTGTTCAAAACGTTTGTGAAGGTCTAATCCAGTTCCCAAGTGTTTTGTTTCATTCCTTTGAGCCATTTTCCTTGGGCAAATTAAGTTCCAACTGTAATGATGTGTTTGGCGCAATATATAATAGCCTGCTCATATTTTCCCTATAAACAATGGCTTGACTTACTTTTGATATTACCCTAATAAAGTTTAGAAACTTTTGTGAAGGTTTGGTGTGGTGTGGCTATTATTAAGCTTTAGCTACTGCAAGCCTATGATATATGAAGGCAGTGTGCACCAGAGCTCCAACTGACTCTTACAGTTTAATTTGAGGTGAGGAAGAATTACTCATATAATATAACATAATATAACAATATAATGCTTATCTTTAAACAAAATATTCTGATCGAAAATTAACTAATTAGCCTCCTCGTGTACATCTATATCTGTGTAGCAGAAGCAGTAGCCATCTGAGATAGAAAAAAAAAAAATAAAAAATGCTTGTCGGTGTGGTAGCATGCCGCCGGCATATCTCTATCTCTTTATCTATCTCTCTGGGGCTAGGCCTTTATATAGGCTATATTTAGTTTTATATATACATTTTTTATTTATACAGTGGATACTAGGGGTGTAACGATCCATCTACTACATCGATGTATCGATTTATATTCCTATGATCCAACTACATCGATCTGTGCTCGGCGAGTTGGCCTTTTGGACAACATATATCGATCTAACATCGTTTTAAAATGTAATAAATCGATTGTATCGATACTAGGAAATAACCCATTGGATTTAAGCACGTCAGACTTTATATAGATGTTTTTTCTTAGCACTTTTAATGATAAAGGCTTTAAACATTACTCGATTCAGTCTGCCTATCCGTGACGTCATCGCGCCAACAGCAGCGCAAAGGCGCAAAGACAACCAAACATAGCATGGCGGACTACAGAGGAGAAGCCGACGAGCGAGAAATTATCAAGCCACCATTGCGGTCCAGTGTGTGGAAACACTTTGGCTTTTGCAAAGACGGAGATGTTCTAAATAAGTCGCTCGCTGTTTGTAGGATATGTAAAGGTCAAGTAAAGTACAACGGCAACACGACAAATCTCTCCAACCACCTACTAAGGCGCCATGGGATTTCACACAACACCGACCGTCCAGGCACCTCTTGCAGCGTTCCCGCTGCTACAGCAGCGAAAGGTAAAGTCAACTCTGCAGAAGCCTCAGGTCTCGCCTGCATGTTTAGTCAGAGACTAGGCCAAAACTCAGCTCGGGCGAAAAACATCACGGCAACAATTGCCAAGTTTATCTGCAAAGACATGCGACCCTACAGTGTGGTTGAAAATCCGGGATTCCGTGAAATGATTCAAACATTGGAGCCAAGGTACACAATACCAAGCCGACCACACTTCTCAGAAAAGGTTATTCCTGCATTGTACGAAAGTACTAAGAATGATGTGAAGCTGTCGCTTTCTCAAGCTGAACGAGTAGCGATAACGACAGATGGCTGGACGTCATGCTCAAATCAAGGGTATGTGACAATTACCTCTCATCACATTGATCCGGAGTGGAAAATTAAGACCTTTGTTCTGCTAACCAGAGTTTTAAATGAAGCCCATACTGGTAAAAATATTGGCGCGTTACTGCGTGAAGCCTGCATGGAGTGGAAAATCTACGACAAGAATCCTGCCATCGTCACAGATAACGACAGGAATATGATTGTGGCCGGTGCAGAAGCCCAGTTCAGTCCACACATTACCTGCTTCGCACATACACTCAACCTTGCCTCGCAGAAGTGTTTGGGGGTGGACCGTGCTTCCAGGTTGTTGGGGAAAGTGCGAAAAATTGTTGGATATTTTCACCGCAGCCCGATTGCATGTCACGCCCTACAGGAAAAACAAACTCTGATGGATTTACCAAAACATAAACTGATCCAAGACATAATCACCAGATGGAACAGTTCATTCGAAATGCTTGAACGTTTTTTGGAACAACAGCCAGCTATAATGGCAACTCTGATGTCCAAGGATCTACGAAAGGGGGTCACAGATGTAGGCACGCTGAGTGAGAGGGATATTGCCAACATGGATGACATTGTTCAGTTGATGGGTCCTGTCAAAATGGCAACCACTGTGATGTGTGAAGAAGACCAGCCAACTCTCTCTGTAATTGCTCCTCTTCAAGCAAAACTGCTGAAACACCTACAGCCATGCGAAGACGACTCAACCCTGGTTGCAGAGATTAAGAGGGTGATGGCCAGTGACCTCTCCACACGCTACAGAGGCACCCAAGATGCTCTCAACATAGGTAATTAATTTGGAGTCTTAATTAAAATCAACTTGGTTAATATTTTAGGTTATTAGACTGTATTAATTTGTAAAATGCCACACCTTTGCGTTTCAAGTTTGAATTTGAGTTGTTTTTTCATATGGAAAAGTAAACAAGATATCTGCAATACAATTCTTAGTTCATGGTGGCTTTACATCATCACTGTGCCACATTTCTTTTAAACATACTAAAGTTTAATCTTCTGATTATTTTGTGTATGAGGAGGTGGTCATCACTTGCAATTTCAGGTCAACTTAATTTAATAATGCAATGAATGCAATATTCTTGTTCTTTAAACAGCATCAGCGTTGGACCCGCGATTTAAAGAACTGCCCTACCTGGAAAAAGAGGACAGAGAACAGGTCTACACAAAACTGGTTTTTGAGGCAGAAGTGTCCCACCAGGTAACTCTTCTCTCCTCTTTCCTCTGCTCTTTTCTCTTCTCCCCTTTCATTTGTCCTCTCTCAAATCTCATCTGTTCTTTATCTTCCTCTAAATTTATGTGTGCAGTATTACAGAGCAGAAATTTGAACAGTTCACACATTCTTACATCAATAGATGCAAGCAATGGGAAATCAGGAGGAAGACGAGGGAAGCTCAAGCACAAAGCTGTCAGGATTCAATGAAGAGACCACAGGTGTGTTTCATGTGATACCAATAAAATATTGTTGTTGTTTTGTATTAATGAGAAACATGACTATATTTTGAAATATATTTCTTATATTGTAGCTCCAAATGAGTCACCTCCTTGTAAGAAGAAAGCCTTAGATGCGCTGTTTGGCGATTCCTTCACCCAAAGAGAAAGAAAATCGACAAGCGAGACAGCCAGAGCAGAGGTGTTAAAGTACCGAGCAAAAGATGCGTTGCCTTTGACTGAAAATGCCATGAAGTGGTGGAGATCTCAGGAGAAAGAGCTACCTGTACTTTCCACCCTTGCTAAACGGTACCTGTGCATTCCAGGCACCAGTGTGCCAGCAGAACGAGTTTTTAGTACTGCTGGCGACATAGTGAACGCACAGAGAAGTGTTCTGCAGCCAGATCATGTTGATCAGTTGATATTTTTGAAAAATAATCTGTAGTCATTGAAGAGTAGCCTAGTAGGTTACACTTGATCTTTTGTTGAATATTGTTTGTTTATTAAAATGAGAGTAGTAGCAGGTTCATCCACTGCTCATTCAACCTGAAGAAATGTTGGTTGCACTTTATTTTTGATATTAATACTGTATTTGTATTGTAATGTTGAAAAACAAAAGCAGAAGTAGCAGGTAAACCTACTGTTAATTCAACCTGAAGAGATGTTGGTTGCACTTTATTTTTGATATTAATACTGTATTTGTATTGTAATGTTGAAAAACAAAAGCAGAAGTAGCAGGTAAACCTACTCTTTATTCAACCTGAAGAGATGTTGGTTGCACTTTATTTTTGATATTAATATTGTAATATTTTTATGTTGAAAAACAAAAGCAGAAGTAGCAGGTAAACCTACTGTTAATTCAACCTGAAGAGATGTTGGTTGCACTTTATTTTTGAAATTAATATTGTAATATTTTTATGTTGAAAAACAAAAGCAGAAGTAGCAGGTAAACCTACTGTTGAAATGTTGGTTGCACTTACTGTACTTTTATTGAAAATGTATTGAATATTGAAAATGAGATCAGACAATTTTAACTTCCTGTTAATTCAACCTAAAGTGTTGTTTGCACTTTATTCAAATAAAATGTGAATGCATTTGCCATTCATTGTTGTGTACTTGTTTATTTATATTCATAATTAATTGATACCTGATTCCATTACAAGAAACAGGAATCTAGGAAACTTCACCTGCACTGTCCAGTATCCAGGTATTTATTTCAGTCACACTGGTTGAATTTTTGGCTAAAAGGTTACTGAATCGATTTCAAGTCACTGAATCGTTTCGGATCGTATCGTTCTAAATGAACCAATATCGTCCTTGAATCGTATCGACAACCACGAATCGTGATACAAATCGAATCGTTGTTAAAACGAATCGTTACACCCCTAGTTTACACTGATACGTTCTCATACTTACAGCTATACATACTCACACTTTCATACTCACATTCACACACGAACCCCACCTTCAACAGGTCTGATCACATACAAGGCCCCTGGATAGGCAATCGAGTAGGCTACTTCCTTACTCAAACTAGATGTAGCTCCGGCGCTGATGTGCTCTGGCATTTGCAGGACAGAGCGTACTCACCAATTCTTTCCCTCTCACTGTTTATTCTCTTCCCCTGTCCCCCTTGCGCCTTATCGCTCTATATTTGTATCTGTTTATGCAACCTATCTTCCTTGGCCATGCATGTATGTGATAGAGACAGAGATACTAATACTAATACTAACTTCACTAGGCTAAAACAAGGTTTACTCGTTCATTCGTGTCGGTCAACCACTGAAAACATAAATGTGTCAAACTTTGTCTGCCTCTTCTTATCCATTTGGTGGAATTTCAACCATGCTCCGTCTTCTCTGCTTCCCACCCCTCCTCGTGCACTTCTCCAATCCTCCCTCTCAGTCTCACAACAAGAGGATAATGCTAGTGTCTCGTTTCCCCTAGCAACCAGTTGCTATAGGAATATTCCTTAGTAATTCAAAGTGTTGATGATGATGATGAAGAGTCCAGATGTATGACCACGATAGTTAGATTAGGCTAGTTATTCAATCAAACACATTTATTTTACAATTATAGACTCCTAACCTAGGAAGAAATGTGTCTCTTATAAACGTCTGTGTGCAGTTACAGGTAGCATACTCCAAAAACTAGAGAAAATTCGACAAAAAATATATTAAATCCACCTTTTGCACAGTCCTCGGCATTTTAGCTGTGCACATCTCACATTTCCCAACACCGTTGCAGTAACTAGTCGTTTCTATGCGAAGCGGCTGCGGCCGCTTGTAGAAGTAGCCTTAATGACAGCACTTCCCACAGTGCGACCAAAAGAAAGATCTACACATATGAAAGCGATATTTATCGCTCAATACAAAAAGTGGATTTAATATTTTTCTGAATATTCTCTGTTTTTTGGAGTTCCACCTGCAACTGCACACATATGTTCATAAGAGACACGTTTCTTCCGAATCGAGAACAAAGAAAGTATCGCCAAGGTTTGTAAAAAAATATCCTGATTATGGTAAACAGCAGCCTATGCAAGATCTCAGATGAGCTTTAGCTCTGCCACTGAGGTTCGTGTTTACATGGCTATCTAGGAGTAATGTTAAAGGCTACTGGCTTTGATTCAGTTAGTCTACTGGGAGGAGAAGATTTGTCTTTCCCCAGGATACCCTTGCTTGTGGAGATAATGCTAGCAACCGAATGCTTTAATAAAGGATGAAGGTATAGTAGACCCAAGTAGCCTATTGTAAACTGTAACACATCTCACAATTAGAGTAACATGCAATTTTATCATTGGGGACATCACACTTTGTGCTATAGAGTATAGACTGTTGGGTTTAACAACATTTCCAAAACTCCATACCTGATCATAGGCTTTTGTTTTGAAATGTGTATGCCAGTAATGTTAATTTTATCACCAGCACTTTTGGAACCATAGCACCACTGTAGCTATATAATCCAACCACCTTGACTGATGACTGTCAATTCCTGCTGGAAGTTTCTAACTTTCACAGACTAACCAACCTTTTCTAACTTTCACAGACTGACCAAACTTTTTTCACAAACGTTTTTAGAGTAAGATTGTTGGTCATGAAGATGTCCCTTTCCTAAAATAGTGTAGCAAACAAGGGGCGGGGAAGCGAACCCAGGTTACATGCGTGAAAGGCACACACCCTACGCATCGCTCCAACAGATTTAACCCACTTGGTCAGAATTGTAATGTGGCTCACTGTTCGACCACTTTGACCACCAATATGCAGCCTACAGTTTTTTAGAGAGACAATAGATTTGTGGGAGTCCTTCGTAATTAAAACACTAACCAGCCGTAACATACGCATTCGATTTCTATTGTCTGCTATTTTCTTTTAGCCTCTGATTACTTTTATCTCCTAATGAAGATTTGTGTTGGTGTACTGGTTTTCCTCAACAGCCACCCTCTTTGGATGTATTATTGTTGCCGGCTGTACAGCCAGAGCTTGTGTGCTCGCCCAGGGTTTCAATTTTAGTCTATTTTAGGATTAGGGTTATGTCATGAAACGTGGGCTACTAGGCCTACATTATAAATATGACACAATCAGCATTTCACTTTGGATATGAATAATCCAAATTATCAATCAGTTATCAAAACGCTCAGATATAACCACCAGGGCAGGAGGGCGAAGAGATGAGAAGAGTAGGCTATCTCAGCTGATTTATGCAGGAGATTTAAAATAATAATGTAAAACATATCTGTAGGCTTTTTAGTAACTATTTGAATGACGTTTTAGTCCAATGCATGTTGGTTGAACGCTTTGACACCTTGAACGTGAAAGTGAGTGGTTCAGTGAGTGTCTCCGCCTAGAACATCACAGAGCTGATGAACGCAGCAACGTTCTTTTTCAGAACCATGGCGAGCGCATTGTGACGCTGTCCCTTCTACTCCTACTCAGAGCCATAGATACAGTATTTTCTAAATGGGTATACTCCTACTGTTCTCTAAACAATGGTTTCATAGTTTACAATTGTATAAACTCCCAAATCATGCTCAAAATTCAATTTAATTGATGTCACTGTTGAGTGTTTTTTAATCAGTTTGATAAACATGTTTATCCCATTGTGACATAGCCAACAATGACTTATGGAAGACTTTGACGTATTAATGGTCCCTATAAAACCCTGTAATTCTAAGAAAGAATTGTCAGATGGTTTTGAACTCAGTCAAAATCACTGCAGTATGTAGAGCGATAATGAGTAGGTCTATGTTCAGTCGTTTGTTGATAGCGACCCCGCTGAGATTCCTCCGCGAGAGGTCGCTTCTGTGTGCAGCTGACCTGTTGTTTGCGACCGGTTCGGCAGTCTACTTTGATAATAATAATAATAATATGCCATTTAGCAGACGCTTTTATCCAAAGCGACTTACAGTCATGCGTGCATACATTTTTTTTGTGTATGGGTGGTCCCGGGGATCGAACCCACTACCTTGGCGTTACAAGCGCCGTGCTCTACCAGCTGAACTACAGAGGACCACATATAGCAAATATTACGGTATCGGTGAGGATGCACTGGCCACCGTGGAGAGCGTGGACCGTGTTGTCACGGTTGAGGAGGGTAAGTTTACATATTTGACAATGTCTAAATAGTAATAGTCCCAAATGCCACCCAATACCCTATTTCTTATTTTGACCAGGACCCATAGTTCTATGGTTAAAAGGCGCTGGTCAAAAGTAGTGCACTAAATAGGGAATAGGGTGTCATTTAGGTAGCAATTTTTTACAGTGTAGCCCTAGATTAACAACAACAAACAAACTTGCTCCTTTGAAACCAAACCGTTGCTTTAGGTTTAATTGAACATGTTGGTACATTATGCAGACACATAAATACATTTGATGTCATACAATATAAAACACAAGTAAATATATGATCAGCCTAACTACATGGACAGATGTCTGGTGTCTTGTAGCTAGTATTTCTTAAACTTAGAGAAAACAATCCTTTATTGTTTTTCATAAAGATAATGAGCCCACCCTGGACCAGGAGGACCCAGTCCTTGTTCAGGTAAGAATGCTGCAGGCCTATCAATAGCTTGGGTGCCAGTCTTTCTGCTCTCTTGCCAATTCCATCGTGGCAATATGATATTGGCATCACAATCCCATAAGGAGTGGACAGAGAGCTGAAACAGACTGGCACCCAGGCTATAACAATACTGCTTCATTAGCAGGATTGGTTCAATAACAATCTGTCATTCAAACTGTCATTTTACTGACTCATAAATTGATCCTGATTTTCTTCCTTAGTATGTGGTTGAGGAGGTTGGGCACCGGCCCTGTCTGGCTTTAATCCCTTGGTCTGGACCTCTGTGGGTTCCCAGCTCTGTAAGTCCATCCATTCTGATACTCTTTGGTCTTCTCTCTGGTCTTAAAACTGGTTTATGTACTTTAAACATAAACATGACGTTTTCTGAAGAACAATATGGAAATACATTTCTGTAAACATATTCCCTATTTTTTATAACTGCAGCCAACATATTACCTTACCCATGCTGGGAGGATGCTGGTGAGAGAGCTGGCAGTGTTAAACACGCAGGTAACCATGCAGATTATTGGACAAAGCTCATCTGATCTAATAGGCAGGATTACCTTCAGTATCCACTACGGTAGTGAAATACTTTGATGTTCGTTCCCTCATTTTCTCACAGATATTCACAGTGGAGCAGCCCATTTTCATCTGTTTCACTCCTGCTAGGAGGATGGTATGGAATGAACTGTCCTCTCAAAATGAACAGGTAGCCATTCATATGCAGGTACCTCAGATGTTTCCTTAACCTTTCAACACAGACCTGTGTAGTGTCTCAGAATCTATCATGCAGTAGCCTCCTCTTGTGATCCTCCCTATAGCAGTCTGTCAGACCTATAGGCTACCTGTCTATCATTCAAACTGACTTTTAATTTGATCCTGTCTTGTTCCTTAGTATGTGGATGAGGAGGTTGGGCAGCGGACCTGTCTGGCTTTAATCCCTTGGTCTGGTCCTCTGTGGGTTCCCAGCTCTGTAAGTCCATCCATTCTGATACTCTTTGGTCTTTAGACTGGTTTATGTAACTTAAACATAAACATGATGCTTTCTGTAGAACAATATGAAAATACATTTCTGTAAACATATTCCCTATTTTTGTAATAGTCTGTAACACTGCAGCCAACTTATTACCTTACCCATGCTGGACGGATGCTGGTGAGAGAGCTGGCAGTGTTAAACACACAGGTAACCATGCAGATTATTGGACAAAGCTCATTTTATCTAATTGGCAGGATTACCTTCAGTATCTACTATGGTAGTGGGATACTTTGATGCCCTTAAAACTGTTCCCTCATTTTCTTACAGATTTGCAAGATTGAGCAGCACATTTTCATCTCTCGTGCTGGCATGATGGTATTGGATGAACTGTCCTCTCAGCTTGAAGAGGTAGCCATTCATCTGCAGGTACTTCAGACATGTTCTTAACATTTATATCAGACCTGTGTATTTCAACTATTATCATTGCAGTGGCCTCCTCTTGCAATCTTCCCTATGCCAATATTTTACTCCTATACAGTACCAGTCTATCATTCAAACTGACTCTTAAATTGATCCTGTCTTGTTCCTTAGTACGTGGATGAGGAGGTTCGGCAGCAGCCCTGTCTGGCTTTAATCCCTTGGTCTGGACCTCTGTGGGTTTCAAACGCTGTAAGTCCATCCATTCTGATACTCTCTGGTCTTTAGGGGGGCTTAAACATAAACATAACTTTTTCTAAAAGAAACTTCTGGAAATACATTTCTGTAAACATGTTACCTTTTTTTATAGCCTGTCAAACTGCAGCCAATTTATTATCTTACCCACGCTGGGAGGATGCTGGTGAGAGAGATGGCAATGTTAAACACACAGGTAACCATTCAGATTATTAACCATTACTCATCTGATCTAATAGGGATAATTACCTTCAGTATCCACTAGTAGAATACTTTGATATCTTTAAAGCTGTTCCCTCATTTTCTCAGATTTTCACAATGGAGCAGCCCATTATCATCAGTTTCACTCCTGCTAGGAGGATGGTATGGGAGGAACTGTCCTCTCAAAATGAACAGGTAACCATTCATAGGCAGGTACCTCAGATGTTTCCTTAACCTTTGAACACAGACATGTGTATTTCAACTGCCAATTGTCTCAGAATCTATCATGCAGTGGCCTCCTCTTGCGATCCTCCCTATTCCAGTCTGTCAGTCCTATAGGCTACCTGTCTATCATTCAAACTGACTCTTAATTTAATCCTGTCTTGTTCCTTAGTATGTGGATGAGGAGGTTGGGCACCGGTCCTGTCTGGCTTTAATCCCTTGGTCTGGACCCTTGTGTGTTCCTATCTTTGTGAGTCTATCCATTCTGAAACTCTCTGGTCTTTAGAGGATATTAAAGATTAACATCAAGTCACTAGTTTTCTATAAAACCACATAATGAAAAAACATATTCCCTTGTCTTCATAGCCTGTCTTCTCCAAGGCCAAACCAGTCTACTACCTCACTCGTGCTGGGAGAATGCTGGTAACAGAGCTTGCAGTGTTAAACACACAGGTAACCAAACACATTATTAACCAAAGCTCATCTGATCTTATAGGGAGAATTTACTTTACCCTGTTACCTTTTTTTTCACAGACTTCCAAATTGGTTATTGAGGAGCCTACCATTCACCTCACTGAAGCTGGGAGGCTAGTGCTTGACGAACTGTCAGCACCTTCAGATAGCCATTCACAGGTAGTCAATCACATTATTAGACAGTCATAGCTGATTAGTAATAGTACACATTACCATGTCCTCTATCTCCACAATTGTGTGTCTTATTAATCACAGCGCAATCTCTATAATTAGGGGATGTCTTTGTTTTTCAGCCAAATAGGGAAGACTCTGGTTTTCCCTATGAGAAGTTGCAGCTGGTTGGGAACTGGGGTTCGTTTCATTTCCATTACTGGAATATCCATTATGGACGAGTGCAGGTACTTCAGACATATTCTTAACATTTATGAACACACCTGTGTATTTGAACTCCCAATTGTCTCTGGGTTTTCTTTTGTATGTCTGTCCCTAATTGAAACCTAGGGGAAACTTGTCGTACGAACATCATGTGGGCTCTATATCACTGCCAGGGATTATACTCAGAACTGAAATCGCCTGCCAAATGTTATAGACATCTACAGCTAACATATAGAGAGAGGTCTGGAGACTGAAGGAGTTTTTTTCTTTATAGCAAAATGAAGAGGACATGCATCACCTGTGCATTGTGAGGGGAGTGGAGAAGCAGCTGTGGTGGAGCAGAGTCATCCAGGAAAAAATCCTGGACCCATGGGTGAGAGATTCTCAACTGGTCTTTCGTCTCAAATGCACCTGATTTGTGTCAAATGACGCACATGCTATAGGTCTACTTATATTTCCTGGATGAAATGTAATGTTTCTCTGTCTCTTTTAAAGGGTCTCGTCCAGGTGGTCCTCACCAACAAGAAGCTGACTGGTATTAAGGTACAGTCAGGCAATTTTTCACAGAAAAAATGTAAAGTGGCAAATGTCCATTTACCTATTTGAATAAATACATGTTGACAGAAAATGAAATTACACGTTCTAATCTCTTGCCTCATTTTTAGTTCCTTGGTAGAAGGATCCATGGACTCATGTCCTGCCTTGTCAAGAGGAGGTCTGAGTTCACCTATTATGAGGATGCCCAGGTACACCCCGTTGTTTCTCTGTGTTATGATTTATTTCAGTGTTTGGTTGAGGGGTTTTCAATATGGTGGTTTTCAGTGTTGGGCTGACAGTGTCACATGTTGTGTGTTAAACAGCAGGTGGATATCTCCACCACAGTGGAGGGGTACCAGGAGAGGGGGGATGAGATGATGGCATATCAGTTCTCCACCTCTGACATCATCACCACCCCTCATGAGCCGTCCTCTGGCTCCTCTCACCAGTTCCCCCAGAATTCTCCGCCTCCCCCCTTTCCCTTCCGATTCCCCTCCCAGTCCCCCTCCACCTTACCACTCCACCCAGGACCAGGACCAGACCCCTGACAGCACTCCTCAGGTAAAACTCTTTCTACAGTCAATAATTCTTATTTCATTTGTACTTGTGTGTACAGGTGTGTGTCATTGTTTTGGTATCGATAGGTTTGTGTTGTCTGTCAAGGGTCAAGTTGTTAGGTCAAGATGAAAGTATTGTTATGATGTCACTGAATGTTTTGTCTGCTTCAGTTGATGTTGCAGGTGAAATGCAGTTTAGTAGAGTTTAAGTTAATGTGATGTCTGTTTTAGGAGTTTGAGGAGGAGTTTGTGGAGGAGCAAAATAATGCTGCAGATGTGCCCCAGTTGCGGTGGGTTCGCTTTCATGTGTTCATCTATAGTAAAAACCTTTGCTTTGAAATAATCAGCCCAATATTGTAGTTATACAGATGTAGGATCTTAATTTGAGACAGTTTGCTACAGCAGGAAAATAATCCTGCAGCAACAGGATACATTTTTCGTTAGGGCAAATCGAGTCTAAAATTTCAAAGTGGAAATTACAAACTTGAAAATTCCAAATACGCTACAAGTTTGCATTTCCTGCCGTGCAGGAAAATTCTCAGCAACAAAAGAGTGATCAAATTAAGATCCTACATTGGTATGGTCTTTCTGAATCCTGCAGTTATAATATAGGCTAACATAAAATGATTTCTTAATTTCATGGCACTGATGTTTTAGCTTCTTAGGTTGAACATTTGTTATTGAACATTTCTATTTACAGGCGTTACTTTGAAAACCAAGGGACAACCAACTTCTCTCTGAGGCTGGCCGGTATCAGACGTGCTATGGAGGTGAGAAAATGTGAATTTAGCACCTTTTGTATTTCACTTCATGAACATTTCTGGACTATTTGTAAATGTACTGTCTTGTTCTCACAGGCTCTGACATCCTCAGACAGTACCTCCCTCAATTACCTCACCCACGCTGGGAGGATGGTGTTGAGTGGACTATCCGAGCTCAACCAGCAGGTAACCAATTACATAATTGTGCAACGTTCATCAGACCAGATATATAGTTCCCACTGGGCACAGATGTCATTTCAACGTCTCGTTTTGATTTACATTTGGTTGAGTTGTCAACTAAAGTGAATTCAATGTGAAATCCCCCAAAAATTAACGTAATTGGATTTAGGTTAAAAGACGAAATTCCCTTACGTTGATGACTTCTTTCAAATCCAATCAGTTTCCCACTTTGATTCAACATCATCACATTGACATTTTTTATTGATACAACATTGATTCAACCAGTTCTTGCACAGTGGGTTACCTTTAGGCAACAGTGATTCATAGGGTTTAGTTGAAAAGTTTCAACGTCATACTAGCCAAACAATCGGAGGCCCTTTGAATTACAGACCTGAATCTTTGAGTTTATGATCTAAGTTTTAAGGAATTGTATGATTGTTTTGTTTTGAGGATGTGAGGCAGTTTCAGCAGGCCTACGACCTACTGGTGAACTTCATTAATGAGCCAGCAAACAGGGAGCGACTAGAGCAGGAGATGGCTCTCGTAGGAGTAGGTCTACATGCAAGCTTGAGCCTTAGCTGCAGGCACCGTCTTCTCATCTAACATCTACTCAATGAGACTTTCTAAAGTGCTTGTCAATGAAGATTATGTAATTATCCTATTTGTTTGACTTCAGATCGACCGCATCAACTTCGCAGATGTTTTTTATGAATTCGTTCTACTAAGCCTTCTAGAAGGAAAGACATCTCTTCCTATATCTGTAAGTGGCCCTAAGAATGGAACATCCTGTTGTTTATCTATGCTATACACACTGTTGTCATATCAGATCTGTAGACACTCACTCATGTCCCCTGTTCCTTCTCCAGAAGCCTGGTAGCTTCCTTTATCTGCTCCTGGAAGTCATAATGAGGATTCACCCTCCTGGAGGAGCCTGGACAGAGGCTGCTGGGAACTTCTACCTCCTTGTTAAGGTACATTTGTCTCTCTCTCTCTCTCTCTCTCTCTCTCTCTCTCTCTCTCTCTCTCTCTCTCTCTCTCTCTCTCTCTCTCTCTCTCTCTCAATCAATAGTTGATGATGTGTCTGTTGTCAACAGGGCCAGATGAAGGCATGGCTAGAATCCATCTTCAACCTCAATGAGTCAATCTATGAAAGCCCAGAGAGGCTCTCGGGGAGGTGATGGGGAATCTAGAAATACAGGTTGAGTTCCTGCTGTCCAGCCTGGATTAAGGTTCCCAAACTGAGCTGAGGGCCCCATCACAAAATAAAGTGTTTTGCATTTAAACATTATCTGTCAATCGTAAACAAATGTTACATCATGTGTAGGGGAGAGTGGGGTAAGTTGAGCCATTTTTTACATTCAGCATTACTCTGTCAAGGGAAATATAGTATTCTTTCAAAAATATACAGTATCTGTCACGACTTCCTCCGAGGCTGCCCCTCTCCTTGTTCGGGCAGGCTTCGGCGTTTGTCGTCACCGGCCTTCTAGCCACTGCCGCTCCTCATCTCATCATTCCATTTGTTTTGTCTTGTTTATTACACACACCTGGTTCATATCCCCTCATTAGTACCTGTATAAGTGTTCCCTCTGCCCCCTTGTCTTTGTGTGTGATTGTTTATTGTGGAGGAGAGAGAAGCTCGGTGGAGCTCCATGTATTTTGTATCGCTGGGAATATTCCCTGTGTGCCTTGTATTTTCCAGTGCCCCTGTTTTGCGCACTGGAGTGTTTTTACTAGGGGTGTAACGATCCATCTACTACATCGATGTATCGATTTATATTCCTATGATCCAACTACATCGATTTGTGCTCGGCGAGTTGGCCTTTTGGACAACATATATCGATCTAACATCGTTTTAAAATGTAATAAATCGATTGTATCGATACTAGGAAATAACCCATTGGATTTAAGCACGTCAGACTTTATATGGATGTTTTTTCTTAGCACTTTTAATGATAAAGGCTTTGAACATTACTCGATTCAGTCTGCCTATCCGTGACGTCATCGCGCCAGCAGCAGCGCAAAGGCGACAAGACAACAAAGCATAGCATGGCGGATGACAGAGGAGAAGCCGACGAGCGAGAAATTATCAAGGCACCATTGCGGTCCTTACAAGAAACAGGAATCTAGGAAACTTCACCTGCACTGTCCAGTATCCAGGTATTTATTTCAGTCACACTGGTTGAATTTTTGGCTAAAAGGTTACTGAATCGATTTCAAGTCACTGAATCGTTTCGGATCGTATCGTTCTAAATGAACCAATATCGTCCTTGAATCGTATCGACAACCACGAATCGTGATACAAATCGAATCGTTGTTAAAACGAATCGTTACACCCCTAGTGGATACCTAAGCCGATAGGCCTATGTATGCAATGCCCTGATGCATTTAGTGCTCAAATCTCCTACAGCTGAAACCGTGAGGTGGACACATTGTTTTAGGAAAGTAGCATAAAAAAACAATAAAAAATTGGCTATAAAGTTTTGCATATGCTACACATCAAAACACAAGGAATAGTGTTTTTGTAACGTGTTATAGGCTGTTTTTAAGGACGTGTAAATGTGGCTCATTTGGCCAATATCGGTCATTTATTGATGGCGCTGTCTGCGGCAAGTTGGCTCTGAATGCATATGGATGTCCAGTATATTTCTCAAATGTCCTGTAATTTCAAATCTTCCCGGTCACGTTGTCTGGCACCAAATTTTCATAAAGGTAACCGTGAAATGTGCATATTGTTTTTATGTAGATCTTAGAATATTCGCATGGAAATCTATCGCCAATTGGATGGAAACCTAGACACCCTAAAGACTTTGGCAAGTGCACTAGTCCAGTGTCACTTTGATTATGCATGCACATCATGCTTCACCAGCAGCCCCAAACATCTAATGAATAAGCTACAGACTAGGGTTGAATATTTTCCAGGTATTTTACAAATGTTCCATCCCAAGAAGAATCACTTTTCTCTCAGGTAACCGGTATTTCCTGCCCAAAACCGGAAGTGTCATTCTAAAGCATACGAAGCATATTAATAGCCTTTGTCTGGATTTGATTAGAGCTTTGATTGGCATGAAAATTCAAGGCTGATGCTATCTGAGCCTGATGAGCCATACAGTACATTAAATATATTTAATGAGCCCTACATTAAAGACATTTTATGAGCCCAAGCCCAAAAATGCCCAAATGATTGAGACCTTTTCCAATACATAGCCTACGATATAGGCTACCACACATTACGCATGACAGAAAAACATAAAAGCCCATAGATGTAGCTATGTAAAAAAAATTAGGTGACCCTGAAAGCCAGATGGAGAAGTGAAAATTAGACACGCATTTAATCCTTATATTACTGTACCATATGCTGCAACAAATGTAGGGACCACAATGGAAATAAATCCATGACTTTATTGTGCAATCCCGGTCACTTTTAAAATTATTTGTGTGTATATACAGTGAGGGAAAAAAGTATTTGATCCCCTGCTGATTTTGTACGTTTGCCCACTGACAAAGACATGATCAGTCTATAATTGTAATGGTAGGTTAATTTGAACAGTGAGAGACAGAATAACAACAAAAAAATCCAGAAAAATGCATGTCAAAAATGTTATAAATTGATTTGCATTTTAATGAGGGAAATAAGTATTTGACCCCTCTGCAAAACATGATTTAGTACTTGGTGGCAAAACCCTTGTTGGCAATCACAGAGGTCAGACGTTTCTTGTAGTTGGCCACCAGGTTTGCACACATCTCAGGAGGGATTTTGTCCCACTCCTCTTTGCAGATCTTCTCCAAGTCATTAAGGTTTCGAGGCTGACGTTTGGCAACTCGAACCTTCAGCTCCCTCCACAGATTTTCTATGGGATTAAGGTCTGGAGACTGGCTAGGCCACTCCAGGACCTTAATGTGCTTCTTCTTGAGCCACTCCTTTGTTGCCTTGGCCGTGTGTTTTCGGTCATTGTCATGCTGGAATACCCATCCACAACTAATTTTCAATGCCCTGGCTAAGGGAAGGAGGTTCTCACCCAAGATTTGGCGGTACATGGCCCCGTCCATCGTCCCTTTGATGCGGTGAAGTTGTCCTGTCCCCTTAGCAGAAAAACACCCCTAAAGCATAATGTTTCCACCTCCATGTTTGACGGTGGGGATGGTGTTCTTGGGGTCATAGGCAGCATTCCTCCTCCTCCAAACACGGCGAGTTGAGTTGATGCCAAAGAGCTCCATTTTGGTCTCATCTGTGTCACGATCGTCTGAGGAAGCGGACCAATACGCAGCGCGTGGAGTGAACATGATGACTTTATTAAATAAAGCAACCACAAAAACAACAAATGACGATAGTGAAGTCCTCTGTAACACTGACAGAAACATGGAACAAAAACCCACAACCCCAAGGTGAAAACACACAGTATAAATATGGCTCCCAATCAGAGATAACGAGCCGACAGCTGACACTCGTTACCTCCGATTGGGAGTCATTGACCAAACATAGAAAAAACAACCTAGACTAACCAACATAGAAATACACCCAAGTGAAATGAACAACCCTGGCTCAAAATCAAAGTCCATAGAGCCAGAGTGTCACAGTACCCCCCCCTAAAGGTGCGAACCCCGGGGCGCACCAGCAAACAGTCTAGGGGAGGGTCTGGGTGGGCGTCTGTCTATGGTGGCGGCTCAGGCACTGGTCGTGGTCCCCACCCCCACCATAGTCACTACCCGCTTGTGTAACCTCCTCCACATGACCACCCCCCAACTAAACCCCCACAGGATTAAGGGGCAGCACTGGACCAAGAGGCATCACCGGACTCAGGGGCAGCACCGGACTAAGGGGCAGCACCGGGCTAAGGGGCAGCACCGGGCTAAGGGGCAGCACCGGACTAAGGGGCAGCACCGGGCTAAGGGGCAGCACCGGACTAAGGGGCAGCACCGGCCTAAGGGGCAGCACCGGACTAAGGGGCAGCACCGGGCTAAGGGGCAGCACCGGGCTAAGGAGCAGCACCGGGCTAAGGGGCAGCACCGGACTGAATGGCGGATCCTGGCTGGCTGGCTCTGGCGGATCCTGGCTGGACGGCTCTGGCGGATCCTTGCTGGACGGCTCTGGCGGATCCTGGCTGGACGGCTCTGGCGGATCCTGGCTGGACGGCTCATGGCTGGCTGACGGATCTGGCTGCTCATGGCTGGCTGACGGATCTGGCTGCTCATGGCTGGCTGACGGATCTGGCTGATCCTGTCTGGCGGAAGGCTCTGGCTGATCCTGTCTGGCGGAAGGCTCTGGCTGATCCTGTCTGGCGGAAGGCTCTGGCTGATCCTGTCTGGCGGAAGGCTCTGGCTGATCCTGTCTGGCGGAAGGCTCTGGCTGATCCTGTCTGGCGGAAGGCTCTAGCGGCTCCTGTCTGGCGGAAGGCTCTAGCGGCTCCGGTCTGGCGGACGGCTCTGAAGGCTCATGGCAGACGGGCGGCTTTGCAGGTTCAGTACAGACGGGCGGCTTTAGCGCCGTTGGGCAGACGGGCAGTTCAAGCGCCGTTGGGCAGACGGGCAGTTCAGGCGCCGTTGGGCAGACGGGCAGTCCAGGTGCCGTTGGGCAGACGGGCAGTTCAGGCGCCGTTGGGCAGACGGGCAGTTCAGGCGCCGTTGGGCAGACGGGCAGTTCAGGCGCCGTTGGGCAGACGGGCAGTTCAGGCGCCGTTGGGCAGACGGCAGACTCTGGCCGTCTGAGGCGCACTTTAGGCCTGGCGCGTAGTGCCGGAACTGGAGGTACCGGGCTGAGGACACGCATCTCAGGGCTAGTGTGGGGAGAAGGAACAGGCCGGACCGGGCTGGCGACGCGCACCGTAGACTTGGTGCGGGTGGCAGGAACAGGCCGGGTCGGGCTGGCGACGCGCACCGTAGACTTGGTGCGGGTGGCAGGAACAGGCCGGGCCGGGCTGTCGACGCACACCGTATCCTTGGTGCGTGGAGCAGGAACAGGCCGGGCAGGGCTGTCGACGCACACCGTATCCTTGGTGCGTGGAGCAGGAACAGGCCGGGCTGGGCTGGCGACGCACACCGTAGGTTCTGTGCGTGGAGCAGGAACAGGCCGGGCTGGGCTGGCGACGCACACCGTAGGTTCTGTGCGTGGAGCAGGAACAGGCCGGGCTGGGCTGGCGACGCACACCGTGGGCTTGATGCGTGGAGTAGGAACAGGCCGGTCCGTACTGGGAACACACACCACTGGCTTTAACTGGGGATCAGGAACGGGCCGGACCGGACTGGTAACACACATCAGTCTCTCACGCCGTGCCGCAACAACTTCCCTTCCTCTACTCGCCAATGGCTCCCGTAATCCGATAGCCTTCTCTCCACGTCTCCCTGTAGCAGCCTCCTGCTGCCCAGCCGCCAAGCCATGTGCCCCCCCAAAAACTTTTTGGGGGTTGCCTCTCGTCCTTCCAACGATGATGGCCCTGCTGACGCCGTTGCTCCTCTCTCGCCAGGGCCTTGATCTTCCCCCAAGGTCCCTTGCCCCCGAGCATGTCCTCCCAGGACCACGATTTGCCCACCTGGGCCATCGCCAGCCTCTCGAGCTCCTTACCAGGCGCTTCCTCCCATGTCCAGCTGTCTTGCTCCTGGACACGCTGCTTGGTCCTACTATGGTGGGTTTTTCTGTCACGATCGTCTGAGGAAGCGGACCAATACGCAGCGCGTGGAGTGAACATGATGACTTTATTAAATAAAGCAACCACAAAAACAACAAATGACGATAGTGAAGTCCTCTGTAACACTGACAGAAACATGGAACAAAAACCCACAACCCCAAGGTGAAAACACACAGTATAAATATGGCTCCCAATCAGAGATAACGAGCCGACAGCTGACACTCGTTACCTCCGATTGGGAGTCATTGACCAAACATAGAAAAAACAACCTAGACTAACCAACATAGAAATACACCCAAGTGAAATGAACAACCCTGGCTCAAAATCAAAGTCCATAGAGCCAGAGTGTCACAATCTGACCACAACACTTTCACCCAGTTCTCCTCTGAATCATTCAGATGTTCATTGGCAAACTTCAGACGGGTATATGTGCTTTCTTGAGCAGGGGGACCTTGCGGGCGCTGCAGGATTTCAGTCCTTCACGGCGTAGTGAGTTACCAATTGTTTTCTTGGTGACTATGGTCCCAGCTGCCTTGAGATCATTGACAAGATCCTCCCGTGTAGTTCTGGGCTGATTCCTCATCGTTCTCATGATCATTGTAACTCCACGAGGTGAGATCTTGCATGGAGCCCCAGGCCGAGGGAGATTGACAGTTATTTTGTGTTTCTTTCATTTGCGAATAATCGCACCAACTGTTGTCACCTTCTCACCAAGCTGCTTGGCGATGGTCTTGTAGCCCATTCCAGCCTTGTGTAGGTCTACAATCTTGTCCCTGACATCCTTGGAGAGCTCTTTGGTCTTGGCCATGGTGGAGAGTTTGGAATCTGATTGATTGATTGCTTCTGGCTCCCAGGTGTCTTTTATACAGGTAACAAACTGAGATTAGGAGCACTCCCTTTAAGAGTGTGCTACTAATCTCAGCTCGTTACCTGTATAAAAGACACCTGGGAGCCAGAAATCTTTCTGATTGAGAGGGGGTCAAATACTTATTTCCTTCATTAAAATGCAAATCAATTGATAACATTTTTGACATGCTTTTTTCTGGATTTTTTTGTTGTTATTCTGTCTCTCACTGTTCAAATAAACCTACCATTAAAATTATAGACTGATCATTTCTTTGTCAGTGGGCAAACGTACAAAATCAGCAGGGGATCAAATACTTTTTTCCCTCACTGTATGTATTTTTTTTCTTCTTACAAATAAAATCAATAAATCCAAATTGTGCAATTTGACGAATGTTACAAAACACCAAAAAGTTGAATGACATTCAGAGATTGTCAGAGACATTCAGAGAAGTCAAGCCTTTGATACTGGGCAAGCCTACAATGTAGGGAGGGATTTGTTTTCGGTTTGTCAGGATTGACATAGTCTTTTTATTGTGGTGTTGAAAACGCAAACCATGATATTGAACGTCGGTATGTTTTGTTTATTGGTTGTGTGGTGCATTTGCACAGAAATCTGTTGGTGGATAATTCGTTGCACATATGAGAAACAATGAAGCCTATGATGAGAGCTACTGACTTCAACCTACATCATTATGGTGGAGGACAATGACATAGACATACACAATTTGCTCAAATATCTCTCATCAGGTCTAACCTATTTCTTGCAACGTTCACATATGTATTTAGCCAGTGTAACAGTACACCTCAGTTTAGCCAAGCAATCACTAACCTCAGCAGCATATCTAACTTGTGCCTGAGTACAGGGATCTAACTAGAGCTGACCCCAGTTCTGAGAGAAGAGAAATATGGCCATGATAATTTATGAATCCCCAAAAATATAGTTTACTTATAGGCCCAGCTAGTGGGTAATAGAGGCTGGATTTTTACAAGAGATTGTTTTGGAGGTCACATAACAATTCAAAAGTCTTTACAATGCAAAGAAGTTTGGAAAGTGCTGAGTTTTGCCAACCAGACAAAGCCAATTAACCCTGTTATGGTGTTTCTCTTTCTGCCAGGCAGATTGGGGAATGTCTGCAGAGGAAACGGTGATGCCAGCCAGGAAAGGCCTCAGAGCTGCACAGGAATTTTTTTCACGTCTTCGCCAAAGGCTATTATTTCAGTGATTCAGCTTTATTTGGCCATATTTTAACTAAGGCTACAGCCCAAGCCTGATGACACAATCCTTCTGGAATTCAACATTTTGTACAGATTTCGGTACTGCAATTAAGCTTATCCTGATCTCAAGGTTGACACAGCTTATATTATGTCTCCCAAAGCTATAAACAGAGCATGTTTGGCCTTCGACAATTTGACAGACACTGCATTTCTCACAATAAGCCAGTCAGTCAATGACAGAGTCGCCAGGCATTCCGCAAGCATTCCGCAAGGAAAGGAATTTCCTACCATTCCTAGTCAGGGTGATGCAACTGTTTATAGTCTTCCATTCAACCCTAGAAACATGTCAAAACTATTTGTTCCATGTATGGTTGCCTTTAGTGCATGTGTCATTCAGACCAACTTTCATGCATACTGGGAGCTTTGTTCTTAAAGCTGCACTTCCACATATGTCCAGCAGATGTCAGTCTCAACCCTTTTATTTTAATATTATCTGAAAAACCCATCTTTGTGTAAAATGAACTTTTTCCCTTTGGGAATGAAACCCCCTCTCTTTCCCATTCCCAATGTTGTTAATCTAAAAATACCACCGGTAGAATTGGTTGAAAATATGGAGAGTTTGATGAATTTCAACAAGCTCTCTGTATGCAGTGTTCATGTGATGCCTATTATTTTCAAAGGAGTAAACGTTTTAATCTTTCTCTCGCTCTATTCATTGTAGTGTACACGGTGTGTGTGTCTATGTGGAAGAGGGTTTGTTTCTGGGTTAATGGAGTACCAGCTGTCCTATTACAGGTTTTTAGGGGCAGGTGTGTAACACGCCCCCCACCTCCCATCCCTTTCCTCTCCCCAGTCAGTAGGCCCGTGCCACTTGGGGAATAAGATAACATGATGGGGGTAATGATGCATCTGAGCGAGACTCTGTTGTCCTATAACCCCCCTCGCCCACCCAACCACCCACTCACAAAGACATCCCCCCCCTATCCTCTCCCCCCAGTCTGGTACTTTCGGAGAACAAAGCCACCCTAATTGGCCAGGCTCTCACTCATTAGCCATAATCAGCTCTGTGCAGATGGCGCTGGGCTAACCGCTAGGCTAATGGCCTTAACCTGGCACTGCTTGGATTAACATTCTGCTGCCAGACCCCCAGCCAGCTCCCACAGGAGGGGCCGGCCAGGCCAATTACCAACCCTAATCTTGATGGAGGGGCCTGGTGTGGTGGGGTGAGGGAAACACCTCTTTCACTGATTTACTACCTGTTTTTGTCTCACTCCTCTCTCTGTCTGATTTACCAATTACCATTGTGTCAACACGTGGTCTTCAAATAGTATTTTGTATGGTGTATCGGATGGTGCTGGTGTTTTGGGTCTGAATGTTGAACAGTCTTTGTGTCTGTTTCTTTTTATGTTGGAAGGTACAGTGAGGGAAAAAAGTATTTGATCCCCTGCTGATTTTCTATGTTTGCCCACTGACAAAGAAATGATCAGTCTATAATTTTAATGGTAGGTTTATTTGAACAGTGAGAGACAGAATAACAACAAAAACATCAAATTTGCATTTTAATGAGGGAAATAAGTATTTGACCCCCTCTCAATCAGAAAGATTTCTGGCTCCCAGGTGTCTTTTATACAGGTAACGAGCTGAGATTAGGAGCACACTCTTAAAGGCAGTGCTCCTAATCTCAGCGTGTTACCTGAATAAAAGACACCTGTCCACAGAAGCAATCAATCAATCAAATTCCAAACTCCACTATGGCCAAGACCAAAGAGCTCTCCAAGGATGTCAGGGACAAGATTGTAGACCTACACAAGGCTGGAATGGGCTACAAGACCATCGCCAAGCAGCTTGGTGAGAAGGTGACAACAGTTGGTGCGATTATTCGCAAATGGAAGGAACACAAAAAGAACTGTCAATCTCCCTCGGCCTGAGGCTCCATGCAAGATCTCACCTCGTGGAGTTGCAATGATCATGAGAACGGTGAGGAATCAGCACAGAACTACACGGGAGGATCTTGTCAATGATCTCAAGGCAGCTGGGACCATAGTCACCAAGAAAACAATTGGTAACACACTACGCCGTGAAGGACTGAAATCCTGCAGCGCCCGCAAGGTCCCCCTGCTCAAGAAAGCACATATACAGGGCCGTCTGAAGTTTGCCAATGAACATCTGAATGATTCAGAGGTGAACTGGGTGAAAGTGTTGTGGTCAGATGAGACCAAAATCGAGCTCTTTGGCATCAACTCAACTCGCCGTGTTTGGAGGAGGAGGAATGATGCCTATGACCCCAAGAACACCATCCCCACTGTCAAACATGGAGGTGGAAACATTATGCTTTAGGGGTGTTTTTCTGCTAAGGGGACAGGACAACTTCACCGCATCAAAGGGACGATGGACGGGGCCATGTACCGTCAAATCTTGGGTGAGAACATCCTTCCTTCAGCCAGGGCATTGAAAATGGGTCGTGGATGGGTACTCCAGCTTGACAATAACCCAAAACACACGGCTAAGGCAACAAAGGAGTGGCTCAAGAAGAATCACATTAAGGTCCTGGAGTGGCCTAGCCAGTCTCCAGATCTCAATCCCATAGAAAATCTGTGGAGGGAGCTGAAGGTTTGAGTTGCCAAACGTCAGCCTCGAAACCTTAATGACTTGGAGAAGATCTGCAAAGAGGAGTGGAACAAAATCCCTCCTGAGATGTGTGAAAACTTGGTGGCCAACTACAAGAAACGTCTGACCTCTGTGATTGCCAACAAGGGTTTTGCCTCCAAGTACTAAGTCATGTTTTGCAGAGGGGTCAAATACTTATTTCCCTCATTAAAATGCAAATCAATTTATAACATTTTTGACATTTGTTTTTCTGGATTTTTTTGTTGTTATTCTGTCTCTCACTGTTCAAATAAACCTACCATTAAAATTATAGACTGATCATGTCTTTGTCAGTGGGCAAACGTACAAAATCAGCAGGGGATCAAATACTTTTTTCCCTCACTGTATATGTAGATGTGAGGATGTGCGAATTGTAGGCAACATGGAAGGTATATGTAGATGTGAGGATGTATGAATTGTAGGCAACATGGAAGGTATATGTAGATGTGAGGATGTGCGAATTGTAGGCAACATGGAAGGTATATGTAGATGTGAGGATGTGCGAATTGTAGGCAACATGGAATGTAGATGTGAGGATGTGCGAATTGTAGGCAACATGGAAGGTCTATGTAGATGTGAGGATGTGCGAATTGTAGGCAACATTCTCTGTTGTTTCTCTCTTTTTATTTCTCTCTCAACATCGTCTGTTCTGTCTTGCTGTTGAAAATTCTTAGTCTCACTGTGTGTGCTAAGTGTCTCTCATACATAAGTTTCATATTCAAGAGGGTCGTACACTAAAAGCAGGGTTGCCCTGCCCTCCTCTACCAGCTGTGGCTCTGGTACTTACATTAACCCCCCCCAATCTGCTACAGAGTGCATGGTAATTACAAACCACGGACCACCCAACCCCCAGCCCAAGCAGCTACCCCTTTCTTGCCTTTGATGGGTCCTCATTCTAGCCCTCCAGACCTCACTGCCCCCTCTATTTTGTCTGATTCTACCCTGTTCTGTACTGGCCTTGGTAACTTGCAGGTAAATATAACGGCCATGTCTCCTTCCCCCCTTCCCTGCCCCGGCATCAATTCCATTGAAATGGGACAGGCCACTCTTTACAGTGACATACTTGTCATCTGCCAGCTGGACATCTCAAATCACCCTGTGTGTGTGCACTGTATGTGTTTTTCTCTTTCTCACTGTATGTGTGTGTGCTGTAGGTATTTCTCTGTGTATGTGTGTACTTACACACAGCAGATGGCCTGAGCGCCTCCTGAGCACACTGATCAGCTTAGTGTAGGCCAGGGCCAGTGCCTGTGGACAGAGTCAACTGTGTCAATCGTAATTAGACTTGTTTATGTCCTGTGGATCCATTCTCCTAAAGTTGGCCAGCGCAGTTGGAGCCATTATGGGGACAAGCAATGATAATTGTAGAAGACCTTGAGCCACTGTGGTGACAGTTTCACAGTGCATTAAATCTTTGAATAAATAGACATTCACTTGCTTTGGTCCAGTGATGAGTCAGGTTTAGTCACCATGTGTTTGTATTCACGGACTTACAGTATGTCCTTGGTACTTGTTACAGTAAACCAGGATGTTCTTTGTCATACTTTGACAGCCTCAACCAGGACAATCATCTACACTATAGGCTATGATGAAACACATTGTTAGTCAGGCTTTATGGATTGTTCAACATTCAACAACCCCATTTGTTCAGTGTGTTACCAGAAGCAAAGCATTAGATGTAAGTCAGTATGAACAAAGAGAGTATTCTCTAAAATATCAGCAGCTCGATCACTTATAATAACACATATACAGTACCAAAGATATTTATAACTAACCCAAGAGTTCATCTGTGTCGTTTTCAATGGGAGCAAATTAAGCATAGTGGGCAGAACACGCATGGAGGTGGGCAGAGCCAAGCATGAGCTAGCGAGATCCTATTGGCGCGTTCTAGCGTGTATTTGCATATTTCCATTAGGGAACGCCTTCTCTGTGAAGTGCGTGTGCGCAATAACTAAATTTGGCCTCGCACTCCTTGTAAACAACGACATTTGTTCAAACATTGGCTTTGGGTCACGTCTACAAAACTTTGTGCACTCTGTTCATAACATATTCTAGTTTTGGGAACACACAACTGTATTGAGATCGGGATTTTTTCCAATGAGAAAAAACCTTTTAACCGGGTCTTTGTATGGTGTTTATGTGCTTTGTGTGCTCATGTTTAAACACACAAGCAATACAAAAGTGTGGCTGGGAGGGAAAGCTGTATGGGGCTCTGTTATTTTTAGCAACGTCATAACTCTGAGTCTTCCAGCACTAACCACTCTCTCTTCCAGCGGCAACCACTATGGGCTTCCCACACTAACCCACCACCCAACCCCAGCCTCAACCAGTATCCTGCCTCACACGAGTCTAATTACAGCTTTACAAACACACACAATGTCAAAATCACTCACCACTGCTAATGAAAGATCACACACAGACACCTCTAAGGCTCTACTGGGCTGTACTGAATTAAAAGTATATCCCCCCTAACCCCCGTCCCCCAAGCAGATCCCTTTCATACATATGTTCACTCTTTCCAAAAAGCCCACTCCACACCCATTGGCCTAGCAGACTAAATAGAGCATGTGGTTTCTGAGGCCAGGACCAAAGAAAATGGAGCAGCAGCTGCAGGAGAGGAAACTCTGCTCTCACTGTTCATGAAGGACTCTCATAGAGGAGTATGTGACAAGGCCAGCACTGTGCATTCAGAGTCATGTACAATGGACCTATCTATAGCAAATCATGTTATGTCTTTGGGACTAAGAGACTGAAACTGGATCTCCAACTATACTGAACAAAAATATAAACGCAACAATTTCAAAGATTTTACTGAGTTACAGTTCACATAAGGAAATCAGTCAATTGAAATAAATTCATTAGGCACCAATCTATGGATTTCACATGACTGGGCAGGGGTGCAGCCATGGGTGAGCCTTGGAGGGCATAAGCCCACCCACTGGGGAGCCAGGCCCAGCCAATCAGAATGAGTTTTTCCCCACAAAAGGGCATTTTTACAGACCCCCCCTCCCCCTCAGACGATCCCGCAGGTGAAGAAGCCGGATGTGGAGATCCTGGGCTGATGTGGTCTGCGGTTGTGAGGCTGGTTGGACGTACTGCCAAATTCTCTAAAACGACATTGGAGGCAGCTTATGGTAGATAAATGAACATTCAATTCTCTGGCAACAGCTCTGGTGGACATTCCTGCAGGTAGCATGCCAATTGCACGCTCCCTCAAAACTTGAGACATCTGTGGCATTGTGTTGTGTGACAAAACTGCACATTTTAAAGTGCCCTTTTATTGTCGCCAGCACAAGGTGCACCTGTGTAATGATCATGCTGTTGAATCAGCTTCTTGATATACCATACCTGTCAGGTGGATGGATTAACTTGGCAGTGGAGAAATGCTCACTAACAGGGATATAAAGAAATGAGTGCAACATTTTTTAGAGAAATAAGCTTTTTGTGCATATGGAAAATGTCTGTGATCTTTTTTATTTCAGCTCATGAAACATAAAATAAATAAATAAATAAATTGGTCATTTAGCAGACGCTCTTATCCAGAGCGACTTACAGGAGCAATTAGGGTTAAGTGCCTTGCTCAAGGGCACATCGACAGATTTTTCACCTAGTCGGCTCGGGGATTAGAACCAGCGACCTTTCGGTTACTGGTACAACGCTCTTAACCACTAAGCTACCTGCCGCCCATGGGACCAACACTTTACATGTTGCCTTTATCTTTTTGTTCAGTGTAGATGAAATGTTTGTTGATGTAGTGGTTAGCTAGTGGGGTCGGGCGTTTTAGTAACCCTGTTCCACTGCTACATAGCTGAACGTTGAATATTGTATCAAATAAGTTCTATTTGAATTTGTTCAAGTGATTGTGTGATGCTAACATTACAGCAACTGCCCTGTAATTGAATATTCACATACAACTCAAACTTTAATGCTTATCTTCCATTGCTTTCAATGCTCTTATCTTGGCTCAAGAACAAGTCATGCACACATATCCCAACTAAGCATTTCTGTCCCTAATAAAACCATGCAAATGAATATATTAAGGAGGGATGGCAACCCACAATTTTACTGTGGCATTGTACCATGATGCTGTGTACCAGTCAGGGAAGCCAGGGAACACTAATGCCAACCATTCAACCATTCACACTGTTGCCCCTGAAACCCAGTTGCTAGGAGACCCTGTCCTACCATCTGCTGCTATTGAAAAAGAGCAGGAGGCCTGGGCACAACCGAGAGCCCGGTGATGATAACCAGCTGAGGCTTATACCCTCTTCAGACATCCAATGTACAATTACACATTATGTACCAGCATTAGAGAGTCAGGCAGATGTTGGGACAAATTATTTTGTCTCATGGGATAATAAATGCATGCATGAACAGGTGTCAGTTATGCAAGTATCTCTGAAATCGATGATCTTAATAGTGCTATCCTAGCAGCCGGAAAGTCAAAGCATACAGAGCCTTCAGAAAGTATTCACACCCCTTTTCCAAATGTTGTTGTGTTACAACCTGAATTTAAAATTGATTAAATTGAGATTTTATGTCACTTGCCTACACACAATACCCCATAATGTCAAAGTCGAATTATGTTTTTAGATTTTTATAAACAAATTAATTAAAAATGAACAGCTGAAATGTTTTCAGTCAATAGGTATTCAACCCCTTTGTTATGGCAAGCCTACATACGTTCAGGGGTAGAAATGTGCTTAACAAGTCACATTATAAGTTGCATGGACTCACTCTGTGTGCAATAATAGTATTTAACATGATTTTTGAATGACTACCTAATCTCTGTAAGGTCCCTCAGTTGAGCAGTGAAATGTTTTACAATGTCTTGCAAAGAAGGGCACCTATTGGTCGATTTTTTTTAACCTTCATTTAACTAGGCAAGTCAGTTAAGAACAAATTCTTATTTACAATGACGGCCTACACCGGCCAACGCTGGGCCAATTGTGCGCCGCCCTATGGGACTCCCAATCACGGCCGGTTGTGATACAGCCTGGAATCGAACCAGGGGGTCTGTAGTGACGCCTCAAGCACTGAGATGCAGTGCCTTAGACCGCTGCGCCACTCACCACATTGAATATCCATTTGAGCTAATACAGATACCGGTGTCCTTCCTAACTCAGTTGCTGGAGAGGAAGGATCCGCTCTGGGATTTCACCATGAGGCAAATGGAGACTTTAAAACAGTTACAGAGTTTAATGGCTGTGATAGGAGAAAACTTTGGATGGATCAACAACATTTTAGTTACTCCACAATACTAACCTAAATGACAGAATGAAAAGAAGGAAGCGTGTACAGAAATATTCCAAAACATGCAGTGTTTGCAATAAGGCACTAAAGTAAAACTGCAAAAAATGTGGCAAAGGAACTTTATGTCCCGAATACAAAGCGTAATGTTTGGGGCAAATCTAACAACATATCACAGAGTACCACTCTTCATATTTTCAAGCATGGTGGTGGCTGCATCATGTTATAGTTATGCTTGTCATCAGCAAGGACAAAGATGTTTTTTTGGATAAAAAGAAACAGAATATAGCTAATCCCAGGCAAAATCCTAGAGGAAAACCTACTTCAGTCTGCTTTCCAACAGACACCTTTCAGCAGGACAATAACGTAAAACACAAGGCCAAATCTACACTGGAGTTGCTTACCAAGACGACACTGAATGTACCAGAGTGGCCTAGTTACAGTATTGACTTAAATCGGTTTGGAAATCTATGGCAAGACCTGAAAATGGCTGTCTAGCAACGATCAACAACCAACCTGACAGAGCTTGAAGAATTTAAAAAAGAATAATGTGCAAAGATTGTACAATCCAGGTGTGCAAAGCTCTTAGACTTACCCAGAAAGACTCACAGCTGTAATCGCTACCAAAGGTGATTCTAACATGTATTGACTCAGCGGTGTGAATACGGGGCGGCAGGTAGCTTAGTGGTTAAGAGCGTTGTGCCAGTAACCGAAAGGTCGCTGGTTCTAGCGACCTTTTGGTTACTGGCACAACGCTCTTAACCACTAAGCTACCTGCCGCCCCGTATTCACACCACTGAGTCAATACATGTTAGAATCACCTTTGGTAGCGATTACAGCTGTGAGTCTTTCTGGGTAAGTCTAAGAGCTTTGCACACCTGGATTGTACAATCTTTGCACATTATTCTTTTTTAAATTCTTCAAGCTCTGTCAGGTTGGTTGTTGATCGTTGCTAGACAGCCATTTTCAGGTCTTGCCATAGATTTCCAAGCCGATTTAAGTCAATACTGTAACTAGGCCACTCTGGTACATTCAGTGTCGTCTTGGTAAGCAACTCCAGTGTAGGGGGCGGCAGGTAGCTTAGTGGGTAAGAGCGTTGTGCCAGTAACCGAAAGGTCGCTGGTTCTAATCCCCGAGCCGACTAGGTGAAAAATCTGTCGATGTGCCCTTAAGCAAGGCACTTAACCCTAATTGCTCCTGTAAGTCGCTCTGGATAAGAGCGTCTGCTAAATGACGTAAATGTAATCCCTGAGCCAACTAGGTGAAAAATCTGTCGATGTGCCCTTGAGCAAGGCACTTAACCCTAATTGCTCCTGTAAGTCGCTCTGGATAAGAGCGTCTGCTAAATGACGTAAATGTAAATGAGATATTTCTGTATCGCATTTTCAATAAATTTGCAAACATTGTTAAAAATATGTTTTCACTTTGTCATTTTGAGGTATTGTGTGGTATATGGGTGAGAATATTTTTTTAAAAATCCATTTTGAATTCAGGCTGTAACACAACAAAATGTGGAATAAGTCAAGGGGTATGAATACTTTCTGAAGACACTGTATGTACAATACAATGAGCCTGGTTGCCAGATCTGTTTCAGCCAGCTTTTTTGTGGTTGTTGTCATCTCAAAAGCCAAAAGGAGTTGGCTAAAGTACAAAACAAGAATAGCAACCTGGCGAGTATAAAACATACTTTGGCCAGATCGATCAAATGAGAATCTTTATTGAGTCCCCATATATTGCCATCAATTTTCCTTCCTTTACAAAATACATTTTGTTTTTTTTAATAGTAAAAAAGTAGGAAATCTAACAGACAGCAGAGCATAGACTAAAATAATCATCAATTGAATAAATGAATAAATAAAACATTGAATATGGCTATTTACATGGTGTAATACTGTTTATCGTTATATAATAATGCATATGTTCATAGTGAATATACAGGTATTAACTTGTAATTGTCTCAACCAAACAATGCATTATCTCACAGAGAAAGGCCAAGGTTCGACAGTGGCTCTCGGCCAATCACATTCTTTCATTCGACAACTTGCTGATACAAGCAATCAAGGGCAAGGTCCATTGTTTGGTCAACTTTTAGTTGATGGGAGTCTTTGGTTGTTGTGCTGGGACGTGTGACACCCTCTGATTGGGTATTCTGTGGCTTTCGATTGGTTCTCCTGTTCCAGACTGTAGAAAGTCAATTTTAACTGTCGTAATACTCAAATCTTGTAAAGTCAAAACCAACAACAAAACAAATAAGCGAGGAGGCAGACCCAGGTAAACAGAGAACCACCAGTTTACAAGCATCAGTCTGTGTGAGGCGCCAGTTAGAAGTTGCCCTTAGAACCAGTCAATTTGAACTGTCATCACCTTTATAATGTCAGCATTGCTTTGAGACTGAAAAGAGCTACGGGTGCTAACTTCTTCCCCCCGGTCTCTTTACCCAGTTGACATGTAAACCTCTTGCACTCTGCCACTGTTCCTCGCACACACCACCATTACTAAAACATTCACAGAGGATGGTAATAGCACATTCAGAAAGGCAAAAGGAAGACACAACTTGAGTGACACCTCATTTTTAAGATTGCTACCATTGGAAGTGAGGGTGGAACCAATAAAGCTACTATCTTTTAACAAAGGGGGAGAAGGGGATTGTCCCTAAACAATACCAAATAAATTAATAAATACATCAATAACTTAAACACATGCTCGAATAAAAAAACTAAGAACAGCAAAGATTTTTTAAAGATGAACAGTCAAGCAGTTTTAGATTAATGACAATCTGTTTCAATCTCAATTCCGAACGATAAGGTGCTGATTTGGTTGAAAGGAGTTTTGGACGATTTCTGGCTTCAAGAAGTCTGGTGATTCTGGTTGGTGTCTTCCATGAGTCTGCCCATCATAGAGATCCTATAAAATTATCTGGAGTCCATTGAAACATAGTAACCAACAAATTCATTCATGTGGAATGATCCACGTAGGGTAGTGAGGGTGATTGCAGGTTAAAAAAACGGAATGTTGAATAGAATTTCACCTCATTGTAGGGTTGGTGGGCCTTGGGGTTGGGGTTGGGTTGGGGTTGGGGTTGGGGGGGGTCCATTCTTGTCTGTCCAGTACCATGGTCATTGTCCATCTCATTCATCCCCCAGAGAGACCATAACCTATGACCTATAACCCTTAACCTGTGGGATCCTGTCCACCCTGAGGCCTGAGACAAGCTTCAGTATGCAGAGTGAATACAAACATCTCTGTGCGTGTGTGTTTGTGCATATCTGTATATGCTTCAGACTGGAGATTATCATTCTGGTAAACACACATGCACAGACACTCGCACACCCTTACACCTGTGTATTGTGGGGGTACATGAGCTGTGTGTCAGGTGGATAGGGTCATGTCGATGAGCTAGCGGTAAACCTTATTGGTGAGGTCAGCCCCCTCAGTCCCATCCATTGTCCTTGATCATGTGGGCCAGCTCGATAATGAACTTCCCCTCCTTGTACTTCTGACTGCTCTCAAAGGCATGCTCCTGAGAGAGAGAGAGAGAGAGAGAGAGAGAGAGAGAGAGAGAGAGAGAGAGAGAGAGAGAGAGAGAGAGAGAGAGAGAGAGAGAGAGAGAGAGAGAGAGAGAGAGAGAGAGAGAGAGAGAGAGAGAGAGACAAAAATAAACAGTGAACAGGTTTAAAACTGGAGCATTTTCAAGAATGTAAAAAACAGTGTGCTTTGATGTTTTCTATCTGGGATAATCTCCCTCTCTTGTTTATATACGTAATCCTAATAAAACACTCAGGGTCCTACACTTAGTGTGTGTGTTTGTGAGTGTGAGGTAGAGTGACTGTGCATGGGAGAGAGTGATCATGTGTGTTTATGTGCATGTGCATGGGAGAGAGTGATCATGTGTGTTTATGTGCATGTGCATGGGAGAGAGTGATCATGTGTGTTTATGTGCATGTGCATGGGAGAGAGTTAGAGTGTGTGTTTTTGTGTGCTTATCATCCCCCTTTGATAAGTGTACTAGGTCAGCAGCAGCACTTTTGGCCCTTTGACAGTGCTGGAGCATTAGGCCTCGTGGAGGATATTAATAACATCACACAGATGGCAACGCCATAAAACACTACAAGGCCACGTACTGCCCGGGTCTCTCTCACTGACCCCACCCACACACACAGCCTAACCCACATAGTTAGCCCACAAAGCGAAGTCAGGGACACCAGCAATGTGGAGCATTTGTTTATCATGTCTATAGATGTGTTATACACCTGCATGTCTAGAGATGTTTGTGGGGGATTCCTATGTAATTAGCTACTTACGTATTTCCAGCCCAGCGTGGTTTTACAGTTTTCACAGTAGATATCAGCCACCGCGTGAAGCCCTGTCAACAACACCCTCTCTTCTGCTGGTCCACACCCCACGTTCACCCTGAGAGGGAGAGCGAGAGGAATAATGTGATAAACGGAGTGAAATGTGAAGAAAATAAAATGTGAGAAATAGAGAGGGGTGGCAGAGGAGAGAGGGATGAAAAAGTGACATTATAGGGGTTTGATTTGGAGAATAATAAAAATAGGCTCAGGTACTTACACTGAGTTGAAGAGGTACGCTCGGCCTTGACTTCCTTGGAAGGACTGGATGAGAGACAAAGAGAGAGGGAGAACAGGGTGAGAAAAGTCATACATTCCTATCACGGGAGTAGGCATTAAGAATGGTCTGTTGTTATTTTCACCTGTTTTACACAGTGATGCTAGCTTCAGGGCAGACACATGGCATCGCTCACGTTCCTAAAACGAAGGTATCCCATTCTCTATCCCATTAAAAACATTTCAATTATATGCTAATATGGTATTGTTTTTCCACTTCTATGGTACATACCTTTAACCTATATCAATTCAAGCTTTTAAGAACAATGTATTTTCAACAACGACAAGGGGCCCCGTGTAGCTCAGTTGGTAGAGCATGGCGCTTGCAACGCCAGGGTTGTGGGTTCGATTCCCACGGGGGGCCAGTATGAAAAAATGTATGCACTCACTAACTGTAAGTCACTCTGGATAAGAGCGTCTGCTAAATGACTAAAATGTAAATGTAAAAATTCCCAGGAGACACATAATACAAGCCTCCTTTTGATTGGCCGAGTCAGAGTTCTGCCCTACCATATGGCCATAGAAAAAACAGCCCTGAGGGAGGAGGCTTTATGATTGGCCGCTTTTCCCGAGCTGGTAGTGTGTGTCGCATCGTGACATGTGGGTAGCTCCGTAGCCACCAGTAGCCTGGGTGGATCTGTATGGTGTGTGTATGGTGGGGGGATGGATCTCTGTGGTGTAGCGTGGGGGGTGGAGCTGGGTGGTGTGTGTATGGTGGGGGGATGGATCTCTGTGGTGTAGCGTGGGGGGTGGAGCTGGGTGGTGTAAGGGTGGTGTGGAGCTATATGGTATGGGGTGGTTCTCTGTAGCTCAGTTGCTAGAGCATGGCGCTTGCAACGGCAGGATAGTGGGTTCGATTCCCAGGACCACCCATAAAATGTACGTACACATGACTGTAAGTCGCTTTGGATATGACAGAGGTGATGTGGTAGTGTGGTACTGTGGTGTAGTGTCATGTATGGGGGTGGTGTGGAGCTGTATGGGGTGTTGTGTTTGGGGGGTTGTGTCGAGCTGTGTGGTGTTTGGGGGGGTGGTGTGGAGCTGTGTTTGGGGGGGGTGGTGTGGAGCTTTTTTGGGGTATGTGTGGTGTAGTGTGGGGGTGTGGAGCTGTATGGTAGTGTTGTATATGGGTAGGTGTGGAGCTGTATGGTAGTGTTGTATATGGGTAGGTGTGGAGCTGTATGGTAGTGTTGTATATGGGTAGGTGTGGAGCTGTATGGGGTGGTGTGGTGTGGTGTGCCCTGACTGGCTCCACAGACGGAGCAGGAAGTAGCAGATGGCTGTGACCTTGGAATTGGGGTGGGAATGGCTGCACTCCACACCAGAAACTGAACACTAGCCAATCAGGACAGGGCCAGAGCCCCGACAAAGGATTGACCTATGAATGAGACCCAGTGGTGCCTGCTGGGATAGCGGTTAGGATGAGAGAGTGGAGCTGTGAAGTGGCTATGTTCCATGCTATCTAATATACTGTAGATAAGCATGAAGCCTCTATGGTTTAACACACACACACATTTTTTCTTAATTTTTCTCACTCTCTGGCTTTCTCACACACAGACACACATTACATACAAAATCAACCACCCACAAACGCACTATCATTGCCCTTTTTATTTTAGTCAGACATAAAAACTTGCTGCTTCCATGGAAACTGTGTGTTTGCAGAGTGAAGACAGTCAATCTGCTTTGATGTGCTGCTGGCTTACACTAAAAGCCCACTAGTGTCTATGAAAAGCTGTGAGAGGCCATGTGTACGTGTGCGTGCGTGTTTATTAGAGAGCTTTGTGGCCTGGCCTCTCCATCCAGCCGGGGATATTACCCATGATGCTCTAGTCTAGAGAGTTCCAGGAGGGGACAGTAATATGATGACCTCTCTCGCCCCTCTCTTTCATGGTTTGATCTCGCTCTCATTTCCCTTCATTTCTCTCTTGCAGTTGCACACAAAGCTAAATGGATTAAGGGCTTTTCCTTGATCCTAACATGTGTTAAGTAAGTCAGGGCCGTTACTGTGTTAATGACCACAACAACTGGTGGAATAAAGTGAACCCGGGTCAACCTGGTGCAACATGATGAACGTCTGATGTTAGCGTAAGCAAATGAGCAAAGGAAGCAATCACGGTGAGACAGAATCTACTCTCGGTCAACCGCAACCGCACACACACACACACACACTGAGGCCCTGCAGTAGATGCTAGGAAGTGTGCCAGCAGTAGGATTTACAGCTGTGAAAATATGAGGCTTAACTACAACTGGCCTGCAGCTCCTCTGCTATGCAGCTTCATTAACAAGACATAAAGCTTCCTACACATGACGTATCTGCCCTATTCACAATTGTATTTCAACTTTTTTGTCCTTGCCGAAAAAGCCTACCTTGGAGATGAGCTCGTCATGGTTGGCCAGGTGTGCTCGACAGTGGATGCAGCTGTAGGTACGGTGGCAGTTGGGCAGGTAGGCCTGGAAGGTCTTGGAGCGCGTCATGATGACAGTTGCCTGGGAGACAGTGGCGGTTGCAGGGGCGACGGCGTTGCTGTTGCTGGGCGAAGTATGGGGGCGGTGCAGGAAGGGGCTGCCGGCCCAGGACGGCTCGCAGGGGAAGCACCGCAACACACAGGTGAGGGCCGTGGTGGTGCGCAGGGTGGGAGGCACACACCTGGGACACACACACATGCACACTTTAATGTGGATCCACAATGACAGATCGTGTTTATCATGAAGGCACAGAAATAGTTTGTGTCGAGAATGCCAAATATGAATATTACACACATGCATAAACGTGCGCGCACACAGACACAATGACCCGGACATACACACACACAGGAAAATCATTTTTGAAAAACACTGGTTCATTAACTCAATCTTTCCAACAAGTCTTACTTAAGGCTCTCTCTCGTGCTCTCTCACATCAAAGCTTGGTACAACTTAATGACTATGATATTTCTGTATGGAAGTGTCCAGGAGTGTGTAGCTAAATGTATGCGTGTGGTCTATAGACTACGGCAACCACACACACACACACACAAAGAGTAACTGAGGGAAGGAAAGGTGTGTAGGACAGCATGTGTATGCAGTAGAGGCGGAGCTAGTAAAATGCTATTGCTACTGGCCTCAGTGGCATGCTACTGAGCCAGCACCAAAATGGTAAAAATTGATGTACATTATCGTGGTTTTTATGAACTCACATCTCACAACATAGCTTTTCTTAGAGTTGCACTGTTTAATAGCTCTGGAATGATATCCACCTGTACAATGTTGGCAGTGGCTTTGAATTCTAAAACAGGCTTAAATACATTTACATTTTAGTCATTTAGCAGATGCTCTTATCCAGAGCGACTTACAGTTAATTAAAACAACCTGCTGTACACGCATCATACTGTGACACTTTCTGTATTTTGAATGTTCTATATCTTGAAAACTTAACAGTGGACAAATGAAACAAATACCAAAATATAGTTTGAGTGGTATTTTCCTTACATGTCAATATACCAAGCACTTTGAGAAAAGGATCCCAAAACTGTCCGTGAAGCAAAAATAACATGATAAGATGAGATCTTTTAACCTTGCTAATTGAATGAAAGTAAAGATTTGCTGAGCTAATCAAACGCATGGCAGAGAGGTTAGGCGCACACACAGGCGATTGATTAGACGCTGTGATCTGAGAGGGTTGTGACATCAGTACCACAAAGCCAGTTCTGAAGAGATAACAGACTAGCAGAAAGGGAGGAATGGTACACTACTGCTGTACTGTACTGCACCCACTTATCACACAGTTTGTCACAACCACTGATCGCGTGCTTTGACGTGCAACGCGATAAAAAGGTAGTCTGCTTCATAGCAAAATAGCATTCCAACTACCCTTGACAAATAAAAACACGCCATGCTTTTTGATAGGTCTACATTTCACCTGTCCTGTCTGCAAGACAACAGCAAGGAAGCAGCCACAACCTCGTAATTCAGACTCATGTAAGGTTTCCAATTTGTAACATTTTTGGGATGACTCTTTGGATGATTCCATCCTGTGAAGAAGGGCTACCTCATTTGCCCCTCTGGCCACATAACCAATGGCCATTCACCTATTTTGCCCTTTGTGGTCCCTTTACAGGAGCCCTATACTGTTAGTTCACACTAGCCATACAGAGGGGTTCCAGAATGCTCACTCCTGTATCCCCACTCAGCAGTTCCCGCTAGGTAAGCGGCTCATGCCATGTAAGCCTGCTGTAAAGCCTGCTGACTAAGGACCTAGGGCCTGGCACAATATGGAGGGGGCACCCACCACCCTCTGAGAGAAGAATGGAAGTGCTGAGCTATCTCTCTCTCTCTGGGCAAGGGTCACCGCCATGGTGGCCAGTCAAAGTGACAACAGCCATGACACTAAGGCTCACTGTTACCTATGAGCTGACACTGTGTGTGTGTGTCTTTGTTTGTGTGTGTGTGTACCATTCAAATGGCCTATCAAACAGTCAAGCGCAATCTAAAATTATTAAAGGCGCTTGCTGGATCAGTTGAGCCTGTTCAAATAAACACACATCCCCTCTTGACCGAATCAAGCTTGGGATGACAAACGTTCATTTACTGTGACCACCATTGATATGAAAAAGGAAGCGTGCCCATAGCTACCTCCTGTCTAATCATTGCCATCCTGGCCATTCAGAAGCCCCAATCAATAACTTACAGATTAGCCTAACCATGTCAGCCCGGGAAGAGAAAATGACACCCCTCTCCAAACAAAAAGAGGTAGGCTGGGCTATAGAAGCCATACATTGTCCGCTTTGTCTATGGGCAACAGCTGCAGCACCTCACACAGACTGCACGTGTTTGTTTGTGAGTGTGTGTGTATGCGTGCGTGTGTATGCGGTGTGTGCCCACCAATGACACCAATCGGCAGGCATCACCAGCTATTCTCTACCCTAACAAGCACAAATGACAGACTCCATCCTTAATGTCTTCCCACTGGGCAGAATCAATTAAAACAAAAGCAAGCCTCTACACGGTTCATTAACAGAGCCTTGATAACAGCTCTACCTTCACCCCAGCAATGCGGTTAAAAAGAAACGCAAATATCAAAATACTAAATATGAAACACTGAAACAACAGCCAACCCGCAAAGTTAAGAGATGACAAGCTATCATAGTGGGGTCGTTTCAAATAGGCCTAAAATCCAACCCAGCAACTATTTAAATAGATCTAAAAGCCTGGAAATGACTGCCTGGCTACCAATGAGCCCCAGTCTTCCAACCGTCCCATGTAGAGATAGAGTGAACTTCATGTGCCTCAGCCCATCAAAGGAACTTGGAGAATTTTAATCGAAGGATCTGAATTAATCTACTATAGGCCTATGTAGCGACACCACGCCACGACACTGATCTCAAGAGCGGAGTCGCCCCCACCACTCTCGTCCACACCGTCTGGCCAGGAAGGACACCTCCTTCTCCAAATCCACATCTCCAACCTACATTCAACACAGGACGGAGACGCCAACCAATATTCATAAGTCACCGAAGGAGACCCCTCTCCATGGGGAAGGAAGATCTCCATTCTCCTTCATGGTTTCAGATCACCAAGGAACACCCCCAGCGGAGAACAGCCCCTCTACCTCTTCTTCCCCCCCTTTTCAAATTGAGATTAGTCTGCCACCAAATCGCCGCCATTGAATAACAAAGGAACTAGCCTTGGTGGAGGCTGAAACAAATGGTCCTCTGTCAATGGAAGGGCCCTTGACGTTTGCACTACAAAAGAGATGTTGCAGACTGTAGGACACCAAGGAACCAGAATGCTGGGGGGGGGGTAGAAGGATTACTGTTATACTATTCCAGGTATTCCTGAAAGAGGTAGGGTTTCAAGTGTCTCCGGAAGGTGATCAGTGCCTCCGCTGTCCTGGCGTCGTGGGGGAGCTTGTTCCACCATTGGGGTGCCAGAGCAGCGAATAGCTTTGACTGGGCTGAGCAGGAACTGTGCTTCCGTAGTGGTAGGGGGGCTAGCAGGCCAGAGGTGGATGAACGTAGTGCCCTCGTTTTGGGTGTAGGGTCTGATCAGAGCCTGAAGGTAAGGAGGTGCCGTTCCCCTCACAGCTCCATAGGCAAGCACCATGGTTTTGTAGTAGATGCAAGCTTCAACTGGAAGCCAGTGGAGTGTGCGGAGGAGCGGGGTGACATGAGAGAACTTGGGAAGGTTGAACACCAGACGGGCTGCAGCGTTCTGGATAAGTTGTAGCTTAGCTAACTGACGAAGAGTTTTCAGTTAAGATTACATCTGTTAGTGTTTGTGAGGTTTTGCTCAGCCAACTAGCTAGAACAACAAAGGCATCTGTGCCCTTGGAATGGAGATGAGGCTGGCATGGCATGAGTGACGGTCATGAGAAAACACAGGGGTGTGAGAGGGAGAGAGAGAACGAGATGATCATCTAAAAGAGGGCAGGCAGAACGAGGACAGAGATGGAGAGAGAAATAAGAGAATAAGGAAAACCAGAAAGAGATAAATAAATAAAAGAGAATGAAAGACAACAGTAGGTTGAGAGAGAGCTAGAGACATGATAAAATATAATAAATAAATAAATAAATAAAGGAGAGAGAGTGGGAGAACCAGGTCAGTGGCAGCAGTAGTACTGGTGTCAGGGACATTATGCGCCGATTTTTCCAGCCTCTGTGATTGGCGATTGAATGGCAAAGTGAGCTACCGTACTAACCTCAGTCTAGCCATACACAGCCATTTGTATGCAGACTGACTGAGAAAAAGCCTCCTACTCAGAAGGCCCTGGGGCTAGCAACAACACTCCCACACAGCTATATCGCTGTTGCACTGCTCGACATATTGGCACTGACTTCATGCCAAATGCTAGGATTTTGTGCTTATGCTTACAATTATTTAAAAGGCTGTTTTTTTGTCATGG
The DNA here is from genome assembly GCF_020615455.1 of Coregonus clupeaformis. Classification (NCBI taxonomy): domain Eukaryota; kingdom Metazoa; phylum Chordata; class Actinopteri; order Salmoniformes; family Salmonidae; genus Coregonus; species Coregonus clupeaformis. Next base: position 16,455,178 of record NC_059204.1, on the reverse strand, counting down.
TACTGAGTGGCTAAGGAAGAGGTGACAAACATTGAGCTCTTGACCATATCAGGTGATGCATCTACTATGATGTGTTCCATAGGTAGCTTCATTTGGGTGGTTTTAAAACTATCTGTTAAGTGGTTGATTGATTTGCCAGTTAGGTTGCTATTTCGTCATATAATGACCTTAAGTCAGATGACAATGAAATGTCCAAAGGAACAGAGATGTTACTGTGGGTAAAAATAACTACCCTTTCCCCCTCTGCCAACTTGGTCGAGTTGATTTAAAGTAGAGTAGGGAGAGAAATAAAGAGAATGAAAGACTGCAGTAGGATGAGGGACAGATAGACATGATAAATAAATCAAGGAGAGAGTGGGAGAACCAGGTCAGTGGCAGCAGTAGTGCTGGTGTCAGGTGTGTGTGAGTGTGACCAGACTAGGCTGCTGCTGTGTCTAGGCCAGGGACTCCATCACCAGACTGCACATATGGCTCCCAGTAACTCAGCACCGCTAGGCTACCTAGCGCTCATCATCCAGTAGCAGAGCAGCAGACCCACAGGGGGCAGACAGACAGTCTGGCCAGACAGACAGTCAGGGGGCTGGGCCACTGAGGGCTGGCTGGATGGCTGGCCGATGATGTCGGCAGAGGATGGATACACACACACACACACACACTGACATGCATGTAGGCCTACATTGACCTACACACATTTTGACAAACACAACGATATAAATACACACTACATACACATGGAAACACTCACATGCAATCACGCACGAGCACACACTCATCACATACGCTGCAGCTACTGTTTATTATCTATCCTAGGGGTAGGCAACCCTGGTCCTGGAGTGCCACAGGCACTTCCTGTTTTTAATTTAATCGACCTGAAAGACCAGGTGTGTTGAATTTAGGCAATCACTGAACTGATCAATTAGCTCAGTTGGTCAAGTGTGGTGCCTAGTTGGAACAAAATCCTGCACTACCTGGGGCTCTCCAGGAACAGGATTCCTACCCCTGATCTATCCTGTTACCTATTCACTTTACCCCTACCTACACTACATAGCCAAAAGTATGTGGACACCTGCTCGTCAAACTACTCATTCCAAAATCATGGGCATTAATATGGAGTTGGTCCTCTCTTTGCTGCTATAACAGCCTCAACTCTTCTGGGAAGGCTTTCCACTAGATGTTGGAACATTGCTGCGGGGACTTGCTTACATTCAGCCACAAGAGCATTAGTGAGGTCGGGCACTGATGTTGGGAGATTAGGCCTGGCTCGCAGTCGGCGTTCCAATTCATCCCAAAGGTGTTTGATGAGGATGAAGTCAGGGCAATGTGCAGGCCAGTCAAGTTCTTCCACACAGATCTCGACAAAACATTTCTGTATGGACCTCGCTTTGTGCACAGGGGCATTGTCATGCTGAAACAGGAAAGGGCCTTCGCCAAACTGTTGCCACAAAGTTGGAAGCAAAGAATCATCTAGAATGTAATTGTATGCTGTAGTCTTAAGATTTCCCTTCACTGGAACTAAGGGGCCTAGCCTGAACCATGAAAAACAGCCCCAGACCATTATTCCTCCCCCACCAAACTTTACAGTTGGCACTATGCATTGGAGCAGGCAGCATTCTCCTGGCATCTGCCAAAACCAGATTTGTCCATCGGACTGCCAGATGGTGAAGCCTGATTTATCACTCCAGAGAACGCGTTTCCACTGCTCCAGAGTCCAATGGCGGCGAGCTTTACACCACTCCAGCCGACGCTTGGCATTGCGCATGGAGATATTAGGCTTGTGTGCAGCTGCTCGGCCACGGAAACCCATTTCATGATGCTCTCGACGAACAGTTATTGTGCTGACGTTGCTTCCAGAGGCAGTTTGGAACTCAGTAGTGAGTGTTGCAACCGAGGACAGATTATTTTTACGCGCTACGCACTTCAGCAGTCCCGTTCTGTGAGCTTGTGTGGCCTACCACTTTGCGGCTGAGCCATTGTTGCTCCTAGATGTTTCCACTTCAGGACTTACAGTTGACTGGGGCAGCTTAAGCGGGGCAGAAATTTGACAAACTGACTTGTTGTAAAGGTGGCATCCTATGACGGTGCCACGTTGAAAGTAACTGAGCTCTTCAGTACAGGCCCTTCTACTGCCAATGTTTGTCTATGTAGATTGCATGGCGGTGTCCTCGATTTTATACAGTACCTACCTCAATTACCTTGTAACCTCAATTACCTTGTAGCCCTGCACATTGACTCAGTAATGGTACACCGTGTATATAGCCAAGTTATCGTTACCCATTGTGTATTTATTACTTTTCTCTCTGCATTGTTGGGAAGGGCCCGTAATTAAGCATTTCACTTTTAGTCTACACCTGTTGTTTACGGAGCATGTGACAAATAACATTTGATATGACTCCCAGTGGATATGTGGTGGTAGTCTATTATTGCCATGGATTTTCATGTCAATCAGATCCGGTCAAAACGTATACATGGAATGTACCACATCCTTCACAACACAGGACAAACTCCTGAATGTGTGGAGGGGGTGTAGAACTTTCTGCTAATGTCCCAGCTGGTGTGAATGACTGGCAGGAAATAGGTGTGACCAGTTGGATAGAATGTGTAAACATCCCTGCCATGCTCTCTCCCTCCATTTACTAGCATTGGATGAATGAAAGGGCCAATGCAGACAGCTGGTCTCTGAATTGATTCACAGCCATATGAGGACCCAGCAGTGTCCTTTGAATAGCACTCTTTTTACACACACGAGATGCTATGAAGCAGTGAAGAAGATACACACTAATATCTCTATCCATTTGAGGTCTAATGACTTGTACAGTGTTCTGTTGCATATGTGATGTGCATTAGGGAATGTATACCATACCGTCGTTACCTCACACAACCCTACCAAGGTGCAAAGGATGGAGTAAACACTGACTGAATATACAACAGGGGAAATGGAAGTTGAATTGTAAGATTCTTGACTATGAGTATGATATGATATGCCATTTAGCAGACGCTTTTATCCAAAGTGACTTACAGTCATGTGTGCATACATTTTTGTGTATGGGTGGTCCCGGGGATCGAACCCACTACCTTGGCGTTACAAGCGCCGTGCTCTACCAGCTGAGCTACAGAGGATCACCAGGTTTACTGTATTATACCTGTCCTGGCTATACCTATAGGGACATTATGCTCTGATTTTTCCAGTCTCTGTGGTGGCGATTGAATGGCAAAGTGAGCTACCGTACTAACCTCAGTCTAGCCATACACAGCCATTTGTATGCAGACTGACTGAGAAAAAGCCTCCTACTCAGAAGGCCCTGGGGCTAGCAACAACACTCCCACACAGCTATATCGCTGTTGCACTGCTCGACATATTGGCACTGACTTCATGCCAAATGCTAGGATTTTGTGCTTATGCTTACAATTATTTAAAAGGCTGTTTTTTTGTCATGGTACTGAGTGGCTAAGGAAGAGGTGACAAACATTGAGCGCTTGACAATATCAAGTGATGCATCTGCTATGATGTATTCCATAGGTAGCTTCATTTGGGTGGTTTTAAAACGACCTGTTAAGTGGTTGATTGATTTATTTGCCAGTTAAGGTGATGACTAAATAGGAACCTAAGCATTAGGGGTGCGTGGGTAAAATCACTGGGGAAGCCAAGCTCCCCCCCAAAAAAAAAAAACATATTACAACCTATGTGTTGTGATAATTGCGTTGTTTGCTGTTAATTAATATGCCTTGTGACCGTGATATATAAGCCTAAAGGCAGAGACAATAAGAAGTCAGTGGCAGAATAAATTCAACCACACCTTTGTTTAATCACAAAACCGGATAGCAACCTATGTCTGGTGAAGTCCACGACGCATATTGCATGTAACAGACAGTTACATGACCTACAGAATGGTCAAGCAAGTTAATGTTTCCAACATTGTCGGACCACTAAAATATCGATTTAGAACCACAGAGAGTTAACGCAACTCGCAAAGAAAATAGAAGCTCCCTCCACTATTCCGTCACCATTTCAACATCATCAAATCACCTCTGCGTAGTCTAATACAGTGACAACTAAAAGATACCAAAAACTATTTAGTCCAATCAACATAAGCTAATATGATGTGGCTGTCCATGGTTCTGATTTCTGTTTGTGTGTGTTGTTGCATGCGTTCGTGCACGTAGAAAAACATGTTGACTCACTCTACTTGTAGAGAAACGGCAATGCCATCCTCCTCTCTTTCATGTTGACGAAATGGTATATCACTCTGTCATACAGTACACGCTTTTATTTTTTGTTGTCCTAGGCTACCTGGTTAAAATGCTTGCTCGCTAGCCTAACTTCAATTCATGGGCAACGTTAGCTAGTTAACACTAGCCTTCTACATCTAGCTACATATTGAACTTCCATCCTCTCAGGCCAGGGGCACAACAATGTATGAATTAATGGATCAGAATCGCCGTTATAATCATTGGCCAGTATGGAGAATTAAGTAAAACCACAAGTCCAAATCCCTATTTTCATCAATCGCTAATTTAGGAATGGGCCAATTTTAGCTAGCTAGCCACCGGAGGCCAACAACACAATGAGATGCAACAATTCAAGTTGTTTCTGTTAATGACATGCTCTCAAAGCGATTTGATAGGAGAGACGCCAAATCCAAGCTGGCTTCCCTTGACACTTTTTTTTCTGCCAGGACCATTCACAGTTGAGTTCGCTCAGTTTAGCTCAACGACGCTGATTGGATACATTTTAAATACTTTTGTCAAGGGAGGCCAAATGTTCGCTGCCTTCCCTTGCATTCAATGCTACAGGCGGCAACAATGTCCTACTCTTTTGGACCAGACAGTATCAGATAGATGGCCTACACGTAGAGCGACAGAGGGGCTCTGTTTTGCTCGCTCGAATGCCTTCTCCTGTGAGATACATCCAGCCTCTTGCGAATTGAAGGACAATTATGAAACACATAAAGAGACGAAAGATACATTATTATTTATTTCTTTTTTGATAAAGAAAATGTTTGGAAGCCTGGCTTCCCTTGGCATCCATTAATACACGTCACTGAACCTAAGTCAGAAGACAATGACATGTCCAAATGAAAATAGCTACCCTTTCCCCCTCTGCCAACTTGGTCAAGCTGATTTAGAGTAAACTAGATCTATGAGACTAATCAAGGGGAACCAGCTGTCATCTGTTTATGTGGGCCACCATAAAACTGGATTCACTATTTTGGTATGGTGTTGTAGGAACTCAACAATGGACAAGAGAAAAACGATAGCCAACATAGTGAGAGGGCTCTATCAGGTCATCGGTATTGTCGAACCTTTGACAAGGACATCGATGTTACATTTTTACAACCATAGAATTAGGAATTATAATACAACCACTAAACGATGGTAACATTTTGAATAGCTGTTAAAACAACCAATTTAAGCCTGTCAATTATATTAATATGGCAGAAGTAATGAAAACTTATTGTCAACATTGGACAAAACTGTCAACAAAAACAAGTCAGAACCAATTGAATTTCATAACGCATTCCTCTTTGCAATTTCCACTTCCATCGCGCGCATGCACAGTCGTAGGGTAGACTATAGTGCAGCCGTGGTGCAGAATACGCCACTGCCAATTTTGTGTAATCGGAACCAGCGCATCCAGTGCCACTGCGGACATTCGACATCAATTCTACTCGCGTCATACACTATACCCGCAGGTTATACACCAAGCATATTCGGTCAGAAATGTTATTGTGTAATTGTTGTCAATTAGTTATAATCTTGTCTCAGGCACCGTTATGAACTTTCGGACAAGATGCAGTCCGTTTTAAACCTACCTGTACAGTTGTGCAATAACAATAAGCATTGACTTTACCTTTGGATAGAGAAAATTCAATCGTCGCCTCTAGTACTTTGCAAATCACAACTTTGTGTTGCAAATCCTGCTCATTCCATTTAGAGAGTTTTCTTCTATGCGTTGACTTCAACGCTCGAGAAGTAGCGGAGGATGTTCATCGGATACTGACTGTAGAGCGCACCGTTTAAATTGCCCAAAGACAGTACCCCGTCTGGGGTAGACTGACAGTCAAGGGAACCAATCAATGTAACATTACAGCATAGCAACATTGTGCCCATTGGCTACAGATGGTAATGTGGCTGACCAATCGTTGCGGGGAGAGCATCAAGTGCCTACTTTTTTTTACGCAGGCTACGTTAGGTGCTTACTGTACGTTACGCAGAAGTGAACCACATTAGCCGCGGTCATGAACAGACTCTTTGCAGACTTTGCGCCTCAGTAAGTAGCCTACCAACTTACCAGACAACATGGACAAATGTCCATATTGTCCATAATTACAGTCATGGTAGGAAAGCAAATAGGCCTACATACATTAAGCATATACAGTTCAGCAGCAAAAAAAAAATAATGTTTACACTGCTGCTACTCGCTGTTTATTATCTATGCATATAGTCACTTTACCCCTACCTACATGTACAAATTACATCGACTAAGCTGTACCCCCGCACATTGACTCGGTACCGGTACCCCCTGTAAACAGCCTCGTTATTGTTATTTTATTGTGTTACTTTTTATTTTTTACTTTAGTTTATTTAGTTAATATTTCTTGAACTGCATTGTTGGTTAAGGGCTTGTAAGTAAGCATTTCACGGTAAGGTCTACGCCTGTTGTATTCGGCGCATGTGACAAATACAATTTGATTTGAGCAAACCATGTACCTGCAGAACAATATATTTATTTTAAGCATTGAAATAAAAGCTGGAGACATGCATGACCATGCCATACATACAGGACTGAATGACAAAATAAAGGAAATACAAAAGATACATACGAAGCATTGGAAATGACAGCGTTATTTATCCTTTTGCAAGGAAAATAATTACTTTTTGTTAGGGGCGCATGTAGAGAATTCTCACACCACACTCGAGAACTTGGTTAACAGCGACATCTAGTGGGTAATGCTGTGCCTTATCTGATAATTCAGTGGCTAGGGTTCACATAGGCAAAAATAAGACTCGTCATGGCTAGAAGGGTTCCAGCATTTGTCCAATTTTGTGCGTTTTAGCTAAACCTAACCCTTTTCATAATTCTCCTAACCTGATGCGTAAATTCTACTAACCTGCTATGAAACGTCAAATCAGACGTTAATTCGACAAAAGCTGCATCCCTTCTAGCCGTGACCAAGTTCCATGGCAGAAATCAGCTAGAGGGGTCGGTATCAGTGACCACTTCACATGCACACCAATGTCCAGTTATTATTAGGGATACTGAATTATTGTGTTTTTGAGTTGACACAAACATATTCCGTTTACAACAACCTAAAAAAAAGCTTATATCCCGATTATGAGAAACCCCGATAAAATGCCTGGGATATGCTGATCAAAGACAGGATACTGGGGCATGTAAACATCTTATCCTGTTTACTGTTGTTTTTGCGGTCAGCGCAGGCTCAGTTTCGCATATCATGGGTCTTGTGTGATGTTTTCATCTGATTGTCAAACAAATCACTTCAAAAAAAAGTAGGCTACCTGCGCAGTTCAATCCACAACAATAATAATTACATTTACTACTGGCTACGTTCACCCCTAATTTAGACACGTTTCTGCTTATAATTTCCGACATTTGGTAGGCCATTTGTTTGTCAGCTATAGTTTGATACATGCAGCTTCTCTTCTGTCATAACTTGTTGCCCCAGAATACTGTCTTACATCGATAGAAGGAATGCATTAGTAATCTAGTTAACACCGGTAAAGTTGTCTGTTTGGTTTAGGGACTTGGGAGAAAACGCAATGCCTCCAAAACAGTGGAAAGATTGGTTTTAAGGAAATTAAAAACTGAGAAAACGACGAAACACGTTTCTGATAAGACTTCACAGTGGGTCTTGGGTGCATATTTTATGTGGTTGAAATACTGTCTGCTTGCATAAGTGTCAAAGATAACACATTACATGCATATTCGCATTTTCTCAAGAGGAGATGCTGAAAGAAAGAAATCATATTTCTCCATTCCTGTCCCAAATTAACATTTGTTGTATAATTTCACTGCAAGAACTGCATAATTCTGCAGGAGTTAATATTACGCAACATGTGAGAGGTTATAGGCCTACATACAGTCAGTTTCCATATTTCAGTTACTATTCCATTTAACCCATATACTTAAATTAGTTATGCTTATTCACGGATACAGGGATAATCATGAGCGGGATATCAAAGGTGCATGTAAACAGCTTATCCCGAATAAGACCTTAAGCGGTATATGAGCTACTATCTGGAATACTGTGCACATGTAAATGTTTGTATATAAACAAATCATTGGTCGGAACCCGTTGTAAAGCATTGACACCTTGCAACACGTCAAACCAATCAAATGCCTTACTTGGGCGGAGTTCCAAAGGTGCCCACCAGATTAGTGCGGTAGTAGCAACAGTGCATGAGGACTAAATGTCAACAAAGCAAGCACGGGTGACAAAACATTTTAGAACGTTTGAAGCACGCTGGGTTTCTCAGCATTTTTCTGTGATTTCGAGATGAGCTAAAGCAAGCGGGGAGAAATGGTCTACAATCAATATTTATAAAAAAAAAAAAATGTGAAGGCTGTAAAAGCTAGCATGAGGGACAAGTATCTGATGCATTTAGCGCTCAAATAACCGACAGCTGAACGGTGAGGTGGGCAATTATTGTTTGAGGACAGTAAAAACAATAAAATAGGCTATAATGTTTTGAATATGCTACACATCGAAGTGTTTGTTATAGGCAGGTAAGGACACGTACGACCCAACTGTGGATCATTTGGCCAACATCGCTCATTTATTGATGGCGCTGGCAGCGCCCAGTTGGAGGTTTCTTTCTCTCACTCTTTCTACTCTGTCCCCGGGTCCACTCGGAACGGGTCTCCGTTAAAAAAATTAATAATGTATGCATATTTGGTCAGGTTGGAAAGCCACGGATCCATTTCGGAACAGGTCGAAGACCTCTAACATAGATCAACCATGTACTGTTAATCTATGGGCACAACTACAATCATTTTGCTTGCAACATTGCTAAAATGAATTAAATTAAATGAATCTCATGAAATGTTACCTGAAATGCTCATCTTCTGTAGCCTAATTGTCATCTCCTTATTTTCATCCTGTACCTAAATTACAAGGGTTGGATATGCACTAAACAATTGAATGTCAGCACTTAAAACGCATGTAAAAAAAAAAAAAAAAAAAAATCAGGTATATGGTTTGCCTCATATAATTTACATTATCTACTGGTATCATTTTTAAATTGAGAACATATGCAACATGTAAACAAGGTGTGACTTTAGCTATTCTCTGCTTCAGATGACATATGCCCATAAGGCCAGTAATGCCATCATGCTGTAGGCCTATGGCTGCAAAATGAATTAACATAGCTGTTATACTGAGAGTGACAATCAAATAAAACAGATTGGAGAGTTTACAACTAGAAAGGAAATGTTAATTTGAGAATACAACACAGAAACTGACATTACAGACAGAACCCCTTCCCTTCTTTATTGCAGTATTGTGATGTGATTAATCAACATTGACAGTAGTTCATCAACAATTTAAAAAGTTTCAACACTTCACTTCAAAATAATCAACACTTAAATGTACAATTAAGCTAACTCGTATGTAAAGATTAAACATCTTGGTCTAAACAACAATAGATAATTCAGTAGTATAAAGTAGGCTATTATTACTAAAGCTCCACTGATCCCTGATCTACTGGGTGAGCAAACTTCTATTCCAGCCCAGCAAAAGCACACTTGATTATCAACTCATTAGATTTGATGAGTTGAATCAGGTGTGTTATTGCTGGGCTGAAACAGAACCCAGCAGACCTCCAGCAGGGTTGGCCTGCTCCAATTGTAATAGGTTTATACATTGTGTGTGATGTTTAACTGTATGCAATATTTTTGTATGCAACATTTGCTAGCATAGGTAGTCCTACACATATGATATACCCTTAGTCTCTTGGGACAGTCATTGGGACCTTTCTCTTCATCTGCAAACAGGCTTTCACAGCTTTCCATATCTGAGGACTGAAAACAACAAAGAAACAGGCTTCATCATACTCATTAGATGGCACTGAATATTTTGTTGCTATTATCTCTCTGTCCTCAGTTTTCCCCTCTATGGACTGGAACTGGATAATATTTTCATAATGTCCTCCCACAAAATGACCTGCCCTATCCAGTAGCCTACACTCTCCCTTTACTGACAGCTGGAGCTGCAATTTCACCCTTTTTCATAGCTGTTATCTACAAATGCATTTGGAGACTGTTTTTAATTTACAATGATTCCATCAAGATAGCTAGATAATAGGAAGTTAGCTAGCTGCTCAGTTGAGTTAGCCTACAAAGTGGCCCACTGTAGCCAGCTAACTAGCTAATAATACATCGTTTTTTACACAAATGTATTTACTTACTTGAATAGGTTCTTCCACTGCCTCAGTTTTTTTGGTCCTTACAAAAACAAAATAATGGGCAATCTTGACGGTATTTTCGGTGGTAACGTTAGGAAAGCACAGCCAGAGCGGTTTAGAACGTGTTGTGTCGTTTGATTTGATTTTACCAGCGTAATCCACTTTCAATTTCAATAAATATAACGCTACAACTACGCGGACGGAAAACAGTCACGCACATAACACACAGCACCCCTTCTACCGGTGTGTGGGGTGAGGGTTCTTAAAATGTAACATCCAATCAGCGGACCATTCAAACCATTTTTGCAATACAAAATTATCCAGACCTCCAAGGGAGGCATGACAACGACGTGATATTCGAGGTATGGCAACGCGAGACCAGGCTTCACATAATAAACGTTACATGCCATTTTATTTATTGAGGACAAACTAATGATGTGTGATCTCACCATTATATGGTTGTCTGAATAATGATCATCCTAGAGTCAAGCTCAAAATTAGCCTCTATACAGGCTGGATTGAGTATGCACAATAACAGTGAATAAAGCCAACAGACAAGGTTTATCCATAAGATGCCATTTATTCTCTCCTTAATAGACATTGTTTACATGAACAACAGAGCTGAGAGAACAATATCTTCAATTTGAATATATCCAAGTGGAGACAGTTAGTGCAGACCAACACCTTTTTCTTTTAAGAGATTGCCATTCATAATAAACTAATCCAGTCCAATTCCATTTAACTCAGTTTGTTAGGGGATAAAACAACACCAGTCAAGAGGTCACGGTCCAACCAACTCAGTAATTTTTACACTAACCTTGCAAAAAAGTGAGAGCCACATTGCGGTGCAATGTTATGAGTGGGGGTTACTGTGGTGGAAGGGGGCTGGTAGTGTTGGCACGCAGGATGCCTCTGAGGACCTTGTAGTTGGCCAGGGGCTGGTTGTCTTTAGGTGGGTAACATGGGCCACGGTCTGTGACGTAGGAGTAGGGGAAACGTAGGACCCACAGGCCATCAGGGGGCAGCACCAGCTCCGTCTGCTCCGGATGGAACACTGGACAGGGAGGAGGGCCCGGTTGGACCTAAGAAGAAAAAGAAAGGGGCAGTGTTTCACAGTCAACATTAATCAAGCATTACATCTTTCTCATTAATCAACAAAGGGACTATTTGCCAACAAAAATTAATCTCCAGTCCACACAGCATATTGCTACACTAAGAACTCAAAATGAGTTCAGTTCTAATTGCATTGAGAGTTTAGCATAACTAGTGTTTGTCACCAGGAAAACATGAGAAGTGAGGAATTTACTTATAGATAAGTTAATTATTCTCATGTTTTCCTGGTGACTAACACCAGTTGATAGGTAAATGTAGGCCAGGCAAGTGTACCTGTGGGTTTAGTGTTATCTCCAGGTTGGCGTCAGGGACCACAATGTAGAGACGCGCCAGCTGGGCGTAGTGGGGCTTCAGGCCGCGCCCCTGGGCTGGAGAAGGGATGTACAGGGGCATGTCTGTGTTCAGGGCCCTGGTGGCCGGCTCTTTGGCCCCTCCAGGCCCCAGCACCTTCACCACTTTATCAGGCCCTGAGCTAAGGAAACGCCGGCCCCTACTGTCCTCGTACTCAAAGCCCACGAAGGCCCGGGCCACGTCATCCCGCCTGCGTCCCCTACCAAGGCCCCCTGCGCTCCCCCTCTTTCCTACCAGGGCTTTGTTGGGGGCCGGCCAGGAAGAGGGTCCCCCATCCAGGGGCTCAATTAAGCCCACTTCCTCTTCGGAGCGGGAGCGAATCACCACGTCCCAGGGCAGGAGGAAGGAGGAGCCAGGTAGGAAGCCCAGCTGCTCCAGGCCAGTGTGGGGGTTGTAGGCCTTGGCAGGGCCCAGCTTGACCAGCGACCAGCTAGAGAACTTGGGCAGCAGGCCTTTGGGGCAGCCTGAGTGGAGCATGCCTGGGAGGTACTCCACGGTGGAGGCCTGGCGGTCCACCAGGCTGGGCCTCTTCTCGTGGCCCTCGCCTCCCCCTCCATCTCCATAGGGCCCCAGGCTGTCAGTGGACTGACCCAGGCTGAGGGCCAGGCTGAGGCTGGTGCTCTCCCCAGGGGTGTGGGACACTGGGTGGGACGCTGGTATGCTCTCCTTCAGCTTCTCCCCCTCGGATGGCCCTGACCCAGGCTCTGACCCTGACGATGGGACTGGGGCTGCCACCTCAGGGGACCTGGGTGCTTCTTCGCAGGCAGGGGCTGGTTCTGGGGTGCTCGGCTGGAAAACAGGAAAGTCGATCCTCTCCAGCTTCCCGCAGCATTTCTCTTCAAGCATCTATAGGGCAACAGGGTGAGACAAAGTGAAAACAAGACTGCGGTACAGTTGGGGGTTACTGAGGGTTATGCTGGTGTCCTCTGCAGCAACCTGGTCTCAGAGCATTTCGTATTAGTCTGTACGTAAATCGGAGACACTCCATTTAGTATGAATTGATTCGTATGGTATGTACTAATTTGTGGATGTCCATCGCTCATTTCATTTGACATGTTACAAATAACAATGAATGTATGTTAAAAATGTGCGAAATGTACAATATGTTACGAATTTGCAAAACGTATGATATGTTAGCAATTCTAGCTAGGTTGCTAAGTGGCTAATGTTAGCTAGTCTTGGGATAGCTAACACTAAGTACATGCAAAGTAGTTGAAAAGTTGGTAATTAGCTAAAACGCTAACGTGTCTGATGAGATTCGAACTCACAACCTTTGGGTTGCTAGACATTTGCATTATACATTCACCCATGAACAACCACCTTACTATCGTTTTTGCCTTAAATAACCATCTGGCTCATGTAACCATACCAAACGTAACATATCATACTAATTTGAGTGTCCCGGTCTTATATTTACTATGTTACGTCTAGTCTATGAGACCAGGCTGTCTGCAGAGATCTGTTGAAGTGGATAGTATTTTAATATCTTATGCTGATCCCCATTACCTGTTGCTGAAGCAGCAGCTACTCTTCCTGGGGTCCACACAAAACATGACATACAGTGAGAGAAAAAAGTATTTGATCCCCTGCTGATTTTGTATGTTTGCCCACTGACAAACACATGATCAGTCTATAATTTTAATGGTAGGTTTATTTGAACAGTGAGAGACAGAATAACAACAACAAAATCCAGAAAAACGCATGTCAAAAATGTTATACATTGATTTGCATTTTAATTAGGGAAATAAGTATTTGACCCCTCTGCAAAACTTGATTTAGTACTTGGTGGCAAAACCCTTGTTGGCAATCAGAGGTCAGACGTTTCTTGTAGTTGGCCACCAGGTTTGCACACATCTCAGGAGGGATTTTGTCCCACTCCTCTTTGCAGATCTTCTCCAAGTCATTAAGGTTTCGAGGCTGACGTTTGGCAACTCGAACCTTCAGCTCCCTCCACAGATTTTCTATGGGATTAAGGTCTGGAGACTGGCTAGGCCACTCCAGGACCTTAATGTGCTTCTTCTTGAGCCACTCCTTTGTTGCCTTGGCCGTGTGTTTTGGGTCATTGTCATGCTGGAATACCCATCCACGACCCATTTTCAATGCCCTGGCTGAGGGAAGGAGGTTCTCACCCAAGATTTGACGGTAAATTGCCCCGTCCATCGTCCCATTGATGCAGTGAAGTTGTCCTGTCCCCTTAGCAGAAAAACACCCCCAAAGCATAATGTTTCCACCTCCATGTTTGACGGTGGGGATGGTGTTCTTGGGGTCATAGGCAGCATTCCTCCTCCTCCAAACATGGCGAGTTGAGTTGATGCCAAAGAGCTTGATTTTGGTCTCATCTGACCACAACACTTTCACCCAGTTCTCCTCTGAATCATTCATATGTTCATTGGCAAACTTCAGACGACCCTGTATATGTGCTTTCTTGAGCAGGGGGACCTTGCGGGCGCTGCAGGATTTCAGTCCTTCACGGCGTAGTGTGTTACCAATTGTTTTCTTGGTTACTATGGTCCCAGCTGCCTTGAGATCATTGACAAGATCCTCCTGTGTAGTTCTGGGCTGATTCCTCACCGTTCTCATGATCATTGCCACTCCACGAGGTGAGATCTTGCATGGAGCCCGAGGCCGAGGGAGTTTGACAGTTATTTTGTGTTTCTTCCATTTGCGAATAATCACACCAACTGTTGTCACCTTCTCACCAAGCTGCTTGGCGATGGTCATGTAGCCCATTCCAGCCTTGTGTAGGTCTACAATCTTGTCCCTGACATCCTTGGAGAGCTCTTTGGTCTTGGCCATGGTGGAGAGTTTGGAATCGATTGATTGCTTCTGTGGACAGGTGTCTTTAATACAGGTAACAAGCTGAGATTAGGAGCACTCCCTTTAAGAGTGTGCTCCTAATCTCAGCTCGTTACCTGTATAAAAGACACCTGGGAGCCAGAAATCTTTCTGATTGAGAGGGGTCAAATACTTATTTCCCTCATTAAAATGCAAATCAATTTATAACATTTTTGACATGTGTTTTTCTGGATTATTTTGTTGTTATTCTGTCTCTCACTGTTCAAATAAACCTACCATTAAAATTATAGACTGATAATTTCTTTGTCAGTGGGCAAACGTACAAAATCAGCAGGGGATCAAATACCTTTTTCCCTCACTGTAATACAGAACAGCAATAGACAAGAATATCTCAAGGACTGAACTACACACATTTAAAATAATATAACAAAATAAAGGTCCTAATGACAGTTACACACATTGCTGACACACATGTACACAACAGTACATACACAGTCCATTCGGAAAATATACACACAGTCCATTCGGAAAGTATTCAGACCCCTTGACTTTTTCCACATTTTGTTACGTTACAGCCTCCCCCTATACATTCCAGGAACGCGCTTGGTTTCCAACCACCTATCACTACCCTTCATCCCCATCCATTTTAGCAAACGGTTCAGGAAGATTTTCTGGATTGTCAGGCGACCATTCAAACCAATCAAGGACTTGACAGAATGTAAAGACGTGTGATATCCCTCAGTTTCCTCAGTTTGGTAACTGACTGATGTATTGAAGGCTGCTGGGTGAAGTTTTTCTCTTGCCAAATGGACACATACAAGGACACATCCCCCAACCTGTATCTCTTTAGCTAACGAACGCTGATTAAATTACTGACCCTATATTTATTTTTGTAAATAGACTAATTATTTTGTAGGCAACTTGGCACAAGTTTTACGCCTCATCAGGAACATTTCTTTTTTTTGCGAACCCTAGGTTATTTTCAAAAGGGTGCTTTCTCATGTTAAAAAGAGAGGAAAGACAAATCAAGTGTGAAGAAGCAACATATATGTACGATTAAAGGATCTCACCCACGGAATCAGGATGTTTATAGGCTACTGTACTGTATTTGAGAGGAAAGGTAAATTGTTGTCATAGTCCCGTGTAGCTCAGTTAGTGGAGCATGGCGTTTGCAACGCCAGGGTTGTGGGTTTGATTCCCACGGGGGGCCAGTATGAAAAAAAATGTATGCACTCACTAACTGTAAGTCGCTCTGGATAAGAGCGTCTGCAAACGGACTAAAATGTAAATGTAAAATTGAACAGGTTTAAAAACAGAAATACCTTATTTACATAAGTATTCAGACCCTTTGCTATGAGACTCGATAATTGAGCTCAGGTGCATCCTGTTTCCATTGATCATCCTTGAGATGTTTCGACAACTTGATTGGAGTCCACCTGTGGTAATTTCAATTGATTGGACATGATGAACAGAGCAAAGTTCAGAGAGATCCTTGATGAAAACCTGCTCCAGAGCGCTCAGGACCTCAGACTAGGGCGAAGGTTCACCTTCCAACAGGACAATGACCCTAAGCACACAGCCAAGACAACGCAGTAGTGGCTTCGGGACAAGTCTCTGAACATCCTTGAGTGGCCCAGCCAGAGCCCGGACTTGAACCCGATCGAACATCTCTGGAGAGACCTGAAAATAGCTGTGCAGCGACGCTCCCCATCCAATCTGACAGAGCTTGAGAGGATCTGCAAATAAGAATGGGAGAAACCCCAATACAGGTGTGCAAAGCTTTTGCGTCATACCCAAAAAGACTAGAGGCTGTAATCGCTGCCAAAGATGCTTCAATAAAGTACTGAGTAAAGGGTCTGAATACTTATGTAACTGTGATTTCAGTTTTTCTATAAAAAAAATAAAGTGCACAAAAAAAGTATGGGGTATTGGTGGGTACTGGAACACGCTGTTGTACACGTCGATCAAGAGCATCCCAAACATGCTCAATGGGTGACATGTCTGGTGAGTATGCAAGCCATGGAAGAACTGGGACATTTTCAGTTTCCAGGAACTGTGTACAGATCCTTGTGACAGGGAGCCATGCATTTTAATGCTGAAAGATGTGATGAAGGCAGATGAATGGCACGACAATGGGCTTCAGGATCTCGTTACGGTATCTGTTCACTCAAATTGCCATCGATAAAATGCAATTGTGTTCGTTGTCCGTAGCTTATGCCTGCCCATACCATAACCCCACCGCCACCATGGGGCACTCTGTTCACAATGTTGACATCAGCAAACTGCTCGCCCACACGACACCATACACGCCATCTGCCCGGTACAGTTGAAACCGGGATTCATCCGTGAAGAGCACACTTCTCCAGTGTGCCAGTGGCCATCGAATGTGAGCATTTGCCCACGGAAGTTGGTTACGACGCCAAACTGCAGTTTATGTAGAAATTATTCGGTTGTGCAAACCCACAGTTTCATCAGCTGTCCGGGTGGCTGGTCTCAGACGTCCCCGCAGGTGAAGAAGCCGGATGTGGAGGTCCTGGGCTGGCGTGGTTACATTTGGTCTGCGGTTGTGAGGATGGTTGGACGTACTGCCAAATTCTCTAACAACATTGGAGGCGGCTAATGGTAGAGAAATTAACATTACATTCTCTGGCAACAGCTCTGGTGGACATTCCTGCAGTCAGCATGCCAATTGCACGCTTCTTCAAAACTTGAGACATCTGTGGCATTGTGCACATTTTAGTGTGGCCTTTTATTGTCCCCAGCACAAGTTGCACCTGCGTTATGATCATGCCATTTAATCAGCTTCTTGCTATGCCACACCTGTCAGGTGGATGGATTATCTTGGCAAACGAGAAATGCTCACTAACAGGGATGTAAAGAAATGTGTGCACAACATTGGAGAGAAATACGCTTTTTGTGCATATGGAATCTTATTTTAGCTCCTGAAACATGGGACCAACACGTTACATGTTGCGTTTATATTTTTGTTCAGTGTAAGTTGATTATACAGAACATTTGGAATTGAACACAATATTTCTCACAAAAACAAGAATTTATGCAGTTAATCTCTCCTCTACTTTGAGCCAAGAGAGACTGATGCATACTGTTGACATTAGCCCTCTGTGTACATTGAAGGTCAAGATGTGCTGCTCTGTTCTGGGCTAGCTGCAGCTTTTCTAGCACTTGACCATATCACTGGGCAATAGTCAATATTAGATAAAACCAGAGCCTGCAGGACTTGACCATATCACTGGGCAATAGTCAATATTAGATAAAACCAGAGCCTGCAGGACTTGACCATATCACTGGGCAATAGTCAATATTAGATAAAACCAGAGCCTGCAGGACTTGACCATATCACTGGGCAATAGTCAATATTAGATAAAACCAGAGCCTGCAGGACTTGTTTGGTCGACTGTGGTGTTAAATGCTGAGCATCTCTTTCTCACAGATAGACCTCTCCCCATCTTTACAACAAGAATCAATATGCCTTGACCATGCCAATTTACAGTCTAAGGTGACACCAAGAAGTATATTCTCCTCAACTTGCTCAACAACCACATTCATTACCAGATTCAGCTGTTCAAGACTAGTTTATTACTAGCCACCCATTCCAAAACTGACTGCAACTCTTTGTTTCACTAGCTGTGGTTGCTGACGTGTATAATGTTGAATCATCAGCGTACAGACACACAAGCTTTGTGTAGCCCTTTCCACTCTCAGCCAGTCATCCCGTATATGGGTTGAAAATGGCAGATTTTGTCATTGAAAAGCGGCTAAATTGGAACGCAGTGGCTGTACAGTAACATGCTATACATGTCAGAGCTCAGTTTCACACCATTTGCACAGTGTGGGTTTTGACTGACAGACGTTATAAACTTGAGCACCGCGTGCGACAAGATACCCACATCCATCCCGCTCCTTTGGTCAGAGTGAGGGAAATGCTGTTAAGGGAGAGGAGTCGATGTGTTCTGAAAGATGAGACGTTGAGGATCATAATAAATACTGCTTTGATGTCACAAAAGCAAACCAGACACCCGTGAGTCTAAATATGCACTTCACATTTCCATATTTGAAAACGTCATTTACAGTATCAACGTTAATGATCGCTATGTTTGATCTACAGTTACAATGACGTGTTATACCCTGGTTTGTCCTGAACAGAATGAGCCTGCATTCAAGTGCAGAACATGAATGCACTCATGACTCCATTCTACGCGCACCAACATTACAATCTGTATGCCTTTTGAAAGCCTAACAGTGTAAAATCGTATTTTTATAACTTACTTAGCCATGTTGGCAATAAAATAAGCTGTCAAATGATGCCCACCTGAAGCATGTTGGCAATAGAATAAGCTGTCAAATGATGCCCACCTGACTCAGATTGTGATTAATAATGGAACGTTTTTGGATTGTATAAACAGTAATTGTTTGATGGCGGGGACGCAGGGCTATGTTCCAAACCAAAAACTACAAGTGTCCTTGCTTCAGTTCCTCAATGGCAAAACAAGGAGAAAAAAAAAAAAAAGCAGCTTCAAGTTGAAGGCTCTTTCCTTGAGTCAAAAAAGTGCATTGAAATTACTTAGTAACTGTGCACAGTTTGGAGAGGTCTGTGGCCACTTGTAGATACCAGTTGGACCCCTCACTCAAAACCTTGTAATCTTTTTTCTATCTTGCACCTACTCCAACATTTCAATGAATTTCCTTATGTTACTGAATGTATCGAGAGTATTTTCAGTTTTTGTTATTGACAAATGCTGTGAAAAGTGCAGCAAATGTAATATGCACATAAAATCAGTGTAATGTTTGGATTCAGTCTTTTGTCAGGTGAACTGTTGTGTCCAAACCTTTCATCTGATAATTTCTCTATAATCTCCAAAGTGTTCCCTTTCAATTGCTACCATGGTCATGCGTATGCTTTTTTTTAGTATACATGGTTATAGCATATACAGAAAAGATAGGAATGCAAATGGAGGTGGTGTTGATATATACAGTGCATTCGGAAAGTATTCAGACCCCTTCCCTGTTTACACATTTTGTTACGTTACAGCCTTATTCTAACATTGATTAAATAGTATATTGTCCTCAATCTACACACAATACCCCATAATGACAAAGCAAAAACAGGTTTTTAGACATTTTTGCAAATGTAATAAAAATAAAAAACGGAAATATCACATTTACGTAAGTACTCAGTACTTTGTTGAAGCACCTTTGGCAGCAATTACAGCCTTCAGCCTTCTTGGGTATGACGCTACAAGCTTGGCGCACCTGTATTTGCGGAGTTTCTCCCATTCTTCTCTGCAGATCCTCTCAAGCTCTGTCAGGTTGGATGGGGAGTGTTGCTGCACAGCTATTTTCAGGTCTCTCCAGAGATGTTCGATCGGGTTCAAGTCCGGGCTCTGGCTGGGCCACTCAAGGACATTCGGAGACTTGTCCCGAAGCCACTCCTGCATTGTCTTGGCTGTGTGCTTAGGGTCGATCACCTGTTGGAAGGTGAACATTCACCCCAGTCAGGTCCTGGAGCAGATTTCCATCAAGGATCTCTCTGTACTTTGCTTCGTTCATCTTTTCATCGATCCTGACTAGTCTCCCAGTCCCTGCCGATGAAAAACATCCCACTGCATGATGTTGCCACCACCATGCTTCGCCGTAGGGATGGTGACAGGTTTCCTCCAGAATCCTGTCTCGGAGCTCTACGGACAATTCCTTCGACCTCATGGCTTGGTTTTTGCTCTGATATGCACTGTCAACTGTGGGACCTTATATAGACAGGTGTGTGCCTTTCCAAATCATGTCCAATCAATTGAATTTACCACGGGTGGAATCCAATCAAGTTGTAGAAACATCTCAATGATGATCAATGGAAACAGGATGCACCTGAGCTCAATCTCGAGTCTCATTGCAAAGGGTCTGAATACTTATGTAAATAAGGTATTATTATTTTTTTATATATAAATGTGCAAAAATGTCTAAAAAGCTGTTTTCACTTTGTCATTATGGGGTATTGTGTGTAGATTGATGAGGATTTTTTTTATTTCATCCATTTTAGAATAAGGCTGTAACGTAACACAATGTGGAAAAAGGGAAGGGGTCTGAATACTTTCCAAATGCCCTGTATGTCCAAAGTCATATGTCCAGACTTTTGCTTCCCTCCAGGTCTGAGGAAAAACACTTTTCTCCAGGCTCAGATTAAAGTTACAACAAACAGGAGTGGCAATATAGTCCGCTAACATTGTCAGTAGCTTTCCATCTAAGATGTCAGTACCAGGTGGTTTCTCATTATTGATGGACAACAATACCTTTCCTACCTCTCCCACACTAACTTCACAGAATTCAAAATTACAATGCTTTTCTTTAATTATTAGGTATTTTATGCATGAATATATGAATAATTGGCAATATCAAAATGTTTTGTGATGACTGAGCCTTCTGTTTCAATAAAATATGGAGTTGAATTTGTCTTTCTGCCCATAATTTCATTTAATGTACTCCAAAGCTTTTTTCCATCATACTTTATACAGTTGAAGTCGGAAGTTAACATTCACTTAGGTTGGAGTCATTAAAACTTGTTTTTCAACCACTCCACAAATGTCTTGTTAACAAACTATAGTTTTGGCAAGTCGGTTAGGACATCTTCTTTGTGCATGACACAAGTAATTTTTCCAACAATTGTTTACAGACTTTTTCACTTATAATTTACTGTATCACAATTCCAGTGGGTCAGAAGTTTACATACACTAAGTTGACTGTGCCTTTAAACAGCTTGTAAAATTCCAGATCATGGCTTTAGAAGCTTCTGATAGGCTATTTGAGTCAATTGGAGGTGTACCTGTGGATGTATTTCAAGGCCTACAGTGGGGAAAAAAAGTATTTAGTCAGCCACCAATTGTGCAAGTTCTCCCACTTAAAAGATGAGTGGCCTGTAATTTTCATCATAGGTACACGTCAACTATGACAGACAAATTGAGAAGAAAAAAAATCCAGAAAATCACATTGTACGATTTTTAATGAATTTATTTGCAAATTATGGTGGAAAATAAGTATTTGGTCAATAACAAAAGTTTCTCAATACTTTGTTATATACCCTTTGTTGGCAATGACACAGGTCAAACGTTTTCTGTAAGTCTTCACAAGGTTTTCACACACTGTTGCTGGTATTTTGGCCCATTCCTCCATGCAGATCTCCTCTAGAGCAGTGATGTTTTGGGGCTGTCGCTGGGCAACACGGACTTTCAACTCCCTCCAAAGATTTTCTATGGGGTTGAGATCTGGAGACTGGCTAGGCCACTCCAGGACCTTGAAATGCTTCTTACGAAGCCACTCCTTCGTTGCCCGGGCGGTGTGTTTGGGATCATTGTCATGCTGAAAGACCCAGACACGTTTCATCTTCAATACCCTTGCTGATGGAAGGAGGTTTTCACTCAAAATCTCACGATACATGGCCCCATTCATTCTTTCCTTTACACGGATCAGTCGTCCTGGTCCCTTTGCAGAAAAACAGCCCCAAAGCATGATGTTTCCACCCCCATGCTTCACAGTAGGTATGGTGTTCTTTGGATGCAACTCAGCATTCTTTGTCCTCCAAACACGATGAGTTGAGTTTTTACCAAAAAGTTATATTTTGGTTTCATCTGACCATATGACATTCTCCCAATCCTCTTCTGGATTACCCAAATGCACTCTAGCAAACTTCAGACGGGCCTGGACATGTACTGGCTTAAGCAGGGGGACACGTCTGGCACTGCAGGATTTGAGTCCCTGGCAGCGTAGTGTGTTACTGATGGTAGGCTTTGTTACTTTGGTCCCAGCTCTCTGCAGGTCATTCACTAGGTCCCCCCGTGTGGTTCTGGGATTTTTGCTCACCGTTCTTGTGATCATTTTGACCCCACGGGGTGAGATCTTGCGTGGAGCCCCAGATCGAGGGAGATTATCAGTGGTCTTGTATGTCTTCCATTTCCTAATAATTGCTCCCACAGTTGATTTCTTCAAACCAAGCTGCTTACCTATTGCAGATTCAGTCTTCCCAGCCTGGTGCAGGTCTACAATTTTGTTTCTGGTGTCCTTTGACAGCTCTTTGGTCTTGGCCATAGTGGAGTTTGGAGTGTGACTGTTTGAGGTTGTGGACAGGTGTCTTTTATACTGATAACAAGTTCAAACAGGTGCCATTAATACAGGTAACGAGTGGAGGACAGAGGAGCCTCTTAAAGAAGAAGTTACAGGTCTGTGAGAGCCAAAAATCTTGCTTGTTTGTAGGTGACCAAATACTTATTTTCCACCATAATTTGAAAATAAATTCATTAAAAATCCTACAATGTGATTTTCTTTCCTCAATTTGTCTGTCATAGTTGACGTGTACCTATGATGAAAATGACAGGCCTCTCTCATCTTTTTAAGTGGGAGAACTTGCACAATTGGTGGCTGACTAAATACTTTTTTTCCCCACTGTACCTTCAAACTCAGTGCATCTGCTTGACATCATGGTCAAATCAATAAAAATCAGCAAAAAAATTGTAGACCTCCACAAGTCTGGTTCATCCTTGGGAGTAATTTCCAAATGCCTGAAGGTACCACGTTCATCTGTACAAACAATAGTACGCAAGTATAAACACCATGGGACCACGCAGCCGTCATACCGCTCTGGAAGGAGACGCGTTCTGTCTCCTAGAGATGAACGTACTTTGGTGCGAAAAGTGCAAATCAATCCCAGAACAGCAAAGGACCTTGTGAAGATGCTGGAGGAAACAGGTACAAAAGTATCTACAGTGGTGTGAAAAAGTGTTTGCCCCCTTCGTGATTTGTTATTTGTTTGCCACACTTAAATGTTTCAGATCATCAAACAAATGTAAATACTAGTCAAAGATAACACAAGTAAACACAGAATGCAGTTTTGAAATAAAGGTTGTTATTATTAAGGGAAAACAAAATCCAAACCTACATGGCCCTGTGTGAAAAAGTGTTTGCCCCCCCCGTTATAACACAACTCAACTGTGGTTTATCACACCTGAGTTCAATTCCTCTAGCCACACCCAGGCCTGATTACTGCCACACCTGTTCTCAATCAAGGAATCACTTATTATTATTATTATTATTATTATTATTATAATGCCATTTAGCAGACGCTTTTATCCAAAGCGACTTACAGTCATGTGCGCATACATTTTTACGTATGGGTGGTCCCGGGGATCGAACCCACTACCCTGGCATTACAAGCGCCATGCTCTACCAATTGAGCTACAGAGGACCTGCCTGACAAAGTGAAGTAGACCAAAAGATCCTCAAAAGCTAGACATCATGCCGAGATCCAAAGAAATTCAGGAACAAATGAGAAAGAAAGTAATTGAGATCCATCAGTCTGGAAAAGGTTATAAAGCCATTTCTAAAGCTTTGGGACTCCTGTGAACCACAGTGAGAGCCATTATCCACAAATGGCGAAAACATGGAAAACTGGTGAACCTTCCCAGGAGTGGCCGGCCGACCAAAATTACCCCAAGAGCGCAGCGACGACTCATCCAAGAGGTCACAAAAGACCCCACAACAACATCCAAAGAGCTGCAGGCCTCACTTGCCTCAGTTAAGGTCAGTGTTCATGACTCCACCATAAGAAAGAGACTGGGCAAAAATGGCCTGCATGGCAGAGTTCCAAGATGAAAACCACTGCTGAGCAAAAATAACATTAAGACTCGTCTCATTTTTGCCAGAAAACATCTTGATGATCCCCAAGACCTTTGGGAAAATACTCTGTGGACTGACGAGACAAAAGTTGAACTTTTTGGAAGGTGTGTGTCCCATTACATCTGGCGTAAAAGTAACACCGCATTTCAGAAAAAGAACATCATACCAACAGTAAAATATGGTGGTGGTAGTGTAATGGTTAGGGCCTGTTTTGCTGCTTCAGGACCTGGAAGACTTGCTGTGATAAATGGAACCATGAATTCGGCTGTCTACCAAAAAAATCCTGAAGGAAAATGTCCGGCCATCACTTCGTGACCTCAAGCTGAAGCGAACTTGGGTTCTGTAGCAGGACAATGATCCAAAACACACCAGCAAGTCCACCTCTGAATGGCTGAAGAAAAACAAAATGAAGACTTTGGAGTGGCCTAGTCAAAGTCCTTACCTGAATCCTATTGAGATGCTGTGGCATGACCTTAAAAAGGCAGTTCATGCTCGAAAACCCTCCAATGTGGCTGAATTACAACAATTCTGCAAAGTGAGTGGGCCAAAATTCCTCCACAGCGCTGTAAAAGACTCATTGCAAGTTATTGCAAACGCTTGATTGCAGTTGTTGCTGCTAAGGGTGGCCCAACCAGTTATTAGGTTGTAGGGGGCAATCACTTTTTCACACAGGGCCATGTGGGTTTGGATTTTGTTTTCCCTTAATAATAACAACCTTCATTTCAAAACTGCATTTTGTGTTTACTTGTCATCTTTGACTAATATTTAAATGTGTTTGATGATCTGAAACATTTAAGTGTGACAAACATGCAAACAAATCAGAAATCAGGAAGGGGGCAAACACTTTTTCACACCACTGTATATCCACAGTAAAACGAGTCCTATATCGACATAACATGAAAGGCCGCTCAGCAAGGAAGAAGCCACTGCTCCAAAACCGCCATAAAAAAGCCAGACTACGGTTTGCAACTGCACATGGGGACAAAGATTGTACTTTTTGGAGAAATTTCCTCTGGTCTGATTAAACAAAAATAGAACTGTTTGGCCATAATGACCATCGTTATGTTTGGAGGAAAAAGGGGGATGCTTGCTAACCGTGAAGCACGGGGGTGGCAGCATCATGCTGTGGGGGTGCTTTGCTGCAGGAGGGACTGGTGAACTTCACAAAATAGATGGCATCATGAGGAAGGAAAATTATGTGGATATATTGAAGCAACATCTCAAGACATCAGTCAGGAAGTTAAAGCTTGGTCGCAAATGGTCTTCCAAATGGACAATGGTCAGTTACACCAGCTCTGTCAGGAGGAATGGGCCAAAATTCACCCAACTTATTGTGGGAAGCTTGTGGAAGGCTACCCAAAACGTTTGACCCAAGTTAAACAATTTAAAGGCAATGCTACCAAATACTAATTGAGTGTATGTAAACTTCTGACCCACTGGGAATGTGATAAAAGCTTAAATAAATCATTCTATCTACTATTATTCTGACATTTCACATTCTTAAAATAAAGTGGTGATCCTAACTGACCTAAGACAGGGAATTTTTACTAGGATTAAATATCAGGAATTGTGAAAAACTGAGTTTAAATGTATTTGGCTAAGGTGTATGTAAACTTCCGACTTCAACTGTATTATTTTTCTTAGTTTAATAGTTTATTTTGTTCAGTCACATAATTTCTCAATTTACAGTAAGTTTGCCAATCAGATGTGCAGCTAGACTTATTAGCCACTCCTTGTGCTTCATCTCTCTCAACCATACAGTTTTTCAATTCCTCATCAGTTCTAACAGTTAGTTTCTTAATAGGCGCATGCTTATCAATAACTGGAAGAAACAATGTCATAAATGCATCAAGTGCAGTGTCTGGATGCTCCTCATTACACACTTCAGACCAACAAATGTGTTAACTTTTTTTTTTTTTTTTTTTTTTTAAACATAGGAATCACTACAAAATGTTTTATATGATCTCATACACTATTTTAAGCCCAGCCTTTGGCTTTTCTGGATATAGACACTTGATTATGTTCACTACATCCAATGGGTGTGGATACAGCTTTAGAACAAAGTTCTGCATAAAAAGTGATAGATACTAACTTGGTAGAAGTCGTAGTTGGCAGCTTGGATGACGAAGGGGTCCTCACGAGGGGCTTGCTTCCGGCCACAGTTACACGAGCTAGTGGAACGCCCCCTGCTGTTGTGGTTGAGGATGGGCGGGTTGCGGTCCATCTCTGGCTTCTCACCTGCAGATGGCATAGAAGACAGCAGGAAGCACCAGTGACTCTGTCAATTAAAAAGTGGTCAGATGAAGCAGATGCTAAGCTACAGGACTGTTTTGCTAGCACACACTGGAATATGTTCCGGGATTCTTCCGATGGCATTGAGGAGTACACCATATCAGTCACTGGCTTCATCAATAAGTGCATCGATGACGTCGTTCCAACAGTGACTGTATGTACATACCCCAACCAGAAGCCATGGATTACAGGCAACATCCGCACTGAGCTAAAGGGTAGAGCTGCCGCTTTCAAGGAGCGGGACTAACCCGGAAGCTTGTAAGAAATCCCACTATGCCCTCCGACGAACCATCAAACAGGCAAAGCGTCAATACAGGACTAAAATCTAATCGTACTACACCGGCTCCGACGCTCGTCGGATGTGGCAGGGCTTGCAAACTATTACAGACTACAAAGGGAAGCACAGCAAGTGAGCTGCCCAGTGACACGAGCCTACCAGACGAGCTAAATTACTTCTATGCCCGCTTCAAGGCAAGTAACACTGAAACATGCATGAGAGCATCAGCTGTTCTGGACAGCAACACCATCATCCCAGAAACCCTAAACCCACTCCAATTTGCATACCACCCCAACAGATCCACAGATGATGCAATCTCTATTGCGCTCCACACACTGCATTTTCACACCTGGACAAAAGGAACACCTATGTGAGAATACTATTCATTGAGTACAGCTCAGCGTTCAACACCATAGTGCCCTCAAAGCTCATCACTAAGCTAAGGACCCTGGGACTAAACACCTCCCTCTGCAACTAGATCCTCGATTTCCTGACGGGCCGCCCCCAGGTGGTAAGGGTCGGTAACAACACATCCACCACGCTGATCCTCAACACGGGGCCCCTCAGAGGTGCGTGCTCAGTCCCCTCCTGTACTCCCTGTTCTCTCATGACTGCATGGCCAGGCACGACTCCAACACCATCATTACGTTTGCCGATGACACAACAGTGGTAGGCCTGATCACCGACAATGACGAGACAGCCTATAGGGAGGAGGTCAGAGGCCTGGCCGTGTGGTGCCAGGTCAACAACCTCTCCCTCAACGTGATCAAGACAAAGGAGATGATTGTGGACAACAGGAAAAAGAAGAGGACCGAGCACACCCCCATTCTCATCGACGGGGCTGTAGTGGAGCAGGTTGAGAGCTTCAAGTTCCTTGGTGTCCACATCACCAACAAACTAACATGGTCCAAGCACACCAAGACAGTCGTGAAGAAGGCACGACAAAACCTATTACCCCTAAGGAGACTGAAAAGATTTGGCATGGGTCCTCAGATCCTCAAAAGGTTCTACAGCTGCACCATCGAGAGCATCCTGACTGGTTGCGTCACTTCCTGGTATGGCAACTGCTCGGCCTCCGACCGCAAGGGCCAAGCTTCCTGCCATCCAGGACCTCTATACCAGGCGGTGTCAGAGGAAGGCCCTAAAAATTGTCTAAGACTCCAGCCACCCTAGTCATAGACTGTTCTCTCTGCTACCGCACGGCAAGCGGTACCGGGGCGCCAAGCCTAGGTTCAAGAGGCTTCTAAACAGCTTCTACCCCGAAGCCATAAGCCTCATGAACATCTAATCAAATGGCTACCCAGACTATTTGCATTGCCCCCCCTCTTTTACGCTGCTGCTACTCTCGGTTTATTATCTATGCATAGTCACTTTAATAACTCTACCTACATGTAAATATTACCTCAATTACCTCGACTAACCGGTGCCCCCGCACATTGACTCGGTACCGGTACCCCCTGTCTATTGTTATTTTTACTGCTGCTCTTTAATTATGTTACTTTTATTTCGTATTGTCTTTTTTTGTGCTTTTTTGGGGTATTCTTTCTTAAAACTGCATTGTTGGTTAAGGGCTTGTAAGTAAGCATTTCACTGTAAGATCTACACCTGTTCCGGCACATGTGACAAATAACATTTGATTTTAGCCATAATAACAATACAATTCAAAATTAATACTCTGAGGTACACTGATTACCAACAATGTTGATACCCGTTATGATACCTATAATTTGTGTTTTAAATATGGAAATTATTTGAGAAATTATAGTAACAGTTTGTTCTGTATGGTACTGTACTCTTTATTTTCATAATTAGTTTTTAACAAATCTGTGTTTCTTTTCACTCTCAAACCCACATCCTTCCATGCATTCACTGTAACAGTTTAAGTTCCAATTGCTTGGGCTGGGGCGGCAGGTAGCTTAGTGGGTAAGAGCGTTGTGCCAGTAACCGAAAGGTCGCTGGTTCTAATCCCCGAGCCGACTAGGTGAAAAATCTGTCGATGTGCCCTTAAGGCACTTAACCCTAATTGCTCCTGTAAGTCGCTCTGGATAAGAGCGTCTGCTAAATGACTAAAATGTAAATGTAGTGATTAAGGCTTTACCTGGCTGAGGCAGCAGGTGAAACTTGTGCACACAGTGTTGGTCCGTCAGACTGCGCTCTTCACATAACTGATGCCCATTACTCCAGAACTTGTAGCAGTCCTCATGCAACTGCAAGGCGTAGCGCTGAAAAGCTACGCCACGTGCATGCTGACTATAGACCCGAAGTGCTTGTGTCAGTTGGTTTTTGTGCACCGTGGTGGTATAGTTATGAGGAAGGTTGGACTGGTAGGTGCTATGTGCCAGCGGCAGGGCTTTCTGGCAGCGGTTCTCAGAGAACTTGGCGTCTGCATCCAGGAAACCCTCCAACACTTTAAGCTGACTTTGTACTTTGACGGACAGCTCGGCACTTTCCTCATCTGTGTTGGCTATCATGACCTGATGCAGCCTGTAGGCCACTTGGGCCCACTTGGAGTACGTTGGAAGCTCAAAATGGGAAGGCTGCGGATTGCGACCGACGCTGTCGTCAAAGCCTTTCTTGGTCAACACCAGTTCGACATGCTGCCAAAGGAACTCCTTCAGACTACAGTCCACTAGTTGCCCCCCTGAGAGGCTGCTGCTTTCTACATTGAAGGATGGATGTCTAGCGGAGTGACGCATTTGTTGATAGCGCCTGGGTCCAGATACTGAGGTGTTGGTGTCATTTTCCCGCAGGGCACAGTTGGAGCGCAGCTGCCCCAGGACGGCTGCCACTGGGTCCTCCTCTGGCCCTGGCACCACATACACAAACGCCTGGTTAGCAGGAACAGTGAACAAGCAATTACTGCTCTGGTTGGTGAGGACCCGACTTTTCCGGAAAATGCGATATATTTGGTCCTCCAATGCATGCTGTAGGCGTCTTCGTGGTGAGTGTTTCTTGGGCTTGTCAGCATTTCCCCCAAAAGGATCTGAACCATTTCCACCACAGCTTCTCAGGGTTCCATTCATCTGGAATACAAATAGCAGGCGCGGGGGACAGGGGCGGCAGTTCACCTTCCATTCTTTGGATATGTTGGAATCCTTAATGGCAGCACGTAGTAGTGGCAGAGCTTTCTGGCGAAGTGCATCCACAGCACGGAACAATCTGTCATAGGTGACATCAAAACAGCATGTAGGATGGACCAATAGCAGGACATGGCACAAGGAGAAGAGATAGAGCAATGCTAAACAATGCTGTTTATCCGCCCCTTTCCAGAATTCGTGCGCCTCCGAGTGTCCGATGCTCGTACTCAAAGACTCACACGCCCGCAAAAGCTGTCGGTTGTCACAAACTGAAGTAAGCACCAGATACAATACGCGGTTTTCTTGGCTGTAGTACGCCTGAATCAAGCTTCCACTGTTCTGATTGTCGGTCTCATCCAGTCCGAAGAGATGATAGATGTGCTTGTCCGCGAGCGTGTTGATTAGAAACTCTTTCGGTGATCCGGGTTGCATCGCAGTCTTACCGAATATACCAAGTACACAGAGACCTTCATCTTTGTACAATGGATCCTCTATTACTTCTGATTCTAGGAGCCCTCCAACACTCATGGGCAACGCCATTTTTTCCGCCCAAATCAATGTGAGGACGATAAATAGCTGCGCACAAGGCCACTTTCCGTGAACACAAGTAAAATGTTCCGTGTAGAAACAAGGGACATTTCTGTGTCCCTTTTTACAATTCCCGCAACCAAAACAGTTAAATGTATCGTCTTTTATGGATACCGAAATTGTCCCAATAAACGAATAATATATATACTTAAAACATGTCTAGGAATTCACAAATGTAATTGTATTCTTATAAGCACAATAGTGGTAAAAATAAGTTCTTAAACAAATTAAAAATGTAAACATTTTTATTTGGTTACAGTAGCAAATTAAAAGATCATGCAATATAAGCTTTTAGAAAAAAGTTACATAAACAAAGATCAAAACACAATAGCTCACAAACATTTTGGGTCCCCAGTCAATGCGCAATTTCCAAATATAGTCCGTCAGATACATTTACTTCCTCATAAAATGACGACTAACTGAACCCACATTAAAAACGTGATGCGTCTGACTCAGTTCAAGTAACTCGTCATAGATTGTGTTTCCTCAACATGTACAGAGTATCTCAACTACTGCTTTTTAAATATCAGTATTGCTCACTTAACATCCTCCTTGGAGTCACTGTTCCAAAAACCTTTAAGGCAGTGTCGGGATTGACCAATCCAATGTCTGATACAGAGGGGCAGTCAAGGCAAGTCCTCATCTGTCATTCAATGAATTAACAGGACTGTTCTGAAAAAGCAGCATTCACAGAAACTGCTTGCTTTCAGAACTTTTATGTCCGTTTTAAAATAGTGGTTCAAGACACAAGTGTTTCCTCTTTTCATCTTCAATCTCCCTAGCACTTAGTAACCCATTAAGCAGTGGAAAGCAGAAAGCGCTAGAAAATGTGCATTGCGCCAATAGTTACATCCATAGCTTGCATACCATCCTCATACAACACTGGAACCTTTTTTTTATCAGAACAGCCGCCTTTCACCGTTACATTTCAACTCGTCTTGATCGACATCCGTGTATTTATCAACAAATGTCTCAGTTTTGATAATAAAAGGTTCCATTGCAATTCTTTGCCTTTGGAGATGGTCCTCGTGGTAAGGCACTCTGAGGGAATAAATAACAACGTAAGTAGTGAAAAAGGTGACACACCTTTATAACCATACATACAGTACCTGTCAAAAGTTTGGACACACCTACTCATTCCAGGGTTTATTTACTATTTTTTACATTGTAGAATGGTAGTGAAGACATCAAAACAATTAAATAACACATATGGAATCATTTAGTAACCAAAAAAGTGTTAAACAAATCAAAATATTGAAATTCGTCAAATAGCCACCCTTTGCCTTGATGACGGCTTTGCACACTCTTGGCATTCTCTCAACCAGCTTCATGAGGTAGTCACCTGGAATGCATTTCAATTAACAGGTGTGCCTTCTTAAAAGTTCATTTGTGGAATTTATTTCCTTCTTAATGCGTTTGAGCCAATCAGTTGTGTTGTGACAAGGTAGGGGTGGTATACAGAAGATAGCCCTATTTGGTAAAATATAAAGTCCATATTATGGCAAGAACAGCTCAAATAAGCAAAGAGAAACGACAGTTCATCATTACTTTAAGACATGAAGGTCAGTCAATACGGAACATTTCAAGAACTTTGAAAGTTTCTTCAAGTGCAGTCGCAAAACCATCAAGCGCTATGATGAAACTGGCTCTCATGAGGACCGCGACACGAATGGAAGACCCAGAATTAACTCTGCTGCAGAGGATAAATTCATTAGAGTTACCAGCCTCAGAAATTGCAGCCCAAATAAATGCTTCACAGAGTTACAGTGAGGGAAAAAAAGTATTTGATCCCCTGCTGATTTTGTATGTTTGCCCACTGACAAACACATGATCAGTCTATAATTTTAATGGTAGGTTTATTTGAACAGTGAGAGACAGAATCACAAACAAAAAAAATCCAGAAAAACGCATGTCAAAAATGTTATAAATTGATTTGCATTTTAATGAGGGAAATAAGTATTTGACCCCTCTGCAAAACATGACTTAGTACTTGGTGGCAAAACCCTTGTTGGCAATCACAGAGGTCAGACATTTCTTGTAGTTGGCCACCAGGTTTGCACACATCTCAGGAGTGATTTTGTCCCACTCCTCTTTGCAGATCTTCTCCAAGTCATTAAGGTTTCGAGGCTGACGTTTGGCAACTCGAACCTTCCGCTCCCTCCACAGATTTCCTATGGGATTAAGGTCTGGAGACTGGCTAGGCCACTCCAGGACCTTTAATGTGCTTCTTCTTGAGCCACTCCTATGTTGCCTTGGCCGTGTGTTTTGGGTCATTGTTATGCTGGAATACCCATCCACGACCCATTTTCAATGCCCTGGCTGAGGGAAGGAGGTTCTCACCCAAGATTTGACGGTACATGGCCTGTCCATCGTCCCTTTGATGCGGTGAAGTTGTCCTGTCCCCTTAGCAGAAAAACACCCCCAAAGCATAATGTTTCCACCTCCATGTTTGACGGTGGGGATGGTGTTCTTGGGGTCATAAGCTGCATTCATCCTCCTCCAAACGCGGCGAGTTGAGTTGATGCCAAAGAGCTCCATTTTGGTCTCATCTGACCACAACACTTTCACCCAGTTCTCCTCTGAATCATTCAGATGTTCATTGGCAAACTTCAGACGGGCCTGTATATGTGCTTTCTTGAGCAGGGGGACCTTGCGGGCGCTGCAGGATTTCAGTCCTTCAAGGCGTAGTGTGTTACCAATTGTTTTCTTGGTGACTATGGTCCCAGCTGCCTTGAGATCATTGACAAGATCCTCCTGTGTAGTTCTGGGCTGATTCCTCACCGTTCTCATGATCATTGCAACTCCACGAGATCTCAACCCCATAGAAAATCTTTGGAGGGAGTTGAAAGTCCGTGTTGCCCAGCGACAGCCCCAAAACATCACTGCTCTAGAGGAGATCTGCATGGAGGAATGGGCCAAAATACCAGCAACAGTGTGTGAAAACCTTGTGAAGACTTACAGAAAACGTTTGACCTGTGTCATTGCCAACAAAGGGTATATAACAAAGTATTGAGAAACTTGTTATTGACCAAATACTTATTTTCCACCATAATTTGCAAATAAATTCATTAAAAATCCTACAATGTGATTTTCTGGATTTTTTTCTCTCATTTTGTCTGTCATAGTTGACGTGTACCTATGATGAAAATTACAGGCCTCTCTCATCTTTTTAAGTGGGAGAACTTGCACAATTGGTGGCTGACTAAATACTTTTTTTCCCCACTGTATGTTGGAACTCCTTCAGCATTCCAGGTGAAGCTGGTTGAAAGAATGCTGAGTGTGCAAAGCTGTCATCAAGGCAAAGGGTGGCTATTTGAAGATTCTCAAATATAAAATATACTTTGATTTGTTTAACACTTTTTTGTTTACTACATGATTCCATATGTGTTATTTCATAGTTTTGATGTCTTCACTATTATTCTACAATGTAGAAAATAGTAAAAATAAAGAAAAACTCTTGAATGAGTAGGTGTGTCCAAACTTTTGACTGGTAGTGTACATACATACATACATACACACACGGGCTCTGTAAAGCTGTGGTGCCCCAAATTGAGTGAGTGACCTACCTGGAACCTGCGTCGCAGGGCCTGAGTCATGATGGGGGTGAGGCCAGTGCCTGTCTCCATATTCTCCTTGTCAAACAGAGGAGTACCACCAGGACTCCTAAAGAGTGAAGAGAAACAGTCAGACTGAGCATTCACTTGATTATAGTCCTTCGAATTCCTGTTTTGAAGTAACACAAGAACCCCAGAATAAAGCCAACACAAGAATAAAGCACTTGAGTGTTCAAATGCATTACCTATTGATTTGAACCCTCTTCAGCTGTGTACGCAGATTCATGGGGCTTTTGGTAGGTGTTCTAGGGTGGGAAATAACATTTGATCATCTCTACAATAAGACAACATAAATCCAATAAAGAAAACAAAATGTTTCAAAAGCTGTTCTTCAATTCTCGTCCAGGTGTGCAGGCTTTTGTCCAGGCCTGATAATCATGATAAACACTGATAAACATGATAAACACTGATAAACATGATTCAAATGATTATCAGTATTGGCCTGGAGCAAAAGCCTGCACAACATGTGGTGGATCCCCAGGACCATGATGGAGAACACTGTGATAATCTCCTGGTCACAAAACAATGGCAGCAGATGAAGAAATAGGGGATAGGTTTACCTTCCAGCGTTAAGGTGTTTGGGGAGCGTAGGGGGCAGTTGGCAGTGGGATCGTTTCAGACGGACATTCTGCAGGTCTGCCGCAGTGACCAGAGGGGCACGTATCTTCTCTGGAGTCCTCTGAAATAGAGACAGACCCATTGTCAGACAATGGCCTTGTTGCACACGTTTATGCTGGAAATGCAAGAGAGAATCAGGCACATTACTGCATGCTATGTGGGAGTGTCCTATGGATCTTACATTTTGGACAGGTGGAAGCACACATTACTTTGAGTAGGCTAAGGATATGCCTTGCTTACCTTCAATTTCACTCTGCTGGCAATGACCTTTCTCAGTTTAACAGCCTGTAAATCCCTGAGGGTCACAGCCACCAGTATGTCCTGCTTCTCCTTGGAGCTCTAAGTGACAGACAGAGGTCAGATCATAGGAGAGATGAGACTGAAATCGATCTATGACCACCAAAAAAGAAAGAAAGAAAGGTGAGTTAAGTTCTTACCTGTTGAGTATTGGAGGCCACTCTTTTTTTAGGGACGTAGGGTTGCAGAACAGTGGTAGACGGGGGAGGAGGAGGTGGTGGTGGAGGAGGAGGTGGGGCTGGGACTGGTGGTGTGAGAGCAGGGAGAGGGTCCACACTTGACCCACAGCCCAACGGAAGAGGGGGAGGAGTAGGGAACATTGGACGGACTAAACCACCAGCCACAGTCCCATGGCAATGGCATGCAGTGTTACCACCCTGCTGAAACAAGACAGGCTTTAGTGACGTAGTACTGCATGTGGCTGTTTGTCACATCATGATCACACCATAAGGTATATTCAGTTGAGTGTAATTGTTGGTGTCTCACCTGAAGAGCAGAATGCAAGGCACCCATCTCCCTCTGCAGCTCAGCCATTTGATTCTGGAGGGTCTCTAATTGTTTGGCATACTCCCGCCAGAAGAAAAATGTTTTCAAGAATCCAGCAAATGACTGCAATAGATAGATGGAAGTAGAAATTGGGTCAGTAGCTAGGCTTCCATCCAATGGCAAAGGTGCATAAAGATGGCAGTGCGGGTAGGCTAGTCTATAGTGCCCTCCACTAATATTGGCACCCTTGGTAAATATGAGAAAGACAGGCTGTGAAAAAAATGGCTTTGCTGTTTAAATATTTACAAAAATCAAACCTTTAATTGAAAAAATGAATGTGAAATAAATTAAATAAATATTTTTCTCCAAAACATGTGACACAATTATTGTCACCCCTACAAATTCTTATGAGTAAAATCTAACTGAAGTATATTCCCATTAATATTTTACATTTTTAAGTTCACCTGAGTGATTAGGAACACTTAAGTGGTAAGCCATGACTTCCTGTTTCACTGGGGTGACACACAAGCCAAGTTCCCATTGTCATCCATCACTATGGGAAAGACCTGAGAATACAGTAATGATGTGCGACAAAAGGTTGTGGAGCTGCACAAATCAGGAATTTGCTATAAGAAAATAGCTCAACGGTTGAAAATGCCAATTTCCACAATCAGGGCAATAATTAAGAAGTTTAAAGCAATTGGAGATGTTAACAATCGGCCTGGAAGAGGACGTGTGTCTATATTGACCCCACGCACAGTGAGGAGGATGGTACGCGTGGCGAAAAAAATCTCCAAGGATCACAGCTGGAGAATTGCAGACGTTAGCTGGGTCTTGGGGTCAGAAAGTCTCCAAAACTACGATCAGACGCCACCTACATAACCACAAGTGGTTTGGGAGGGTTGCCATAAAAAAAGCCTTTGCTGTCATCAAACAACAAACTCAAGCGCCTACAGGTTGCCAAACGTTACTGGACTTTTCAATGGGATTGGGTTCTATGGTCAGATGAGACCAAAATAGAGCTTTTTGCAAACAAACACCAGAGGTGGGTTTGGCGTAGAGAACGATAGCCATGCAGAAAAGTACCTCATCCCCACTGTGAAGTATGGTGGTGGATCTTTGATGTTGTGGGGCTTTTTTTCTTCCAAAGGCCCTGGACAACTTGTTAGGATACATGGTATCATGGAATCCATCAAATACCAGCAGATAATAAATCAAAACCTGACTGCCTCTGCTAGGAAACTTAAACTGGGCCGTGGTTGGATCTTCCAGCAGGACAATGATCCAAAGCACACCTCAAAATCAACACAAAAATGGTTCACTGACCACAGAATCAAGGTTTTGCCATGGCCATCCAAGTCCCCTGACCTAAACCCAATAGAAAACCTGTGGGATGAGCTGAAGAGGAGAGTCCACAAGCGTGGACCTCGGAATCTGAAGGATCTGGAGAGATTCTGTATGGAAGAATGGTCTCAGATCCCTTACCATGTGTTCTCCAACCTCATTACGCATTATAGGAGAAGACTCAGAGCTGTTATCTTGGCAAAGGGAGGTTGCACAAAGTATTGAATGAAGGGGTGCCAATAATTGTGGCACACATACAGTCCCAGTCAAAAGTTTAGACACACCTACTCATTATAGGGTTTTTCTTTATTTTTTACTATTTTCTACATTGTAGAATAATCGTGAAGACATCAAAACTATGAAATAACACATATGGAATCATGTAGTAACCAAAAAAGTTTAAACAAATAAATATATATTTTATATTTGAGATTCATCAAATAGCAGCAGATAATAAATCAAAACCTGACTGCCTCTGCTAGGAAACTTAAACTGGGCCGTGGTTGGATCTTCCAGCAGGACAATGATCCAAAGCACACCTCAAAATCAACACAAAAATGGTTCACTGACCACAGAATCAAGGTTTTGCCATGGCCATCCAAGTCCCCTGACCTAAACCCAATAGAAAACCTGTGGGATGAGCTGAAGAGGAGAGTCCACAAGCGTGGACCTCGGAATCTGAAGGATCTGGAGAGATTCTGTATGGAAGAATGGTCTCAGATCCCTTACCATGTGTTCTCCAACCTCATTACGCATTATAGGAGAAGACTCAGAGCTGTTATCTTGGCAAAGGGAGGTTGCACAAAGTATTGAATGAAGGGGTGCCAATAATTGTGGCACACATACAGTCCCAGTCAAAAGTTTAGACACACCTACTCATTATAGGGTTTTTCTTTATTTTTTACTATTTTCTACATTGTAGAATAATCGTGAAGACATCAAAACTATGAAATAACACATATGGAATCATGTAGTAACCAAAAAAGTTTAAACAAATAAATATATATTTTATATTTGAGATTCATCAAATAGCCACCCTTTGCCTTGATGACAGCTTTGCACACTCTTGGCATTCTCTCAACCAGCTTCACCTGGAATGCTTTTCCAACAGTCTTGAAGGAGTTCCCATATATGCTGAGCACTCGTTGGCTGCTTTTCCTTCACTCTGCGGTCCGACTCATCCCAAACCATCTCAATTTGGTTGAGGTCGGGGGATTGTGGAGGCCAGGTCATCTGATGCAACACTCCATCACTCTCCTTCTTGGTAAAATAGCCCTTACGCAGCCTGGAGGTGTGTTGGGTCATTGTCCTGTTGAAAAACAAATGATAGTCCCACTAAGCCCAAACCAGATGGGACGGCGTATCGCTGTAGAATGCTGTTGTAGCCATGCTGGTTAAGTGTGCCTTGAATTCTAAATAAATCACAGACAGTGTCACCAGCAAAGCACCCCCACACCATAACACTTCCTCCTCCATGCTTTACGGTGGGAAATACACATGCGGAGATCATCCGTACACCCACATCGCGTCTCACTAAGACACGGCGGTTGGAACCAAAAATCTCAAATTTGGACTATTTTCTACCGGTCTAATGTCTATTGCTCGTGTTTCTTGGCCCAAGCAAGTATCTTCTTCTTGTTGGTGTCCTTTAGTAATGGTTTATTTGCAGCAATTCGACCATGAAGGCCTGATTCACACAGTCTCCTCTGAACAGTTGATGTTGAGATGTGTCTGTTACTTGAACTCTGTGAAGCATTTATTTGGGCTGCAATTTCTGAGGCTAGTAACTCCATTCCTGTGGTGGTCCTCATGAGAGCCCGTTTCATCATAGCGCTTGATGGTTTTTGCGAGTGCACTTGAAGAAACTTTCAAAGTTCTTGAAATGTTCCATATTGACTGACCTTCATGTCTTAAAGTAATGATGGACTGTCGTTTCTCTTTGCTTATTTGAGCTGTTCTTGCCATAATATGGACTTGGTGTTTTACCAAATAGGGCTATCTTCTGTATACCCCCCTACCTTGTCACAACACAATTGATTGGCTCAAACGCATTAAGAAGGAAATAAATTCCATAAATTAACTTTTAAGAAGGCACACCTGTTAATTGAAATGAATTCCAGGTGACTACCTCATGAAGCTGGTTGAGAGAATGCCAAGAGTGTGCAAAGCTGTCATTAAGGCAAAGGGTGGCTACTTTGAAGAATCTAAAATATAACATATATTTTGATTTGTTTAACACTTTTTTGGTTACTACATGATTCCATGTGTTATTTCATAGTTTTGATGTCTTCACTATTATTCTACAATGTAGAAAATAGTAAAAAAGAAAGAAAAACCCCGGAATGAGTAGGTATGTCCAAATGTTTCACTGGTACTGTATATTTGAGAAAAATATTTGTTTTATGATAATTATTTATTTTTTCTTTCAATTATTTTACTTGAATTAAAGGGTAGATTTTTGTGAATATTTGGAATGAAAGACCAAGAGGATAAACAATAAAGACATTTTTTTCACAGCCTGTTTTGCTCATATTTACCAAGGGTGCCAATATTAGTGGAGGGCACTGTCCATGATGAGATTATTATGGATAAGAGCAAGAATATATTTTTATTTGTCAAATGGCAGTCAAGCATCGATCATCATGTCACCAGAATAGGATCCTCGATATTTATTGGAAAGGATCATCAAGATCACTGTGCACTTTCACCACCCTGTGAAGTTCATCATAAGTTATTTCATCTGTAGCCTAATACACTGCATGGTTTCCCCGAGTCATAGTGGGAGGATCACACACCATATCAAGTTTACTAACTTGGAGTCACGTGATATGATGCGCATAAAAACGCTTCCACCACCATTTCTCGCATAATTAATTTTACAAACACAAAAAGATCCCACCAAGTCGAACGAACAAATGAT
Source organism: Coregonus clupeaformis (assembly GCF_020615455.1). Taxonomy (NCBI): domain Eukaryota; kingdom Metazoa; phylum Chordata; class Actinopteri; order Salmoniformes; family Salmonidae; genus Coregonus; species Coregonus clupeaformis. The sequence continues at coordinate 16,415,308 of NC_059204.1, read as the reverse complement.
CTGTCAGCGTATATACAATTTTAACGAAACTTCCTGTTTCCGTCACAGCTGTTGTGATTTTTTTTTATACAGTATGACTTTACTCACATAAAAACTGTGGATGGAAACGTGGTTAGTGTCACTGACATATAGAGTGAATCATGTAGGTAAGTGTTTGGGAATTAAATCTAACATAACATTTCCCTCAACCAAAACAGCCCTGTTACAAACATAGCCATGCTGTATAAACCTACCTGGCTCAGGCAGTTCCTCCAGATTTGGCATATCCTGCCAAATTCCAGCAGCAACACTCTGACACCCAGTAAAGGAACCGGACTGGTTTGGGTGATTGGGTCACAATTTCCAAGTCTAAAGAAAATACACACATAATGATAAGTGCTAAGAGAGTTGAGGAAAGGGTTGTCCTCCCTCTTGTGCATGATCATTCAGCCATCCTTAGATTCATGTTGACATTGTAGGCAACAATAGAAGGACAACTGTTAGTAGGCTAGACTAATAAGGGTTAGTCAACAACAACCCTACTGTATGAGTGGCGCAGTGGTCTAAGGCACTGCATCGCAGTGCCAATAGAGATCCTGGTTCGAATCTAGGCTCTGTCGCAGCCGGCCGCGACCGGGAGACTCATGGGCGGCGCACAATTGGCCCAGGGTAGTGGAGGGAATGGCCGGCAGGGATGTAGCTCAGTTGATAGAGCATGGCGTTTGCAACGCCAGGGTTGTGGGTTCGATTCCCACGGGGGGCCAGTATAAAAAATGTATTCACTAACTGTAAGTCGCTCTGGATAAGAGTGTCTGCTAAATGACTAAAATGTAAATGTATGAACTAAAATGTTGCAGTGATGACTGCCATAGATTGACTCACTGTGTGGTTACAGGTGTGATGATGGGCTCAGGTGTTTCTTGAAGCCTTTTACTCATAACAGCCCAGCGTCTGCTGCTGGCCCTCTTCTTCCTGCGTTGCAGGAAGGCTTTGCTTGGTCCCTAAAGGCACAGTGAAGAAAGTCGGATTCAGTTACATTTCAAAATATGTATGGGTTAATGCACAAGTTAGTTATTTACACACCAGACTTACATTCAAACTCACTAGCTCTCTCACACACACCTTTTAATGTTTTGGCTGCAATGGTAAATGGGCAATATCCAATTGTACAAGTTAGCCAGCCATGTTTTCTATTGGCAGCCCATAGCCTAGGTCAGGGGTGTCAAACATATGGCCCGCGGTTGGGTATTTTTTTTTATATATAATAATAATAATAATAATAATAATAATAATACTTTGAGAGAGAGAAGGGGGGGTAAATATACGGGGGGGGTAAATATACTGTAAAATGACTCAAACCAAATCTAAACTGTGTAGACTACAAATGATAAAAATCACCAAAATGAAAGCTAGAAAGTCAGGGAGCATAGAACACAAAAACGATGTTTAGATGACTATTTTATCTTAATTACCATAATTGTAGCTAGCTAAATAACAATTAACGTTACAACAAACAGGCTGGACTTCCTGCTTTTTCATACGTAGCTAACGCATACTGCTTCAACAGCCAAGCGAATGCATGAACAAGTTAGGTTTTGCCTGCCAGCAACGCTTTTGCACCAGCTAGCTAGCTAACATTAGCTAACACCGTCAGACCATATAGACGTTAACACACATCTGTATTCGTGGCGCTAGTTTAGTCCGCAAGTTAGTGAAACTTATAACTAACGTTACATACCCACGATCCAGCCATAAAAACGTATTCAAACTAGCTAGAGGATAAAAACAAATATTTGTACAATCTTTGCTTCGTTCAACAAGCAGGGATTTTCAAAATTCACTACTAAAGTCGCTTCAACAAATCAGGAAACGTATTACACACAGCTGGATGAATACGTACGTGGATAGGCTACTGAATACGGAAGTAGATAGAATGACCAATCACAGATGACTACTGTCCAGCCAAATGCAATGCCGGTTATTTTGTTAGCTAGCAACAAAACCTAAACAAACGTGTAATTTCCTCAATATTAGGGTGCATTCGTAAATTCACTCTGGCTATCTACTCCGAATTCAGAGCACTCTCGTATGAGTGTGCCAGAGCGCAGAATAACAGACGAATTTACAAACGCTCAACACCCGTTGAATATGGCCGGTGTCAGTAAACATCGGCAACGCTCTGGATAACATACAAACAGGTTAACCAGCTCTACTACGGCGAGTAAAATGGTCAGAGTGAGGTGTTTTCTCATTTGTGTCTGGAAGTAGCTAGCCAACGGTAGCCAGTTAGCTTGGGTGCTTGACTGCCGTTGAGGCCAGAACGCTCGGATCAACCCTACTCCTCGGCCAGAGCGTCCTGCAGTGTGCGCTCTGAACGCTCCGAGAGCGAAACGTTCTGAATTTACGAACGCCCTGAGGGCACTCTGAGCGCACTCTGGAACTCCAGATTAAATTTACAAACACACCCTTAATGTGTGGTTAGTTCAGATATGTTTTAGAAATGTTGTAGCTAGAAAGCTAAGTGCCTTTGGTTAGTTAACTTGAGTGGAAAAAGTCATTTTGTCATTTTCATCTTAACCAGGTAAGTTTCTGCCCTAACCTGTAACTGCCTGCAGATTTTTACTAGCATCATCAGTGAATGAGTTAGCCAAGTATGTGTGTTTTAAAAAAAATGTTTTTTTTAGGGGGTAGATCAGCTTTAATATTGCAGATAGATTGTAACTTCCATCAATGTAATTGTCTGCATCATTTCCAATCCCCCATGTTTTTTTTCTTCTCGCAAATATATATATATACACATACATACATACAAACATATATACACATACAGTGGGGAGAACAAGTATTTGATACACTGCCGATTTTGCAGGTTTTCCTACTTACAAAGCATGTAGAGGTCTGTAATTTTTTATCATACGTACACTTCAACTGTGAGAGACGGAATCTAAAACAAAAAAACAGAAAATCACATTGTATGATTTTTAAGTAATTAATTTGCATTTTGTTGCATGACATAAGTATTTGATACATCAGAAAAGCAGAACTTAATATTTGGTAGAGAAACCTTTGTTTGCAATTACAGAGATCATACGTTTCCTGTAGGTCTTGACCAGGTTTGCACACACTGCAGCAGGGATTTTGGCCCACTCCTCCATACAGACCTTCTCCTTCAGGTTTCGGGGCTGTCGCTGGGCAATACGGACTTTCAGCTCCCTCCAAAGATTTTCTATTGGGTTCAGGTCTGGAGACTGGCTAGGCCACTCCAGGACCTTGAGATGCTTCTTACGGAGCCACTCCTTAGTTACATTTACATTTACATTTACGTCATTTAGCAGACGCTCTTATCCAGAGCGACTTACAAATAGGTGCATTCACCTTATAACCACTTTACAATGTTTTTTTTTATTATAATATTATTATTATTTTTTTTTTTTTGGGTGGGGGAGGGTGGGTTGGGGTAAGGGGGGGGTAGAAGGATTACTTTATCCTATCCCAGGTATTCCTTAAAGAGGTGGGGTTTCAAATGTCTCCGGAAGGTGGTGAGTGACTCCGCTGTCCTGGCGTCGTGAGGGAGCTTGTTCCACCATTGGGGTGCCAGAGCAGCGAACAGTTTTGACTGGGCTGAGCGGGAACTATGCTTCCGCAGAGGTAGGGGAGCCAGCAGGCCAGAGGTGGATGAATGCAATGCCCTCGTTTGGGTGTAGGGACTGATCAGAGCCTGAAGGTACGGAGGTGCCGTTCCCCTCACAGCTCCGTAGGCAAGCACCATGGTCTTGTAGCAGATGCGAGCTTCAACTGGAAGCCAGTGGAGTTTGCGGAGGAGCGGGGTGACGTGAGAGAACTTGGGAAGGTTGAACACCAGACGGGCTGCGGCATTCTGGATGAGTTGTAGGGGTTTAATGGCACAGGCAGGGAGCCCAGCCAACAGCGAGTTGCAGTAATCCAGACGGGAGATGACAAGTGCCTGGATTAGGACCTGTGCCGCTTCCTGTGTAAGGCAGGGTCGTACTCTCCGAATGTTGTAGAGCATGAACCTACAGGATCGGGTCACCGCCTTGATGTTAGCGGAGAACGACAGGGTGTTGTCCAGGGTCACGCCAAGGCTCTTCGCACTCTGGGAGGAGGACACAACGGAGTTGTCAACCGTGATGGCGAGATCATGGAACAGGCAGTCCTTCCCCGGGAGGAAGAGCAGCTCCGTCTTGCCAAGGCTGTGTGTTTCGGGTCGTTGTCATGCTGGAAGACCCAGCCACGACCCATCTTCAATGCTCTTACTGAGGGAAGGAGGTTGTTGGCCAATATCTTGCGATACATGGTCCCATCCATCCTCCCCTCAATACGGTGCAGTCGTCCTGTCCCCTCTGCAGAAAAGCATCCCCAAATAATGATGTTTCCACCTCCATGCTTCACGGTTGGGATGGTGTTCTTGGGTTTGTACTCATCCTTCTTCTTCCTCCAAACACGGCGAGTGGAGTTTAGACCAAAAAGCTCTATTTTTGTCTCATCAGACCACATGACCTTCTCCCATTCCTCCTCTGGATCATCCAGATGGTCATTGGCAAACTTCAGACGGGCCTGGACATACGCTGGCTTGAGCAGGGGGACCTTGCGTGCGCTGCAGGATTTTAATCCATGACGGCGTAGTGTGTTACTAATGGTTTTCTTTGAGACTGTGGTCCCAGCTCTCTTCAGGTCATTGACCAGGTCCTGCCGTGTAGTTCTGGGCTGATCCCTCACCTTCCTCATGATCATTGATGCCCCACGAGGTGAGATCTTGCATGGAGCCCCAGACCGAGGGTGATTGACCGTCATCTTGAACTTCTTCCATTTTCTAATAATTGCATCAACAGTTGTTGCCTTCTCATCAAGCTGCTTGCCTATTGTCCTGTAGCCCATCCCAGCCTTGTGCAGGTCTACAATTTTATCCCTGATGTCCTTACACAGCTCTCTGGTCTTGGCCATTGTGGAGAGGTTGGAGTCTGTTTGATTGAGTGTGTGGACAGGTGTGTTTTATACAGGTAACGAGTTCAAACAGGTGCAGTTAATACAGGTAATGAGTGGAGAACAGGAGGGCTTCTTAAAGAAAAACTAACAGGTCTGTGAGAGCCGGAATTCTTACTGGTTGGTAGGTGATCAAATACTTATGTCATGCAATAAAATGCAAATTAATTACTAAAAAATCATACAATGTGATTTTCTGGATTTTTGTGTACCTATGATAAATATTACAGACCTCTACATGCTTTGTAAGTAGGAAAACCTGCAAAATCGGCAGTGTATCAAATACTTGTTCTCCCCACTGTAATAATTTAAATTGAACAATTCTAAGTTTTGAATCTGGCATCATTTTGCGCGCATCAGTTCATAAACACTATGCCATTGGATCAGTACGTCAAAAATCTCTTCCCAACTATTTTTCAATCTACAGTGGGGGAAAAAAGTATTTAGTCAGCCACCAATTGTGCAAGTTCTCCCACTTCAAAAGATGAGAGAGGCCTGTAATTTTCATCATAGGTACACGTCAACTATGACAGACAAAATGAGATTATTTTTCTCCAGAAAATCACATTGTAGGATTTTTAATGAATTTATTTGCAAATTATGGTGGAAAATAAGTATTTGGTCAATAACAAAAGTTTCTCAATACTTTGTTATATACCCTTTGTTGGCAATGACACAGGTCAAACGTTTTCTGTATGTCTTCACAAGGTTTTCACACACTGTTGCTGGTATTTTGGCCCATTCCTCCATGCAGATCTCCTCTAGAGCAGTGATGTTTTGGGGCTGTCGCTGGGCAACACGGACTTTCAACTCTCTCCAAAGATTTTCTATGGGGTTGAGATCTGCAGACTGGCTAGGCCACTCCAGGACCTTGAAATGCTTCTTACCAAGCCACTCCTTCGTTGCCCGGGCGGTGTGTTTGGGATCATTGTCATGCTGAAAGACCCAGCCACGTTTCATCTTCAATGCCCTTGCTGATGGAAGGAGGTTTTCACTCAAAATCTCACGATACATGGCCCCATTCATTCTTTCCTTTACACGGATCAGTCGTCCTAGTCCCTTTGCAGAAAAACAGCCCCAAAGCATGATGTTTCCACCCCCATGCTTCACAGTAGGTATGGTGTTCTTTGGATGCAACTCAGCATTCTTTGTCCTCCAAACACGACGAGTTGAGTTTTTACCAAAAAGTTATATTTTGGTTTCATCTGACCATATGACATTCTCCCAATCCTCTTCTGGATCATCCAAATGCACTCTAGCAAACTTCAGACGGGCCTGGACATGTACTGGCTTAAGCAGGGGGACACGTCTGGCACTGCAGGATTTGAGTCCCTGGCGGCATAGTGTGTTACTGATGGTAGGCTTTGTTACTTTGGTCCCAGCTCTCTGCAGGTCATTCACTAGGTCCCCCCGTGTGGTTCTGGGATTTTTGCTCACCGTTCTTGTGATCATTTTGACCCCACGGGGTGAGATCTTGCGTGGAGCCCCAGATCGAGGGAGATTATCAGTGGTCTTGTATGTCTTCCATTTCCTAATAATTGCTCCCACAGTTGATTTCTTCAAACCAAGCTGCTTACCTATTGCAGATTCAGTCTTCCCAGCCTGGTGCAGGTCTACAATTTTGTTTCTGGTGTCCTTTGACAGCTCTTTGGTCTTGGTCATAGTGGAGTTTGGAGTGTGACTGTTTGAGGTTGTGGACAGGTGTATTTTATACTGATAACAAGTTCAAACAGGTGCCATTAATACAGGTAATGAGTGGAGGACAGTGGAGCCTCTTAAAGAAGAAGTTACAGGTCTGTGAGAGCCAGAAATCTTGCTTGTTTGTAGGTGACCAAATACTTATTTTCCACCATAATTTGCAAATAAATTCATAAAAAATCCTACAATGTGATTTTCTGGAAAAGAAATGCTCAATTTGTCTGTCATAGTTGACGTGTACCTATGATGAAATTACAGGCCTCTCTCATCTTTTTAAGTGGGAGAACTTGCACAATTGGTGGCTGACTAAATACTTTTTTTCCCCACTGTATATGGGACGGCTGTCAATCCTTTGGTCCTTAAATGAAACTGATATACTTTTTTATTTATCACAGTTTTCTTTAACCAATTATGTTCTTTAATGCAAGGCCGGTGATATTATTGTTGGATCTGATTTTAATAGCTAACATCTCGATGGCCATAATAAATAGATATGCCGATAGTGGACAACCTTGTTTCACTCTTCTTGACAGTTTAAAACTTTCTAAGAAATAGCCATTATTTACTATTTTACACCTAGGGTTACTATACATGATTTTAACCCATTTTATAAGAGATTCTCCAAAATTGAAATGCTCCAGGCATTTATATATAAACCCCAGTCATACTTTATCAAATGCCTTTTTGAAGTCTGCTATAAATTGCAGTCCTGGTTTCCCAGATTTTTCATAGTGTTCTATTGTTTCCAGTACTTGTCTTATATTATCTCCAATGTATCTTCCATGTAAAAAACCTGTCTGATTAGAATGAATAATGTCCGACGATACCTTTTTAATTCTATGAGCTATACATTTTGCTAAAATTTTTGCATCACAACACTGAAGTGTAAGGGGCCTCCAATTTTAGGATAGGATATAGGGTTGGGGATCGTTCCATCATGAAAGGACAATAAAAAAATATATTAGATGTATACACAAAATTGAAAGATCTCTCTCACAACCCCTGCTCACAGACACACGTTGGTTCTGGGATATGCAACCATTTCCTTTCTCACTCACTTAACGCCACACTTATTCAAACACAAAAAACGCACACCACACTTTCCATCACAATTCATCCACACATACCCACATACTGTGCCTTCTATGTCTTCCGTTTGCTATGTTTTTATCTCCACTATGTTGATTGAGTACTTGTGTTCTAATTTAGTTGTATTTGAAGATTAATTATTTTGCTTGTTATCTTTTCTAATAATACTGTCTTATCCCTTTATAAAATACTATACCTACTATAAATGTGCTTTATTATTACAGTATGTGTGTTGTTAGTAGAGACCTAAAGTTACAGTCAATGGCAGAGACAGACATTAGGCTAGGGTCAAATCTTTTTTGTGCTAGCTAGCTAGGGTGCTCTACCATCTCTGATGTTAGTTTGCAAACTCGACCAGCTAACTTTAGCTACAGAAAGATGTTGATATACTGAGAAAACAAATATCTGTATTCTTAACACAAGTTAGCTAGTATTTGAAGCATGATGTGGACGAGCTAACGTTAGCTAACTAGCTAGTGTAGTAGTCCAATGCAGGGTTTTGAAAACACTGACTTTTTATTTTCAGATTGTCAGGCTTCCTATAATGGCTGGAACAAACTTTTGTGAGGCGTCTGAGCTTTACAACATTCTCAATCAGTACACTCGCCTGTCCAGACTAGCAGAGTTCAACTACCTCTGTTTGATTGGTAAGAGGCCGGTAGGGGCAGACTGTCATATTGGTTCAACACGATTTAATTGTCATTGTTGTACTCTACAGGACTCTAAAGGTAAATTCATTATGCCTGCAGGAGTGGATGTGGAGAGTATGAGGTACAGTACAGGTCAAAAGTTTGGACACACCTACTCATTCCAGGGTTTTTCTTTATTTTTACTATTTTCTACATTGTAGAATAATAGTGAAGACATCAAAACTATGAAATAACACATATGGAATCATGTAGTAACCAAAGAAGTGTTAAACAAATCTAAATATATTTGAGATTCTTCAAAGTAGCCACCCTTTGCCTTGATGACAGCTTTGCACACTTGGCATTCTCTCAACCTGCTTCACCTGTAAGGCTTTTCCAACAGTCTTGAAGGAGTTACCACAAATGCTGAGCACTTGTTGGCTGCTTTTCCTTCACTCTGTGGTCCAACTCATCCCAAACCATCTCAATTGGGTTGAGGTCGGGTGATTGTGGAGGCCAGGTCATCTGATGCAGCACACAATCACTCTCATTCTTGGTCATATAGCCCTTACACAGCCTGGAGGTGTGTTGGGTCATTGTCCTGTTGAAAAACAACTGATAGTCCCACTAGGCGCAAACCAGATGGAATGGTGTATCGCTGCAGAATGCTGTGGTATTCATGCTGGTTAAGTGTGCCTTGAATTCACTGACAGTGTCACCAGCAAAGCACTATCACACCTCCTCCTCCATGCTTCATGGTGGGAACCACACATGTGGAGATCATCCGTTCACCTACTCTGCGTCTCACACGGCGGTTGGAACCAAACATCTCAAATTTGGACTTATCAGACCAAATGAAGCAAGTCTCTTCTTCTTATTGGTGTCCTTTAGTAGTGGTTTCTTTGCAGCAATTCGACCATGAAGGCCTTATTCACGCAGTCTCCTCTGAACAGTTGATGTTGAGATGTGTCTGTTACTTGAACTCTGTCAAGCATTTATTTGGGCTGCAATTTCTGAGGCTGGTAACTCTAATGAACTTATCCTCTGCAGCAGAGGTAACTCTGGGTCTTCCTTTCCTGTGGCAGTCCTCATGAGAGCCACTAACAGGGATGTAAACAAATTTGTGCACTACATTTGAGAGAAATAAGCTTTTTGTGTGTATGGAAAATTTCTGGGATCTTTTATTTCAGCTCATGAAACATGATATCTTATCGTGTTGCAAATTTTCCCCATTTAGGCTCCGGAGTGCCAAGTCTGGGACCAAAAGTCTCCTTAACAGCTTCTACCTCCAAGCCATAAGACTGCTGAACAGTTAATAAAATGGCTACCCGGACTATTTGCATTGACCCCCTTATTTTATTCTTATTTATTCTTATTTTTTCCACTGACTCTTTTGCACAGGCTTGATGTACACTCACTGGACTCTAACCACACACTCACACATACTACACTGACACTCCAACACACACACACACACACACACACATGCACACAAAACACACACACACATGCATATTGATGACACACACATTCACATTCCTTCACACTCTTCACATATGCTGCTGCTACTCTCTGTTTATTATCTATGCATAATCACTTTACCCCAACCTACATGTACATATTACCTCAATTATCTCGACTAACCTGTAAGCTGCTGCATTTGGTGAGTGGCTAATTTTTCTGTTATTCCCGCCACACCGTTATGATATTGATGGCACTTTTCTCACTGCAGGAGGCCTGGGAGCATGTCATGCAATGTAAAACCAACATGAGGCCAAACCGAGTGTTTGTTCAACAGCTGTCCGACTGGGAGCTGCACACACTGGGTAGAAGAATGACTGATATTGCAGAGCCCCGCTATTAAGATGGACAGTAGATAATTTGAATTAGTCCAGACCTTAATGGCACCAAAGCCCTGTAATTCACTGGAACACTATTTACCCAAAGCAAATAAAAAATACATGGATATTTTTGTCATGAAGTTCCCTTCCTCCTTTATATTGGCCTTCTTGGGTGGTTGATAACATTTGCATGCAATGAGCACCAATTTCTCACAAATATTTAAAGTATGGACATAGTACACACACACACACACAAACACAATTATGTGAGAACCAGCTTGCAAGCGTTGCTTGTCAGGCCATAGGCTTGCTGATCATCAGTTCATTGTAAGATATTCACTTTCCATATGCAATATTATGTTTTCTGAAGACCCAGGCATCAGTGCACCTAAAACCACTTATACACATTGATACATTTGTCCTGCTGATATTCTGTAATCATAGGTCCTGAGAATTTCATAGGAATGCTGAATGACAACTTTTCAGGATTATGTAATCAATGTAATGATAAGGTCCAGTGGCACACCCAGTGGTGTAAAGTACTTAAGTAAAAATACTTTAAAGTACTACTTAAGTCATTTTTGGGGATATATGTACTTTACGTTACTATTTATATTTGTGACAACTTTTACTTTACTACATCCTAAATAAAATAATGTACTTTTTACTCCATTCATTTTCCCTGACACCCAAAAGTATTCCTTACATTTTGAATGCTTAGCAGGACAGGAAAATTGTCCAATCCACAGACTTATCAAGAGAACATCCCTGGTCATCCCAACTGCCTCTGATCTGGTGAACTCACTAAACACAAATGCTTCATTTGTAAATTATGTCTGAGTGTTGGAGTGTGCCCCTGGCTATCCATTCACTTTTTTTTTTTTAGGAGACAATCGTGCAGTCTGGTTTGCTTAATATAAGGAATTTGAAATGATTTATACTTTTACTTTTGATACTTAAGTATATTTTAGCAATTACATTTACTTTCGATACTTATGTATATTTAAAACCAAATACTTCTAGACTTTTACTCAAGTAGTATTTTACTGGGTGACTTTCACTTTTACTTGAGTCCTTTTATATGAATCTTTACTTTTACTTAAGTATGACAATTGGGAAATGTTTCCACCACTGAGAACACCATGATCTTGCGCAAAAAATACAGAAATAGTGACCGAAGCAGCTGTTGAATTATTCGAAGGCGTTCATTGGCTCACGCATGGGCGGTGAAAACTCCAAGAAATGAATCGGGACACCTCATTGGATAAACAGAGTTGGAAGAGGTGTCCTCGAAGTGATAGGTTTTACAACTGTTGCACAGCTGAAAGTTCTTGTGGTCTTGCCTTTGCCCACATAGGAATACAATGTTATTCAACCCAACTAGTTTGGCTGATTGCTTACAGGAGTGGGAGGGTCTGGAAAAAGACTTTCAACGGGTCCAGGTAAGGGGCATGTTTTAGAAAAGTATATTTCCTACAAACTTGCTGACCTGAAGTTAGCGGTTCGCCAACTCGCTACGGCCAGACGCACATAAAATAGCTAATCCGCACAATGTGTGCTGACGACAGCTAGCTAGCTAGCTAGGTAGGTAACGTTAGCTAGCTAGTTAGGTAGCTATATAATGCTCGCCAATCCAGAAACATGTACTTGTAGGCTAGCTAGCTGCGATTGCACATTTTACAATCCTGAACTGACTAACGTTAGCGAGTTCCTTGAAATAGTAATCTAACTAAATGTCATGGGAATTATCCATGGCATGGGGTGTTCATGAACAAGCTGTCCACACTCAGTGTTCCACTACTCTGGCAAACTGTCAACATAGCTAGCTAGCACATCCAAGAAAGAATGCAAGAATGAAGGTTCTTCGGTAGGACCAAAAACTTGTTGAAAGCTGTTTTGATAATCTGATTTCATTTTTTAACAAAAAATGGCACACAGGTTCTTATCACAGGATTACAGCAGTAGTTGGACAGGCACAACAATGTCGTAAAGTTTGTTTGTTTAAAGTTGTACCTTGAAATGTAATTAAGACATATGAAATATCCCAAAATGCATTCAACAATCATACCACAGTACAGTACTACATATAATACGTGAAATATATCATACTTTATATATATTAAATTCCACTATAATATGATATCAAACACGTTCTGTATCCAACCTGGTGATAATAGGCTGCTTCCGGATTATCTGATTTCTACCAACAAAAAATATCACTATGAAATATATTTTGAACTAATTGAATTTACTGCTACAATTTTTATCACTGTAAATTGACATTAAAACTCTTGGGATGTTATAACATTGGAGGGCATACAGATCAGTAGCTATCTCTTTTCTTATTTTTTAAAGGCCCAGTGCAGTCAACTTGATTTTCCTGTGTTTTTATATATAGTTCAACTATGAGGTTGGAATAATACTTTGAAATTAGGATAATGCTCTTATAGTGTAAGAGCTGTTTGAAAAGACCGCCTGAAATGTCAGCCTGTTGTGGTGGGATGGCGTTTTGGCCTGCCTGGTGTCAGCACCAGGCGGTACATTTGTTATAGACCAAGAGTTCCAAACCTCTCTGCCAATAAAAGCTAGTTTTCAGTTTTCCCCTCCCCACTCAGACGACTCCCAGACAGTCCTAGCAAAATTCTTGCTTGAGAAATTGCTCTTTGCTAAGAAGCTATTTTTGTTTTCTTTTTGACCATTTTAATTGAAAACAATCACAGTAAGGTTTTGATATTGAGATAAAAACAGTTGCATTGGAAGCCTCACAAGCAAGCAGTACAACTAGACCAACATTTTGAAATTCATTTCCATAATTCCCAAAGTGTGAGACCTTCTGTTCTGTACAAATGTCAAGGTAGATTATGAAACTTAGCCTAAACAAAATGAATAGGCTTAGCACAAGCACGCTTTTTGATACAGCGTTATGGTCATACTTACAGTTTAAGTCAGAAGTTTACATACACCTTAGCCAAATACATTTAAACTCAGTTTTTCACAATTCCTGACATTTAATCCTTGTAAAAAATTCTTAGGTCAGTTAGGATCACCACTTTATTTTAAGAATGTGAAATGTCAGAATAATAGTAGAGAGTGATTTCTTTCAGCTTTTATTTCTTTCATCACATTCCCAGTGGGTCAGAAGTTTACATACACTCAATTAGTATTTGGTAGCATTCCCTTTAAATTGTTTAACTTGGGTCAAACGTTTCGGGTAGCCTTCCACAAGCTTCCCACAATAAGTTGGGTGAATTTTGGCCCATTCCTCCTGACAGAGCTGGTGTAACTGAGTCAGGTTTGTAGGCCTCCTTGCTCGCACACGCTTTTTCAGTTCTGCCCACAAATCTTCTATAGGATTGAGGTCAGGGCTTTGTGATGGCCATTCCAATACCTTGACTTTGTTGTCCTTCACGACTGTAAGTCGCTTTGGATAAAAGCGTCTGCTAAATGGCATATTATTATTATTATTAAGCCATTTTGCCACAACTTTGGAAGTATGCTTGGGGTCATTGTCCATTTGGAAGACCCATTTGCGACCAAACTTCCTGACTGATGTCTTGAGATGTTGCTTCAATATATCCACATAATTTTCCTTCCTCATGATGCCATCTATTTTGTGAAGCGCACCAGTCCCTCCTGCAGCAAAGCACCCCCACAGCATGATGCTGCCACCCCCGTGCTTCACGGTTGGGATGGTGTTCTTCGGCTTGCAAGTAACCCCCTTTTTTTCATAAACACTATGCCATGGAATCGGTACATCAAAAATCTCTTCCCAACTATTTTGCTATATGGGACAGCTGTCAATCCTTTGGTCCTTAAATGAAAGTGGTATACTTTTTTATTTAGTCCTACCTATGATATCATTTACGAAGATTATACCTTTTTTTAAACATTTTTTCAAAGAATAATGGTTTTTTATTTACATTTTAGTCATTTAGCAGACGCTCTTATCCAGAGCGACTTACAGTTAGTGAGTGCATACATTTTTCATACTGGCCCCCCGTGGGAAACGAACCCACAACCCTGGCGTTGCAAGCGCCATGCTCTACCAACTGAGCTACAGTATCAATTAGTATATTTGAGTTTAACCACAATATTTTTTGCATTATTTGTTCTGTCGTTTCTGGGGGATTAAATTGAAATTGCAACCAACTTTCTATGGCTTGTTTTAGAAATAGTGATATTTGGGAGATTTATTTCCTTTACAAATAACTGAAAGTGACAGGTTGTAATCTGAAGAAAGGGAAAAAGGCCATTCTTGAACATTGGGTGAGACAATCTTACTAATTTGCTAGAGAAGCAGTTCGGATTTAAGTATGACTTTTGTATGACTGAAGCTTTTAGTGATAGGTCTAATGCTTTAATATTTAATCATTTCTGTCCTCTGAATTCAAATTCATTATATAAATGGGCCCGTTTAATGTTGTCTGGCTTGCCGTTCCAAATAAAAGTGAATATCTTTTTCTCATATAATTTAAAAAACTGTTCGCTAGGCGTAGGCAAGACCATAAGCAAATAGGTAAACTGGGATAATACTAAAGAGTTAATCAGGGTGATTTTTCCACAAATTGGCAGGTATTTACCTTTCCATGGTAGCAAGATCTTATCTATTTTTGCAAACTTTCTATTAAAATTAGGTCTTGGCTGATTTCTTTTGATTTTCCCATGATATCAAGCAAAGAGGCACTGAGTTTGAAGGTAGGCCTTGAAATACATCCACAGGTACACCCCCAATTGACTCAAATGATGTCAATTAGCCTAACAGAACCTTCTAAAGCCATGACATCATTTTCTGGAATTTTCCAAGCTGTTTAAAGGCACAGTCAATTTAGTGTATGTAAACTTCTGACCCACTGGAATTGTGATAGTGAAATAATCTGTCTGTAAACAATTGTTGGAAAAATTACTTGTGTCATTCACAAAGTAGATGTCCTAACCGACTTGCCAAAATTATAGTTTATTAACAAGAAATTTGTGGAGTGGTTGAAAAACTAGTTTTAATGACGCCAACCTAAGTGTATGTAAACTTCCGACTTCAACTGTAGGTTACGTGCAATGACAATAAGTGTCAGTTAGTGAAATATCCCATCATGTAGGCTATATCTAGTCCAACCACATTGCTGAGTGATTGAGATGATACAAAGTGATGCATATGCACAATAGAGATGCTAAATTGTTCTTACCATCTCTGTTTTCCTCTAGGAGACTCACCGTCTGTATAAACAGAAGCTTGAGGAGGTCTCCAAGCTACAAGACAGCTGCTCCAATGCCATAGCACGACAGAGGAAGAAATTAAAAGAGCTCACAGTGTCGCTGGGAGAGTGAGTATCAAGCACAGTTGATGTAATAGGACACATGGAACCTCACATTTTTCACTGTTATTTAGTAATAACAGTGTAATAGACCTACACTGTAGTCATAGTTCTCGTTATTCTATTGTTCCACTTTGTACTTATTACTAAATCATGTTGTCTTTTTCCTTTTTAGATGCAAAGAAACACTGAGTCCAGAGGAAATGAATGCAATAGATGGGATCCAGGAATCTATCAAGGACAGGCCAAATGTTTTCTTTGAAATGGAGTCTTTCCTGCCAAAGAAGAATGAGTAAAACAAATATAGCCGTCTTTTGCATAGCACTAACAGTTCGCAGGCTACCGTCTCGGTGTTAGGTTATCTACTACAACACGCCTTAAGCACATAGTGTGCAGTTCAAACTGGCAATGTAAAACAGTTTAGCTTGATACGGGTTGGCTCTCTACTAGACAAAAGCGAGTTTGGCTCTCTATTAGAGAAGATTTGTTGACAGTTTTTTTCTTGATAGAATTCTCTCTCCTTTGCTGTACAGGTTATACCTCAGTCTCGTTCTTGGGAACGTGAATGTAACATTGCTCAACAAACACTCCAAGTAAGCGCTTTTCAGTAATTTAACAAATGTATTGCAATTTAATAATGATGACATGACAACGAGAACTCATACTCTAACTGTTTGCCTCTTGGTGAACGTAACCGATGCTTTTTCTCTGTTCTCTCGCCACAAGATTTGCCTACAAAGATGAATATGAGAAATTCAAATTGGTCCTCACCGTCCTACTCCTCTTCTTCTCATTCACATGTCGTTTTGTATTTAGTTACAGGTGAGTAACCTCTCATATGCCATTTTACTCACAATCCATATCAGGAGTATTATCAAACATTTTGAACTCATTAAAAACGTTCCACTATTGTATGTATTATTAGCTGTAATATATTGTTATCATGCACTAATACCTATAAATTACATTTGCTCCTGTTTGTCTTTGACTCTGAACTCCGTGAACTTATCTGTGAACTTTGAACTAGTGTTTGTGGTTGTGTACGTCTTTGTTTGGCAGAGCCTTAGACGCTCTCTTCAACTTCCTGCTGGTGTGGTACTACTGCACACTGACCATTCGGGAGAGTATCCTCATTAGCAATGGCTCCAGGTCAGTAGTCAACCTTCAGGCCATTATCCATTTCATACTGCTGGTGTGTGTTTGCATTCAGCTGAAGACACTGCACCACTGTGTGTGTGCACTACAACAGTGGTCCAATGAAACAGCACACTGTCTGTGTCTGCCTCATTACATGGAGGCATGTTGATGCCTACTGTACTTTAATGTACAATCCTGCATTTATAATACACTGATTTATATCTCATATGTACTGTCCGTTATAGCTATTTATTCGCTGTGGCCTGTACATAGATCTTGGTGTGACTTGTTTGTTTGTTTGCTTCAGGATCAAGGGTTGGTGGGTGTTTCATCACTATGTGTTCTGCTTCCTGTCTGGAGTGATGCTGACTTGGTAAGTGCACCCCAATGTTCTATATCTGCAATATGGTATCACTCTAACTATGGCTGGGCATGTGATCAAATTAAGCACGAGGGAGACACTGAACACTGCAGCCTCAGAGGCCTGGAGTTTTAGTATGTTACCATATTACAATTTTTATTACCATATTTATGAGTGCACAAGACAAGAAGAACACATTAGGTAGCTTGTTGACCCTTGACCCAAATGTATTTTTATGCCCTCTGATTGGCTAGAATGGAATTTTCACCATAGTACTTATCTAACTGCCCTGTCTGTCCTACAGGCCGGAAGGCATACTCTACCAGATGTTCAGGAATCAGTTCCTCACCTACTGCTTGTACCAAAGTAAGACAACTGTAATATCTTTAAGTGAGAATTGACTATGGAGTAAATTGCATACAGTTGTTTTTAATCTGAGGCTATCATTATTGAAAACAAATGGCACTATTCAACTTTTGAATAGACATTTCAATTAATTCACCTTTGAAATGAAAATGGTATTGACCCAAAACCTGGGACGAAATAGAATAGTGTCAGTATTAATACAGTACACTTCTGTTGTTGTGTTGTCTGTGCAAAATAGGTTTTGTCCAGTTTCTCCAGTACTATTACCAGAGTGGCTGTCTGTACAGACTTCGAGCCCTGGGAGAGAGTCACAACATGGACTTGACAGTTGGTGAGTGAGAAGTTACACATTGTTGTGTGTCATCATGACTACTCACTGATCACACGTGTTTAAGAGGTACATGACCAAAATTACTCCTCATTGACCTAATATCATCATCAACACATACTGTAGTTTGCAGCTGTATAGTACATGTTTACTGGTATTGTATAGTATATGGTTATGGCGCAGTGGTCTAAGGCACAGCATCGCAGTGCTAGCTGTGCCACTAGAGAACCTGGTTCGAATCCAGGCTCTGTCGTAGCCGGCCGCGACCGGGAGACCCATGGGGCGGCGCACAATTGGCTCAGCGTCGTCCAGGGTAGGGGAGGGAATGACCGGCAGGGATGTAGCTCAGTTGGTAGAGCATGTCGTTTGCAACGCCAGGGTTGTGGGTTCGATTCCCATGGGGGGCCAGTATAAATAAAATAAAAAATGATGTATGCACTCACTAACTGTAAGTCGCTCTGGATAAGAGCGTCTGCTAAAATGACTAAAATGTAAAAAAAAAAAAAGTGCATTCCATATACACTATATATACATAAGTATGTGGACACCCCTTCAAATTAGTGGATTCGGCTATTTCAGCCACACCCGTTGCTGACAGGTGTATAAAATCGAGCACACAGCCATGCAATCTCCATAGACAAACATTGGCAGTAGAATAGCCTTAATGAAGAGCTCAGTGACTTTCAACGTGGCACCGTCATAGGATACCACCTTTCCAACAAGTCAGTTCGTCAAATTTCTGCCCTGCTAGAGCTGCTCCGGTCAACTGTAAATGCTGTTATTGTGAAGTGGCAACATCTAGGAGCAACAACAGGTCAGCCACGAAGTGATGGGCCACACAAGCTCACAGAACGGGACCGCCGAGTGCTGAAGCGCGTAAAAATCGTCTGTCCTAGGTTGCAACGCTCACTACCGAATCCCAAACTGCCTCTGTAAGCTACGTCAGCACAATAACTGTTCGTCGGGAGCTTCATGAAATGGGTTTCCATGGGCGAGCAGCCACACACAAGCCTAAGATCACCATGCGCAATGCCAAGCTTCAGCTAGAGTGGTGTAAAGCTCGCCGACACTGGAGCAGTGGAAACGCGTTCTCTGAAGTGATGAATCACAGTTCACCATCTGGCAGTGCGACGGAATAATCTGGGTTTGGCGGATGCCAGGAGAACGCTACCTGCCCGAATGCATAGTGCCAACTGTAAAGTTTGGTGGAGGAGGAATAATGGTCTGGGGCTGTTTTTCATGGTTCGGGCTAGGCCCCTTAGTTCCAGTGAAGGGAAATCTTAGACTACAGCATACAATGACATTCTAGACGATTCTGTGCTTCCAACTTTGTGGCAACAATTTGGGGAAGGCCCTTTCCTGTTTCAGCATGACAATGCCCCCGTGCACAAAGCGAGGTCCATACAGAAATGGTTTGTTGAGATCAGTGTAGAAGAACTTGACTGGCCTGCACAGAGCCTTGACCTCAACCCCATCGAACATCTTTGGGATGAATTGGAACGACTGCGAGCCAGGCCTAATCGCCCAACATCAGTGCCCGACCTCACTAATGCTCTTGTGTATGATTGGAAGCAAGTAGCCGAAGCAATGTTCAAACATCTAGTGGATAGCCTTCCCAGAGGAGTGGAGGCTGTTATAGCAGTGAAGGGGGGACCAACTCCATATTATTGTCCATGATTTTGGAATGAGATGTTCGACGAGCAGGTGTCCACATACTTTGGTCATGTTGTGTATTTAGTGACGTAAACAAACATTCCTCCACCTCAGAGGGTTTCCAGTCGTGGATGTGGCGAGGCCTGACCTTCCTTCTGCCCTTCCTGTTCTTTGGTCATGTGAGTATCGGGGTGGGTGGGTCATAGTCCATCCTCTTCTCAGCAATTTAGGTTATTGAAAGTACCAAAGTTATTTCTGGATATTGTTGTTACTGCAGTTGTATGTCTTGAGGAAGAGTGACACCACTATGTTCTGTGTGTTTGTAGTTCTGGCAGCTTTACAATGGCCTAACACTGTTCAGGATGGCCCAGCTCCCAGAGTGTAAAGAGTGGCAGGTCAGTGCATTTCACAGATGCTCTTTTCATTTCACAGAGAAAATGAATTAAACTTTATATGAATATGTGGCAAGCTCCTTTTAGTTTTTTTGTATTTTATTTTGTTGACAGTCAAATTTAAAGTGAACATTTGCTACTGTATTCCTAACCTGTACTCCCTCCCCACCCTACAGGTGTTCATGTGTGGCTGCTCCTACCTTGTGTTGTTCATGGGGAACTTCTCCACCACACTTGGAGTAGTCTACCATAAGTACATCCACAACCAAGACAAGTCCAAGAGCCTAT
Organism: Coregonus clupeaformis; assembly: GCF_020615455.1. Classification (NCBI taxonomy): domain Eukaryota; kingdom Metazoa; phylum Chordata; class Actinopteri; order Salmoniformes; family Salmonidae; genus Coregonus; species Coregonus clupeaformis. The sequence goes on along the minus strand of NC_059204.1, from coordinate 16,395,237 downwards.
AAGACTGGACGAGAAAGATAACTGGACATTGTTATGAACCCAACTATTTATTCAAAAGAATATGTGCAAAAGGTGTTATACTAATGTGCTTTTTATGTCTATTTTATACGTGTGTCTTGTAAACGTTTGCTTTTTTCTGTTGCACCTTTTTATCAAACATGTTTTGTGTAAATCACATTGTTCTTTGTTTTTCTGTGAAATGCAGCTTGTCACTTTCAGCATCACATTATTTAATTGTGTGTGAGATTACCTGAATAGGTTGGATATATTACAGTGGAAGAGAATTACAAGCCTTGCACTGACAATCACTAAACTGTCTACATATTCAGCTGTGTCAAAAGAGAGCTCACTGCAATAATAAGCCACTGACTGAGTCTGTGCTTTGTTAATTAAATGTTTCATCATGAGACTGTGCCATGCGTATTACTACTGGTATGTTAGGGATATGTTGACAATATTACTTTCTTCTTGTCTCATACTATTTTGAGGATGGATAGTGTTCTTCTCGATGGTTTGATAGGATGGTTGATATCAAAGTGAGCTCTTAATTAGTTCAATTATAGGAGCTTTCAGGGACATGGTGGCGCAGCGGTCTAAGGCACTGCATCTCAGTGCTTGAGGCGTCACTACAGACCCCCTGGTTCGATTCCAGGCTGTATCACAACCGGCCGTGATTGGGAGTCCCATAGGGCGGCGCACAATTGGTCCAGTGTCGTCCGGGTTTGGCCGGTGTAGGCCGTCATTGTAAATAATAATTTGTTCTTAACTGACTTGCCTAGTTAAATAAATAAAAAATTAAATGACATTTCGCTGTAGCCCAAAGGCTGGCAGATGGCGATATTGAGTCATTTCAGCTTACCAACCAAAGGGGATGGGGAACCATTTTCAACCACCATACTAGAGTGGCTAATGCTAGTCCCGGATGTTGTTGTGTAACGCGTTCAGCCAATCAGGTTGTAGCAGTCCGTTTTTTCACCCCTGGTCTGATAGTTTCAAACTAAATGTGCTTACTGAACACTGTTTTTAATTATATGTATTGGATTTGTTTGCATAAACTCATTTACAGAACATTATTCACAGTTTTAATAAAGATTAAACATTTAATAAGTGAAATTATGAAGTAAAAATTTGATTTAGAGTAAAATACATACCCCAGATGCAATATGCAATTAATGTAATGATTGTGTTTACAGGTTTATTAAATTATATGTTCATAAACTTGTGTAATTAATAGTCAATAAATAATATCAATAAAACAAATTGCATCATATAAATGAATTGTATGATTATGTATAACGAAATAGAAGGCAGCACACTTCAACCAATCACATTTATTTTGTAAAGCCCTTTTGACATCAAGTGTTTTACAGATATTCAGCCTAAAACCCATAATAAATAGGAAGTCAATGTATGTGGGTGTGGTGGTAAGGGGCATGGCAGTCAGGGATAATTCCAGGGCACGCCAGGTAGTCAGCAGCACAGGATAGGCAGCAGGACACAGGCACAGCCAGGATCCTTGCGACATCCCTACCCCATTGAAGTTTACATTTAAAATTACTAAGGTAAGGGTAGGGAAGTCCCAAGGATCCTTGATAGCACTGACTGTGAAAAAACAGACTACTGCAACCTTATTGACTGAACGCATTATACAACATCCAGGACTAGCATTAGCCACTCTAGCATGGTCCCCTGTAGCTCAGTTGGTAGAGCATGGCGCTTGCAACGCCAGGGTTGTGGGTTCGTTTCCCACGGGGGGCCAGTATGAAAATGTATGCACTCACTAACTGTAAATCGCTCTGGATAAGAGCGTCTGCTAAATTATTAAAATGTCAATGGTGGTGGAAAATGCTGTTTCATCCCTTACAAAAAAAGATTGCAGTTTTGAAACTGAAGTAAAAGTGCAGTATAACTGCAGTGTACTGCAGTTGAACTGCAGTAAAATCTTGTTGTTGTTTTGGAAGCAGTATTTGCAGCATAATGCCGTTATACTGCACTCTAACTGCAATCTTTTTTCGTAAGGGATAAAAAAAAGTATGCATATTTCCCCCGTTTTTTTATGCCTTCTTGCCAGCCTGAATGGAGAATATGTTATATATGAACCGTTCAAAGGGTGACAGGAGTGTATACCTGGCTGCACACGTTCCCTTTGGCTGGTAAAATGAAACTACTCAATATCGCCATCTGCCGGCCTTTAGCCTACTTTCACTGTGATGCTATTTTTAAAGCACTATGTACATAAACGTGAGGCTCATCAGGAGTTACCACAGTCACAAAGTCATAAACCCTGATCTCAGAGCAAAACGTATTATATTTTACTAAAATCCGTGCCACTCCATTTAGTATTATATGTTACTTTATGTTAGGTTATATTACTTTGACTAGAGGTATCATAGTAAACATAAAACCGGGATACTCAAATTAGTATGATATGTTACGTTTGGTACGGAGAGTATGTTACTTAAGGCAAAAATGAAAGGAGGGTGGTTGGTTATAAAGTAAAAGTCTAGCAACCAAAATGTTTAGCCTGGTCTCAGAGCAAACGTATTATATTTAAAGCTGCAATATGTAACTTTTTGGGAGACCAGACCAAATTCACATAGAAATATGAGTTATAGATCTGTTGATTCATTGAAAGAAGCGGTAGATCTGTTCTATATGCACTGTTTCTATATGCTTCCCATTCTTAAGTTTCGTTTTGCGTCTTTTACTTTCGGTTTTGTAAACCAGCTTCAAAAAGCTGAAAATACAATATTTTTGGTTATGGAAAATATATTTCACAGTGGTTTAGATGGTAGAATGATTCCCTACACTATACTTGCTTGTTTTGTCAAATAAACTGAAATTAGGCTAACTATTAGAATTTTAGCATCCAGGAAATGACGAAGCGATTTCTGCATAGTGCACCTTTAACAAAAATCCTTGCCACTCTATTTAGTATTATATGCTACTTTATGTTACATTACATTGACTAGACGTAACATAGTAAACGTAAATTCAGGACACTCAAATGAGTATGATATATTAAGTTTGGTAAGGCAAAAATGAATGTCTAGTAACCCAAAGGTTGTTTGTTCTAATCTCATCATGGACAACTTTAGCATTTGAGCTAATTAGCAACTTTGCAACTACACTGAACAAAAATATGAACACAACTTCTAAAATGTTGGTCCCATGTTTCATGAGCTGAAATAAAAGATCCCAGAAATGTTGCATACGCACAAAAAGCTTATTTATCTCACATTTTGTGCACACATTTGTTTACATCCCTGTTAGTGAGCATTTCTCCTTTGCCAAGATAATCCATCTACCTGACAGGTGTGGCATATCAAGAAGCTGATTAAACAGCATGATCATTACACAGGTGCACCTTGTGCTGAGGAAAATAAAAGGCCACTCTAAAATGTGCAGTTTTGTCAGACAACACAATGCCACAGATGTCTCAAGTTTTGAGGGAGCGTGCAATTGGCATGCTGACTGCAGGAATGTCCACCAGAGCTATTGCCAGATAATTTAAAGTTCAGTTCTCTACCATAAGCCGCCTCCAACATCATTTTAGAGAATTTGGCGGTATGTCCAACCGGCCTCACAACCGCAGACCACGTGTAACCACGCCAGCCCAGGACCTCCACATCCAGCTTCTTAACCTGCGGGATCGTCTGAGACCAGCCACCCGGACAGTTGATGAAACTGTGGGTTTGCACGACCGAAGGATCTTTACACAATTCCTGTAAGCTGAAAATGTCCCAGTTCTTCCATGGCCTGCATACTGACCAGACATGCCACCCATTGAGCATGTTTGGGATGCTCTGGATCGACGTGTACGACAGCGTGTTCCAGTTCCTGCCAATATCCAGGAACTTCACACAGCCATTGAAGAGATACTGACTGGTTTTCTGATCCACGCCCCATACTTTATTTTTTTAAAGGTATCTGTGACCAACAGATGCATATCTATATTCCCGGTAATGTGAAATCCATAGATTAGGGCCTAATTCATTTATTTTAATTGACTGTCCATAATAAAGCACTACGCTGCATTCTTAACAGCACTAACAGCAAGGCAGGTCCTACAGGCCCTTGTTTTGTTGCACCTGGACTACTATCTAGTTGTGTAGTCAGGTGCCACAAAGAGGGACTTTGGAAAATTGCAATTGGCTCAGAACAGGGCAGCACGGCTGGCCCTTGGATGTACACAGAGAGCTAACATTAATAATATGCATATCAATCTCTCCTGGCTCAAAGTGGAGGAGAGATTTAGTTCATCACTACTTGTATTTGTGAGAGGTATTGACATGTTGAATGCACCGAGCTGTCTGTTTGAACTACTGGCAAACAGCTCAAACACCCATGCATACCCCACAAGACATGCCACCAGAGGTCTCTTCACAGTCCCCAAGTCCAGAACAGACTATGGGAGGCGCACAGTACTACATAGAGCCATGACTACATGGAACTCTATTCCACATCAAGTAACTCATGCAAGCAGTAAAATTAGATTTAAAAAACAGATAAAAATACACCTTATGGAACAGCGGGGACTGTGAAGCAACACAAACATAGACACAGACACATGCATACAAACACACGATAACATACGCACTATACACACACGTACACATGGATTTTGTGTTGTAGATATGTGGTAGTAGAGTAGGGGCCTGAAGGCACACACTTAATATGTTGTGAAATCTGTAGTGAATGTATTGTAATGTTTAAAAAAATATATATATATAACTGCCTTAATTTTGCTGGTCCCCAGGAAGAGTCGCTGCTGCCTTGGCGGCAGCTAATGGGAATCCATAATAAATACAAATACAAACTCAGTAAAATCTTTGAAATTGTTGCATGTTGTGTTTATATTTTTGTTCAGTGTACTTACTACTTTTGAGCTACTTTGCAACTACTTAGCATGTTAACTAACCCTTCCCCTAACACTAGCTGATTAACCTAACTCCTAACCCTAACCTAACCTTAACCCCTAACAGTCAGCCCAGACCAGCAACCAGCAGCAAACCCCGCCCAGTTCTACCATTTCTCTTCTTCATTTTAAAGTACAATAGTGAAGTGTGCACCAGTGAGTTTTTATTTGTTAAAACTATTATCGACCTTAATATATACCTCATTAAATAATTTTAATTGGTGTAATTGAACAATTGGGATAATTATTTGTCATTTTGCATTTGTTTTCATTGAATTGGCCCCAGACAACAAGACTGTATGCTATAATGGGGGAAATGTGATGCAACAGAAGTCATCTATCAAAACTGACAGAACTTATTGGAAATACCAGGTATATGACACTATAGCTTTCAGTTACTTTCTTTATCCATAGCATGCTGTATGTATGGACTGAAATTCAAAAGAACAATGTGTACATTTTGCTCACATTTTCCTCTTGTGATTAAATTACGAAGTTACCCACAGGCTTTCAATGTTTTTTTGTGCGTGACTGACAGAATAAGTAAAGGCATATTGAAAGACAAAAATGGTTCTCAGTACTACTTGAGCCTAGAGCACAACATTCTGCCTTTCATTTTGTCATACCAATGGAGAGAAATGCTGGCAAAATCCAAGTCATCACTCATCTTTACATGACTGAATCTCAGCTGTGTCAAACATTCATCTCACTAACTATGCTGCTGCCAACACTGATATTACTTACAGCGTTCTGGATGTTACATTTGCATGCAAAATCACAACGAATGGACAAACAAAATATGAATGAAACTTTTGTGTCTATAGTACCCCTTGGGGGGAGTGTATACCCCAAAAAGCGGAATTCTGGCATGTTGGAGAAAGAAAGAAAATAAGAGGCATTATGGAGGTCACATGAAATGGACAAGTTTTTTGGTGAGACTGAACAAATGAGTTTGCAAGTCTTATTTCAAAACATGGATAGCCATTTTGAAGGAAAGTCTGTCAAAAAGTGATTGAATTCAAATGGCTTTACCCATTTGTTGTCACCTGGAATGTTTTCTAAAATGTCAGCAGAAGGCATATAGTACATTAGGACTATATTACAGGTAGCCTGAATAGTATACTGCATAGGCTAAGGCCATAGTTTAAGCCACACCCTAATAGGGTCGTTTTTTAAATCTTTATATATTTCAAAATTAATCTTTACCAGTTGAGTTTTTGTATTACACCTTTTCTGAAATATTTAATTAAAGTATGCAAATGAGGCAATATACAGTACCAGTCAAAAGTTTGGACACACCTACTCATTTAAGTGTTTTTCTTTATTTTTACTATTTTGTACATTGTAGAATAATAGTAAAGACATCAAAACTATGAAATAACACATATGGAATCATGTAGTAACCAAAAAAGTGTTAAACAAATCAAAATATATTTTATATTTGAGATTCTTCAAATAGCCACCCTTTGCCTTGATGACAGCTTTTCACACTCTTGGCATTCTCTCAAGTTCTTTACATTTTCTGGATTGACTGACCTTCATGTCTTAAAGTCGTTTCTCTTTGCTTATTTGAGCTGTTCTTGCCATAATATGGACTTGGTCTTATACCAAATAGGGCTATCTTCTGTATACCCCCCCCTAACCCCCCCTACCTTGTCACAACACAACTGATTGGCTCAAACGCATTAAGAAGGAAAGATGTCCCACAAATACACTTTTAAGAAGGCACACCTGTTAATTGAAATGCAATCCAGGTGACTACCTCATGAAGCTGGTTGAGAGAATGCCAAGAGTGTGCAAAGCTGTCATCAAGGCAAAGGGTGGCTATTTGAAGAATCTCAAATATAAAATATATTTTGATTTGTTTAACACTTTTTTGGTTACTACATGATTCCATATGTGTTATTTCATAGTTTTGATATCTTCACTATTATTCTACAATGTAAAAAATAGTAAAAATAAAGAAAAACCCCTGAATGAGTAGGTGTGTCCAAACTTCTGACTGGTAGTGTAGATGCACATATACCACCTTTGTTACATTATTACCTTATAGCCTAATTTTACACCTAGTTAATGTAATTGTTTCCTCAGGTCCTTTCTCTGCCCTGGCTGCAGCCAGTATTGACCTGTCAGACAGCGAGTGGCCCCATGGAGGACATGGAGGCAGAGAGTGTGGTCCCGGAGGGCCCTGACGTGGCCCCTGTTGAGCAGGAACCTCTGTTCAGTAACTTGGACCTATTCCTCTTCTCTCTCATCGTTGGCCTACTCATCTACTGGTTCCTCTCCCACAAGAAGACTGAGGAGGCAATCCCAGAATTCAAGAGGCTCACCACTGTGTAAGTGTTCTTCCACCAAAATTCTATGATTTGATATTTTGAAACAACCCTTGCCTAGGTAAATTCCCAACTCCCAAGGGAGTTTATGCTATTGGAACAGTGGTAGTAAGTTTGCCTACACACTGGGAGAACCGGGTTCGAGACCGGCAGGGGAAGTTGCACTGTAAATATCTGCTTTATTGGTGTCAGAAGTGGGATAATGCCGATGATCTTCAAAGATTGTGCTTAGCCGTTCGTTTATATCATCAAGGTTTATTCAACATTATAGTGTATTTGCTCATATTTCCCCCTCAATAGCCAAGGAAGTTTAAATCAGAACACTCCCATTTTATCACAACCTGGTGACCAAAAGTCATTTGTATTTTCATGCCCTGGAACTTGGAGCTGACTGGAAAGCAGGGATTGGCAGTGTGCTTGTGCATTTGCTGCTTTAGACCACACTGTGGTTGGGCTGGGCAGGGGTTCCAGCATTTTAATGCGTTGACCTCATGTAAGCCTAACTGGGGGCATGTGTGTGGTCACATTAGTTTAAATTTATAGTTGTTTTTTCAAAAGGAAAACAATATTTGAAGTGGTTAAGAGTCTTGGATGACTGTGTAGCTTATTTTAACATACCCTAGACATTAGGCTACATCGCCCAGGCCACATGCAGAACCGTACTGGAGCAATTGTAGTGGTTTTAATTGTTTTCTCACCTATTTTTCCTTGTAACGTTCTGGATTAGGTCTATACATGCGTTAATCTGTTGAATAAGGTACTGGTTGAGGCTATTTGAGGAAGCTGTAAAAAGTGTTTGAACTGTTTGTTTTTATTCTGTTTCCTTGAAAGGTGGATGCTTGAAAAGTCCATCTCACACCAATGTTACTGAGAGCCTTGTGTTTCATTGTCTCCACTTAGCTGCTGCCATGGAATAGGCAGGCAGGACTTGGCATGAGGCTTGATCAGTAACTGTTGCCTATGTTCCTTTGTTGGCGTCGCTTGGATCAATTCCCTCCACAGGGAAAATCAATTCCCTCCACAGGGAAAATACCAGCTCTGCTCTCCCTTCCCCCCCCAAACAATGGACTTGAAGGAGGTTTTAATAGCTGGAAATGTTGAAACCACCAGAAAGAGGCCCACTGGCTCTCTCTGTCTGAATGGGAACAGTGTTGAGAGAGAGCTAAAACACACTAGTAGTTAATTTCTCTCACTCTCTTGCTCTCTCTTGCTCTCTCTCGCTCTCTCTGCTCTCGTTCTCCTCTCTCTTTCTCATCTCTCTATTTCTCTATCTCTGTCTCTCTCTTATTCTCTCTTCTCCTCTCTCTCTTTCTCTTCTCTCTTGTTCTCTCTTTCTCCTCTCTTTCTCCTCTTTATCTCTCCTCTCTTTTTCACTCTTCTCTCTCTCTTTCTCCTCTCTCTCTTTTTTGCTCTTCTCTCTCTCTCCTCTCTCTCTCTTTCTCCTCTCTCTCTCTCTTTCTCCTCTCTCTTCTCTCTCTCCTCTCTTTCTCCTCTTTCTTTCTTTCTTTCTTTCTTTCTTCTCTTCCTTTAGCCTCTCTCCCTCTTTCTCCTCTCTCTCTATATATATCCTCTCTCTTCTCTCTCTTCTCTCTCTTTCTCCTCTCTCTCTTTTTCTCCTCGCTCGCACTCTCTCTCGCTCTCTCTCTTGCTCTCTCGCTCTCTCTCTTTCTCCTCTCTCCCTCTTTCTCCTCTCTCTCTTCTCTCTCTCTTTCTCCTCTCCCCATCATTCTCCTATCTCTATCTATCTCTTTTATTTCTCCTCTCCCTCTTTCTCCTTTCTCTCTCTCTTTCTCCTCTCTCTCTTTCTCCTCTCTCTTCCTTCTCACTATGGCGAGGCCAGCCCTTAGTCAGTCCTGAGGGGCTTCTTCCTCAACTGCTTTATTGGATTGTGTCCCACTGTGGATCAAGTGTGTTGTGGGGTGCTGGAGAACACTGCCTCTAGCCATGGGATGTGTGTTCTCTCTGCCCAAAGAGAGACAGGCAGCAGCAGCCAGGTCAGTCTCTCTCTCTCGCTCTGTGTGTGTGTGTTTTCTTCTCTCTCTCTCTCTCTCTCTCTCTCTCTCTCTCTCTCTCTCTCTCTCTCTCTCTCTCTCTCTCTCTCTCTCTCTCTCTCTCTCTCTCTCTCTCTCTCTCTCTCTCTCTCTCTCTCTCTCTCTCTCTCTCTCTCTCTCTCTCTCTCTCTCTCTCTCTCTCTCTCTCTCTCTCTCTCTCTCTCTCTCTCTCTCTCTCTCTCTCTCTCTCTCTCTCTCTCTCTCTCTCTCTCTCTCTAATTATAATTTAAGGGCTTTATTGGCATGGGAAACGTATGTTAACATTGCCAAAGCAAGTGAAGTAGATAGTAAACAAAAGTGAAATAAACAATAAATATTAACAGTAAACATTACACTCAGAAGTTTCAAAAGAATAAAGACATTTCAAATGTCATATTATGTATATATACAGTGTTGTAACAATGTGCAAATAGTTAAAGTACAAATGGGAAAATAAATAAACATAAATATGGGTTGTATTTACAATGGTGTTTGTTCTTCACTGGTTGCCCTTTTCTTGTGGCAACAGGTCACAAATCTTGCAGCTGTGATGGCACGCTGTGGTTTTTCACCCAGTAGATAAGGGAGTTTATCAAAATTGGGTTTGTTTTCGAATTCTTTGTAGATCGCTGTAATCTGAGGGAAATATGTGTCTCTAATATGGTCATACATTTGGCAGGAGGTGTCACGGTTTCGGCCGAGGCTGCTCCTCCTCCTTGCTCGGGCAGGTTTCGGCGGTCGTCGTCCCCGGAGTACTAGCTGCCACCGTTCTATGTTTCATGTTCGTTTGGTTTTGTCTTGATGTTGTACACCTGTTTCTAGTTAGTGTTCATTAGTGTCCTATTTAGTTCTCGTTGTGTGCGTCAGGTGTTGTGTGTGATTACGCTTCTGTTTGGTGTTCGTTGCTACGTGTTTCCCTCCGTTGGTTGGAGAGGTTTTTCGCACATGTTAGTGCGCCTTTTGTTTACGCCTGTGTGCGTTTGTATATCGCCTCCGGGCTTGTTGGGCTCGTGTATTACGTGTATTTTCACTAAAGTCTTTTGGACTTAGTTTCTGCGTCCTGCGCTTGATTCCTACACCACACCCACCTTCAGCACCCTTGACAGGAGGTTAGGAAGTGCAGCTCAGTTTCCACCTCATTTTGTGGGCAGTGTGCACATAGCCTGTCTTCTCTTGAGAGCCAGGTCTGCCTACGGCGGCCTTTCTCAATAGCAAGGCTATGCTCACTGAGTCTGTACATAGTCAAAGCTTTCCTTAAGTTTGGGTCAGTCACAGTGGTCAGGTATTCTGCCACTGTGTACTCTCTGTTTAGGGCCAAATAGCATTCTAGTTTGCTCTGTTTTTTTGTTTGATCTTTCCAATGTGTCAAGTAATTCTCTTTTTGTTTTCTCATGATTTGGTTGGGTCTAATTGTGTTGCCCCAGGACCAGCTTACTTAGGGGACTCTTCTCCAAGTTCATCTCTCTGTAGGTGATGGCTTTGTTATGGAAGGTTTGGGAATCGCTTCCTTTTAAGTGGTTATAGAATTTAACGGCTCTTTTCTGGATTTTGATAATTAGCGGGTATTGGCCTAATTCTGCTCTGCATGCATTATTTGGTGTTTTACGTTGTACACAGAGGATGTTTTTGCAGAATTCTGCATGCAGAGTCTCAATTTGGTGTTTGTCTCATTTTGTGAATTCTTGGTTGGTGAGCGGACCCCAGACCTCACAACCATAAAGGGCAATGGGTTCTATAACTGATTCAAGTATTTTTAGCCAGATCCTAATTGGTATGTCAAATTTTATGTTCCTTTTGATGGCATAGAAGGCCCTTCTTGCCTTGTCTCTCAGATCGTTCACAGCTTTGTGGAAGTTACCTGTGGCGCTGATGTTTAGGCCGAGGTATGTATAGTTTTTTGTGTGCTCTAGGGCAACAGTGTCTAGATGGAATTTGTATTTGTGGTCCTGGCAACTGGACCTTTTTTGGAACACCATTATTTTTGTCTTGCTGAGATTTACTGTCAGGGCCCAGGTCTGACAGAATCTGTGCAGAAGATCTAGGTGCTGCTGTAGGCCCTCCTTGGTTGGTGACAGAAGCACCAGATCATCAGCAAACAGAAGACATTTGACTTCAGATTCTAGTAGGGTGAGGCCGGGTGCTGCAGACTGTTCTAGTGCCCTCGCCAATTCGTTGATATATATATGTTGAAGAGGGTGGGGCTTAAACTGCATCCCTGTCTCACCCCACGGCCCTGTGGAAAGAAATGTGTGTGTTTTTTGCCAATTTTAACCGCACACTTGTTGTTTGTGTACATGGATTTTATCATGTCGTATGTTTTTTCCCCCAACCCCACTTTCCATCAATTTGTATAGCAGACCCTCATGCCAAATTGAGTCAAAAGCTTTTTTTGAAATCAACAAAGCATGAGAAGACTTTGCCTTTGTTTTGGTTTGTTTGTTTGTCAGTTAGGGTGTGCAGGGTGAATACGTGGTCTGTCGTACGGTAATTTGGTAAAAAGCCAATTTGACATTTGCTCAGTACATTGTTTTCACTGAGGAAATGAACTAGTCTGCTGTTAATGATAATGCAGAGGATTTTCCCAAGGTTGCTGTTGACGCACATCCCACAGTAGTTATTGGGGTCAAATTTGTCTCCACTTTTGTGGATTGGGGTGATCAGTCCTTGGTTCCAAATATTGGGGAAGATGCCAGAGCTAAGGATGATGTTAAAGAGTTTAAGTATAGCTAATTGAAATTTGTGGTCTGTATATTTTATCATTTCATTGAGGATACCATCAACACCACAGGACTTTTTGGGTTGGAGGGTTTGTATTTTGTCCTGTAGTTCATTCAATGTAATTGGAGAATCCAGTGGGTTCTGGTAGTCTTTAATAGTTGATTCTAAGATTTGCATTTGATCATGTATATTTTTTTGCTGTTTGTTCTCTGTTATAGGGCCAAAAAGATTGGAGAAGTGGTTTACCCATACATCTCCATTTTGGATAGATAGCTCTTCGTGTTTGTTTGTTTAGTGTTTTCCAATTTTCCCAGAAGTGGTTAGAGTCTATGGATTCTTCAATTACATTGAGCTGATTTCTGACATGCTGTTCCTTCTTTTTCCGTAGTGTATTTCTGTATTGTTTTAGTGATTCACCATAGTGAAGGCGTAGGCTCAGGTTTTCTGGGTCTCTATGTTTTTGGTTAGATAGGTTTCTCAATGTCTTTCTTAGGTTTTTGCATTCTTCATCAAACCGTTTATCACTGTTGTTACTTTTCTTTGGTTCTCACTCTCTCACTCTCTCACTCTCTCACTCTCTCACTCTCACTCTCTCACTCTCTCACTCTCTCACTCATATCCCCTGGCTCCCCTCCGCACCACCAAAACCCCATTGAATGAAATATGCAGGAGGAGGAAATGGCCCACAACTGAAGCTATGAAAATTCCAGGAAAAGGTTTCGGGGAGTGCAGGAAAGGGGAGAGCTACCTTGGAGTTTCCTTGTGCTTGGCTGGCTCGCATTTCACTGTGGTTCTTTTTTGTTGGAGAAGAAGACACTGTCTTTGTGCACTATTTTTGTCTTTGGTCTTCTACACAGCCCATTTTTGAAATTTCCCCAGTGCGCCAGAAGACCCAGCAGATGCTCTTTCCCTTTGAAAGCTCTCCGAGGTGGAAAGTTGAGGCCAAAGCCAAGCAGTATTCTCTGTTCAGCCTCTCTTCTGCGGAAGCCGTTCCTAATTTGCCTTTTAGGGAGCATGAATGGAGCAGAGCCGTGTCACAAATGGCAACCTTTTATGATAGATTAGGTAACCATAGTGACACACTCTCGGCTCAGGGGTTTGAAATGTGCCTCATTCAGCTCTGCCTCATCTCTCTTTATAAATACATATTTACGAAGTTAATGGTTGCCAGGGTGACTCGGGTGGTCTAGTCCCTACAGATTGTAGAGGAAAGGAGGAAGGATGTAGTGAGCGGATGAGTATGTCAGAGTGTTGATGTGTGTGTGTGCAGGGGCATGTCAGTTTTTTTGGATTATGTGTGTCGTCGGCTGCTCTGCTTGAAGGGCTTTAAGGGAAATGTCATGCTATATTGTCGGTGCCTTCCCAGCCTTGCTGCCGGGGGTGGTGGTGGGAAGTATGTTCAGTGAGAGACTGAGAATCGCTCCCGCATCGGCATAATTCACTATGGCGAGGCCAGCCCTTAGTCAGTCCTGAGGGGCTTCTTCCTCAACCGCTTTATTGGATTGTGTCCCACTGTGGATCAAGTGTGTTGTGGGGTGCTGGAGAACACTGCCTCTAGCCATGGGATGTGTGTTCTCTCTGCCCAAAGAGAGACAGGCAGCAGCAGCCAGGTCAGTCTCTCTCTCGCTCTCTGTGTGTGTGTGTGTGTGTGTGACAGCTTGTTCCACTATGCTCCGTCCACTGTCTATCATGTTGATGCTCTTCAGGGAAATGTGTGTTACTTTTGCAAAAGATTAGACTTGATTAGCTCATTTGCACTTCAGCTTCCCAGGCTGCTTACCAGTGTTTTAGAGATAAGAATCAATGTTGCAGAATCTTATGATTATGATAGCATGTCATCAAAAAGGCTATAGTCTGAAAGTAGCCTAACAATTGACTTAAGATACTGTCACCACATGCAACAATTGTCACTTCTTGACTTCCTCTTGATAATTCTATGTTGCAAGAGCGTAACTTGAAATTATACCTCCAATGTTCTCTGCTAAGGAGCACACGTTTCATTGACAATTGACATGTTATAATCATTAATGAGTTTCACATGTATTTACTGTCTTTGTTCAAAGTTTTTACCAACGATAAACTGAGCTATTTCTGTTCTGCGTTTCCATGACTTGTGAAGGGATTTCAGTACTGTGGTACATGTTAGCAAGTGGGTGTGACTCATACAAAAATCTCTCCCATGGGGTCAGAAGGGGTTGAGAATGCCAGAGTAAAGAACATTTTCTACTCTCCCTCCTCAAATGGCCTCTCATTTGCGAGTCAGTGTAATAGCCATTTAGTAGACTGAATAACTAAGTTAACATGCTGATGTTTGCCTTTAACATCTGCTTTGTGTTTTTCTCCAGAGTCACCCCACAGCGAGAAACCAGCTTCATTGAGAAAATGAAGAAAACGGTTAGTAGCTTTATGCTAAATGCTGTGTCCTAAGTAGAAAGCAATTAGTTTAGATAAAATTATGTCTATTTATTTAGTAAATGTAGGCAATATGCCACTTAACTTGCTTTGGTGACTGTCATATAAAAAAATGTGGTTTCTAGTCGGGGTATATTTGGACGATATTAGCTTTTGCAGAAGCAGCAGCTACTTTTCCTGGGGTCCACAAAAAGCACAGAACATGACAAGTAACAAAACACTGATACACTGATAGACAAAGAGCTGCAGTCAGTTTCAGAATGGGTGGCAAGAATTAAGTTAGCCCTAAATATTTCAAAAACTAAAGGCATTGCATTTGGGACAAATCATTCACTAAACCCTAAACCTCAACTAAATCTTGTAATGAATAATGTGGAAATTGAGCAATTTGAGGAGACTAAACTGCTTGGAGTAACCCTGGATTGTAAACTGTCATGGTCAATAAATATTGATGCAACAGTAGCTAAGATGGGGAGAGGTCTGTCCATAATAAAGCCCTGCTCTGCCTTCTTAACAACGCTATCAACAAGGCAGGTCCTACAGGCCCTTGTTTTGTTGCACCTTGACTACTATCTAGTTGTGTGGTCAGGTGCCACAAAGAGGGACTTTGGAAAATTAAAATCGGCCCAAAACAAGGCAGCACGGCTGGCCCTTAAATGTACACAGAGAGCTAACATTAATAATATGCATGTCAATCTCTCCTGGCTCAAAGTGGAGGAGAGATTGACTTCATCACTACTTATATTTGTGAGAAGTATTGACATGCTGAATGTACCGAGCTGTCTGTTTAGACTACTAGGACACAGCTCAGACACCCATGCATACCCCACAAGACATGCCACCAGAGGTCTCTTCACAGTCCCCAAGTCCATGGGAGGCACACAGTACTACATAGAGCAATGACTACATGGAACTCTGTTCCACATCAAGTAACTCATGCAAGCAGTAAAATCAGATAAAAAAATCAGAAAAAAAGAAACCTAATGGAACAGCGAGGACTGTGAAGAGACGCACAGTCACAGGCATAAACACGATAACATATGCACTATACACACATACACATGGATTTTGTGTTGAAGAGTAGTGGCCTGAGTGCACACACATAATGTGTGGTGAAATGTATTGAATTGTATATAAAATTGTATTTAACTGCCTTAATCAGGAAGTGTAGCTGCTGCCTTGGTGACAGCTAATGGGGAGCCATAATAAATACAAGGACAGTCACACAATTTTAAATACAATGATATACAAAAAATAAATAATACAAACAATACAACAACAAAAGATGATGTGTGTGTGTGTCTCCGCCATTCCATGAGTTGTTGTTGAATCAGTTTTTAAAGGTAATTTTGCTGTTTGCTTGAGTAATTGGAGATGGAAGGGAGTTCCATGTGGTCATGGCTCTGTATAAAACTGTCCGTTGCCGTGAATTCGTTTTGGACTTGGCGACTTTGAAGAGACCCCTGGTGCGTGTCTTGTGGGGTATGTATGGGTGTCTGAGCTGAATGTTATTTGATTATGCAGACAATATGGAATTTTCGTAAAGTAAAAACTAGAAGAGAAGCAGTTAATCTCTCGTCAACCCTCAACCAGGAAAGACTGCCGTGCATGTTGTTGATGTTAGTTCTGTATGTGCAGTTAAGGGCAAGGCGTGCTACTCAGTTTTCTTTGCTACACTTGACCATATTACCGGACAGTAATCAAGATGGGACAAGACCAGAGCCTGAACAATTAGTACAGTTGATTTTTGTGTCAAAAACGCATAACATCTTTTTATAACAGACATACCCCTCCCCATCTTCACAACAACTTATATGACTTGCCCATGATAATTGACCATCCAATGTTATACCTAGGAGTTTAGCTTCCTCAACTTGCTCAATGGTCACACCATTTATGTACAACTTCAGTTGAGGTTTAGGTCTTAGAGAAGGTTTTGAACCAAATACAATGCCAAATCTTTTCAGTCTCCTGAGGGGAAAAAGGCGTTGTCGTGCCCTCTTCACGACTTTCTTGTTGTGTTTGGACCATGATAGTTTGTTGTTGATGTGGACACCAAGGAACTTGAAACTCTCGACCTGCTCCACTACAGCCCCATCGATGTGAATGGGGGCGTGTTCGGCCCTCCTTTTCCTGTAGTCTGCGATCATCTCCTTTGTCTTGCTCACAATGAGGGCGAGGTTGTTGTCCTGGCACCACACTGCCAGGTCTCTGACCTCCTCCCTACAGGCTGTTTCATCGTTGTCGGTGATCAGGCCTACCACCGTTGTGTCATCAGCAAACTTAATGATGGAGTTGGAGTCGTGCTTGGCAACACAGTCGTGGGTGAACAGGGAGTACAGGAGGGGACTAAGCAAGCACCCCTGATGGGCCCCCGTGTTGAGGATCAGCGTGGCAGATGTTGTTGCCTACCCTTACCACCCGGGGGCGGCCCGTCAGGAAGTCTAGGATCCAGTTGCAGAGGGAGGTGTTTAGTCCCAGGGTCCTTAGCTTAGTGATGAGCTTTGTGGCCACTATGGTGTTGAACGCTGAGCTGTAGTCAATGAACAGCATTCTCACATAGGTGTTCCTTTTGTCCAGGTGGGAAAGGGCAGTGTGGAGTGCGATTGAGATTGCGTCATCTATGGATCTGTTGGGGCGGTATGGGAATTTAAGTGGGTCTAGGGTTTCCGGGATGATGGTGTTGATGTGAGTATTTAAGACCAGTTTATTATTAATCATACATTCTGATACTGACTGTATCTCACTGGCTTTGGGTGCTGACATGTAAACCATTGTATTTAAAAAATAGCATTGCATTTGGTCAAACACAATCCTCTCCATCAGTTTACCAAGAACAGGCAGCAAACTGATTGGCTGTTAGAGCCAGCAAAGGGTGCTTTACTACTTTTTTAGGCAGTGGAATTACTTTAGCTTCCTTTCAGGCCTATGGACACACACACTCCTTTAGGCCAGTGGTTCTCAACTGGTTTTGCCTCTGGACCCAAATTGAACCAGGTTTCTCATTTGCGATCCAATATTCGCATCGCATTATTTTGTTGTTGCCAAAATGCAATCTGGAAAACTATGTTTAATGTTATATTGTAAATGTACCAATTATATGATAAGGGAACATCAGTCCCACCTTTTTCATTGACAATAATTCCATTTTGGCCATATTCTTGATGAAGAATGTTAAGCTCACTGGTTTGAGACTACAAAAACAACCAAATCCAAAAATACTGTGATTGAAGAAAAATAGTTGAGGTTAAATTATTTAGAAGTATAGGTTCATTATCATTTCTACACACTTTCTACCTGGTTTTAGACATTTAAGTTCGGACTGGAGTATTTTTAAAAATATAATATACACTACCGTTCAAAAGTTTGGGGTCACTTAGAAATGTCGTTGTTTTCGAAAGAAAAGCAATTTTTTTATCCATTAAAATAACATCAAATTGATCAGAAATACAGTGTAGACTTGTTAATGTTGTAAATGGCTATTGTAGCTGGCTGTTGAGTGAGTAGTACACAGCGTTGTACGAGATCTTCAGTTTCTTGGCAATTTCTCGCATGGAATAGCCTTCATTTCTCAGAACAAGAATAGACTGACGAGTTTCAGAAGAAAGTTATTTGTTTCTGGCCATTTTGAGCCTGTAATCGAACCCACAATTGCTGATGCTCCAGATACTCAACTAGTCTCAAGAAGGCCAGTTTTATTGCTTCTTTAATCTGCTCAACAGTTTTCAGCTGTGCTAACATAATTGCAAAAGGGTTTTCTAATGATCAATTAGCCTTTTAAAATGATAAACTTGGATTAGCAAACACAGCGTGCCATTGGAACACAGGACTGATGGTTGCTGATAATGGGCCTCTGTACGCCTATGTAGATATTCCATAAAAAATCAGCAGTTTCCAGCTACAATAGCCATTTACAACATTAACAATGTCTACACTGTATTTCTGATCAATTTTATTTTATTTTAATGTACAAAAAAAGTGCTTTTCTTTCGAAAACAAGGACATTTCTATGTGACCCCAAACTTTTGAACGGTAGTGTATATATATTTTTCAACCTTTTTTACGCTCACGACCCATTCAAAACCTTAGGTCGCGACCCACCAGTTGAGAATCGCTGCTTTAGGCTTTGGTTAAAGATATAGCACATAGGGTTGGCAATACAGTCTGCTACCATTCTCAAAATGTTCCCATCAAAGTTGTCTATACCTGGTGGCTTATCATTATTGATGGATAACAATCGTTTTTCCACCTCTCCCACACTAACTTGACCAAATTCAAAACAGCAATCCTTCTCTTTCATTATTAGATCTTTTATATAAAAATATGATGGTTCACTGTTCCATGTTGTCATTTCACTTCTAAGTTTTTCCACTTTACTAGTGAAATAGTAATTGTAATGATTGACAATATCGAAAGGTTTTGTTATAAATTACCCATCAACTTCAATGAACGATGGAGATTAATTGGGGTTTCTGACCATGATACAGTGGGGAAAAAAAGTATTTAGTCAGCCACCAATTGTGCAAGTTCTCCCACTTAAAAAGATGAGAGATGCCTGTAATTTTCATCAAAGGTACACGTCAACTATGACAGACAAATTGAGGAAAAAAAATCCAGAAAATCACATCGTAGGATTTTTTATGAATTTATTTGCAAATTATGGTGGAAAATAAGTATTTGGTCACCTACAAACAAGCAAGATTTCTGGCTCTCACAGACCTGTAACTTCTTCTTTAAGAGGCTCCTCTGTCCTCCACTCGTTACCTGTATTAATGGCACCTGTTTGAACTTGTTATCAGTATAAAATACACCTGTCCACAACCTCAAACAGTCACACTCCAAACTCCACTATGGCCAAGACCAAAGAGCTGTCAAAGGACACCAGAAACAAAATTGTAGACCTGCACCAGGCTGGGAAGACTGAATCTGCAATAGGTAAGCAGCTTGGTTTGAAGAAATCAACTGTGGGAGCAATTATTAGGAAATGGAAGACATACAAGACCACTGATAATCTCCCTCGATCTGGGGCTCCACGCAAGATCTCACCCCGTGGGGTCAAAATGATCACAAGAACGGTGAGCAAAAATCCCAGAACCACACGGGGGACCTAGTGAATGACCTGCAGAGAGCTGGGACCAAAGTAACAAAGCCTACCATCAGTAACACACTACGCCGCCAGGGACTCAAATCCTGCAGTGCAAGACGTGTCCCCCTGCTTAAGCCAGTACATGTCCAGGCCCGTCTGAAGTGCATTTGGATGATCCAGAAGAGGATTGGGAGAATGTCATATGGTCAGATGAAACCAAAATATAACTTTTTGGTAAAAACTCAACTCGTCATGTTTGGAGGACAAAGAATGCTGAGTTGCATCCAAAGAACACCATACCTACTGTGAAGCATGGGGGTGGAAACATCATGCTTTGGGGCTGTTTTTCTGCAAAGGGACCAGGACGACTGATCCGTGTAAAGGAAAGAATGAATGGGGCCATGTATCGTGAGATTTTGAGTGAAAACCTCCTTCCATCAGCAAGGGCATTGAAGATGAAACGTGGCTGAGTCTTTCAGCATGACAATGATCCCAAACACACCGCCCGGGCAACGAAGGAGTGGCTTCGTAAGAAGCATTTCAAGGTCCTGGAGTGGCCTAGCCAGTCTCCAGATCTCAACCCCATAGAAAATCTTTGGAGGGAGTTGAAAGTCCGTGTTGCCCAGCGACAGCCTCAAAACATCACTGCTCTAGAGGAGATCTGCATGGAGGAATGGGCCAAAATACCAGAAACAGTGTGTGAAAACCTTGTGAAGACTTACAGAAAACGTTTGACCTGTGTCATTGCCAACAAAGGGTATATAACAAAGTATTGAGAAACTTTTGTTATTGACCAAATACTTATTTTCCACCATCATTTGCCAATAAATTCATTAAAAATCCTACAATGTGATTTTCTGGATTATTTTTTCTCATTTTGTCTGTCATAGTTGACGTGTACCTATGATGAAAATTACAGGCCTCTCTCATCTTTTTAAGTGGGAGAACTTGCACAATTGGTGGCTGACTAAATACTTTTTTTCCCCACTGTATATACTGAACAAAAATATAAAGCAACATGCAACAATTTCAAAGATTTTGCTGAGTTACAGTTCATAAAAGGAAATCAGTCAATTGAAATAAATTAATTAGGCCCTACTCTATGGATTTCACATGACTGGGAATACAGATATGCATCTGTTGGTCACAGATAGCTTTTTTTAAAAGGTAGGGGCGTGGATCAGAAAACCAGTCAGTATCTGGTATGACTGCCATTTGCCTCATGCAGCGCGACATCTCCTTCGCATAGAGTTGATCAGGCTGTTGTTGTGGCATGTGGAATGTTGTCCCACTCCTCTTCAATGGCTGTGCGAAGTTGCTGAATATTGGTGGGAACTGGAACATGCTGTCGTACACGTCGATCCAGAACATCCCAAACATGCTCAGTGGGTGACGTCTGAGTATGCAGGCCATGGAAGAACTGGGACATTTTCAGCTTCCAGGAATTGTGTACAGATCCTTGCGACATGGGGCCGTGCATTATCATGCTGAAACATGAGGTGATGGCGGCGGATTAATGGCACGACAATGGGCCTCAGGATCTCGTCACGTTATCTCTGTGCATTCAAATTGCCGTTAATAAAATGCAATTGTGTTTGTTGTCCGTATCTTATGCCTGCCCATACCATAACCCCACTGCCACCATGGGGCACTCTGTTCACAACGTGCAAACCACTCGACCACACGACATCATACACGTGGTCTGCGGTTATGTGGCGGGTTGGACGTACTGTCAAATTCTCTAAAACGACGTTGGAGGAGGCTTATGCTGTCAGCATACCAGTTGCACGCTCCCTCAAAACTTGAGACATCTGTGGCATTGTGTTGTGTAACAAAACTGCACATTTTAGAGAATTAAGCTTTAAGTGTGTATGGAAAATGTACATGTTGCGTTTATATTTTTGTTCAGTGTAATTGAAGGTACTCCAAAGTCCTTTTCCATTGCATTTGGTAAAATAATTTATTGTTCTTTTTGTTAAGTTTAGTCATAAAATGTCTCAATTTACAGTATATCAACCAATCAGCTGAGCAGCCTGACTTGTTTGCCACCTCTTTTGCATACTTTCTTTGAACCACAATTTTTTCCAATTCATATTCAATCCAGGGGGCTCTAACAGTTCTCACAGTTAGTTTCTTAACAGGTGCATACTTGCCAACAATTGACAATAATTAATTTACAAATACGTCCAGTGCTGGAATATATTTTTTATATACTTCCAGTGCTGCATCTGGATTAACTTCCTAATACACCACCATACATGTTTTGCATCTTCAACAAGAGTCCTGAGAAAACATTTTTTATGATCTCTTATCAATTTCTTTGGGCCCAACCTTTTGCACTTTGGCTTTCCTTCTTATTGTCACAATATTATGGTCACTTCAGCCAATGGAAATTGATATTGCTTTGCAGAAAAGCTCTGCAGCATTAGTGAAGATATGATCAATACAAGTGGATGTCACAGATCCAACACTATTGGTATGCACTCTAGTTGGTTGAGTGATAACCTGGGTCGTATTAAGGCATTAGTCACAGTTAGAAGCTTCCTCTTGAGAGGACAGCTAGTTGCTAAACAGTCAATGTTCAAGTCACCCAGACAATAGACCTCTCTGTTAACATCATTATGTCCAAGATGGGGTAGCAGTGCGGTCGTGTACTCTGTGTGTGTGTCCGTGTAAATAGCCTGTTTTTGTATTATTTTTGTATTTTTCTTACATATTTCCCTATCACACTTTTCATCCTTCTACTAAATATACTTTCCAGCAACCCGCCTCACTCAATGTGGAACGGATTCTATTATTGACTTACCTTTTATCTAGAATCTCCAGTTGAAACTAGCTAGCCAGCTAACTAGCTACTTGCTATTAGCCAGCGTTAGCAGTTTTCACCCAGAACATCAGATTTTCTGCCGGAATAACTGAATCACTGGACATTAACACCGGATCGCAACTAGCTAGCCGCAACCGAATGGATGTTGCTGTTGACTAATCACCACTGCCCCCGCAGCAAGCACCAGTTAGCCTTGAGCTAGCCTCTAACCAGGCCCATATCCCGGCTATCTACCTCTCTGTCTACCAGACGGGAGTAGCCAGCTAACTAGCTACTTGCTATTAGCCACCGTTAGCGGTTTTTCACCATTGTCCGTGGCCTGCACTACCTACCAGCCAGCTCTAGCCTGGACTATTATCGGCCAGTCTGCACTGTCTGCACAGCGCGTTATCGACCCAGAACATATCGGTTTTTCTGCCGGAATCACTGAATCACTGCACCTTTAACTCCGGATCATCGCAACTAGCTAGCTGCAACCAAATGGATGTTGTTGTTGGCTAATCAGCCTTGAGCTAGCCTCGAGTCAGGCCCATCTCCCGGCTATCTACTTCTCTGTCAACCGGACGGGACCTCCTAGAGTCGACACGGAGCCCCACCGATCCATCACGACTGGTCTGCCGACGTAATCGTCTGTGGTTTCAACAGGCTTCCCGTTGCGACGACCACGAAGATCCATCTGCTAGCCCCGGCCCGCTAGCACACGCAAACAACAGCCGTGCCTCCTGCTAGCCTGTGCTGTAGCATCAATTCGAAATGTCCATCCCCAACTACAACATTTTCCATCTAGATAGAACTGCCAAAGGGGGTGGAGTTGCAATCTACTGTAGAGATCTATCATACTATCCAGGTCTGTGCCCAAACAGTTTGAGCTCCTACTTCTAAAAATCCACCTTTCCAGAAATAAGTCTCTCACTGTTGCCGCTTGCTACAGACCCCCTTCAGCCCCCAGCTGTGCCCTGGACACCATATGTGAATTGATTGCCCCCCATCTATCCTCAGAGTTTGTACTGCTTGGTGACCTAAACTGGGATATGCTTAACACCCCGGCCATCCTACAATCCAAACTAGATGCCCTCAATCTCACACAAATTATCAAGGAACCTACCAGGTACAACCCTAAATCCGTAAACATGGGCACCGTTATAGATATCATCCTGACTAACTTACCCTCTAAATACACCTCCGCTGTCTTCAACCAGGATCTCAACGATCACTGCCTTATTGCCTGCGTCCGTAACGGGTCCACGGTCAAACGACCACCCCTCATCACTGTCAAACGCTCCCTAAAACACTTTAGCGAGCAGGCCTTCCTAATTGACCTAGCCCAGGTATCCTGGATGGATATCGATCTCATTCCGTCAGTAGAGGATGCCTGGTTGTTCTTTAAAAGTGCTTTCCTCTCAATCTTAAATAAGCATGCCCCATTCAAAAAATTCAGAACTAAGAACAGATATAGCCCCTGGTTCTCCTCAGACTTGACTGCCCTTGACCAGCACAAAAACATCCTGTGGCGTACTGCATTAGCATCGAATAGCCCCCGCGATATGCAACTTTTCAGGGAAGTTAGGAAAGCAAAGGCTAGCTTTTTCAAACAGAAATTAGCATCCTGTAGCACTAACTCCAAAACGTTTTGGGACACTGTAAAGTCCATGGAGAATAAGAGCACCTCCTCCCAGCTGCCCACTGCACTGAGGCTAGGAAACACTATCACCACTGATAAATCTACAATAATCGAGAATTTCAACAAGCATTTTGCTACGGCTGGCCATGCTTTCCACCTGGCTACCACTACCCTGGTCACCAGCTCTGCACCCTCCGCTGCATCTTGCCCATGCCCCCCAACTTCTCCTTCACATAAATTCAGACAGCTGATGTTCTGAAAGAGCTGCAAAATCTGGACTCCTACAAATCATCTGCGCTAGACAATCTGGACCCTTTCTTTCTAAAACTAGCCGCCGAAATTGTCGCAACCCCTATTACTAGCCTGTTCAACCTCTCTTTTGTAACGTCTGAGATCCCCAGGGGGTGACACTCTAGATCCAAACTGTTACAGACCTATATCCATCCTGCCCTGCCTTTCGAAAGTTTTTGAAAGCCAAGTTAACAAACAGATCACCGACCATTTCGAATCACACCGTAACTTCTCCGCTATGCAATCCGGTTTCCGAGCTGGTCATGGGTGCACCTCAGCCACGCTCAAGGTCCTAAACGATATTATAACCGCGATCGATAATAGACAGTACTGTGCAGCCGTCTTCATCGACCTGGCCAAGGCTTTCGACTCTGTCAACCACCGCATTCTTATTGGCAGATTAAATAGCCTTGGTTTCTCAAATGACTGCCTCGCCTGGTTCACCAACTACTTCTCAGATAGAGTTCAATGTGTCAAATCGGAGGGCCTGTTGTCTGGACCTATGGCAGTCTCTATTGGGGTGCCACAGTGTTCAATTCTTGGGCCGACTCTTTTCTCTGTGTATATCAATGATGTCGCTCTTGCTGCTGGTGATTCTCAGATCCACCTCTATGCAGACGACACCATTTTGTATACATCTGGCCCTTCATTGGACACTGTGTTAACAAACCTCCAAACGAGCTTCAATGCCATACAACACTCCTTCCGTAGCCTCCAACTGCTCTTAAACACAAGTAAAACTAAATGCATGCTCTTCAATCGAACGGTGCTGGCACCCGCCCACCCGACTAGAATCACTACTCTCGACGGGTCTGACCTAGAGTATGTGGACAACTACAAATACTTAGGTGTCTGGTTAGACTGTAAACTCTCCTTCCAGACTCACATTAAGCATCTCCAATCCAAAGTTAAATCCAGAATCGGCTTCCTATTTCGCAACAAAGCCTCCTTCACTCATGCTGCCAAACATGCCCTCGTAAAACTGACTATCCTACCGATCCTTGACTTCGGCGATGTCATTTACAAAATAGCCTCCAACACTCTACTCAGCAAATTGGATGTAGTCTATCACAGTGCCATCCGTTTTGTCACCAAAGCCCCATATACTACCCACCACTGTGACCTGTACGCTCTTGTTGGCTGGTCCTCACTACATATTCATCGCCAAACCCACTGGCTCCAAGCCATCTATAAATCACTGCTAGGCAAATCCTTGCCTTATCTTAGCTCATTGGTCACCATAGCAACACACATCCGTAGTATGCGCTCCAGCAGGTATATCTCACTGGTCATCCCCAAAGCCAACACCTCCTTTGGCCGCCATTCCTTCCAGTTCTCTGCTGCCAATGACTGGAACGAACTGCAAAAATCTCTGAAGCTGGAGACTCTTATCTCCCTCACTAACTTTAAGCATCAGTTGTCAGAGCACCTTACCGATCACTGCACCTGTACACAGCCCATCTGAAATTAGCCCACCCAACTACCTCATCCCCATATTGTTATTTATTTTGATCATTTGCACCCCAGTATCTCTATTTGCACATCATCTCTTGCACATCTATCATTCCAGTGTTAATACTAATTGTAATTATTTTTGCACTATGGCCTATTTATTGCCTTACCTCCATAACTTGCTACATTTGCACACACTGTATATATATTTTAAATTTTTCTGTTGTATTTTTGACTTTATGTTTTGTTTTACCCCATATGTAACTCTGTGTTGTTGTTTTTATCGCACTGCTTTGCTTTATCTTGGCCAGGTCGCAGTTGTACATGAGAACTTGTTCTCAACTGGCTTACCTGGTTAAATAAAGGTGAAATAAAAAATTAAATAAATAAATCACACACATTATCAAGCATTGCACACATATTATCCAAATACTGACTGTCAGCACTTGGTGGCCTTTAACAACTACCCAAAAGAAGAGGCTTTAGATGAAGCAGGTGAACTTGCAACTACAACATTTTAACGACATTTGACATGAGATCCTATCTAAGCTTTACAGAAATATGGCCCTAAACAGCAACACCTCCCCCATAGACATTCCTGTCTGTTCTGTAGATGTTATATCTCTGTATTGCTACTGCTGTATCCTCAAATTAATTATCTAAGTTAGTTTCAGAGATGGCCAGTATGCATGTTATCTGATGTTAGCAAGTTATTGATTTCATTAACCTTATTTCTAAGGCTACATATATTAATATGGGCTATTCTTAGCCCTTTCCTTGGTAGCTTATCGGAGATAGACATAATATGGAGACTAAATAAATGTATGTTTGTGTGTGTATGTGATGTTGGGCTGAAGCTACTGACCCTGAGACTTGGCTCTCTCATTCCTCCCAGGCTTTTGGGAGGGAGGGTGTACAATGAGCCTGTCATAGCGGATGTAAGCAATGTTCCCAATGGGTCCAGCTAAGAAACTTTAAGAAGTCCTCTATAATGTAGGATGACTGCTGATGATGCCATCTCCCTCTCCAGAACAGGAACATGGTGGTGTTCTATGGCTCTCAGACGGGCACTGCTGAGGAGTTCTGCGGCCGACTGGCCAAAGACGCCCAGCGCTACGGAATGAGCGGCATGTCAGCTGACCCTGAGGAATATGACATAGTACTGGTCTTAATCCCGCTGACTTTACATGTGTATAGTGCACTATTTATATTGTCTCAGTGTTCTACATACCGCATGTAACCTCCAGTAGCTTTGTGTGGAATATTTACCATTATTGTGTATTTTTGTTTATTTCAAGTTTAGTCTTAGAATGTATTTTTGTTCATTTCAAGTTAAATCCAAAAATGTAATTGGATATTTATTATATTAATAACATTAGGAGAGCTAATGACTGCATTGTTGCATCCTGAGAGCTGTTTGGTGAATGAATCCTGTTTGCAATTTTCAATGTATTTTTATTCCTTTCTCTCCTCAGTCGGAGCTGCCTCGTCTTGCGGAGATTGACAACTCCCTGGCTGTGTTCTGCATGGCCACCTATGGGGAGGGGGACCCCACAGACAATGCTCAGGACTTCTACGACTGGATGCAGGAGACCGATGAGGACCTGAACGGAGTCAACTTTGCGGTTGGTATTTTGCTGTCTGAATTTAGTTTTGAGATAGATCTGTAGTAGGTGCATCAAGGTGCATGGGTATCTCCCGAGTGGCGCAGTGGTCTAAGGCACTGCATCACAGTGCTAGCTGTGCCACTAGAGATCCTGGTTCGAATCCAGGCTCTGTCGTAGCCGGCCGAGACCGGGAGACCCATGGGGCGGCGCACAATTGGCCTAGCATCGTCCAGGGTAGGGGAGGGAATGGCCGGCAGGGATGTAGCTCAGTTGATAGAGCATGGCGTTTGCAACGTCAGAGTTGTGGGTTCGATTCCCACAGGGGGTATGAAAAAAAAAATATGTATGCACTAACTGTAAGTCGCTCTGGATAAGAGCGTCTGCTAAATGACTAAAATGTAAATGTATCAACATTGGTGTGCAGCTCAGCAAGTTTAGCTTTGACAGGATCCACACAGAATAAGTCATATTGCATCTCCATTGAAGGGGAGGTAGGGATTGAGATGTCTGTGTGTAAGGCTTTCCCATGTGAAAGGCTCTAGTGGAATGCACACTTTACTACAGTGCACCACTTCCCTCCAAACTCACTCACCAAGTGGAAACATGTGGTCCTGCCAAACAAAACTCCGGGCCTGGCCAACCTCAAGGCTGGAGCTGGAGAGCACTGGCAGTTTGTGGCTTGGAGACATTGGGAGTCTCCGTTTTGGAGTGTTTTCTCATTGACATCACTACTGAACAATGTTAACCATGGCTTCCTCCGGGTCTCGCTGTGCGACTCTCCTGAGACAGCATTGTGATGTGGTTGTGGCGTTTTATCTGGGAAATCCATGTTTTCTTGTTCTTGACATTTGTTGTGCATCCAGCCATAGAAAGCCACTTAGATTGCAGATCTGATCCATATGGTGTAATTGAGTAAATGTACAGCTTGGACATGAGGATATAGTGTATTACTGCATTTACAGTCAACTCAGGTTTGCATCATGATATAGGCCGTAGACCTATATCATGGAAGCTTTGCATTTACAGTACCAGTCAAAAGTTTGGACACACCTACTCATTCAAGGGTGTTTCTTTATTTTTACTATTTTCTACATTGTAGAATAATAGTGAAGACATCAAAACTATTAAATAACACATATGGAATCATGTAGTAACCAAAAAAGTGGTAAACAAATCAAAATATATGTTATATTTTAGATTCTTCAAAGTAGCCACCCTTTGCCTTGATGACAGCTTTGCACACTCTTGGCATTCTCTCAACCAGCTTCATGAGGAATGCTTTTCCAACAGTCTTGAGTTCACACATATGATGAGCACTTGTTGGCTGCTTTTCCTTCACTCTGCAGTCCAAGTCATCCCAAACCATCTCAATTGGGTTGAGGTCGGGTGATTGTGGAGGCCTGGTCATCTGATGCAGCACTCCATCACTCTCCTTGGTCAAATAGCCCTTACACAGCCTGGAGGTGTGTTTTGGGACATTGTCCTGTTGAAAAACAAATGATAGTCCCACTAAACGCAAACCAGATGGGATGGCATATCGTTGCAGAATGCTGTGGTAGCCATGCTGGTTAAGTGTGCCTTGAATTCTAAATAAAGTCACCAACAAAGCACACCCACAACATCACACCTCCTCCTCCATGCTTCACGGTGGGAACCACACATGCAGAGATAATCCGTTCACCTACTCTGCATCTCACAAAGACACGGCGGTTAGAACCAAAAATCTCAAACTTGGACTCATAAGACCAAAGGACAGATTTCCACTAGTCTAATGTCCATTACTCGTGTTTCTTGGCCCAAACAAGTCTCTTCTTCTTATTGGTGTCCTTTAGTAGTGGTTTCTTTGCAGCAATTCGACCATGAAGGCCTGATTGATGCAGTGTCCTCTGAACAGTTGATGTTGAGATGTGTCTGTTACTTGAACTCTGTGAAGCATTTATTTGGGCTGCAATCTGAGGTGCAGTTAACTCTAATGAACTTATCCTCTGCAGCAGAGGTAACTCTGGGTCTTCCTTTCCTGTGGCGGTCCTCATGAGAGCCAGTTTCATCATTTGGTCTTTTACCAAATAGGGCTATCTTCTGTATACCACCCCTATCTTGTCACAACTGATTGGCTCAAATGCATTAAGAAGGAAAGACATTTCACAAATTAACTTAGAACAAGGCACACCTGTTAATTGAAATGCATTCCAGGTGGCTACCTCATGAAGCTGGTTGAGAAAATGCCAAGAGTTTGCAAAGCTGTCATCAAGGCAAAGGGTGGCTACTTTGAAGAATCTCAAATATAAAATATATTGTTATTTGTTTACCACTTTTTTGGTTACTACATGATTCCATATGTGTTATTTCATAGTTTTGATGTCTTTACTATTATTCTACAATGTAGAAAATAGAAAAGATAAAGAAAAACCCTGGAATGAGTAGGTGTGTCTAAACCTTTGACTGGTACTGTGTATGTAGGTCATTAATTTTGATCTACTATGATATCTGATAGCGTCTGCCTTTGAACTCTGCAGGTGTTTGGCTTGGGGAATAAAACATATGAGCACTTCAATGCAATGGGAAAGTATACAGACAAGAGACTGGAAGAGCTGGGTGGCAAGAGGATCTATGACCTGGGAATGGGAGACGATGATGGCAAGTGAGTACTAAATGAATCCATATTCATAAATATGCATTTATCTTAACAAAATATAATACTATGACTGTGTTCTATGTCTGTCTTACCCTCTTCCCCAGCCTTGAGGAAGACTTTGTATCATGGAAGGAGCAGTTGTGGCCTGCTGTGTGTGAACACTTTGGGGTGGAGGCCACAGGAGATGACACCAGGTAATAGCTAGTTGGCTACCCCCTCTCTCTCTCCTGGTCAGACTCAGACTTGTTGCCAACTATAGATATTTACTATGAAGCTTTAGGATCAGATGTACTTCCTTTTATAAATAATATATTTTTTAAAGACCTAGAGGGTTGGTTTCCCAGAAACAGATCAAGCCTAGTTCAGGATAAAAAAAATATTCTCAATTGAGATTCTCCATTGAAAAGCTTTATAGTCCAGGACTAGGCTTAATCTGTATCTGGGAATCCGGCTCATAATGTTTTACGTTGTATTTCAATTCAATACAGAACAAGGGTTCTTGGTAATATCAGCAGCTATGAATACTGGACGTATCAGATATATTAAACAATTGATTAATTAATCGTTGATAGACCCTGACATTGTTTGCATGTTTTCAGAAAAACAACCATAAAGCTTCAACTGCAAATAACAAACCTAAATGACCGTCCACACATTTGGTTAAACAACGGCACATTTCCATTTCAAATTCTGTTTACATGCATAATAGTGCCCGACATGAATGTCTCCCCTGTGCTTTGAGGCCTTTCACTCTGCTCTGTATGGCATCCGACCCTTTTACCATACGCACATGCATCATTTAATTTGCATCACAGAGAGCAAACCCCATATCGGCCCTTAGCTACACTGACAAGGGTTCATTTTAGACTTCATAGGTGTGTGATCATGATTGGTCGAGATGCAGAGCAGGAAGTAACCACCTGTCCTTTTCTTCCTCTCCTTTAGTATCCGGCAGTACGAGTTGGTGGTTCCAACTGACATCAACATGAATAAGGTGTATACTGGGGAGATGGGTCGCCTCAAGAGCTTTGAGACCCAGAAACCGTGAGTTGACAGCTTCACACACACGGGAAGTGGTGTAGGGAACTCAGCTATCAGATGTAATGACAGAGCTGGGTTGTCATGGAACGGAATTAATAGATTATGATTGTTGTTCAGGGCAATAAAGGGATGACTGTTGTCATGACGCTGACCTGATTCTCACCATCTCCCCAGTGCCAACAGCAAATAGTCCAAAGTGGCCTCCTCTCCTCATCTCTTTTCCTTCATCTGCACTGATCTGAGAGAACTAGACAGGTGTAAACTAAATTCCTCTATACACCTTGGCCATAATGCTTTCACCTGTCTTTTTTCTCTGATCATTTAATTTGTATTTTATCCTTAATATTAGAAATCTCCTCTCAAATGTTATTTATTTATTGGACCTTTGGACGAACCCTTTTTACAACAGTAGCACTTTTCTCCATTTGTCTGAAATGGCTTTGTGATAACTCCAGTATATTTGTCATTGGAGGCCTTTTGATGCTAAGAACCCATACTTGGCCACAGTGGTGGTTAACCGCCAGCTGAACCAAGCCGGCGACCGCCATCTGATGCATCTAGAGCTGGACATCTCAGGCTCCAAAATCAGGTATCTGCTCTGCTTTAATATTTTATATGAAAAGTCCTATGCCATTTAAGGTCCAATGCAGCAGTTGTTATCTCAATATCAGATCATTTCTGGGTAACAATTAAGTACCTTACTGTGATTGTTTTCAATTAAAATGGTCAAAAAGAAACAAACATTTCCCAAGCAAGAATTTTGCTAAGACTGTCTGGGAGAGGTCTGAGTAGGGAGGGGAAAACTGATAACTATTGTTATTGGCAGAGAGGTTTGGAACTCTCTTTCTTATTGGTCTATTAACCAATTTACCACCTGGTGATGTCACCAGGCAGGCCAAAGCTCCATCCCACATTTCAGGCAGTCTTTACAAACAGCTCTTACACTAAAAGGGCATTATCATTTTCACAATTTCACAGTATTATTCCAACCTCATAGTGTGGAAATATATATATCACATTTTTGGCTGCATTGGGCCTTTAAATATCATACACTTCTGCCTTCCTATGCCTACTGCATTACTTCTGTTTGCCAACAAGTGTTGAGTTGGTTAATCATTAAAGTGTTTTTTCTTTTTCACACACTGGCAAAAAGCATGTAAATATGTTGTATATGTAATGACATTTGTTTGTTAGATAAAGACAGTGGGAAGTCTTGTTCATCCATCTCCCTGTCTCTCTCCCTCCCTGTAGATATGACTCTGGAGACCACGTTGCTGTTTACCCCGTTAATGACGTGTCAATAGTGAATAGAATAGGCCAGATCCTGGATGCCGACCTGGACACTGTTATCTCTCTCAACAACCTCGATGGTCAGTTGTAAATCATGGCTCAGGGATATGATGTGAGCTGCTTTGCATCTATATTTGCATTGGAGTAGTTATTTTTTCCATTGGCATTTTCCATAATATTTGGTTGCAATGTAATGCACATGATCCAGAGGTTGAAAAGATACTGCTGCACACATTATCAACTAAATCATATAGTCTACCATTAACAACCAAAATGGATACAGTGGCCTCTAAATAAAGGGAACTTGAACCTTAAACAATGATGCTGATAAGATTCTTCCTCTGTGTGTGTTTCAGAGGAGTCCAATAAAAAGCACCCATTCCCGTGTCCGACCACGTACCGCACGGCTCTGACCCACTACCTGGACATCACCAACGCCCCTCGCACCAACGTGCTGTTTGAGCTGGCCCAGTACGCCACCGACCCCAAGGACCAGGACATCCTGCGCAAGATGGCCTCCGCCTCCCCCGAGGGCAAGGTTGGCACCCCTCAAACCTCTGAGCCTCTAGCTGACTGACAGACACTCCACTGACCACCCAGAAATTCTTGCTGTCAATGGGTTTGAATCGCTGTAAATGCTCCGTATCAATGAGCACGGTTACATGCACACAATAATGTGATTATTGTGGACAGTCAGGTTAATATAATAGTTCGATTAAAACGTTTACATGCTTTGCAAGAAGATCGATTTCCCTAATAATCCTGTTTATATCGACACATCTGAAATCAGGCTACTGATGGGACTTTTGATAAATGCTGAAAATCGGCAATCAAAATAAACATTCTACCACAGTAACCATGTTATTTTTGTGAAGACTATTTGATTCGGACATATAAAGTTTGTATGTGAAAACTATTTATAAGATGCATACTTTCAGTTTTTTCGACCTCACTTCACTCACGCATAAGAGGGAGGCTAGTGCTACCCGATGCTGGCACATGCGCAGATCAAATACACCGCTGGAACGCCGATTAAGCTGTTTACATGTCATAATAGTTTGAAAGATTGCTCAGAAAACCAGGTGTTTTAATCGGCATATGCTTACTTCGATTATGACCTTACGCCGAGTAAGATAAGCAGAGTAAGGTGTTTACATGACTAATGCCATACTCTGCCTTCTACCATAATCAGTTTCATATCGAATTATTAGTGTACATGTAAACGTACTCAATGGAGAGTAACTGTTAGTCTGTCTGTGTCTCTCTGTCAGGGTCTGTACCAGAGCTGGGTGCTGGATGCTCAGAGGAACATCCTGGCTGTGTTGGAGGACATGCCGTCCCTCCACCCTACCATAGACCACCTGTGTGAGCTGCTGCCCCGCCTCCAGGCCCGCTACTATTCCATCGCCTCCTCAGGCAAGGTGAGACCCACTATTAGAAAAATAATAATAAGACTTTGTCGATTTTAGGGAGAAATAGACATTTGAATAGCAGCGCCCTTGGATGGAGAGCAGTTTATGGATATGGTACCTGGAATCAGAGAACAGCAGACCTTTTATTGCCATTTCAGTTCCCACTTTTTCAGTTATTTGTTTCTTTATTTTGTTTCTTTATGTTTACTTAATAACTGTGTATTGTCTTGATATCAGGTGTACTCCACCATGGTGAGCATCTGTGCGATGGTGGTGGAGTTCCAGACCAGCACAGGGCGGAGTTTCAAGGGAGTGGCCACCAACTGGCTGAAGGACAAGGTGGTGGTGACGGACAACGGCCACAAGGCCACTGTGCCCATGTACGTCCGCAAGTCCCAGTTCCGGCTGCCCTTCAAGGCCAGCAACCCAGTGGTGATGATTGGGCCCGGCACAGGCATCGCCCCCTTCATGGGCTTCCTCCAGGAGCGAGGCTGGATGAAGGAGCAAGGTAACCAGCTAGGGGGCAAGAAGCCCTGGGCCTCGTCTGGCATCTAAGTCTACCTATTGAATTGGAAAATTGAAACGTGTCTAGAGTGTGGATTTTCTGGTATTGTGTGTTATTTTGTGATTTTGAAGAACAGCCGTTAAAACGGAACAGTGTTTGGCTTGTGCATAGATGGAGTCCACAGCAAGCAAGTCTCCTTGTTCTACAGTAAATTAGGTTGACCTGAGTTTGTTGTCAACAAGTATGCTTGTATGTGTTAGCATAAGGGGGAGGGAAAGGGAAAAGAGTGCCAGTGTGACACAGTTTCACATCAAGAGTGTGTTGTTTCGCTATCAGGGAAGGATGTCGGCGAGACAATACTGTACTTTGGCTGTCGCCACAGAAACGAGGACTTCCTGTACCAGCAGGAACTGGAAGAGTTTGAGAAGGTGGGCGTGCTGACTCAGCTCAACGTGGCCTTCTCCAGAGACCAAGAGGAGAAGGTAACACAGCACACCTTAACTTCTCTGTCAACTCCTAACTATGTTAGAGTTAGCATGTCTAGCTATACTACCAACAGTGTTTTGAGGCATAAAATCTGTGATAAGATTCAATAAGCTCTTATCAATGACGTAGATAAGGTACAATATTTGATACTGCCTATGATTCGTATTGCCTTAAGAACCTGCAGACTTCAAGAGAATGTATTTTGTATCACTAAAATTAATTTAAATGAATTGTTCAGTTAGGCTAATTGTTTGATTATGAATGCTCAGGTGTACGTGCAGCATCTCCTGAAGAAGAACAAGGAACACCTGTGGAAGCTGATCCATACTGACAATGCTCACGTCTACATTTGTGGGTAAGAACCATTTCAGACCACCTGCATATGTACAGTGCCTTCAGAAAGTATTCATACCCCTTGACTTATTCCACATTTTGTTGTGTTACAGCCTGAATTTCTCACCCATCTACACACAATACCCCATAATGACAAAGTGAAAACGTTTTTAGAAATGTTTGCTAATATATTGAAAATGAAATATCTCATTTACAGAAGTATTCACACCCCTGAGTCAATACATATTAGAATCACCTTTGGCAGAGAATTACAGCTGTGAGTCTTTCTGGGTAAGTGTCTAAGAGCTGTGCACACCTGTATTGTACAATTACATTTACATTTACATTTTCGTCATTTAGCAGACGCTCTTATCCAGAGCGACATACAAATTGGTGCATTCACCTTATGATAGCCAGTGGGACAACCACTATTTATTTTATTTATTTTTTTGGGGGGGGGGGGTAGAAGGATTACTTTATCCTATCCCAGGTATTCCTAACAATATTTGCACATTATTCTTTTTAAAATTCTTCAAGTTCTGTCAAGCTGGTGGTTGATCATTGCTAGACAGCCATTTTCAAGTCTTGCCATAGATTTTCAAGCCAATTTCAAAACTGTGACTAGGCCACTAGGGAACATTCAATGTCGTCTTGGTAAGCAACTCCAGTGTATATTTGGTGTTGTGTTTTAGGTTATTGTCCTGCTGAAAGGTGAATTTGTCTCCCAGTGACTGTTGGAAAGCAGACTGAATCAGATCTTCCTCTAGGTGCTTCCGCCTGTGCTTAGCTCTATTCCGTTTAATTTTATCCCCAACAATTCCCTAGTCCTTGCCAATGACAAGCATACCCATAACATGATGCAGCCACCACCATGCTTGAAAATATGAAGAGTGGTACTCAGTGATGTTTGGGGAAAATCCAACACAACATGTAACGCTTTGTATTCAGGACAGTTAATTTCCTTGCCACATTTTTTGCAGTTTTACTTTAGTGCCTTGTTGCAAACAGGATGCGTGTTTTGGAATATTTTGACTCTGTAAAGGCTTCCTTCTTTTCACTCTGTCATTTAGGTTAGTATTGTGGAGTAGCTAAAATGTTGTTGATCCATCCTCAGTTTTCTCCTATCACAGCCATTAAACTCTTAACTGTTTTAAAGTCACCATTGGCCTCATGGTGAAGTCCGTGAGCAGTTTCCTTCCTCTCCGGCAACTGAGTTAGGAAGTATGCATGTATCTTTGTAGTGACTGGGTGTATTGATACACCATCCAAAGTGTAATTAATAACTTCACCATTCTCAAAGGGATATTCAATGTGAGCTTTTTTAATTTTTACCCATCTACCAATAGGTGCCCTTCTTTGCAAGGCATTGGAAAACCTCCCTCGTCTTTATGGTTGAATCTGTGTTTGAAATTCACTGTTCGAGTGAGGGACCTTACAGATAATTGTATGTGTGGGGTACAGAGATGAGGTAGTCATTCAAAAATCATGTCAAACACTATTATTGCAACTTATTATGTGAGTTGTTAAGCATATTTTTACTCCTGAACTTATTTAGGCTTGCCATAACAAAGGGGTTGAATACATATTGACTCGAGACATTTCAGCTTTTCATTTTTTATAGCTTTCTAAACATTTCTAAAAACATAATTCCACTTTGACATTATGGGGTGTTGTGTGTAGGTCAGTGACAGAAAATCTCAATTTATTCCATTTTAAATTCAGGCTGTAACACAACAAAATGTGGGTGTGAATACTTCCTGAAGGCACAGTACATGTACAAGCTTTGAGGGTTTTTTGAAAGAGAAATCCATCATTATTGTGTGCCTACTGTAAATATGGCTGCCACTTGTCTTTTCCTAGGAATGCTCGGAACATGGCGCGGGATGTGCAGAATTCCTTCTATGACATCGTTGAGGAGGTGGGAGGTCTCACACACACACAGGCTGTGGCTTACATCAAGAAGCTGATGACCAAGGGCCGCTACTCTCAGGACGTGTGGAGCTAAGGAAGATTAAGTTAACGTTACAGCACACCCTCACAACCCCATATGTTAACCTATTTCATTCGGGTGGAGGGTGAGTGGTAACGGAAAACAGTTTTAAACTGTTTTTGGAGGTAACGTGTCAGCACATAATCACTAAATGGAAAGACGTATGAATGAATGTTTGTTGTACTTATTGTCTTGTTGTGTAATCTTACTGACAGCATTTTGTAGAGACTCGTGCTGAGAGGTAGTGCAATTCATTCAAGATTGGTTGGGAATGGGCTCATACTCCAAATCGACCCCTAACCCCCAGGCCTTTCATGTACACTGAACAAAATATAAACGCAACGCATGTAAAGTGTTGGTCCCATGTTTCATGAGCTGAAATAAAAGATCCCAGACATTTTCCATCCACACAAAAATCTTATTTCTCTCAAATTTTGTGCACGTGTAACCACGCCAGCCCAGGACCTCCACATCCGGCTCCTTCACCTGTGGGATCGTCTGAGACCAACCACCCGGACAGCTGATGAATCTGTGGGTTTGCACAACAGAAGAATTTCTGCACAAACTGTCAGTAACCGTCTCAGGGAAGCTAATCTGCATGCTCGTCGTCCTCACCAGGGTCTTGACCTGACTGCAGTTCGGCGTCGTAACTGACTTCTGTGGGCAAATGCTCACCTTCGATAGCAACTGGCATGCTGGAGAAGTGTGCTCTTCACGGATGAATCCCGGTTTCAACTGTACCGGGTAGAAGTCAGCGTGTATGGCGCCATGTGGGCGAGCGGTTTGCTGATGTCAACATTGTGGACAGAGTGCCCCGTGGTGGTGGGGTTATGGTATGGACAGGCATAAGCTACGGACAATGAACACAATTGCATTTTAAATCGATGGCAATTTGAATGCACAGAGATACCGTGACGAGATCCTGAGGCCCATTGTCGTGTCATTCATCCGCCACCATCACCTCACGTTTCAGCACAATAATGCACGGCCCCATGTCACAAGGATCTGTTCACAATTTCTGGAAGCTGAAAATGTCCCAGTTCTTCCATGGCCTGCATACTCACCAGACATGTCACTGATTGAGCATGTTTGGGATGCTCTGGATTGACGTGTACGACAGCGTGTTCCATATCTGAATTCCCAGTCATGTGAAATCCATAGATTAGGGCCTAATTTATTCATTTCAATTGACTGATTTCCTTACAGTGGGGGAAAAAAGTATTTAGTCAGCCACCAATTGTGCAAGTTCTCTCACTTAAAAATATGAGAGAGGCCTGTAATTTTCATCATAGGTACACGTCAACTATGACAGACAAAATGAGGAAAAAAAATCCAGAAAATCACATTGTAGGATTTTTTATGAATTTATTTGCAAATTATGGTGGAAAATAAGTATTTGGTCAACAGCAAAAGTTTCTCAATACTTTGTTATATACCCTTTATTGGCAATGACACAGGTCAAACGTTTTCTGTATGTCTTCACAAGGTTTTCACACACTGTTGCTGGTATTTTGGCCCATTCCTCCATGCAGATCTCCTCTAGAGCAGTGATGTTTTGGGGCTGTCGCTGGGCAACATGGACTATCAACTCCCTCCAAAGATTTTCTATGGGGTTGAGATCTGGAGACTGGCTAGGCCACTCCAGGACCTTGAAATGCTTCTTACGAAGCCACTCCTTTGTTGCCCGGGCGGTGTGTTTGGGATCATTGTCATGCTGAAAGACCCAGCCACGTTTCATCTTCAATGCCCTTGCTGATGGAAGGAGGTTTTCACTCAAAATCTCACAATACATGGCCCCATTCATTCTTTCCTTTACACGGATCAGTCGTCCTGGTCCCTTTGCAGAAAAACAGCCCCAAAGCATGATGTTTCCACCCCCATGCTTCACAGTAGGTATGGTGTTCTTTGGATGCAACTCAGCATTCTTTGTCCTCCAAACACGACGAGTTGAGTTTTTACCAAAAAAGTTATATTTTGGTTTCATCTGACCATATGACATTCTCCCAATCCTCTTCTGGATCATCCAAATGCACTCTAGCAAACTTCAGACGGGCCTGGACATGTACTGGCTTAAGCAGGGGGACACGTCTCGCACTGCAGGATTTGAGTTCCTGGCGGCGTAGTGTGTTACTGATGGTAGGCTTTGTTACTTTGGTCCCAGCTCTCTGCAGGTCATTCACTAGGTTCCCCCGTGTGGTTCTGGGATTTTTGCTCACCGTTCTTGTGATCATTTTGACCCCACGGGGTGAGATCTTGTGTGGAGCCCCAGATTGAGGGAGATTATCAGTGGTCTTGTATGTCTTCCATTTCCTAATAATTGCTCCCAGAGTTGATTTCTTCAAACCAAGCTGCTTACCTATTGCAGATTCAGTCTTTCCAGCCTGTTGCAGGTCTACAATTTTGATTCTGGTGTCCTTTGACAGCTCATTGGTCTTGGCCATAGTGGAGTTTGGAGTGTGACTGTTTGAGGTTGTGGACAGGTGTCTTTTATACTGATAACAAGTTCAAACAGGTTCCATTAATACAGGTAACGAGTGGAGGACAGAGGAGCCTCTTAAAGAAGAAGTTACAGGTCTGTGAGAGCCAGAAATCTTGCTTGTTTGTAGGTGACCAAATACTTATTTTCCACCATAATTTGCAAATAAATTCATTAAAAATCCTACAATGTGATTCTCTGGATTTTTTTCTCAATTTGTCTGTCATAGTTGACGTGTACCTATGATGAAAATTACAGGCCTCTCTCATCTTTTTAAGTGGGAGAACTTGCACAATTGGTGGCTGACTAAATACTTTTTTCCCCCACTGTATATGAACTGTAACTCAGTAAAATCTTTGAAATAGTTGCATGTTGCGTTTATATTTTTGTTCAGTGTAGATTTGGTCCAAGCGCTCCTTTTAAGGTTATGGAACATTTTGGAATAAACCAATAGATTTTTTTATAAAATAGAGTGCAGACCTTCATTGTTTCCCATCAGATTAGAAAAGTTGGAGATATACATTATACATTGAATGTTACACATCGTTTTTGTAAGTGAAACTAGGCGCAAACAGAGGTGATTATGATATGAAATATTGCCTCTGGACGTTTATCATGCTGTGAAGATCCCCACAAGGCGATAAAAATAAAAAAATATTGTAAATTAACTCCTGAAATGTCTACGGCATTGAAAGCATTCTATATTTGCATCTTTAAATGTATTTACAAGTTCAACATGGCTGCCTATTCAGATGCACGAAGGTTGTGTAAATACAGAGAGCAGTGCAAGATTAGTCAAATATGCATACTAGTAGCACATTCATATTGTACCATGTACTGTACAATTCCTACATTTAAATTGCAGTAACTGTTTAGTCATTGAGCCTTGTTCTTCATTGGTTCATTAAACGAAAAGGTTGTAGATTAAATGGTGGTTTACTGTAAAAATGCCCAGGTGTTTTTTTCTCATGCTCTCCCACTGTAAGGCTTAGTACCGACTAGTTATGTTTAGCTGGACACTACCACGGCATTTAGGCAATGCAATATGTGTTGTATTGTATGTGCACTTGCAGTACAACATGAATACATCTATTAACTGTCATTTATGTGTGTTCTGATAATCACTAATTCTGGGATATGTATATGTAAGAACTTTATCTAGTTTTATTTTCTTATGCTGATGGTTGAAAGCCTAAATACAAAATATTTACTTCAATTTTCTGAGGTTCTGTAACCGTATGAAATAGAATCAAGTGGATGATATACGGGTGATGTTCAGCAGTCTATCATTTTAGCACGTCATTTTGTGTTTCTTTTAATAGAGTAACCCTCAACTATTGTAGTGATACAGAATCAAATATGGCATGGTACATGTTGTCATTTAAATAAGAAATGTGCCTTTTTAAAATTGACCTGTGTTACATGACTCTTACCACTTGATCCAGTTTTATATGCAAAATAGCTATTTGTATATAAACAGTAACTTTAAAGCATGCATTTGTAAATAAATAATAAATGGAGATCATTGATTTGCTTTATTTAGTCTTGGTTGTCATTTATGGCTTCTCTTTACTGTGCATGACTAGTTCATTTTCCAAAGATTACATCATAATCTGCCCTTGTAGCCCACACTCTTGATCACCTCACCCACTTGTCCCCTGCTTCTGAATTTACAACATATTTGAACGATGCATTGCAAAACAAACTGAATGTAATGGATCTAATTTAGTGGTGAGTGGATGCTATTTTGTATTTTATTCTAAGAACACAGATACCTTAAAAGAAAGGTAGGTGCGTGGATCAGAAAACCAAACAGTATCTGGTGTGACCACCATTTCCCTCAAGCAGCACGACACATATCCTTCGCATAGAGTTGATCAGGCTGTTGATTGTGGCCTGTGGAATGTTGTGCCACTCTTCAACAGCTGTGCGAAGTTGCTGTTCATTGCTTGCCCATATCATAACCCCACCGCCACCATTGGGCACTCTGCTGGTCCTGGGGTGGCGTGGTTACACGTGATCTGCGGTTGTGAGGCCGGTTGGACGTACTGCCAAATTCTCTAAAACGACGTTGGAGTCGGCTTATGGTACAGAAATGAATTTTAAATTCTCTCGCAACATCTCTGGTGGACATTTCTGCAGTCAGCATGCCAATTGCACGCTTCCTCAAAACTTGAGACATATGTAGCATTGTGTTGTGTGACAAAACTGCACATTTTAGAGTGCCTCTTTTATTGTCCCCAGCACAAGAAGCACCTGTGTAATGATCATGCTGTTTAATCAGCTTCTTGATATGCTACACCTGTCAGGTGGATGGATTATCTTGGCAAAGGACGAATGCTCACTAACAGAGATTTAAACAAATTTGTATACAAAATTAGAGAAAGAAGCTTTTTGTACGTTTGGAAAATTTCTGGGATCTTTTATTTCAGCTCATGAAACATGGGACCAACACTTTACATGTTGCATTTATATTTTGTTAAGTGTAGTTAAGGGGGAAAAACTGATAATACATTAGTGTGATAAAAATGTTTAGTTTGAACTAAAAACTGTTCTGGTTTACTAAGGGTTTTGAAAAACGTTGTTTTAATCTAGGTTGTATAAATCAAGAGTACCAAGAGATTTGTCTACCGTATGTGTAAAAAAACACAAAGTACAAAACACACAAGCCAAAAGGAGTGGTCTTACAATCAACTGACAATCAAACCCTTCTTGCATTGATTTGACCTTGAACATTCAGAGCCTGCTTGTATATTAAAACCAAAAACATCAGTGAAGAAAAAGTGGACCTTCAAGTACTGCCTCAAACCACTTGTCCAAGCATATTACATCTCAATGTATAACATGAGACAGAAAACACATTGAATGACAACTATGGGCTCGATTAAATCCGTATCGCCGTAGTTCAGAGCTATAGCGGCTTATAACCACACTGACATTTGTATTTTTTTTATGTTATTAGTTATACCAAGAGTTGACGTTTTTACAAGGATTGTGATTGCTGAAAATAGCACGCTTGAAATGTAAATGTAATTTCCGGTCTTCGCGAACATTGCCTTTAAATTTCAATCGAGCTATAGCGAGTTTTGCCGTTACGGATTGAAGTCATCAATCTGTCAGTGAAGACACAGGTGCTCCTGGGTGAACCATTACAGATTCTGGCAGTGACTCTGGCATTTTTGCTGTGAAACTCTGGGGGGCACTGACAGACACAGACAGTGGACTGAGGTGGGAATGTTGAGAATGTGGATGTTGAGCCACTGGAGCCCAGTGACTGCTGGTTTGAGAGGCAGATGCATGCCCATGACTGAGTCCATGGCCGAAGCTGTGTTCGTGACTATGTCCATGACCTTGGCTGTGGCTGCAGCTGTGTCCATGTTCGTGACTATGTCCGTGACTTGGCCCAAAGCTATGCTTGAGGCCATATCCATGGTTGTGTCCGTAATAACCTGAGAGCTGAACAGGGCTCCCCTGTGTATAGTAGGAGTGGGCCCAGCCTTCAAATGTCTTTGGTGTGGTCTCGGTAGCCTGTAGGTTGGAGGTAAAGGACACTGGAGCGTAGGCTTGGACTGGGTAGGAGCCTGGGGTTGGAATGATTCTGCAATCAATGAGAACGTGGACAGATTTCAGAGAGCCTATCTATACCAGTGATTCTCTATCTAATCATGGGGGACCACTAGGTGCCTATTGTACAGTATTAAATTACAGCTGAGGATCATCAATTATAACTGCACCTCATTATACTGTAGAACATTATGTGCTCTGGCTTGCACACAGTAATTGTTATTTAATGACCTCTTGTCTTGTCTGATAAATGATATGTCTGGTGCTTTCTCAGTACTCACGGTGGGTGGACCGTCTTCCTTCTCTCCTCTGTTGATGCAGGGACATACAGGACACCAATGTTCCTCAGCAGCCTGAAAGGCATCTTCTTGTCCAGCACTGATGCCCTGGCATCGGACATGTCCAGAAGTGAGAGCCAGCCCTTTCCGTCTGTTT
This sequence comes from Coregonus clupeaformis, assembly GCF_020615455.1. Taxonomy (NCBI): domain Eukaryota; kingdom Metazoa; phylum Chordata; class Actinopteri; order Salmoniformes; family Salmonidae; genus Coregonus; species Coregonus clupeaformis. Next base: position 16,351,775 of record NC_059204.1, on the reverse strand, counting down.
CACCAGTGCACGTTAAGGAGAATGTGTGACGCAGTGATGCAATATTTTTTCTAAACAAACATGCCATAATGTTCAGTAGCAGGATTCATATACAACACCTATAACCTATTACCACTTAACTACACTACTAAGCACACTTATAAAGCTGTGACATACTGCAGAGGAGTGTATCAGTTATTTTGAACCACAATGAGGTTGGAGTAAGGATACAGATCCCCCCTGCGATGATGGCGATGGCATTGCAAAGGAAGACAGTGTGTGGGACCAAAAGTGTTATGATGAACAGAAACAGCCAGGGCAGGGCTAACATGGGTACAGTGACCCCGAAAAGAAAGCCCTTAACCATACGGGAGTGCACTGTGGCCATACCCATAAGGGAGAGGGACACTGGAATGAACCCCTCCACCTGGTTCTGGGCAGATGCACCAAACAGTAGCAGACCCAGTATGGTGTACAACACCCCTGTGCTGATAGAGAGCAGCAGAAACATGAGGAGGAACCGAACAGTGCCCACATTCTTCTCAATGCCTCCACAGAGGGGCACCAGAACCCCAATACTGAGGAGTAGCTGGGTCACTGTCTTGTGGTGGAAGGAGTATGTGAGGAGCTTGTGCACTGCAAAGGAAGAGGAAATTATTAAAACATAAATTATAGGGTTGACAGACATAAGCTGCACTGGTGTGTTGTGCTGTAGCCTGCTGCTGTAGCCTACTGGCACCATCTGTTACATTAGCTATACGTTTTAATAATAATAATAATATGCCATTTAGCAGACGCTTTTATCCAAAGCGACATACAGTCATGCGTGCATACATTTTTGTGTATGGGTGGTCCCAGGGATCGAACCCACTACCTTGGCGTTACAAGCGCCGTGCTCTACCAGCTGAGCTACAGAGGACCACCATTTTAAAAAGCTAGCTAACGTTACAACACTCTCATTCAACGTAGCTACTGAGCATATATAACTGTTGATTCACTCAGACCCTCCTAGCTAACTTATGTCGTAGTAAATATATAATGTTATAGCTTGGTCTGTCTAAAATCTTGTGCATGACCCATCTTGTGTTGGGCCTCTGTATTTAATACAATGCACAAAGACTTCTATCTTGTCGGCCTTATCAGCAGGTGGCTATGGACAACACCCACGCCATAGGTCTCTCAGTTCTCCCAACTCACGAGTTATTGCTCTGAGGACATACACACACACACCCCCACACACACACACACATACACACACACACACACACACACACATCATCATTGTTAAACATACACACATACACACACACACACATACACACACACACACATACACACACACACACACACACGCACACACACACACACACACATCATCATTGTTAAGCACACACACACAAAAACCCCCTTCTCTTAGGCTGAACATCTGAAGACAGAGAACCCGACTCAGAGCCAATGCAATGGAAGTGACCTCGACCAACTCATCAGGACCAATCAGAAGATCAGAACTACTAGAATCAACCTACTTTATTTTATTGTATAAAATGTCAGCACACAATGTTTAGGGGCTCGCTCTCAGATATCTCCCTACGAGGTTGACGAACGGGTCCGTGCACGCTATTTACAGATATCTTTACC